>NC_077230.1:11097095-11703762 GCF_027887165.1 Monodelphis domestica | reverse complement strand
TCTGATTTTTCTGGACATATTAGAATGAGTAAAGCAAACACTTCAGACAAAACTCCATCTGGGAGCCCAATAGTCTCCCACTTCACAATGCTCACTTCCTAAGGTAAAGTGCCTAGGGTGACTAGTACTTGTACCACTGATTGCTCAGACTGCAAAGGAACTAAATTTGGCTGCAATATAAGGAGAAACTTCGTAATAATTAAGATTATGCAACC
Organism: Monodelphis domestica; assembly: GCF_027887165.1. NCBI lineage: Eukaryota > Metazoa > Chordata > Mammalia > Didelphimorphia > Didelphidae > Monodelphis > Monodelphis domestica. The sequence continues at coordinate 11,703,547 of NC_077230.1, read as the reverse complement.
ATTAAATACAACGCTTTAGAAATAAGTTCTCTGCCATTGAAAAAGTGAGAAGCCAACTTGTCACAGAGAGACAATTCAAGCTTCTATTAGTCCTAGATGGCTCAATGGATTGAGATATTTATGCCTTGTAAGCTTTAAAACCCTGATCAAAGCATCTCTTTTTGCACAGTTTGACAGAGACCAATATTGAAATATTGAATCTTGACAGAGACAAAATAATGAAAACATTTTAAATGCTAACTACTCAAAGAAGGGAGAAATATCACAAAAATAGGGGGAAATCACTGATGTTAATATCCACCTACAAGCAAATAAACACCTTTAACTGTTGATCCACTACTGCATGTTCCTTTTGCTTTCTTATTGCTTCCACAGCTGATATTGCTGTTTGCCTAACCAGTATTTTTATGTCTCTGCAATTCTATATGAATCACTACACCTTAACTGATCATGGTCACATTTATTTCTCCATGTAGATAAAAGTGGCCATATTTACCCCCAATGAATACTGTATCCTTGCTGAATATCCTTTCCCTGCTAGGGGGAAACCTTTTTTGGCCAACTGCTAGATAATCTATGAGTGTCTCATTACAATCCCATTTTGAACTTGGACTGCCAGCCTCAATGAGACTTGAACCTTAACATTTCCCATAGAAGGCAGGATTAGGCCAAAATGGCATTGTGGCTTCACATCATTAATGAAATGAGGAAAACCTGACACATATATAGTCACAGGTAACACCAGATCAAGTATAACCTAATTATTGTTCTATTAAAGCTGTCTTGATTTGGCTCACAGAGAGACTAGAGAAGATAAATCTCTAGTTTTTCCTCTATGCCCTTCTCCCTTCTGCCCTTTCATTTCTGCTAGAAGAAGAAACAAGAAGTGTGGGGTAGAGAGTGTCCTTCTTAGATAAGTGGGGAGTACTGGGCTAGAATTATGTCATTCTTCACTCCTAAATAGTACTAGTCTAGAGAATGTAATTTTAGGTTCAAGCTAAATTCTTGATCACTGTTTATTAACAGGGAAAGATTAACTTCAAACATGACATCCAAGAAATGACTCTCTTCCAAGTCCATAATAAGCACATATAGCAATTAGCAAAGAAACACATTATCCACATCCATAGAAAAATGAACATCAGAGAAGGTTTATGTAGTATATATGTTTGTGAATGTAAAATATATATGTATATCTATAATAGATAGATAGACAGAAAGAGAGAGACAGACAGACAGAGACAGAGAGAGAAAGAGACAGACAGACGGAGAGGAAGAGAAAGAGAGTAAGGGAGAGAGAAAGAAATACAGAGAGAGAGAGACAGAGAGAGAGAGGGAGAGGGGGACAGACAGACAGACAGACAGACAGAGGAAGAGAAAGAGAGAGAGTAAGGGAGTCAGAGAGAGAGACAGAGAGGGAGAGAGATAGAGAGGGAGAGTTGGTACTTATTATTAAAAATAAGAAGAAGTAATAAGGTGTCTGAGGCCAAATTTGAACCCATCTCTAGGTCTGGCTCTCAATCTACTGCGCCCACCCTGACCCACCTGGACCAAATATTTTCTATTTCATCCTGACAATAATAAGGAGTTGGATTATAATGAATATGAGAATGACACAGCCAAACATGCGTTTTAAGAAAATCAATCTAAGAATTGAGTAGAGGATACATTGTAGTGAGGAGAGTTTTGGAAGAGGGAGATCCATGAGAAGGCTACTTTTGTAGATCAGGCATGAAGTGATGAAGGTCTATACCCAGGTGCCACCGTCAAGGTCCAGCCTCACTCGCAACTCCAGGGTTCCCGACAGGTGGGGAACGATCAGTCAAAATAAATAAAATAAAATAAATAACAAACAGAAGACAGCTTAATCATAATGGCCATGGGATTGCTTTGCATCTCAGCTGCTCCGACATTCCCAGGCTTGGGATTTATTTTTATATCCATATTCTTGGCATGCAGGTATACAAAATCAAAGAGAGATAATTGGAAAAGTGTTACATTAACTTTTTTTTTAACCCTTACCTTCTGTCTTGGAGCCAATGGCTCCAAGACAGAAGAGTGGTAAGGGCTAGGCAATGGGGGTCAAGTGACTTGCCCAGGGTCACACAGCTGGGAAGTGTCTGAGGCCAGATTTGAACCTAGGACCTCCCAACTCTAGGCCTGGCTCTCAATCCACTGAGCTACCCAGGTGCCCCCTTACATTAACTTTTAACAAATCATTTGATTAACATTCTATATTCTTGTATTGTGATTACAGACAGAATAAAGGTTGCACACAAGATAAATGATTTTGTCACAGGTGGCTTAATTTTCTCATTACCCTGTGAGTAGTTTTGAGCTTACAAACAATCAAGGAAAATTATGTATTGCTTTTAATAAAATGGAATAATTAATCAGCAGTTCTTAGAAGACAATTCAACAATCATACCATAGGGGCTGAGGGGTCTGGGAACACAATTCAGATTTAGACTGGTGGCTTTTAGGGAGTTCCTGAGTGACTGAGGCATACTGAAGCTTGATGTACTTGTACATATCGCTTGGGCCTCTAGGCTTGATTTGTGTGCTGGCTCCATGAGAAAGTTTTGGGCTTGACCTGTCGCTGCGCTTTTGCTGGGAATTATGTACCTAAGTAAAAGTTAACCCATGATAGTCTTTTGGGATTGGGTTTGAGGGTCTGGTCTTTTGGTGATCTTTTGGGGAATTAGGGTACAGGTGTTTTGCTCTTGCATTATTTCTTTTGAGACTAGGGGGAATAATAATCATGTCAATTCATAGGGAAGGGGAATGGATGAAAGAGGTCATGCAAGGGGGATAGAATGGGCAGTCACATCTCACCAAGGACCACTCTGTGGTCTCCCCAGCTACCACACATGACTCTGTCAAGGAGTCATGGACTGATGGCCCCCAGCCCCCAGGCAGCAGCAGTATTAGAAAAGAGGAGATATAGATGAGAGCTAATACAAAGGTAGAAAGGAAGTCATTCACTAAGAGGTCCTTCTTCTCCTTTCCTCCTTTTCTCAAATCCTTAGGACATCTTTCCCCACTATCACTTCCTTCAGTCCTCTCACAAAAAACAAGACTTCTTTTTCTGAAAGCAAACCACATGCAACCTTGATCCCATTTCCCTCCATCACCCCAACTCTCTAAACCTAAATCTTTCCCTGTCTGTTGACTCCTTTGTACCTACCTACAAATGTGCCCATAATGCTTCATTCTTTTAAAAAATCCTAAACTTGTAAGATTATCTCCACTATCATCTCCTCCCCTACACAACTAAACTTACTGAAAGTCATCTATCTATCCAGTTCCTCTCCTCTCATTGACTTCTACCAAACACTCAAAAATTCAGCTTCCAAACGGAGCACTCACATGGAATTACTTTCTCCTATGTTTCCAGTAAGCTCTCCATTGCCAAATCTATCCTTTTCTCAATTCGTATACATCCTGGTTTCTCTATTGTCTTTGACACTGCTGATCACTCTCTTGTCCTATATTGCCACAGGCAAGGTCCAGTCTCACTCATGACTCCAGGGGTTCCTGACAGGTGGTGAATGATCAGTCAAAAAAATAACAAATGAAGACAGCTTAATCATTACAGCCATGGGACTGCTTTGTATCTGATAGCTGCTCTGCCATTCCCAAGCCTGGAGTTTATTTTTATATCCATTTTCTTGGCAAACAGATACATTACCTAACACACATGCTCAAAGAGAGATAATTGGAAAAGTGATACATTAACTTTTAACAAATCACTTGATTAACATTCTATATTCTTATATTGTGATTACAGACAGAATAAAAGGGTACATACAAGATAAATGATTTTGTCACAGGTGGCTTAATTTTCTCATTACCCTGTGAGAAGTTTTGAGCTTACAAACAATCAAGGAAAATTACTTATTGCTTTTAATAAAATGGAATAATTAATCAGCAGTTCTTAAAAGACAATTCAACAATCATATCATTGAGGTTGGGGGTACTGGGAACATAATTCAAATTTAGACTGATAATTTTTCAAGGTATTTACTAGGAAGTTTCTGAGTTACTGATTTGTATAATCGAGTCACTGAGGCATACTGAAGCTTGATGTACTTGTACTTATTATATGGGCCTCTATGATTGATTTGTGTGCTGGCTTCATGAGAACAGGTTTCTGTGAGTGGGAAACTTTTGGGCTTGGTCTGCAGCTGCGGTTTTTCTGGGAATTATGTACCTACGTAAAAGTTAGGCCATGATAGTCTTTGGGGATTGGGTTTGAGGGTCTGATCTTTTGGTGATGTTTTAGAAAATTAAGGTACAGGTGTTTTGCTCTTGCATTATTTCTTTTGAGACTAGGGGGACTAATACTCATGTCAATTCATAGGTAAGGGACATTAATAAGAGAGGTCATGCAAAAGGGGGACTGGGTGGGCAATCACATCTTGCCAAGGACCACTCTGTGGTCTCCTCAGCTGCCACACGTGACTCTGTCAAGGCACTGTGGCCTGATAGCTCCCAGCACTATATGTTCTCTCCTCTCTAGGTATTCATGACACTGCTCACCCCTGGTATATTTTCTCCTCAGTCTCCTTTGCTAAATCTTCATTTAGATCCTGTTCCCTAACCATGAGTGTCACCCAAGTTTTTGCCCTGACCATTCTTCTCTTTTTACTCCATACTATCACACCATCAACTCCCTTTGGGTTTTATTATAAATTTTATGCAGATGACTTACCTATTCAGCCCTAAATTCATCCCTGAACTCCAATCCTGCATCAACAATCGCTCTTTTAACATGTTATCCCATAAACAACTTAAACTCAGCATTCATTTTCTTTCTCTTAAAACTCTCTCCTCTAGAAACCCAGAAGAAAAACAACTACTTGATCATGTGTCAATGGGGATATGATTGGGATTGTAAACCCCAAATGATCACCCTATTGCAAATATCAGTAATATGGAAATAGGTCTTAACCAAAGACACATATAAAACCGAGGGGAATTGTGTGTCGGATATGGGAGGGTGTTGGGGGGAGGGAAAGAACATGATTTTTGTAATCCTGGAAAAATTCTCTAAATTAATAAATTAGGTAAATTAAAAAAAACTCTCTCCTCTTCCAAACTGTTATGAATGTTGAGCACATACCCATCATATCCAATCTGTTGCCTAGTCTTGGCATTTCTATCTTCCTAGTTTCTCTTGTATATACTTCTATCAGCCTCTGTCCTCAATTTCCCCAACCAGAAATTGGGGATAACATTTATTTCACCAGGTTATTTTGAGGAACAAATGAGATTATATTCATAAAGCACTTAGCACAGGGCTTGCCACATATTAAGTGCTTAATAAATGTTTATTCCCCTTCCTTTCACACAATTAGTATCCTTATATTTCTCTCTTCTCATGTGGACTATCATCACCGGAGGTCTCCTAGTCTCAAGTCTCTACACACTCCAATCCATCCTCCATTCAGCTGCCAAAGTAATTTTCCTAAAACTCAAGTCTCATCCCCCATTCAATAAACTCCAATGGCTCTCTATGACCTCCAGGGTCAACTATAAATCTTATTTGGCACATAAAGCTCTTTACACTCAGGCTTCTCCTTACATTTTGAGTCTTCTTACATTTTACTCTCCCTATATTCTATTATTCAACTACATTGACCTATATGTTGTTTCTTGCATAAGTCATTCCATCTCCAATTTGGGTTCTTTTCACTAAGCAATCCTCCTTGTCAGCAATACTCTCTCTCTTCACCTCCTGACCTCCACCCATACCAGCAACCTTTCCTGGCTTCCTTCAAGATTCAACTCAAATCCTTTGTTCTTTCAGCTAGTGAGTTTGACTTTGAATAATGAAGAAATTCTAGAAAGGGCCATTAAAGAGATTGTTGGCAAACATCTAGAAAGGGAAGCCATAATTACATGGCTTCATCAATAACAAGTCATGCCAGACTCACCTCATTTCCTTTCTTGTCAAAAAAAATTAAACTAGTAGATAAGGCAAATGCTGTGAATATATATTACCTAGATTTTAACAAAGCTTTTGACAAAGTATATTTTTCTGTGAACAAGAAGGAAAGATATTGCTTATACACTGATATATTTTGGTGCATTCAGAACTTTTTGGGTAGCCACATGAGTGTTGCACAACGACACTTGTGCGTGAAGGAGATTTAAGTGGAAAAGTCGGTGCACAGAGACAGTCCCACTCTCTCGGCGTTGGAAGCCTGGGTCCAGTGGCATGAAAAGTCGTTACACATGGAGACTTCCTCAGCTGCATTGGATGGCCATGTTGTCTTTTGTGCTCCATCATGCCCTGAGCACTCCACAGTGCTTTGCTGCGGCGCCATCTCAGCCGTTGAACCTTCTTATTGGTTTCTTCCGTCTGTTCAGCTGAAGCAGTCTTCATATGCTGGGTGAGCAAAGCCCTGGTTCACCAGGGGTCGATGATGACCTGATGGCTACTCTCACAAGGTTTAGCCAGCCTGTTGAAGCCATTGCCCAGGGTGTGGCCACTGCCACATGCTAGCAGCTACTGGGCGCCACAAGTGAGAGCTGGGTGTCAGGTGGAGGTCAGAGGCTGGAGAGCTGCCCTAGGAGGACATGACAAGCCCTCCATACCAGAGATACTACTCCTTCCTGAGCACCCCATACACCCCATAGCCACATTTACTGAGTAGTAATTAAGGGTCCAAAATAACTATGGCAGTTGACTCTGTCCTGGTTAGCATTTTTATCAATGATTTGGATAAAGACACAAATGGCACACTCATCAAATTTGCAGATGACACAAAGCATACTATGCAACAGTCAGGATCCAAAAGAATCTGATACCATGAAAATAAAAAGGTAAAATGTAAAGTCATCCTTGAATCCAAAAAAGGTAACTTCATAATAACAATGCAGGAGGCATGATTAGATAAGAGTTATTCTGAAAAAATTAGGGAGGTTTTAGTGGATTACAGGTTCAATAATTCAACAGTGAGATATATCCAAGAATTTACATTGATTTTTTTAAATTTCATCTTATATTTAGCTGCCTTAGTATTGGTTCCAAGATAGAAGGTAAGAGCTTAAAAAAAAAAAAACTGGACTCTCCACTGAGATCTTCTCCCTTTAGTTGAGCTCAGATTTTATCTCACTGCGTTGGAGAGCCCCTTTAATCTTGTGTATCCTCTCATCTATTCTAATCTGTATGTTATCTCAAATTACTATTTTGCTACTTGAATTGATAAATATTTTCTCAATATTTATGATTGTCCTGTGTATATTAAGCACTTGATGAGAAAGACCTAAGCTGGCTAAGAGTAAACTGATTCTTACCATTCCCTGTGGAGTGACCAGGACAAAAGAACATTGTATTCCTAGACTACAAACAAATGAAGTATAATTGACAAAATTCTAGTCTAATATACCTCTACTTAAAAATAAGAGTGAAAGTAATTATCTTGTAACAGTCATTCTTTTATTCTTCACAAAGGTAAAAATTATAGCCTCCCTTAGAAATATGAAATGGGACAAGTCACCACACATCCCTTTGGTCCCAACAATCAAATCAGACTAGAATTTTCTCAGAAATGAAAGTGAAGTTCATTGGTCAATCTAGAAATTATAGATTCTATTATCTTTCCTTTTTTGAAAAGTTGGACAAGATTTTCTCTTACCCAATCTTCTCGTTGTTATTCAGTTGTTCAGTTGTGTCCAACTGTGATCCCACGTAGCGTTTTCTTGGCAAAGATGTTGTAGTGGTTTGCCATTTCTTTCTCCAGTGTAAACTTGACCAGGGTCACAAAACTAGTGAATGCCTGAGGCCAATTTGAACTCAGGTCTTCCCAACTCCAGACCCCACAAACTATCACACCTAGCTATCGTATGATATCTCTTCCATTTTCTGTGATCTTTCAAATATTCCCAATTGTAGTTCAGTGATCACACCTATCAATCTTTTCATAAACCTAGAGCCTAGGCCAAGTGACTTGAATTCATCAAAGGGAAACTAGGTACTCTCTTATCTCCTTACTTGGGCATTTACTCTCTTAGTAGTATCTGTTTCTGTCATTTGAAGTGCAAAGGTCTTTCTCCCTGACAAAGAAAACAGAAATATGAGAATTAAATATCTCTGCCTTGTCTCTATCATCAGTTATCATCACTCCATTCATCAAACATCCTACCCCTTCTTTAATCCTCCTTTTTCTCCCATTTATAGCTTGAAAAGAATCCTTCTTAATTTTCTATAGCTTATTTTGTTACAGAACTTTCCACAGTTATTCTGTTACCTACTTTACTTGCATCTTTTATCCATGTCTTCTTTATTTTTAAGTTGATTGGTGAATTCCACATGCATCACATTGGTTTCTTCAGTCCAATCACATTTTTCCTCATTTAAATTTTTTTTATTTCATCCTTCGGTATTTCCCATACCTTGTGGGCTGACGTTCCTTGAAGATTTTTATTTCTTGAGATAATACCTTTCTTTTTTCTGACCCCTTTGAAATTTGGTTTCCCCAAATCTATAGTACATGTATATATGATAACCAAATATCAAAAAGTCTAGGATGGAGTAGTCACTTCCCACAAAAGTTCCCTATAAATTTTGCCCTAACAGTTCTTTCCTGTTAGCAACAATAAAAATCCAGAGTAGAATTTCGCCTTGATATTTTCTCCACCAAGGATGAAATGGTAAAGCCAGGTCAAGAATTTACTAGCTATTTTGTTTTTAACAGAGAGAGGACTCTTTAGAGGTTTCTGGATAATGGAAGTACCTTATCAATACTGTATCATGATTCTGGGCAAAAAGTGATCTATTCTCCAAATTTATCTATTTTCTCTGTCTCTCCAGTGGTGGATAATATATTCCAATGACAAATAACTTCTCTCTCCATTGACTTTCACCCAAATATTCTCCATCGTGATCTTTGCTGGGCCCTGAATTCCCTCCAATGAATATGTTTTCTTTTGGGATTTTGTTTAATACACAATGCTACTACCAACCCTTTTGCCTCTCCTGTTTCTTTTTAAATAAGGTATATTTTATAGAGAGCCATCGTCTAGTTGGGAGTTTCATCTCACAAATTCTCATTAAAAACTGAGGTCAAACCTTACTCCTTTTGTGAAAACCTCTACTTTCTCTTGTTGGTAATCTAAACTTTAGGCATTTCTGAGTCATGCTTTTTACTATCATCCCCCTTTTTTGGACTATATCTCCTATGAATGTATACGTGTTCGATGTTCTGTCTCTTCCTTCTTTGTGGCTAATTCTCTGGAGTGTTTAACTTGCGGATAGACTGAGGCAATCCTCTCACCATCCCCGATTTTTTTAGTTGGAAGTCCTTTTGATAAGATTTGCAAGAAATCTGAAAAATGCATTTTTGCCAACCTTTGTTAGGTGTCATTTCTGACGAAGACTATAACAACTGGTTATTGTGAGTGACAAAGCAGAAATACACATTCCATTCTCAGGTGCCATATTCTTAGCCATAGAATCACTTTCCAAATTAAGTTTTCTCATGTATCCTTTCCTTTCAACATCATTAAGGAAAATATGTCCCAGTCTTCAGTTTCTTGCCCAAGACTTCATCATCACTGGGAAAACTTGATGTTTCTTCCAGATGTATCATTTGTGGTCCACATAAATTCCCAGAAGTAAACACTAAGTGTTTTCATAACTCTTGGGGGGGGGGTCTCTGTTTTTTTTATGGATGCATGCCCTAAGAAGACAACAGACCTCCCTATTATTGTTACTATATTGGCAAATAGCTATCTCAATACCCAAGATCAAGCAATCACCAACTCTCAGTAATGTGCCCGTCCATACTTAACTAGAAAACACACTTTCCATCATGGTAGAATCGTATATTCTCCTAACATGGCCTCCAATAGCCCATGGTCACCTCCAATCTATGATGAGGTATTAGAATAGATTTCATGGAGTATTGATCAAGTTGTCAAGAGCTTTGATACAGTTACCTAAGACAGGAAGCCTGGAAACTCTTGATTTATAGTTCTTATTTTTTATTTACATATCAAAAACAACGTATGTGCTAAGTCTGTATGCTATGTATAGTTTCACACATGACCCACCTTTATATTTGTATTAACACTTCTCCTAACCAAGAAATGGTTGAGTTCTCCATTGCTAGACATCTTTAAATATCTCAGTACATCATAAGATAGCCTGACTTAGAACTGGAAGTCAGGACCTTACATTTTTTCATTTCACAGATGAGGAAACTGAGGTTCAATAAGGATAAGAGAAGAAGTAAGAAGTAAGGGGCAGAATCAGAATTTGAACTGAGGTCTTTTGACTCTCAATGCAGTGGGTTTTTTCCATTATAAATTGTCGAGTGGGCTCCTCCTGCTAGATACTTATGAGGCCCCTTTCCAACTTAGAGATCCCATGATTCTATGGTTTTTCTTTTAATTAAACAGGACAACACTGCCAGACCTTTTTCAGAGACATAAATTGATGGTTTACACATGGGTTCTCCAAACCCTTGGGGCAAAGAATGCCGTTACAGCACTTTTCCATTCCCTGGAGTGGAAAGGTAGATGTATCTGGGGAAATATGAACCCAGGAGCTGTGCTAAATTTAGCTAGAGTGGGTTGGCTTTTTTAGATTCTATCCAAAGGATGAACAAGCCATTAACCAACTCAAATTGTCTGGCAAACCTCCAACTTGATGTGAGCTGAAACTGCTCACTTGACTAAAAACATTAAGTGACTGATGATTCACCTCTATTAAATATTTGTGCCCCTATATTTAACACATATATGAACATTTTTCATTGAACAGCTTCCTCTCCTTCAGTCCCCAGAGACTCCAGCCAGCAATGCCTCGACAAGTAAAAGGACAATTCATGAGCGCCAATCCAGGGTTTCTACTTTTCTGAGTCTAGTCTATGTGCTTACAAAAGGGATTTTCCCCACGACTTAAATAATCCCCTATAACCGCCCCTCCCCGAAAAATGCTTTTCTGCTTCTTCCCGGGTCTTGTGTTCTTATCAAACTTTCCCAGTTGTTATATATTGAACCCTAGCAAGACTTAAATTAGCTTGAGCTTGGCCGACCGGGCATACCTGTTCTGTGACCACCAACACAAAAAGCAAACACCCTTGCATTTCTCAGATCCACAAAAAGTCCAGAATCTATTCATAGAAAGGTAAAAGGAAATAACTAGACTGACTCTGGCTTCATCAAGACCAGCCTATTCTTTTTCTTTTTATAACTCCAGCCTCAAAAGTTGCATAGGATGATGGGATTTGACGGTACCTTTAGAACTAAACAGAACTTCATTGGTTATCTCGTCCAGTGTTCTCATCTAATAGATGAGAAACTGATCCTCAGGAAAGCTAAGTTATTTGTCCGGGGAGAGTCACATAGGTAATGTGTAACAAAGGTAGGTTTCGAACCCAGATCCTCCAACACCATAACACGTTGCCCAGATATTGAGAGCAAGGTGGGACCCATTTAAGCATTTTTTTCATCTTAATCAGAGTATGGTTCGGATAAGTTTCACAGGTACCCAATTCTGTCTTCCCTCTCTGCCTGATAAATCGCATTCCTAGCCCTCTTCCCCTCTGATCTACCACAGACCCTGTGGCACCTATCCACAAATGCCTTTTTTCCTCTCAGCAGAAAGGTAGGGGATTATGAAGGCTGAACATTGCATACATTCATAAATGAGGTTATTGTGTTGGACTTTTCTTGCTTGACTTTGGAATTCTACCTGTGAGTAAATGGACAAAGTAGACCCCCATTTTAGAGGAGAACTACATAAACTTGAAAACGTACTCCATGTTCTGGCACTCTATATTTCTATATTTTCTTCCTCCCTGGGAGAGGGGAAAATATGCTAGTACAAAGTTTGATGATTAAAATAAATATGTATCTAATGTATAATGTATATAATGTATAAAATAAATATGTATATAAAATGTATTTTTAAAAATTTGAATGCCTTAAGTAGGAAGCCTGGTACCATCCAAAATTTCAGGATTAGATCATTATTAATAATGAAATATTGGTGGCAGATGGGTGGCTCAGTGGATTGAGAGCCAGATCTAGAGACAGGAGGTCCTAGGTTCAAATCTGGCCTCAGACACTTCCCAGTTGTGTGACCCTGGGCAAGTCATTTGGCCCCCCATTGCCTAGCCCTAACCACTCGTCAGCTTTAAAAAAAAATAATGAAATATAAACTTTAAACAATTCTAACGTTTAACCTCATACCTTGCAAATTGGCAAAATTGACCCAAAAAAGAAATCAAAAGAATAGATGTTCAAGAGAATGTGGAAACACATTCATGAATACAAAATTGGTAAAGTTAAATATTGGTCTAACCATTCTGGAAAACAATTTGGATTATGAAAGAAAAGTCGCTAAACTCTTCTGCCTTTGATCCAGAAATCCTGTGCTTATACAAAGAGGCCCAAAAGAGAGAGCAGACCAAAGTATTTATTCACTAGGGCATTTTTGGCAATAGTAAAAGAAATGGTAAAGGAAACAAAGTAAATGCCCATTGATTGGAAAATGGCTGAGCACACAATGGAATATTAATATCCACTTAGAAATACAAGTAAACAGTTCAAAGAAATATGGGAAGATTTGTATAAACAGACACTTGTATCTAGTAAATAAGAAACAAAGAAGAAAATATCTTGAAAATAAGTAAAACAAGAACGAGAAGGTTACAAACTGCAACAACAAATGAAAAGATCAATAAAAGGTATCTTAACTATGAGTAATGGAGGATGGCAATGGAAAAAGAGGGGAGAGAATGGTCCAAGGGAATAAATAATGAAACCTGCCTTCTTCTTCTTGGCAGAAAACCAAACATCGCAGACAGTTAAGGTCAACATATTGGTCAGTTTTTATAGAATTGGTTTGGGGTTTTGTTATGAGAGTTAAATTCTGGGTAGTGCGGCAAGATATCCAGAAATGACTGTGATGTGAAAACAAAAGATGCCAGTGAGTTTAAACCATGTCAGAAATACTGGCTTTGCCAATGTATGTGGGAAGAGATGAGCCAATGGCTTGCACAGTGTGAAGCGACCAGTAGAGAGCAGGTTAGATTTTGTTTCTTGGCCCCATAGCTAAATATTACCGTGAGTGTGATGAAAGTCCCTCTAACCCCAAACCTGGATCCCTTAGACAAAGAGTAAAGGGTATTCTAGATTCAGTGTTCTTAGGATCCACATCAACTCACAACCAAACCGTAGAACTTTTACCAATGTCATCATTAATTCAAAGCAAGATAAGCAGCCTCCTTGACTGCCCTCTCCTACAAATATCGGTTTGTTAGTTGGCCATTCAGTCATAGCTGACTCTCTGTGACTCCATGGACCACGGTGTGCCAACACTGTCCATGGAGTCTGCCATTTCCTTCTTCAGCGGATTAAGGCAAATAGAGGTTAAGTGATTTGCCCGGGATCACACAGCTAGGAAGTGTCTGAGGCCATATTTGAACCCAGGTCCTCCCAATTCCAGGTCTCTCTTCACCCTGCTTTGAATTTCCATAGTATACTTCATTAAAAGGCTTATCATATGAATAATTTCTCTACATGAGTGGTTTTTCTAAGGAAGCGACATCTACATAGTAGAAATGGCCCCTGTGAGGCATGAGGAGAACAAGTTATTTATCCCGTCACCAGAAAGTTCTCAGCAAAATCAAGAATCAAATCTCCATCTTCAGATTCCTTCTAATTCCATATTTGGTCCAGGGCAAAGGAAAGGTCCTCATCCTTCCACAGCAGACATCAGCTCATTCGGTTGATGCTTTAGTTCCATGTTTGTCCTTGGTACCGCATCCATCACAGTTTGCTCTCTTCACTGAGTCAGATGGGCTTTTCTCTATCCTAACCCTTCAGGGATAGCTTCTGGTTCCAGAACTTGGATCCATACATACAAACAGGATATAGACGTGAAAGCTGACTGAATAAACTGAATGGGGTCCAGTGGGAACATTCAAAAGCATATTCATCAAAGTCAAGCAACAGAGTAAATTGAACTGGTTCATTAATTAAGAAAATCCTCTCACCAAATGGCATGTTGTTAACTATGCAGAGCCTACAACACATGTGCCTAGGCGGACCTGCTCCAAGATGCAGCACTTGATTTTGAACGCGAGATTTCCTTTTCCTTTACTCAAAAAGAAAAACTTTTCTATTTATTCACACATAAAGATACCATACTCGTAAAGCACGTTAGTGTTAGTAAAATAAAGATACATACTCATAAAATACATTAGTGTTTAAATTTGTTTTAAGTGCTGAAAGAAGAAAATGAATGCCAATTACTTTAGAGCCTTTGAATTGGCTTCAAGTACATAACAAGCCTGTCTTCCTGAATTAAATGGATAATGACTTATTTTTACAACATTGACTATCAAAATTTCTCTATGGAATGGCTGAACTACTGAGCATACCCTGCTTCTAAAGTGACCCGAGATCTTATAATTTCAAAAAACATATGTTGAAAAGGGTTATTACATGTAATTAGGAAAATAAAATATCTTTGAATAAAATTCTAAGAAAAAAGGTCACTTCAGGTAGGAAGAATAATAAAAATAAACAAACAAATAAAGTGACCTGAACTCTTTAATTCCCTTCAGTCTCGACTTTTAAGGAGTCAGTTTTTTAAAATAAAAATATTCTTTACTTCCTATATTCAAGGTCTCTTCATTAAATTGAATTTAAATTTATGTGGGACTTTCAAAATATACAAGGGATATTTGCACATATCTCATTTGTTCCTCATACTTAAGACAATGAGAAAAGCAAGCACTTAAACATTGGTTACTCAAAGTCACACAAACAGTAAATGGAATAGAACTAGAACTCCATTTAATATCATTTGATCCCCAATTGAGTGTTCTTTCCGCAGTACCTATATGCAATAATTCTGGGATTGGATTCACATATTTGGGTCAGCCTTGAAACATGCATTATTGGAGAAATGCTGAAAAGTCAGAATTATTTCTGAAGTATCTATCCCACCTGCCTTGTCAGTGCCTGAGATTCCAATGTGACATCCAACACTAACATCCTTAAAAATTCAAGAGACTCTACCGCAAAAAAAGTCAAAGTCAGTGCAGGAACCCAAATGATCCAGATCTAGACCAAATAAGGCTAATCTCTACACCCAACATAACAACTCAAATTGCAAGCACAGACATACTATTTGGTGGCAACTTTGTGGGTTTGTTCTAGTTAACTATACTTCATGTTACATTTTTTCCCTTAGTTTTTAATTGAGAGATGGGAATGGGGAGAGAGTAACAATAGAAATGTTAAAAATTTACATTAAAAAAAGAGGAACTTTGAAGCATTTCAACAAAGAGCACAGAAGTGAATAGAAAGTTTAGAACATTTTTTTTTCAAAGTAATGTGTAGATTAATAAAGAAAAAATATTTGAA
This sequence comes from Monodelphis domestica, assembly GCF_027887165.1. Taxonomy (NCBI): domain Eukaryota; kingdom Metazoa; phylum Chordata; class Mammalia; order Didelphimorphia; family Didelphidae; genus Monodelphis; species Monodelphis domestica. The sequence goes on along the minus strand of NC_077230.1, from coordinate 11,688,154 downwards.
AACAAAGTAATGTGTAGAACTTTTTTTTATAAAAGTAAATGAAAAGGAGATAAACAGTTTCATATGCAATACTTTAAATATCCTACTCTCTCTATAAAAATGTTCTCTAAGAGAAGCAGAGGCAGAGAATGCTAATGTTCAGACTAAGGAAAAAATAAAGGACATGCATGAAAATAAAAACAAATGACAGTTTCTGTTTGGTCCTTTGACCCCTATGACTGGGAGCAGTATTGACAGTGATGAGTGACTGGATTCAGTAAGTTTTAAAAGAAAAGGATAGGGGTCATCTAGGTGGCTCAGAGGACTGAGAGCCAGGCCTAGAGACAAGAAAGGGGTCCTAGATTCAAATATAACCTCAGACACTTCCTATATGTGTGACCTGGGCAAGTCACTTTAATTCCATTGCCTATCCCTTACTGCTCTTCTATCTTGGAATCAATGCATAATATTGATTATAAGATGGAAGGTAAAGGGTTTTTTTAATGACCCCTCTTTTGGAAATCTGGCTCTCCTTCCCTTTTTAAAATTTCTTGAGTGTGTAGTGAAATTCTTGTTAGGGAGAAAGCATATACTATAGTGGAAAGACAACTATACTTGGAATCCAGAGTCTTGGGTTCCAATTCCAGTTCTTATACTTACTACCTATATGACCAAGGACAAATCATTTAAGTTCTCTGTTTCCTTATCTGTAAAATGGGGATGATATGACTTAGCCTAGGAGATGTTTATAAGTGTGTAATAAAGACTTATTGACTTGACTGTCCTTCTAAACAGTGTTAACCACAGAACTTTTCTAGCCTTAATGGTACTTAATGGAAATAAGATGATAATTGAGGACCATGCCCATCCCCAGCAGGGATGTGTTAGAGCCAGCTCAAACTGACTCAAAAGCAAGTATTTATAATTCCTAAATCAACAGATGCTAAAAATCAGGAAGGATTTATTTTCTTGATTGTCTAGATTTAAGAAGATGATGGAGAAAATGTTAATGATGCGGATGAAACTTAGAGTGTTATTTACTCATTTCTATATCAAAGAATGTCAGAAATTGATAATCATAGATAGGCACACCACTGATCCCCAGAGAAGAACAAAAGAAAAATCTAACTCTGAATTGTTTTTGCCAGGCGACAATCTAATTGTAGATTTTGGCAATTAAAGATAAAAAATGAATTTCAGACATTTTCATAAAACTTCTCAAAATAGAAGAGGAACATTTCTATAAGGAAATCTATATAGCCAATGAATCAAATAAGGGGACTGAACAAGAGTGGTAGAAGGGTAAAGAAGAGATTTCCAGCACATGGATCTGAGGGGTTGAAGAATGCAGAGGACCAATGCTGCTACAAGGCAGAGAAGGGAGATAGGATCAAGGATCCAGACTAAGGGAAGTCCCCCCACAAAAAAGCCTCTTCCTCAAAATTCTCCTCCTAATACCTGTCCATCCACAGACACTTGCTTTTTCATTACTCATATATTTCCAGTAAACTGACTTTTATCTTAACCACAAAAGAGGCCAGCAGTTAACTAGAGATACATCTAAATGTAAGGTTAGGTTTAGTCATCCATCCTAGCTTTGAGACACTGGCAAATTAAATAAGCACATGAAGTATGTCTTCAATTAAGTTGATAAAAAATGTTGGACAGAAGAAGGCCAAGGACAGATCATTAGGACTCCCTGTGACCTACCTACAGGTTAATATCAACCATTAATCATTACTCCTTGTGTCTGGGAATTTAACCACTTCAAAATCCACCTAATATATCATCATCTAACCCACATCTCTTCACCTCTTCCACTAAGAGAGCAAGAAAGACTTCATCAAATTCTTTGCTGAAATCCAGGTATCCTATACCTATGGCATTCCCCTGAGCTGCAAGTCTAAAATCTCTGATTTTCTTTAAAAAAGGGAAATAAAGTTAGTCTGACAGGGCCATCTCTTAATGAAGCTAAACTGTCTCCTACTGATATTAGAGGGATGTTTCTACTAACTGGAAAAATGTGTGTGTAAATAAATCTTAATACACCATATCAATATGAAATTGTGGTGGTGATGGCAGCAGTAGTACTAATTAGTCAATTTTAAAATGAATTAAGTAGAAAAGGTATATGCTCATTCTGGGTCATGTGAGTAACAAAGATGGCAAACTAAACATTTTCTCCAATTTCCATGAACTCCCAAACTTCCCCCAAATAGAAATCATGTGTCAAAGTCTGAGACACCAAGAATCCAAAAGAAATTAAAAAAAAAAAAAAACAGGTGCTGACATTCACTGACCCTGATTATATTCAACAACCCTCCCCACCATTAGAAGTAAGGCAGACCCAAAACATAGGCTCACATCAAAACCCACCCCTATCTAGGTTCCAATCCCCACTTCCTCTTTCCAGTGTCAAAAAAGATCCCAGCTGCAGGTTATGGAAACTTCTTGGGCTTCAATAGTCAGCCTGCTGCAGTTCTTCAGGAGTAAAAACCATTAGGTTTTTTTTTCCAGGTGTAATCTGCAACCTAGAAGCACCAATGCTGCAAAGCTCTGGCTTGTTGATGCCACAGAAAGCAGGCTCTGAACTACCAATGCCAACCGACTCTGAACTGCTGGTTCCAGGACAAACAACTAAGTAACAGAGGGAATGTACAAGTGCTCACCAGGAAAAGATACTGTGCATTGAGGGAGCTGTATACCATTCCACCAAGCCTGGCATTTTGGGTGGTTATAACTCTCCTCAAATGTCAGCTGGGGCAGAAACCTCAGGTGATATGTGGATTGCCCAGTATAAGAGAACTTCAAATGCTTTGAGATCCAGTCCTCAAGGAAATCACAATGAAAGGGTAGGGAGCCAAAATTAAGCAATAAGGAAAATAAGTGGAGAGGAAAAGGGCTAAGAGAACCAAAGATTCTAGAAAGAAGAAATCTCAAAGGTCTGGTATTAACCAGATAAATCAATAGGAAAAACAGTAAAATAGAAGTCATTTTATAGATTCAATTACAAAACAGTCCTTAAATCATTAAAGAAGAATTTAAATAATTGGAGGAATATTCAGTGCTCATGATTAGGCCATATCAATTTAATAAAAAATAACAATACTACCTTAATTAATTTGTACTTTTAATGTTATATCAATCAAATTACTAAGAGGATACTTTATAGCTCTTGATAAAATAATAACAAAATTCATTTTGATAAACAAAATATCTAGAATAACCATGGAAATGATAAAAAAGAAATCGGGATTAAGGGCAAGTAGCACTTCAAACTATATTAAAAGGCATCTGATATGGACTAAAGAATAGAGGAAACTGATCAGTGGAATAGATTAGAAAAGATTCAGAATAAGACAATGATAAATAATAATAAATAATCTGATAAAGTGGAAAACATAAGTTACCAAGGAAAAAACTAATTTGATAAAAATTTCTGGGTAAACTAGAAAGCAATCTGGCAAAACTTGGGCTTACACTAACACCTCACACCACACTCCACAAAATATTCTAAATGGATACATGGCTTTAACATAAAAGATCATGTTCCTCTCATAGCTATGGACAAGACATGTATTCTGAAGCCAACAAGCATTAGAAGCAATTCCACAAGATAAAAATAATAACTTGGATTACTTAAAACTGAAAAGAATCTGTAGAGACAACATTATTATATCTAGGATTAGAAGAGAAGTGACTGAATGGGGGAAAAAACCTTTGTATTAGATTTCTCTGATAAGGGTTTGGTAGTCAAGATATGTAAATAAAAAATAAATGTATATAAGACTAATAGACATTCCTCAAAGGATAAATTGTCAAAATATCTGAACAAACAGTTCTCAAAGGGAATAGAAGGTATTTACAACCACATGAAAAAATGCTCCAAATTACTAATAATGAATCAATAAATAAAAATAATTTAAAATGGCAAAGATAGCCCAAAAAATGGTAACATTCAATGTTGGAGGGATTGTGGAAAGATAGGTATACTACTACACTTTTGGTGGAACTGTGAAAGGGGAGTACAATCATTTTAGCAAACAATTTGAAATTATGTAAATAAAGTAAATAAAATATTGAAATCTTTTGAAACAGAGACCACATTACTGAGCTTCTGAAGGAAGCCATCAATAAAAAAAAGTCTCCATATACTCCAAAATATTTATAGGAACATTTTTTTGCGATAGCTAAGAATTGGAAACAAATTAGGTTCCCATTGTCTGGGGAACTGCTATTGTGTTACATAAATTAATAAAATACTACTGTGTTGTAAGAAATTATATCTATGATAAATAGAGTCATGGTAAGATCTATATAAACTGAAAAAAGTAAAGAGGGTAGAGCCAATAAAACAACATATTGACTACAATGTAAATAGAAATGACACACACACAAAAAATCAAAAGTAAATTTTAAAATTAAAAAGATTCTAATAAAGAGATATGAAAAGACACCCCCAAGCTATACCTTTGTGGAGGTGGGAGATGCCTAAGTGTTACATATTGCACAAGTTTTAGTTCGTTCTTATCACTTTAGTCAGTTGGTTTGACCTTTTTTTTCCCCCTCTCTAACAAAACACTATTATATGAGATACCTCTTATGCAGGGGAAGGAGGATACATGAGATACTATGGTAATATAAGAAACAGAAGCCATCGATATAAAATATTTGTTTTAAAAAGGCAAATGGGGGCAGCTAGATGGCTCCATGGATAGAGAGCCAGGCTTAGAGACAGAAGGTCCTGGGTTTGGCTCAGATACTTCCTATCTCTATGACCCTGGGCAAGTCACTTAAATCCAGTTGCTTAGCCCTTACCACTCTTGACTTGGAATCAATACTCAGTATTTATTCTAAGATGGAAATTAAGGATTTTAGATTAAAAAAAGGCAAATAAATGTTTGCAAAACATTCTTTTTATAAACATACTTTCTAGGATTCATTGTTAGCTCAGAAATCTAAAATATGAAAAAAATCCCTTCTTTTCTTCTTTGAAAATCAGGACATTTTCTCTTATCTTGTATTATAGTACCTTGTCTAACTTCTCTCTTAGAATTCTGTTCTAAGGCAGAAGAGTATCCAATGGTTAGGCAACTGGGGTTAAGTGATTTGTGCAGAGCCATGTAGCTAGGAAGTGTCTGAGGTAAGATTTGAACCCAGGACCTCTTCAGACTGGTCTTTCCATCCATTGAACCTCCTAGCTGCCCTACTTTACCTATTTTTTCAAAGATCAGTAATAGTAATCACATTGGCCATTTCTTTATGTATCCTAGAATGTAGGCTGTGCAGTCCTAGTTAATTGTTTTTTTTTTAAGTTTTTAAAACATTATTTTATTTGGTCATTTTCATACATTGTTCATTGGAAACAAATCATTTTCTTTTCCTCCCCCCCCCCACCTACCACCCCTTCCCTAGCCAAGGTGCGATTCATCTGGGTATCACATGTGTCCTTGCTCTGAACCCATTTCCTTGTTGTTGGTATTTGCATTAGGCCACTCATTTAGCGTCTCTCCTCTGTCATGTCCCCTCAACCTCTGTAGTCAGGCAGTTGCTTTTCCTCGGTGTTTTTACTCCCTCAGTTTGTCCTCTGCTTGAGGATAGTTTTTTTTTCTTTCTCATAGATCACTGCAGGTTGTTCAGGGACATTGTAAAGCCATTACTGGAGAAGTCCATTATGTTCTCTTGTACCACAATGTATCTGTCTCTGGGTACAATGTCCTCCTGGTTCTGCTCCTCTCACTCTGCATCACTTCCTGGAGGTTGTTCCAGTCTCCATGGAATTCCTCCACTTTATTATTCCTTTGAGCACAATAGTATTCCATCACCAACATATACCATAGTTTGTTCAGCCATTCCCCAATTGATGGGCATCCCCTCATTTTCCATTTTTTGCCATCACAAAGAGTGCAGCTATGAATATTCTTGTACAAGTCTTTTCCCTTATTATCTCTTTGGGGTACAGACCCAGCAGTGCTATGGCTGGATCAAAGGGCAGACAGTCTTTTAGCACCCTTTGGGCATAGTTCCAAATTGCCCTCCAGAATGGTTGGATCAGTTCACAACTCCACCAGCAATGAATTAATGTCCCTACTTTGCCACATCCTCTCCAGCATTCGCTGCTTTCCTCTGCTGTCATGTTATCCAATCTGCTAGGTGTGAGGTGATACCTCAGAGTTGTTTTGATTTGCATCTCTCTGATTATAAGAGATGTAGAGCACTTTTTCATGTGCTTATTAATAGTCTTGATTTCTTTAACTGAAAATTGCCTGTTCATGTCCCTTGCCCATTTGTCAATTGGAGAATGGCTTGACTTTTTGTACAACAGTCCTAGTTAATTAAGGGCAGCTAACTGCTCCATTCTATCTTTTTCATATATGCAACTTATCTTGGGTTATATCCCCATTAAATATTTTTATTTAATCTTCCAAATAAAAAGATTATTCTAATTAATATAAAAAGCAGAAGCATAATTAATAACATGGAAATGGGTCTTGATCAATGACACATGTTAAACCCAGTGGAATTGTGCATCAGATATGGAAAGGACGGAGAGGAGGGAAAGAACATGAGTCTTATAACCATGGGAAAATATTCTAAATTATTTAATTAAATAAAATTTTTAAAAATTAAATTAAAAAATTTTAAAGCAGAAGCATAAAAGAAGTTAAATCATTCTATCTTTTTTTAGTTGCCTATTATCATCATCCCATCTTATCTGAACTTCTTCCTCCTAATATAGCAACCAAAAAAGCTTTTTTGGGGGGGTACTAAACATTTATCACAGATTTGTTCTAAATTTTAGCACTCCTGAAACTTTTCTTTCACAATTAACACTCACTGGAATCTATCTTGAGTTAAATGCCTTTGCTTCTATTTTTTTATTTGCCTTATCAATTTTTTTTTATTTATAGACTTGTAAACCAGTGAAATGATCTTTGTTTTGTTTTGTTTGCATGGATGGTTCACTTTATTTTTTTTTACTTTTTTTAAGCTTTGAGTTCTAAGTTCTGTCCCTTTTTCTAAACTTCCCTCCCTCATAGCCTCCCTGTCCTACCCCCCCTCACTGAGACAGTAACCTTCACATAGGCCAGGATAGAAAACAGGCCAGAATAGTATCTAGGCAGTACAGGACCCACCTGTGCAAGAAATAGGGCCAGAATGATTCAAGGGTAAATCACATAAACAAGCATTAATTAAGCAACTAAGTATCTACTAAGTGATAGGTTCTCTGCTAAGCACCGAGGATACCAAAAAAAAAAAAAAAGACACAAAATAGCCCCTGCCTTCAAGGAGCTCACACTTTAATCAAGATAGAGAAGAAAATGAGCCCAGAACTTAAATAAGGTTACCAGGAGACAGAGGCAAATCCCCAGGAATTCCTTAACTCTGATTGTTCAGTCCTTGCCCCTCTGTCTTAGAGTTGTTACTAAGACAGACAAAAAGTAAAGATTTTTTAAAAGTGAAAGGAAAACTATGGAGGAAAGAATGGAAAAGAGAAGGGGAAGTAGTAGCTTAGAAGAGAAGGTGGTAAACTTTACCCAAGAAATAGAATCCTTAAAAATTAGAATGGATCAAATCAAAAACAACAACTCCATGGAACAACTAGAAATATTCAAACAAAATCAAAAGACTGAGGGGGCAAGGAAGGTATAAGGTATAATACTATCAAAAACAACTGACCTGGAAAATAGATCTGAGAAATAATCTAAAAATCATTCTTATTACCTGAAAATCATGTCAGAAAAATTGTCAAAAGCTTCAATACTCTATTTCAAGATATCATTTATAATACTGCAAAGAGCAAAGTGGAAAAAATGAATCTGCTAAATATGTGCTCATTTTTTTTTCAAAATGAAAACTCCCATCAATGGCATAATCAAAATCTAGAGCTTCTAGCTCAAAGAAATTACAAGCAGCCAGTAAACAAAAACGATTTTAACTACCAAGGAACCACGGTCTTGGAGCTATTTTCCTTCCCATCACCTGCCCGATGGCAACAGCACAGGATATAGTGCTAAAGGAGAGTTTCTCCATTAGTACTTCCTTTCTTTCTTTTTCTTTGACTGTCCAGATACTAAGACTTACAGGAAGGGTTGAATGATGGACTGACCTTTCCCACATCTACATGATGATGAATGTTCTCACGTGACAGGGCAAACCAACTCCCCTAGAAGAGTATGTACTTGGGTACTGGCTACTTTTTCAGTTTTGTTTCTTTTCCTGAGTAAATGACTAACTATAAGATTCAGCTATAAGTGTTAGGCTCAGTAGCAACCTTATGGGTTAAAGAGATTCAGAGGTCAGTGTTTACATGAGTAAAGCCAATTAGTAATAAGGGGAGTTTCTTTATCAGAAAATGGACCACTGACAAGAGGTGACCAAGCCACTGGCCAAGTTACCTGGAAGACAAGATTAGATGTTAAGAGAGTGTCGAATTGAGATGAAACATAAAATGTGCACAAGTTAGTTTACATTCTGATGAGGTTTAAGTATTGGCCCCCAGTAGATTGTAACAATAGAAATAAGTTCAGTTACTGAATCCTGTTTCAAGTCATTTTTTCAAAGCATATTTGTGTTAACAGTTTGGTAGTTTCGCATTTCTTCTGAGCATAAGAAATAAAGCTCTGACTCATTTCTGATTCATATTCCATATTGAAATCATTTTTATTCCACACTTTGTGAGACTTATGACATGACCCAAAAACCACAGTCATAAGTAATTTGTTCCCAGAGCACTGGGGTTAGGCTTTAACAAGCCAAAAATGGTGGCAAAAGGGAGTCTAACCAGGTGTCAAAATCTACCAGAACTGACTGAGTCAAGATTATATTCCTGGGTCCGTGGCTAAGATGGTCTTCTCATAATGGAGAAGAAAATGGGCACAATAATATTCCAACCACTCTAAGCCGGGTGGCAGTTTCCTTAATGTGACACATGGAGGGTAGATTCCTTCCGAAACTATAATATAAATAGAAACATTCTTTAACAGCTGTTTGCCAGAAAGCCTTAAGTCAAAATTCAATTTCTAGATACTTCGCCCCTTTCCCTTGTCTATTCCAACCATTAATCACACTTCTAATATCTCTGGATCTCTGCTAATCTAGATTGATGGCTCTACCAAGCTACATATTGTACTGATCAATCAAAACAAAACTGCAATTAAAACAGTTGTGGAATGGTCTATTCTATAATAGACCAAACCTTAAATAATCTTTTCTAGAACATAAACATATGTATTTTGACCAATATCTGGCCAATGTCAAGATTAATGGGCTCTAAATTTTAGGTGATGCAATGGATACAATACCTCCCCTGTAGTCAAGAAGACTCATCTTCATGAGTTCAAATCTGGCCATATACACTTATTAACTGTGTGATCCTGGGCAAGTCACTTAACCTGTTTGCCTCAGTTCTTCCTCTGTATTGCCAAGAAAACCCCAAATGGGATCACTAAGGGTCAAATATGACTTAAACAACTAAATAACAAGTTTGGGTAATTCTAAAAAGAGAGCACTTTTCTAAATATATACCAGTGAGCACTCCCTCTTCACAAGTTTGAATATTAGCCATGACAGCTCTGTCTCTTAGCTCTAACCACATAAAAGACTTGAATCCTAAGGTGTTCGGGTGAAAGTGAACTAGAAGTCAGCTAATGGGTACATAGGCACTTTGTAACTTCAACATGTATTTATTTCTTTTCCACAAAAATAAGGAAAAATATCACTTTTAGCACATGCAATTCATGAAGTCTAATGAAATGTTTAGTTAAAAATAAATCAATGTGAAAAAACTGCATATTGGAAGAAAAATAATTAATTAGTTTTGCTTTATAAAACCATAAATAAAAGAAATTCCCATAAATCAAATCTGATTTTTAAATAGCAAGGTGATTTAACAACTATCATCTTCTTTATATATCTAATAGTAATAACACTAAAAACCTGCATTCAAAAATAGAAACTAATCACTAGAAATCAAAATACTTTTTCTTCTTTTTACAAAAGAGTGTCCCAAGACACTAGTAGGAAAAGAATACGCTGCATAATAGGGAACTAGTCAATGAGCATGCACATTTTTCCTAACTGATATCAATCCAACATTTGGAAGCTTGGTGAGCCAACTTGGAAACTGAAGATCTGTTGACAAACTGGCTTCAGAATTGGAAGAACTAGTGATTCATAACTAGAACAGAGTTCATTTACAAAAGAACCGATACAGCCAAATTTATAAGCTGGACCGTTTACATTTTTCCTTCCTGGTGGCAAGCAATTCAAGAACCACTGTGAGTCATTGAATGGGGACATTGGCAGTGTCTGGTTTCTGTCTCCACCTGGTTATCATGTGTCCTTGATTAGAAGAAACTTATTTCTGTTGTTTTTATTCTTTCCCAGTCAAGATGACTAATATTTGGATTGATCAAATTGGTAGAGTCATCTATCTGTAGATTAGCAGAGATCTAGAGATATTAGAAGTGACCATGAAGGATTCTGAGAAAACTGGAAAGACGTGTGGGGGTGTGAAATTAGCAAAACCAAACAATTTTCATGATGACCACAATAATCTAAAAGAAAATAACAATGAAAGCCTTTGTAGCTCTAAAGACTGATGGAAAAGCATGACTCCCACCACTTTGTAGACAAGAAATGGACTATATATGTGTAGAAAGAGGTATAAATTTTCAGATCTAACCCATATGTTGACTTGTTTTGCTTGAACATTTTTTTAAGATTCTGTGATGAGGAGGAAGAGAAACAGTGAGAAAATTTTAAAATGAACAAAGCATTTAATTTTATTATTATATTATTATATATTTATTATTAATTGTATATATATAATTATATGTACATATAAATACATGTACATATAATTATATATACATATAAATAAATATGTATTTAACATATAATTATATATGTATATAGAATTATATATAACCATATAAATATAAAAATAATGTATATATAATAATAATTATCATTACATAATTATTATTAATTGTATAAAACCACAGAAAATAGAATGGAACTTTTGAATAATCACAAGTTCTTTGAAACATACTGTAACCTCTTATTTATGTATTTTTGCTTACTTTATTGTCATCTTACAAGAAAATCACATTGAATGTAAAAGTGTTTTATAATATTATACAATGCTTAGGTGGAACAGTGAAATGAACATTAATAATGATAATAGAGCGAAGCACTATTATTTATTATCAAGGGACATTGGCTCTCAAAAATAATCAAAGAATCAAATCATATGAGAATTGGAAAGAATTACCAAATCCAAACATCTGGAAATCATTTCGTTCAATCTCCTCATTTTAGAGATTAGGAAACTGAGACTGAAGTTATGTCTTACCCAAAATTTGTTGATATTTAAATTTTCATATCTTTATATATTTTCTCCCCATTTAGTTCATAAACTCCTTGAAGACTCTCTGATATTTGTATGTGTGTGTTTATAGCCTTCACAGTACCTAGCATAGGTAGTTAAAAAATATTTACTGAAGGTGAAAATGCTTTCCCCTTTGAAAAAGACTTTTAGTAAATAAAAAAGGTTCTCATTTAGAGGCCATTATTGCAATAATAATAATAATTGGTATTTATATAGCTCTTGAAGGTTTGCAAAGTACTTTTACAAATATCTCAATTTTATATCACAACAACCCTGGGAAGTGTGAGAGGTTAAATTTTGGGGGGACAGGAATTTGATCAAAAGCTAGTGCACAGCTTATTAAATGCAAAACACTTAATTTATTATTAGAAAATATGGACAAGAAATAGGAAGGAGGAAAGTAGAAGCAATCTACAATAGCTTGTAACTATACCCCAGATCCCAATCCTAACTAAATTGTTTTTTAAAACTCTAAATCTATCTGCCTCAGAGGGCAGTATCTTCTGCTAAGCCGCAGCCCTCACTACTCTCCTACTCTTTTTACCTAAAAGTATAACCTCTATCTATCTACCTATCTGCCCAAATTATTAATAATTAATAAGGCTATTAAGACCTTAAATCTTTCTCAATCTCCTCACAGTCCCAGAAAGAGCAAGTCACACACTCCTCTCCCCAGGGGAGTCAGAGACAAAAAGTCCTTTCCAATGTTCTGCAACTTACAAAACCACATTCAGTCACACCCTTCTAACTGTCACCAACTGCCAAGCAACACAGCAGAGGGTCACCAACAGCTGACCTGCACAATAGAGGGTCTTCTACTGAAAAAACTTAATACTCCTTTTCCTCTTAAATATAAAAAGTAGAAATTAATTTTTAAAAACTATCTTAACAGAAGAGAATACTTTTATTATCTCCATTTTATAGCAGAGGAAACAAAAGGTTAAGTTACCCAGTATCACACAGCTAGTAAATATCTGAGCCTTAATCTGAATGTGTCTTCCTGACTCCTAGTCCAACACTTTTGCCAATCAGCTGCAATCTTTTTTCATTTATAGAACTCTTAGCAATAAAGAATATTCTGCTACTCAGAAGGAATTGTTTTGATGACCTTTTTTCATAATAAACATTTTGACAATAATTTCCATTCAAGAACTTTATACTCTCCTAGAGAATAATGTGGAAAGTGAATAGTCATTTGTACACCTTTTAGGTGCCCCAAAAAGCCTTTTGATTTCAAAACTCAGTTTGATTTTAAGTCTGAAGCTCAATCTTCCCAAGCATATGGTGGGTCCTCCCTTTTTCTGTCTAGGTGTAAAAACTGGCAGGTGGAGACTTGCTCCTTGTTTATTTATAAACAAGAATTCTCCAGAATAGTGAAGTAGTCAGTCAGCTATATGGGCACCATGTTGGAAGCCCTGTCACATGTTAGAGGAACTCTTGAGTTGATTTCCTGCGTGGCTGTTGTCCAATGAAAAACCTCTTAGGATGTGCTGAGGAGGGACTGGATGACTATATCATGAACAGCATATATCAACTTTTAGGGCAGGAAGTGTGTTTTTTTTTTCTTTCCAAAACCTGGCTGCCTCTGGCAAGTTTAGAAATCTTGATCCATGTTTAATAATATAATATTCTATAACTAAAAATAGAATTTAATTCATCACAATAAATTTGTTTGTACCATTATCTAATTATTTCATATGTTGAATTGTGATTTCCCCCAAACCTTTATAAGAGCCTCAGGGGTAGAGAGCATGCTTTATACTTCTCCTATATGTTCCTAAAACCCTAGCGCTGTGCTCTATATCCCTTCCTAAGCTAGTCTCCTCCCATCCGCTTACACCTCTCACATAGTCTCAGTCCCTTCCAGTCTACTTACACTTTATACCCCCTCACAGATTCTTAATCTGACCTTTCATCTCTCAGCTCCAGGCAGGCTCCCTAGAACTACCTTTGAGTCCCAACAAAATTCCCATCTTCTCTAACAAGTCTTTCCCAATTCCTCTATTTTGTTCCCTTTATCCTGCATATAGCTTGTTTGAACCTATTTGTTAGCTTGTTATATTCCCTCATTAGATTATGAGCTCACTGAGGACAAGGACTGTCTTCTGCTTCTTTTTGTATCCTCAAGAGCTCAGCACAGTGCCTGACCCATAGTAGGTGCTTAATAATTTTTTTCATCTTTACCTTCTATCTTCTTATAAATTCTAAGAAAGGGCTAGTTAATCAGGGTTAAGTGACTTACCCAGAGTCACACAACTAAGAAGTGTCTGAGGTCAGATTTGAACCCAGGTCCTCCAAATTCCAGGCCTGGCACTCTATCTACTGTGCTACCTAGCTGTCCCAATAACTATTTTAGTTATTGACTGACTGATTGACGGTAGTTGGTATCCAATAATGCACATAGATTGATTTGTTTTTCTGAAACATTATACTATTTTGTATCTGGTATCTAGGTTTAAAATTAAAATATTCAAGTTTCCTCAACATGATAAATATCATGGTGTATTTGCTATCTTACATTCCTTAAAAAAATCTGAATTAAATCATAGCAGGTCTCTCCTATAGAATGTTCGTTACCAATGTTTGTAGCACAATTCTTAGAATTCTGGTTCTCAACTAAAAAGATGATTAATAAAGCATAAAACCAAAGTGTTCGGCTTTGTGAGGCAGGGAAATCGCTGCTGAAAATAGGATGTCTTGGGAGATCCAAGTCATGAGACTTGGGGATATTTTCCATACCTTCCTTTCTAGTTTCACACTGCTACAACACTAGTCAAAAGTCTGACCCTAGTCCCAAGATCCAGTCCTGTGGTTGACATATACAATACGTGGCTTTTAATTAAATTAATAAGTGTTTGGGGTCAGGAAGAAAAGCAGGGTTAAGTAGGGTCACTTTGCTAAAATAGATTTTAGTGCTGTGCAATAGATGTGGAATACTCGGGTTTTGGAGGAATGTCAGAACTGAATCCCAATTTCAGTTCTGCCACTAAGCAGTGACGCAGAGTTAGCTCTTCCCTCTTAGCGCTTCTTTTTCCTCATGGATCAAATAGGAACAATGACTGCCCCACCTGCACTGAGTTGCTTTAAAATCAAATTACATAATATATTAAAAAGCAATTTGGAAAAAGTTTATTTAATGAAATATCAACGAAGCTTATTGTAAAACTAGAAAAATAATGATAAAAATTCATCTATGGGGAAAATGGTTAAAATTTGTTAAGATAAATTAAAAAAAGAAGTAGGAAACAAAGCCTTGCAGGACCAAATCTCAATGGAGTGGAGAAGAAAAAACCACACTAGTATCTTTGCCAAGAAAACCCAAAATATGGTCATGAAGAGTCAGACATGACTGAAACAACTGCATGCTATAAACATGCATGTGCCTATATGTATATGTGTGAATATACATATATGTATAAATATACAAACATGTCAAATAAACCAGAGAAGTGAGCTATCTTTTACAGCTATGAATGAAGGGAAATTATTGACTAAGACAAGGGACCGAGGGGATTACAAAGGATGAAATGAAAATTTTGATTACACAAAATTGAATGTAGGAGAACAGGCATACTTATACCCTCTTGGTGGACCCTAACAATTGACTGAACTATTTTCGATAGCTTTGATTGCTAGATAAACTATGTCTATACCATGCCCCTAATCTTCCATCCTAGTATTCCTGTGAAATAAAGAAAATGAAATCAGTCAAACTCCAGGTGTTGGTGGTGGGTTTTTTTTTATTCATACTTCTCTCTAAGAACTAAGTATCTATTTCCAAGACAGAAGAGTGGCAAGGATTAGGCAATTGGGCTTAAGACTTACCCAGGGTCACACTGTCAGAAAGTGCCCGAGGCCAGATTTGAACCAAGGTGCTCCTGACTCCCCTAGTGCACTCTCCATTGAGCTGCCCCCAAGCTCTGTTCTTGAAGAAGGTCATTGCTTTTCCCTTTCTAGATGTTTATCAGATGAGGTAATATTTGTAAAGCTCTATATACACACTAGCTGAAAAACAATCATTTCGAATATATTATAGAATTTTGTCAGAAAGTAGTCAAACTTGCTAGTCTAGTTTGCGCACTCTAATCTCTTCCCTTTTTAGCAAACCGGGACATGTGCCCTTCTCCAGAATTCATAACTTCTTCACTCCTTGCTACTGGGTTTCAAATCTCAACAATAATACCTTTCAGTTCTTTTAGTAGCCTAGATGGTCATTTTATCTTTTCACTTATTTTAGCTCCTTATTAGCCAGCTCTGCTCTTTATTTTTCAACCCAGAGATGATTTCCCTTTGCAGGGGAAGCAGAAGCAAAGTAAGAATGGAATTGAATCATTCCGCCCTCCCTCCCGTCATCCTTGATCATCTTCTGCTTCTCTTTTATCCAATCCGTATCCTCAGGATAGCTAAAGGAGACTTCTTTTGTTGACATCCGTATTCACCACCAACTTCAGTTTAATCTGTGTTGGGCTCCTGTCACTCTTCTTGTGGACTCAGTTTCAAAAGTCACTAAACGTGTCCTGTCCAGTTCCATCACATCTTAAAACACACCTGGGGAAAAAGTCAGGAAAGCATCCGGGTCCTAACTAGTGCCGGCCAGGCGAGTTTCAAGTAACTGTCACCTCTTTCATTATCTGGGTGTATAAAATGACAGTATGTGAGGAAATCAGGCTGTGTTCAAATTACCTCTGTTCAGAGTCAGTGTGAGTAGAGGTCAAAGTTACCTCCGTGCAGAGCATTGGGAGAAAAAAAGCATCCTTCATCATTCAGCACTCCCCAATCTGTCAGGGAGACAAGAAGGAGATGGGGAAACTGGGGGAAGAAGAGAAGGCTTCAGACTCAGCCTTTCTATTGGCAAAGAACAAAGAAAATAACGCACGTGGCGAGCCCGGCAATGTGGATGGGTTTCAGAAGCCCCTTCTATTTGTTGGAATCCTTTAGAAATATTTCACATATACAAATTCTGCTGCATTTAAGTCATTAAGGCAGAGAAGCTCTGCCTTAGGAAGTGTGATTATCAGTATGGTTTTATGGTTTCACATCAAAAAATTAATTCACTTTCATTACTACAGAGCAAATAAATGCTAAGAAGAAAACCCAGCAGCCACCACATTAATTTTTTCTAATTGCAATGCCATATGAAGTTTAGCTCCTAAAACATCCTTAGACCAGAAATAGATAAAGGTTCTTCTAGCTTCCAGCTTCGAGAAAAGACCGACAATAACAGCCCAATCTCAGGTCATTAAAAGAAAAGATTCTGGGAAGAAGTTGACATGAGAGGATCGAGCCGTCTCCACCATGTCTTTGCCCTCATCGTGCAACACTAGAAACTTGGGAAAGTTCCCCTTGGGTGAGATTTGGGGATCTCTTGTTTAAGCTAAGTTATCTTGCTCCCAATGGGAGGGACCCTTCCCTCTAGTGTATATTCTATGTATACTCCTACTACATTCTTTTGTATACTGCTGTGTGTAAGGGTTGGGGGGTTTGTGGGGGGGGTGTCCTTTTTTGTTGTTTTATTCCTCATTTTTTTCTGTTTTGCTATCAAATTGAATAAATGGATTTCTCTACCACCTGCTAAGTTTGTTCCTTATGGAACAAATATACTTGGTAGGAAGAGAGTCAAGCCTTGGATATACGGCTGAGTTCTGTTCCTTCCAGGGAATGAAACAGCCATCAGAAGTCAGCTTGGATTGGAAAACCACAGAATTCTAGCCTGGTCCTCCCTCTCTCTGCCCCTCTATTGTTATGTTTAACTTTATTCAGTCTGTGTTTTAGGTAGTCAAAACTAAGAATCCATTCACCTGGAAGCAAAAATGATGAGGAAGGAGATAACGTAGACAGTGCAAAGGTCCATCTGACATGGATAAGAGTTCGTTTCTCCTCAATGAGTCCATTCTTTGACCCTGGTGGAGTAGAGGATGGGTGGATCCTCAGAGAGAAGTGCCATGGTAATAAGACCCTGAGAGTGTAGTTTTGCCCCAGTAATCCAAGTGAGAGAACCAGGAAGAAACAGGACATACCAAGAAGAGGAAAGGATTTCCTTCTCAAGTCAGCATGGGGGTAGGTGGGGGGAGTTTTGAGGGATCCCATTAGCCCTCTGTGAGTTATACCCCAAGTAAATTCGAAATAGCTGGTGGTAGACAACATGAGATTGGTTCTCTTGATGGTGATTTCAGAGTCACCCCAAAATGAAAGCATAGAAAAGAGAGAGAGGAAAACAAAGAAACTCATAACTAATAGGAAAGCCAGAAAGTTCAGACTAGAGAAACATACAAAATAAATAGCAGAGAAGTTCTAATAAGATATATAGTCTACTGATAGACCAGTAGTGGTTGAAACTGAATGGAGAAATGAAAAAAATTAGAATCCTTGCAATAGAGTGATTAATTTTAGTTAGAAGAGTTCTTTATAAGAAATTATGAAATTACAAATATTAACAGTAGCTAATGTTTTATGGTATTTACTTTGTCCCAGGCACCACGTTAAATGCTTTATAATTATTATCTCTTTTGATCCTCACAACAGCCCTTAAAGGTAGGTGCTATTATTTTCCTCATTTAAAGATATGGAATCTAAGGCAAACAGGGGTTAAGTGACTTGCCCAGAGTCACTCTACTAAGAAGTTTCTGGGGCCAGATTTAAACTCAAGTCTTACTGCCTCCAAGTCCAGTATTTTATCAACTGTGCCACCTAATTGTCCCAAATAGTTAGTATTGTAGTCTAAATATATCATTTTCTCACATAATTTCCCCAAAATTATTCATCCTTTTTGAAGGATATAAATATAAGAAAAATCCCCCATCTTCTACCCAACCCCCCAACCAAGGATGAGGGTTGTTGGCTGAAGAGACTACCAAAGGGAATTCTCTTCATTTTTATCTGAACTCAGGCACCCCCCCTTTTCAGCAAGGTATTTCTGTTGCTGTTGTTGCTGCTGCTGCTACTGTTGTTCCGTCATTTCAGTCATGTGTGACCCTGACCTCATTTGGGGTTTTCTTGACAAAGATACTGGAGTCGTTGGCCATTTCCTTCTCCAGAGCATTTCTCAGCATGTGGTCAATGAGTTACTAAACTCAATCGTCCTGTTCTCTCCATCGTTACCCAGCGTTGTCAAGAATTTCTGCGGAAAGTGCCAATGAATTGTGCCAAGCAGGTGTGGGTCACCTGCCCTAAAAAGAAGGAATACTGCTTGTGAAAGGGAGTCATACATGTAATCATACCAAACTCAGAATACCTTTCAGACCTGTGGATCCTGAATCTGATTTTAATGGAACAAACAAAAGCGGAATAATCTGGAAACGATGCACAACTAAAATATCGAGTGACTATTATTGGGGAAGAGAAAGATGAATCTGTGTACTGGGCTTCCCCTCCTTTCTTTTCATCTTATTCAGATGTGAAAACAGGTGCCTTTGGAAGGAAGATCCATGAACTTAATAATTGACTCTTTCTTGACATCTGTCACGTTAAGTGACATCAAGAAGGCGAAAGGGAAAAATGGGACTTTTCCAAGTGTCCTTACAAAATGGCGCCTCATCACACATGTGCTCACTGATCTCTCTGAAGGCTTCTGAAATCAAGTGAGCATGAACGCAGACTGTGCTATGATTTGATGCTCTCCTGTCATACCGAATTCTCTGAATGCAAACTCAGGACAGAGAGAGCAAGAGACAGACTACTTGGAGTAGTGTGTGGAGTCATCTCTGCTCTCTTTGTTAGTATATATGTTTATTTTACTGAAAGGCTTTTAGCCCTGAGGCAAGGATTAGACAATAATTTAGCAGCCTTCAGAGACCCTTGGGGGGGGGGGGGAGCTATCACTCCTCTTAAGAAATAATAGAAGGCTCATTTTTCAAAGGGGACTGGACTGTTTTTCATAATAATAGCTGACATTTCATAATAGTTTGTTGCCTCCACCAGAAGATCCAAATCAGAGCTCTGGAAGCTAGTCAAGGGTGTCCACTTCAAATGGTATTCTCTTAATGTAGCATGGACGGTGGGGGATTGCCAACAATTTTAATTACAAAATTTTAATAGTTCATTTTCTGGGGGACACAAAAGCATTCTGTGTTCAGTGGTAGAACTTCAATTTCTGCCAGGAGTTAGTCAACAAAGAACATTCTGTCATCCTCAGAAATATGACTCCATCTGTATAAACAACACAAAGAGAGGCACTCTTGACATGTAAAAAGGAAGGTTTCCAGCAACTTCGCTGCTCTGATCCTGCTCTGAATCTCCTCAGAGAACAAGAGAGAGCAGAGCTCGGAGTGGGGGCGGGGGGGGGGGGTTGGTCCTCCTCGCACCCCCCCACACCGAGCCTGTGTTAAAACAGAGCCTCCTGAACCGGTCACTGAAATTCCAGCCACACAAGATTCGGGCTGGCCTTGAACCCCACCTCCAACAGCGGCCGGCGCTAAGTGAGTCAGAGAAATGTAATCCATCTTCGGAATGCACCTGGAACACTGCAATAGTATATCCACCAGGGGAAAATTCTTCCTGGTGATTATGATAGGCTGGAAACCTGAAGCTGGACAGCTTTTGTCATTGTTATCCCAATTACTGTAACTGCAGATGCCGTCCTCACCCTCCCAGGCACACGTGTGTCTTCCCTTTGAACCTCATAAAGTCGTTGGTCTCCACAGCGTGCTGGGGAAGGAATCCCCTACATGAGTCTCTCCACATTCATTTGATCTCACACTAGAAGGTGGTTTTTTTTTTCTAAAAACTCCTAAAATGTGCGTATTTACTTTCTGGCCATCATAACTCTCCCCAGCCCGGGTATAAGCGTTTTCCTGAGCCTCTGAAGGGACGCAGCGCCGTCTAGACTACACAACGGTCAGTCTCCATCACGTGTAGACAAGATAGAGAGGCCATAGGTACCAGAGAAGACGTGTGTGTGTGTGTGTGTGTGTGTGTGACCACGAGTTGTGGCAGACGATTGTGACGGAACACTGCGGCACTGGAAGAAGTGATGAGCAGCTTCATTGGGGGGGAAATGGGGAAAGATCTACATGAAACAAGTGCAAAAGGACCAAGTAATGGAGATACTGTTCTAGCCACCCGCAGAGAAAGAACAGGAATAAATAAGATGGTTTGAGAGGTAGCCACGTCTTTGTGTCCAATGATGAGGGAAGGGAAGGAAGGGACCTGACTGGGTACTCGAATGTCATAAATAAACAAATTAATGAATTATTTACATGGCAAACGAAAGGTCATCTCAGAGGAGAGGTGGGGGGATTCGCTTACATAAGGTCAGATGAAATGAAAGATTTGAGCTGCATCTTGAAGGAACTGGAGGAGAATTGGAGGGAGGAGGGGGGATGTCGCAGGCATGAAGGGGAGCCAAGGGAAAAGTGCAAAGTCAAAAGATGGAGCGTTGGATGTGAGCGAGAAGGCCATGGCCACTGCATCACAGGGACACCGAGGAGAAGAAAGTATGAGAAAACTAGAAAGAGCCACATTGTGGCAGCAAACTGTCCTCTACTCTATGGCACAGGAACAATATCCTGCACTCTGTAATCTTAGAGTTGCCTGTAAGGTCAATTGCCCAGGGACATGAACTAACCCAGGTCTTCTGAACTGACAAATGACCACAGATGGGCAGATAAGCCCAAGAGTCTGGGGAATGGCAACGTCCCGATGGCCACTGGTCCTGCCGCTAGCACATCCCTCATAACCTTCACAGGGGGAAGCGATCCCCATGGACAGGCAGCCTGACAGCCACAGCTGCTGGGGATTCTGCAGCTAAAGTTACTGAACACCCAAAACAGAAAATTCTTACCACTGAAATCTCTCACACCAGCAATAGCTCGACACAAGTGAAACAGATTTCTTCAGTGGAAATGGCATTAAACATGAGGGGTTGGCATCTGGCTTTTCCTGGAGCCTTTGGTCCATAGGATCTTTCCATCAATTTTGTCCCTAAAAGCTTCTATTCATATTGTCTTTGCCAGAAGAATAAGAGCTCCCTGAGAACAGGGTCTTTTATTTTATATCCCCCACAGAGTAAACACTTAGTAAATGCTTTTTTTATTCATTCATTTACTCATTCAATTATATGGTGCTTTAAAATTGACAATGCACTTTACAAAGATTATTTCATTTAATTTTAACAAGGCAGATATTACAGGCTTTGTTTTCCTTATTTTATAGAAGAATCAAACAGAGAGGTCCTATGATTTGTTCACATAACTAGTCCATCGGAGGCAGGATCTGAACCCAGGTCCAGTACTCTAGTCAATATGTGGGAAGCTAGTCATCCAAACAATGCCCTCTGCAATTAGCAAGTCACTAGATTGTTCTCTGCAACTGTACTCTAGCCCCAGACTACATTAATAGCCAGTTAAATCAGAGAACAAAACAGAGAAAAGAAAGTTTCTTAAATTCCTTCCTCATAAGCCTTTCACTTTATCTGGGAAGGACTTTGGCGGACCCTTAGGATTTCATTTAAAACGATGAGCATCTCCATAAAATTCTTTCTGTAAGACCTACGGTATGGACAAAGTGTCAGGGCTTTATATGGAAAGCTAACAGCCTGGAGAGTGACCCAATTACACCACCAAGAGCTGAAGAACAATATTCTGAGAGCTTAGAAGAGACCAAGGTTCCGAGGGTACGTTGGAGAGCGTCTAAATGAGAGGACATCATTCCTGTCCTCAAATGTTGTTTGGAACTAAATTATCTTCTTGTTGAAGATAAAACAACTTAGACTCACTTGAATACATACTTTTAAGAGAGAGAAGAAAACAATAGAAACTCTCTTGGGGGAGGGGGGGGAAACTAGCTGGAAAACAGTGTTTGGTTATTTGGGAGATCTTCAGATATAACTACCAAACCTTCATAACATTTTGTGGTTCAAAGTACAGCATGCACTAAAGGGAAATCATTGTTTGTTCCATCCTCTGCTGAAGGAACAGTACATAACCTCAGGTAGCCTATTGAAGAATTGAGTCATTCAGCATGAGCACACCAAGAAACAAAGGGTAAAGTCAATCCTTACTACTTCAGAGAGCACTTACTGCCATTTTCTAGTCAAAAGAACATTTTAGATGAAAAGTTAGTTTTTAAAAGGAAAGAAATCTAAAAAAAAAAAGAAAAAGAAACCTAGAAAATATTCAACAAATCAAAAGCCAGCTAATCATTTGTAATCTCTATGTTTGATTACAATTTAGGTAGAAATCAAGCATCTTAACGGGTTCTTTTCTAACATTTCTCTAGCACTTAAATTGGCAGTGCTTATTTCGTCTTCTTGATTTTCTTATCAACCTTAAAAGGAAGGTGATTACATATAATAGGAAAAATAAAATATCTTTGGAAAAAAAGAAAATAGTAAAAAAAATTTTTAAGGTCAGGCACTCAGCTAAGTGCCAGGAACAGAAGAAAAGTCAAAAACATGATCCCGGGCTTTGATGAACTCATATTATAATGGAAGAGACAACAGGCAATTATGAACATGTAGTGAGGTTCTGGCTGTACTCTTCTGGAACCGAACTAGCTATAATTCCCAGGATTCTAGAGTACCCTTGAGGGCTTTAGGGGTATCTCTTCTCTCAAACCTCACTGACTATATTTTCCTCACTATTCAGTGTCCCAATTCCATTTAGCTTTTTTTAACCCTTACCTTCTATCTTAGAATGAACACTAAGTATTAGTTACAATGCATAAAAGGGGTAAGGACTAAGCAATTGGAATTAATTGACTTGCCCAGAATCACACAGCTCAGGAAGCACCTGAGGTAAAATTTGAACCCAGGACCTACCATTTCTAGTCCTAGCTTTATCCACTAAGCCACCTAGCTAATGGGTTTGTTTTGTTTTTAATACTTATCTTCTGCCTTAGAATCCATACTAAGTATTGGTTCCAAAACAGAAGATATAAAAAAAAAAAACTTGGAGGCACTGATTCTAGATCAACATGTAACAGATATCAAGGGACGTTTTCTGTTTGTTTTTTAAGAATGAAAGAGCCATAAGTATATCCGTAGACAACAGGAAAGCAGTCAATAGACTATTGATACTGAAAGAATTAGGATGATGGAGCAGGGAAAGCAATCTGTGGCAGAAAACAGGGTAGAATAGGATCAAGAGTGAATTGTATATGGGTTTGTCTTGGCAAGAAGGGCCACCTCTTCAGAGGAGACACAGATCAAGGAGAGGGTATGGGGAGAAAACAGAGAGGAAACATGGAAGGAAAAGAGAGAACTCTTGTTGAATAGCCTCCACTTTTTCAGTGAAGTATGAGGGAAGATTCACCACTGAAAGAATGAAGGAAGAGGGTTCTATTAGAGATCTGAACACAAGAAAAATGATTCAGATAGTTCCCCATTCCTTGCTAGGTTATGAAGTTCCAGACCTAGAATCAAGAAGACCAGAATTCAAATCTGGCCTCAGACATCTACTAGCTATGTGAATTGGACAAGTCACTTGTTTGCCTCAGTTTCCTGACCTAAAAAATGAACTGGAGATGGAAATGGAAAACCACTCCAGTATCTTTGCCAAGAAAACCCCCCAAAAAAGATCACAGAGTCAGATACTACTGAAACAAACAACAATACTTCCTGCTTTTAGATATCAATTATATAATTTGGATTCAGTTTCCTTACTTAAAGACCTTGGTCCCAAAATCTTATCTGTACTTAATCACAATCCCACAGAACAACGCCATTCACTGAAATCCTTTTTCTTCATTCTTATCAAAAGTCTAATCAATCTTCCTTTTAGAAAATAATAGTTTAAGGAGAGACCATGATTTGTTGAAAGATTATATTGAGGAAATGTTTCTTTTAACTAAAGGAAATGTTCTTTAGTTTTGATCATACCTTAGAACAGACCTTGGCTTTCCAGAGAGAGATTATCTGCAAGGATGAACATTCCAACATTAATATCATTATTATTTCATTTGATGAATATGAAAACCTATAATATGAATTTTGTCTTTGATTTACTGCTGACATGTTTCCTTTCTTTCTAAATACTATAAGACACATGAAGCCTTTGCCTGGGGAGAATTTCAATTATTACGGGTAAAGTTTGCAAATTACACACGCAATAAATTATCTCTGATAGGCTTTTAAGCTACTATACTGGAAAGTGCCATTTTCCCCCCAGTCATTAGCTCTTATTTCCTATAGAACAAAATGTTGAACCCCAATTGAGGTTTCTTCCTGGAGACTACTCCTCGATGAATTTCTTCATCCCTCTACTTTTCAATCTGTAAAACAGGGACATCGCCATGCACGGTTCATTTTTAAAATTCTATGATAATTCAAAACAAAATTTTTTAACTTGGTTTTTGCACCACTGAGAAAGAACAAATCCTAAATTCCAAGCTAATAGTATGGATCTGTGAAATGTCATTCCTGAACTTCACCTGAAGGCAAATATATCTTGCATCAGCTTTTCAGTTATTCCCTCCCACAGTAAATGATCTGAGGTCACAATGACCTTGAATGGATGTGGTCATTGGACAGGAATTTTTTTCAGGAATTAACAATACCCTCAAAATGGTTACTTTATTGCAAAGGAACTTTGTACCTTATAAAATGGAGATACTTTTCTCCAATGACAGCTCAGGAAACTCTTCGGAAGCATATAGCCATCCTAAACTATCCATCTATGATGATTACAAATAATGCTGGTGCTGTGATATATAAAAGAAATTAGGTATATGAAAACTCAAGTCATATGCTAGATGTCTATGAAAATATTAGAGCTTGTACTGCTGTCCTGACAATCAAAGCATACTATGTACAGTGCCCAATATTATTTCAAGTTACTAAAAAGTATTCTGTAGCAAACTAAAAAAAAAAGGATAAAAGGAAGGAAGGAAGGAAGGAAGGAAGGAAGGAAGGAAGGAAGGAAGGAAGGAAGGAAGGAAGGAAGGAAGGAAGGAAGGAAGGAAGGAAGGAAGGAAGGAAGGAAGGAAGGAAGGAAACGGAAGGAACAAACAAATGAAATGGTCCTTCTAAGTATTAAACTACTGAAGATAGAAACACTAAAAGAACACACATTTTAAAATACCAATGAATCATAAAACACATGGGAAGATTAGTAGCTAAGCCTTCCCAGAAAGAATCAGAAGAGGAAAGATACCTTTGCTGTTGATATTTCTAAAACACCACCCAAGAAAGTGGATCATTAAGGGAAAATATAAGCAGCAAGGTGGTGATGTGGATTGAGGGCTGAAGCCAGAAAGACCTGAGTTCAAATTTAGATTAAGACACTTAGCTCTGTGACGCTGGACATGAATCCCGGGGACACCACCTC
Source organism: Monodelphis domestica (assembly GCF_027887165.1). Classification (NCBI taxonomy): domain Eukaryota; kingdom Metazoa; phylum Chordata; class Mammalia; order Didelphimorphia; family Didelphidae; genus Monodelphis; species Monodelphis domestica. The sequence continues at coordinate 11,662,519 of NC_077230.1, read as the reverse complement.
TTCCTCAATGTCCTCATTTGTTAAATGGGGATAATAATGACTACTTGCCCAGATTGTTGTAAGCATAAAATCAAAGAATATTTGTAACAGGTTATCATTATTATTATCTACAGAGTTCTCCTTAAAAAAAGAGAAGAGAATGGATCTGATAGAATTCCCTTATGTTGAAAGATAATGGATCTGCTTTAGAAAAGGTTTCAATAAAATGGGTAGTTTTATGATGAGCATAAGTTGACTGCTATAGATTTCCAATAATAACTTTGTTCATGGATTCACCCCTGCCAGGTAAGTATCACAAATAAAAACTTTGACAAAAGAAATAGCATGGAAGTGAGCACCCAAAATTTGTGGAGTCCTGGAGAGACTGCTAAGAGCTGAGAGAAAGATACCAAACTGGGACACCTCTACTTCCCTGAGTCCCCCCCCCCCAAGCAAAGGAGCAATTTCCCTTAACTGCCCAATTTATGTCACTTCATACCCTCCTCCCTTCCTTCTTTCTTTCCTTCCTTCTTTCCTTCTTTCTTTCCTTCCTTCCTTCCTTCCTTCCTCCCTTCCTTCCTTCCTCCCTTCCTTCCTCCCTTCCTTCCTTCCTCCCTTCCTATCTTCCTTTCTTCCTTCTTTCTTTCCTTCCTTCCTTCCTTCCTTCCTCCCTTCCTTCCTTCCTCCCTTCCTTCCTCCCTTCCTTCCTTCCTCCCTTCCTATCTTCCTTTCTTCCTCCTTCCTTCCTTCCTTCCTTCCTTCCTTTCTCCCTCCTTCTTTCCTTCCTTCCTTCCTTCCTTCCTTTCTCCCTCCTTCCTTCCTTCCTTCCTTCCTTCCTTCCTTTCTCCCTCCTTCCTTCCTTCCTTCCTTTCTCCCTCCTTCCTTCCTTCCTTCCTTCCTTCCTTCCTTCCTTCCTTCCTTCTTTCCTTCCTTCCTTCTTTCCTTTCTTCCTTCCTTCCTTCCTTCCTTCCTTCCTTCCTTCCTTCCTTCCTTCCTTCCTTCCAGAAAGGAAGGTTAAGGAGGAAAGTGAGAAGCTGATCCTTCCCCTACTCATCAGCACTGCCTGCAGCCCCAATCTTATTATAGTTTTATTTCTATCACTTTATTTCCTGGGATATAATAAAAATTGGACAACTTAAAAATCTTGCCTGGTGGGATGCGTTAATTTAGGCAGAGACTTGGGAATAGTTGAAGTTCTTTTAAAGACATGGAAAACATATCTTTGCTTCTGCATGAACTAAGGGGAGAGGAGTGGACACCCATTCCCTTTGGAAGTCTCATAAGCAAGGAAACCAGTGTGATCACACTCCTAGGTAACTGTGACACCCCACCCTATCATCACAATCACAATTTTATATACATTCACATAGATATTATAAAAATAAGCTTTGAGGCAAATATAAGCTGAGTGAGAGAAGGACCAGGCTCCCTCTAAGTATTTCTGGAAGTAGATATTCAAGTTGTTATAACCTGCACTATAATAAGGGAAAAGAGACAGAAGGAAAAAGGGAGCTACAATGATTAAAACTGACCAGCACAAATGCATACTTAATGCATATACTGAATTTGAGGACTTACTGATTTTTTATTTTTTTAAAGGGTGTGTCTTGATTTACCCAATGCACTGGATTTGTGAAAAGTCACATTCCAATCCATTTGTGTGTCTGTGGATCAAAATATAATTTAAATAAACCAAGGCAGCTGCTATTTAAGAAAATTTGGACTAAATTCTTCTTTAAGGCAAAGATCCTTTTATTATGTGAACCACTGTAACTTGATTTAACTGTCCTACAAATTTAGTTTTTCTTATCTCAAATTCAATCCTTCCTGAAAAACATATCTTTCAGGAAATAATCCTATGTCTCATAATATGAATTCAAAGCTTATTATCCAAAGCATGCCTTATATTTGGTATCTGAACAATAAGAGCAAAGAACCAGAACAAGAGAATCAATGAAAAAATTTCAAAGACTTTTAAGTAAATTTACTGTGCTTGCAAAGCTTTCTGAATACAAATTACACCAGATAATATTTTATTATTATATATATTCTTCTCTTTCTACTGTGGAAAACCAATAGCCAAGCAAGGTTTGATTTTAATACCGAGACAAGGAAAATTTGAAATTGTGAAAATATAGTATTTGTTTAATTATAATGATATTATTTACCAGGTATCACATCTGGCTTTGAGAACATGAACTGAGCATCTTTGAACGGGTTTCTTTTCTTTTGATTTGATTATCTGTATTTCCAAAGGTGTACCAAACGAGACAGAAAACAGAAAAGAAACACCATGGACATACAATTCTGAGTCTTATTACAAAATGAATATCCACTAAATTTCAACCCATATCTTTTTCCAAATGAAAGCAATCTATAAGCTAATTGAGCAACCAATGCACAAGTTTTTAATAAGTAAGCATCATGTGTCACAGTCAGTCACAGGGCTAAGTACTAAGGAAAAGGAAAAATAGTTTCTCCTCTCAAGGACCAACATTAAACGAGGAATGAATAGTCCTTCTCTGAGCTCTGCTACCACAAGCCAAAGGAAATAAGAATAAATCAGAAATTAAAACATCTACTCCACCTAACAGAAGCGCTTCAGTGAAGATGGCATCAACCACTAAGGCAGGCAAATCATGAGTGTACATGCAATCAACTAAAGCTACTCCTATTTTAATTATTTACCCCGATATATGATTAGAAAATTCGACAAGTTTAAGCTGGTTTTTTTTTTTATCAACTATATCCTCAGTTCCCACCAACTGTCCAACAATATATTGCAATAGAGAACAATTGTAATTGTTTTAAAAGCCATTCCTAACCCCAAATCAAATGAAAAAAGCAGGGAAATTTAGAAGTTACTTAAGGCTTAAAGGGGAAAAGGAAAAGAACCTGAAAGCATTAAAAATTCATGCTTAACACAAACTCCAGAAGTGCAACCTAATTGTGGAATTGATTGAGTAGATCAATCAAGTCTTCCCACCTCACTTAAAATAAGTGATAAGATGTCCCGATTCCCTAACTAGCTGAAAACAATCAATCAATCTCAATAATAAGCTTTAGTTTCAATCAATCAATCATAGGCTTTAGACCAAGAATAAAAAGTCCTTGGAACTGGAATGAAGTTGCAAAGAAACCGTGTTTACATTGGCTGAGGAAATCGGATCCCCCTCTCGGGTCAGGGTCATCTATAAAATATTAAGCTGGTTTAGAACCAGCAATATCCAGAGACTGAAGTGGAGGGAGTGTTCTAGGAAAGCCCCTTAGCAAGAACCACTTGGTGAAAGTGGAAAGAAGGAGAAAAGGTAAGAGGGAAAAGGGAGAAAGGAAGGAGCATTTCGATAATACTTACTATGTGCCAAATACTGTGCTAAGCCCTTTACAAATATATCTCATCTGATCCTCACAATGTGCTATTGTGGTCCCCATTTTATAATTAAGGCAACTGAAGTGACTCGGTTAAGTGACGTAACCAGGGCTAACAAATGTCCTAGGATGTATTGGAACTCAAGTCCAATGTTCTATACAGTGGGTACCACCTAGCTTCCTCAAGGACCGAGTGAGAGGTTGGGGGCAGAGGGGAGGGGGAAGAGAAAAAGAGGCATTGCAGACTTCAAAGGGTCCAGAGAATATTGAACTGTCCTAGGAATATCCCCAGATCATCTGATGATAGTATCTGTGTTGGGAGTCAAAGAGATGGTGAGCACAAGTCCATGGTTCCACCCTTCCAGTTTCCTTCTCTCATTTGTGATTTCCTTTCCAAATTTTTATTTTTTTTATTTTATTTAAGGAAGTATCCAATCAGCCAAGCTCACTTCTAGTGCAGCTCAGTCTGTGACTCTCCAGACTACTTCTCTGACTGGGAATCTTCCACCCCTCCAATCACATGCTAGCTCCCCATTAAAGTGTAAGCTCCTTGAGGGGCAGAGACGATCTTTGTGCCTGTATTTGTACTTCCTGTACTTACCACAGTACTGTACCTAGAAAACAGTAAGTGCTTAATAAATGCTTTATCTAATCTCCAACAGAAACTCAACAAAAAGCCTCTGGTCTAAGGAAGCCTTCTTGAACATCTCATGAAGAAGAGAAAAGGACTTCCATTAACCAAGAGCTATGAGGGACCCCTTTGTCATATGAACTCTAACATTGAGACCACTTTTCCTTGAAATCAATACATACATCAAATCCCTAGACTTTTGGGAAATGTTCAGGATCACTATATTACCTTAGTAAATACTTCTTTCTAAAAACTGGGTTTAGCTGACTAAATTGATTGATCATGAACTAATATATTCTCCTATGATTATTTTTGGTTTGTATAATTTTTTACTGTTATGTATTTGAATTATAAATATGTCCTTTGTGTTCATCTCTATTAAAGCTATAAGAAGAGTTCTAATCACCAAGACCCTTGTTAAATGTTTATATCCCCAAATAGCAAAAAAACTTAACCCCCCAAAATTTCAATTTTAAAAAGCTCCCCTTTCTTCCCCCTAAGGAGACTAGATGGTTTAGAGTCAGGAAGACATGGATTCAAATCCAGATTCAGACACTTATTAGTTACGTGACTTTGGACAAGTCTGTTTGCCTCAATGCACTGGAGAAAGAAATGGCAAACCACTTCGCAATCTTTACCAAGAAAATTCCATGGAAGTATGGTCCATGGAGTCACAAAAAGCTGGACATGACTAAATGAATGAACAACAACAACTCTTCTCCTTAGTCCCCTTTTTCTTCATTCCTTCATCTATTCCCCCTTAAAATAGAAATATTTTTATTTTATATATAAATATATAAATAGAAAATAGAAAAATAAAATAGAAAATTTAAAACATCTTAGGACTACACATAGCAGACTCTGCTCTAGCCATGGCAGTGGGAAGAATCATAAGAGTGGTACAATCCAGGAGTACTCCCAAGGCCACCTTGGCAAAAGGCATTGGTGGATTACCTCAATACACAGAGTGGGAAACTGGAATTCCCATATTGTCCAATTTAAGGTAGCAAAAGAGAAGCATGCACAAAGGAATTTTTAAAAACCAAAGATTATCAGAAATCCTAGATTCCCTTAGCGAACAATCAGAAACCAAGTCAAAATTAAAGAGGTACAAAATAGTTTGATGAACTATTTTGAAAAAATATTTTTGAAATTTTGAAATCATTTTGAAAAAAATGAACAATTTGACATCAACTACAATTTTTAATTTAGAAATAGAGGCTTAAAAACAAAGAAATTGGGGTTGGGGGGAAGACTGATGAAAATATAGCATCTAGAAAACTTCTCCAAAAGAAGTCCAACATAACAAAAGAAAGGGTTGTTTCAAACAATAATAATAATATCTATAAATTATGAAATAATTATACCATAAATTGCTATAGAGTTGTGTTTAAAGAACAGATTATGCAAAGAAATTGTAGAACGCATTGCTACAGATTCCACAAATTTAGCTTCTGACCTGTATCTAACAAGTCCCAACCTGGTGGCTAGAATTATCCAATAGAATTTCACTATCTTTCACAAACTATCATTTGACCAATTTAAAAGTAAAAATATCCTTTAGAATTCGACAAATGGAGTATATTGAAGCCACAGAATTATCACAGAGAAAACTGCTGCCCACATTCACCTCAGCAAAATATTGATCTGTAAAAATCTAAAAACATTTTGAATAGTTGTTGCTATGCAGACCTTCATGATGTTCAAACTCTATGGAATGAACAACTTTCAAAATATAAAGACTTAGTGAAGGAAATTAAAATAATTATATGTCATCCTGGCTGCTACTGGAGTTTCCCAAAAGATTTTAAAATTTAAAAAATTTAAATTTAAAAAGAATTTTAAAATTTTTTTAATTTAAATTTAAAAAGAATTTTAAAATTTTAAAAATTTAAATTTAAAAAGAATTTTAAAAATTGAATTCAATTCTTAAAAGCAGTCATCGCAGTGTGCAGGATAATAAAAACATTAGTGGAGTCCCAAAGCCCATTGGTTTGGAACTTACTCCTCATTAGTAGAGATCAATACCTTACCCTTACATGGGAGGTGGGAGAATTGACACAAGTGCAAGAGAGGCAAAGCCAGGTTCTCCAAGACTTTTTTATTTCTTCAGCCTCTTCAGGCTTTCTTCTTGAAGCTCAGCAACCACATTAGGCTCTTTTGGCTTCTGGCTCTGAGAGAAAATGTGAATGATGCCAACCCAGCATCAGACTGTTAAAGGAAAAGACCCTAGAAAGAAGCTAGCATGAGAGGAGCTAACATGTACCTGTCCCTAGACTGCAGCTCTATACATTTTAAGGGGTTTATTCTTGGAAGAGATCTTGGGTTTTCTCCTTTAAGCTTGAATGCCAGGTTTAGATCAGTTTCCATCTCCTGCTTTCCCTCCTGGCAGAAATTAATTCTCTCTTGGAGAAAGGTATGAAGAGGGAAAACTAGGTATGACTATTCTGCCTTCTCTCAAGCTTCACAATATCCTCATGCTACAGGGGAGAACATTAATCATTACAAATATAAAAGAATACTAGCAGAATCCTTTTCTCATGACATTTCTACCTACACCCCATCAAAAAAGAGAACAAAATAGACAGCAATCATATATAATAATGGTAGAACTTTCTCGTTATTAGTGACTTACATATATTACCTTATTGCATCTTGAAATAACATTATAGAGACTACGATAGAGATTAGGAAATATTTGGTTTTTTAAATGAGGAACTTTGAGATAAGAGGAATGAAATTATTTGTTCAAAGTTACACAGTAAAATGGCAAGAACAAGATTTGCCTAGGAGGAAGTATAGAATAGACTAGAAAAAGGAGATTAAGAAATAAGAGAATTCAATAATATGATGCTTGATACAGTGAGAAACTTAAATTACCTGGAGGGAAAGTTCTTATTTGATTAAAAAAAAATCTGCTGGAAAAACTGGAAAGCAATTTGGCAGAAATTAGACTTAGACCAACAGCTCACACCACACTCCACCATACATTCTAAAGAGACATGTTGCCTTTATATAAAAGATCATTCAATGCAAAAATTAGAAGAGAAACAGGTCTCATAGCTATAGGTAAGAGATGCATCCTTAACCAAACAAGAGATAGATAACTTTGATGACTCTAAACCAAAAAGCTCCTGCACAGACAATATTAGTGCACCTAGGATAAAAAGGTAAGTGACTGAATGGAAAAAATCTTTGACATCTCTAAACTTCCACCTCCTAGAGGTAGAAACACACCATGCAGCCCCTCCCCACTAGTCTAGCCAAGGGAACAGAATGAAAGTTTCTCAAATTCTGCTCCTTCCTGAAATAGGGGGGCACTATCCCAACTGCAAAAAAGTCTGATCTAGAAACAGAGCAGTCTACTCTTATAACAGAGCATACTGATTAGCAATAGGTTCTGTATCCATCAGAAAACACTGAGAAAGAAAAATGTCAAAGCCCACAAAGTTCCAAAATCTGAGTTCTCTTACACACATGTTCCTTATATTTGTGTTTCACTCTAAATATCTGCTATTTTTGCCCACTCTGTCTCTATGTTCTTTATGTATTTGGAAGAGAGTATGCCCCAGGTTCATAGGAGGAATGTTGTTATTATTGTTTCTGTTTTGCCTTTTAGTAAATGCCTTTATTAAAATTTCATTGCATCATGAGCACACTGGTGGGGACCCAGTAGGAGGAGGAACAATGGTTGCTTACCTCTAGAATCTGAAGAGTGGCAACAACACTGCCCTGAGGACCCAGTGCACTCGTGTAGATTGAGGTTGATGGAGTGAGACAAGAAAGAGAGGAGGAGGACCTTGTGCATAGATACAGAGAGCTTTTCATCTCCATCTTTGTACAATATAGACATGGGACCTGACATATTCCAAAATTGTCCATAGCACAAGGTAAGGTGCTTTTCAATAACTTCTCATAGTGAACACAAATTCCCTAAAACTAAAAGTCCTCAATGAGGATACAATCCTGCCCCTGGCCACCAGTTTCCCAGAGCCCGGAAAGCCATGGTGTTGTTTTAACCCCAATTGTAGCCATGGCAATGCCAATACTTAATCTCATAGCCATTCAATAATGTCAATACTTAATCATATAGCAATGCTTCAGTGTTAATACTTAATCACACAGCAGCGTAATTATGTCATTACTTAATCACATAACAATTCAATAATGTCAACACAGCAATGCCTTGATAGACCATCATGCATCAATGTCAACGCTTAATCATACAACGAGGTGATGGGACATCAGGTAGGAGGCACACCGAGCTAGCACTTTGCAAGCGTTGGGTTTAGGCATAAAATAAAACAATATCCATCTGCTCCAGAAAGAATTTTGATGGAAAACAGCAAAAAATGTTAAGCTTCCCTGGGTCCTCCATGCCAACAGGAAATGCCAGATTGACACAATTCTTAAACAAGCACGAACACAGATGCACACACAAATTCTGCAACATTTTCCCAAAAAATTATTCTAGAATTGAATTCTAGAATTCTCTCCTTCTAAGTATCAATTCTAAGACAGAAGAGCAGTAAAGGCAGGGCAATTAAGATTCACTGAATCACCCAGGGTCACACGGCTAGGAAATGTCTGAGGCTAGATTTGAACCAGGTCCTGATATTCTATCCACCATCTACTGCCCTAGAATTGAGGTGCAAAGAGATGTTTCACTTATTATTTCCTGAGAGCTCTAGTGAGTCTCTAGATTAAAGATACTTTTGGGCTAATTATTTATTTTTATTTATTTATATATATAAACATATATATAAATATACATATTTATATTTTTATCGCATCCCACTCCTTATATCATTTTCAATCCAGAATGTCCTTTATAAATCAAATTGACCTCTTTAGATAGGAAAGAAAGCAGTTCAATGGGTAAAGGCATGGAAATACCAAGGAAATAGATCATCCACAAGGACTACCAACATTGACAGTCTAAGTAATACCCATCCCTGAAGGGACAGAATGTTGTGAGTCCAGGGATTCCAGCCCCAAGTCAATCAGTAGAAAAGAGAACGTTGTGTTAGCAATTTCCCCACCTCCATAAAAACAGCTGTCCTTCAGGATCTAGGAAGCTACTACTACGTGCAGTTGACACTTGGCCTTTGTCCAGCTCTGTGCCTTATAAATGTGAGAGATTACTCTCTACAAGTCAATCAATTACTTACAATCCATGGAGCATTCCTATCCGTAACATACATTGCCTTTTTCTTTTCTTTCTCTCTTTTCTTCCTCTTTCTGTTCATTTCAACTTGGAGGCTTTCCTGGCCCTGCAAAACATTTTGTACCAAAAGCAAGTCCCTCTGGCCTCTAAGTATGAGGCCAGGAGCCCCAGGAGCCCCAAAGCATCCAGATAAAAGTGGTGAATACAAAAATACATTGACTCCTCACCAAAACAGTGTTTAGAGCAAGGGAGGAAACCGTTCCACCATTATTCCTCTTGCTGGTCAAACTGGACTACTCTCCCTCCTCAGCTTCCTTCACCTGCTGGCTTCCCAGACTTCATTAAATCCCAGCTAAAATCCTGTCTTCTATTTCCTGACCTCTCCTCTTCTGGTACCTTCCTTCTCTTAACCGTTCCCTGTCTATAGCGTGTTTGTATATATCTGTTTACTCATTGCTGCTGTTGTGAGCGTTCTGAGGGCAGAACTGTCTTTTATCTCTTTGTATCCCCAAGATTTAGCATAGTTCCTGGCACATAATAGGCATTTACTAAATATTCATTGATTGACTAGCTGAGATAATACATTTCCCTTCTGGGATTAGTCCTAAGCAAAACAAACTCTAAAAATGTATTAAAATATTTATACCTCTTTTTGAGGTGGCAAAGAATGATAGGCCTTGGGATTATCACTAAATTGGGAAATAGATAAACAAACTATTGGTTGTGAATATGATGGAATACCAATCAGGTTTCCAGAGGACTAATGATGAAAGATGCTTCTGATTTCCTAAAAGAGTGGAAGGACTCAGAATTTGGATGAGACAAATACATCTTTGTGTGTGTGTGTGTGTGTGTGTGTGTGTGTGTCCAATGTGGAAATTTGTTTTGATTGACTAAACATTCATAATGAGTGTATTTCTTTAGGCCTTATTGAAGATCAGATGAAGAATTACAAGATAATTCTTAGCTGATTAAAAGAAATAAAATACTTTTTAAAAAAGAAAGGACATCTTTTTCTAAAACCCCATTAACAGCAATAAGTGACAGTGTGACAACAAAAAATTTCCTTTTTATTATTATCACCCAATAAAAAAGATGAAACCTGTCTAGAGACAAGTTTAATATGGATATACTAATCACATCATTAATTTTCTTCTTTCAGAAATGAATAGGTCTTGTTCTGATGTGGTTTGCTTGTGGAGTTTGGGTTTGTTTGTGTGCCTGGGTTTTGGTTTTTTCCCCCACAAAATGTCACAACCATCATCTGGTTAAGAGCTGTTGACTATATAAATTTCATTATTTATAATGCAAAAAGGGAACCATTGATTTTCCTCTGATTATTCATCATAATGTTTTTCTTTTACATGTACTTAATCATTATGGTTTCTTCCAGTATGGAAGCCTTTCAAGTCCATCTTTCTCTAGGAGAACAGAAATAGCATTCTGCTATGACAACATCTGGGCAAATAATGCCATGGGATTACTGAATAATTGGAAGGGAAGAAACCACAATTCCACCAAAGTAACTTTTCAGAACAAGGTCCATATCACAAATAGCTTTGGCAAAGACCATTTCGATCTAATATGTTCACTTCTTATGAGCATGCTACATCTCATTTTGTGATCAGTACTAATAGCTCACATTTATATAGCATTTTAATATTTGTAAAGCACTTGCAAGCATTCTCTCATCCATCCCTCCCAACAAATCAGGGAGCTTGTGCTATCATTATCCCCATTTTACAAAGAAGGAAATTGAGACTCAGAAAGGAAAACATGCCCATGATCTAGTACATGTTAACTACAAAACTCAAAGCCAAGTCTCTCCCAACACCAACTACACAGTCCATGTTGATGAATGCACTGTTGATACCAAGATGAGATTCTTCATTAGCCTTTCATGGCTCTGAATCAGGCTATAAATACAAGTGTATAAAATATAAAGTATAAAGGATTTATCTTGTTTGGTGGATCTAGTCTACCCTTCTTTTCTGTCTTTCTTGTTCTTCCTTTCTTTCTCTCTCCCAACCACTTCATACTATAATCCAATGATATCTGACTATTATCCTGAAGAAACTCAATATGTTTTGCAAATTTAAAAAGAGAGATATAACAAATGATTTTTCCTATCATTGAAAAAAAAAAAAGCCTCTTCTAAAAAGAACCGAGCAGCTAATTACTCAACAAGATGCAACAAGGCAGTCCACCACCACCACGTAGCTCTTTTGGAGATTAGGGGGATGTATTCTAAAACTGCATAGGTTCCTAAACCAGAATGGGTAGGCATACAAAAGACCTCCACAGGGGTAATTTCAGTCTTTTTTTCTTCTTTGACTGAATTTGAGTGAGTCGCTGTGGCTAAGAACTCCAATGGCCCTACCATTCTTTCTGTATCTGTTCCTTGGGAGAAAAAGAATCAGAAATAGGGGCTATAGAACACCTCAAGGAGAAAAATAAGCTAAGAATGCCTAGATATGCTCTAGAGTCCATACAGGATATTGCATTGAGTCAAGCATGCTCCTAAAGGTGGGAGTCTCCCATTATGTAAGAATCAGAGCTAGAGCAGCCCTTGTTCTCTTATGCCACACTCTCGGTCTGAATGCAAAGAGAAAACTGGGAAATAGTGTCTCAGTTCTCACAAGAGTATATTATGCGCTGAAATCTCTGATTTGATTACCGTGCCTCTCTGACTCTTGCTTTTGGGTTTTGCTTGCTTTTATTTTACTTTGTTCCCAGATCCTAGCAGCTGACCTCCACCTACATTAATAGGGATTTGGGATTTATCCTTTCTGGAATTTGAGAACTAAGGACTACCTTCCTTAGAAAGTGAAGGGAGAGAAATTCATTTTATATAAATGTCAACTACCATTATGATGATAAACAATTGCAGGCTTTAACAATTAAAGCTGGGTGTTTCTCAAATCTGTAAAAACCATTAGATGGAGACATTTAGAGTTCAGAGAATCATGAGAGGCAGCATGGTACTATGGACAGAGATCTGCCCTCCAGGCCATGAAGGAAGAAAGGAAACACACTTTTATTATGCACCTTTTATGTGCCAGGCACTGTTCTACGGGCTTTACTTATATGATCCTCACAACAAACCAATTTAAGTGACCCTCTTATCGTCCTACATAACCCCAATATCTCTGTCTTCAGTCTTGCATTGCCAACTCTCTGATGAGTATCTTAAGTGGAATGACCCATCTTTATTTCTACTCATAAAGCCATTGCTCTGGTTCAGTCTTTCACCACTGCTCGCCTGGATTTTGGAGTAATAGCCTCTTTATTCATCTTCTAGCTTTTAGACTTTCTGCTCACCAATGCTCTGTCCATGTGATGGCCACAATAATTTTCCAAAGATATGAGTCTGATTGGGTAAATCTCCTGCTCAAATGCTTTCAGTAGATATCTTTTACACCTAGGAGAGTAAACAAACTCTTTATCCTGACTTAAATGACTTCCATATTGTGACTACAAACTATTTTTCAAGTTTCCATTATTCCTTTACAATTAGATTGCATGCAATCTCTTAAACATTGCTACTCATCCCTGAATATTTGCCTGAAAAGCAATCCTCCTTATGAGAACCTCCCAGAATCCTTAATTTTCTTTGAGCCTCACTCAGTTCAGAGACCACCTCTACCATGACTCCTTTCTCGACTTCCCCAGCTGCGAATATCGTCTCCACATTCAAATTTCAAATTTTATTTACTTATGTATGTTCTTCCCCTGCTGTAGGATATGTAGAATACAAATCTCTTAAGAATATTTGTCTCTTCATAACTCAGTTTCTTGCGTACAGTAGATAACTAATTTAATAATAACATCAAAAAATTGGTGAGAATTTTAATTGAATTGGTCAGAAAATGCCATAAGCTCTAATACCAATGGTCATAACGTTTGGGAGTATCCTTAACCCAAATGGGCTTCTCAAGGGCAGCCAGACTTGTTTTGTAGCTGCCAGAACCCAAGGATGTTGAGTCTATTAACTGTTTTTATAAGGTTGGTAAATATAGATCCTTTAATAATCTTAACATTTCTTCCCCATTTTGCAACTTCTGCGCAGCAAATACAACTTTGGTGGAAGGAAGGTGGGTTACTCTAGCTGAGAGCCAAATTTCAAGTCCAAATAGCACAAAGTTGACTGTGGAAATTGATAGTAACTGGTAAAGTTTGCCTCCTCCCATTCTCCTGACTACTTTCACAAAAATCATGGAAATTCAGAATATGAAGATATTTCAGCCATTAACTGGGTCAACTCATTTCTAGATAGATATCACTTCCACAGCATCTTAGTCTCCATGTGAAGATTGCCATGGATGGAAATCAATTGAGGCAGCTCATTGACAGGAGCTTGGAATGATGTTTCTTTGACATAGAAAAACAGATAAAGGGGCCCCCTTTTCATGAGATTTCCTCTATATTTCCTACTATTTTAGGGGCATAGAGAAGGCAGGGGAGCACTATAACTTGGAAGAAAAGACTGTGATGTCTGCGAGTGTGTGTTCTGGATGTACTTTCTCCTCAAGAAGAGTTGACAATGGAGTTTGAATCATAATGGAACATTTGGGAAAGGGTCCAAGCAAGCCATTTCAGCTGAGCATGGAGACAGAGGCTAAAGCCCCTAGAAGTACTTGAATACTTCTTTACAGGTAGAAATGAGAGTAGGTGACTCCAAAGACTTGGATCCTCAGCACCCCAAGGAATTCCTCCAATGAAGACAAGACTCCATGCTCACTGAAAGCAGAAAAAAAAATCCATAAAACATTTCTGAGGTAGATGTCTTACAGTCAGATAGTGATACCCAAATCTTACAAGCTCACCTAGATTTCTCATTACAACAGTTCTGTATATCCCTGAGTGAAAAAAGAAAAAAAGGAAATGAAAATTACTCTCTCTAATCTTCAGTACTCCAAGCTTTGTGCTGTCTTGCCAAAGCTTTTTCTTCCATTCTCAATAATGATTAGTTGCTTAAAAAAAAAACAGCTGGACTTGTTGGACTTCATATTTCAAGAAGTCTTATGCCACACAGTAGGGGATATATCAGTTTCCTCAGCAGCCAAGGGTCTCTGAAGTTTTTGCTAGTTTTCTACAGCTTAATTGTACTATTTTATAGCAATTGTTTGTCAGTTCTATGGATTGTTTCTCTTCTTCCATTTTCTTCTTTCACTTTCCATCAGTGCCTTTAATGTGATCAATATTATTTGTGGGATTGAATAATACTTCAAATGTTTGATTGTCTCACACCAACAACACCTCCAATATCTGAAGCACGTGTGCTCTATTTTTACCTCGGAGTAATAACCATTTGTTACTGTGACTCAGCTGGAAGCTTCCACGTAAGTCAGCAAGGACCATGACTATTCTAATTGGATCCGTTCATTCTATCAGTTGTAAATCCACCTAACTTTGACAGCTATCATTAGTCCACATTTCTCTGTCTTGTCCTCAAAGCTAGCAAGAGAGATTTTGTCAAGTGCTTTGCTAAGATTCAAGTATCCCCTATCAACCCCATTTCCCTTATCTGCTTGTCTAATATTGTTATCAAAAAAAGGAAATGGTATTAATCTGATATAGCTTGTTCTGGATGAAGCTATGATGGCTCTTAATGACTACCAATGCCCTTTCTAAATTTTCATAAACGATGCATCATATTTCCTCAAGGTGATACTGATTAAGTAAGTAATGGAGCTGGAATTTGAATTCACAGGCTCTCCACCTTCAATTCCAGGACTCTTAATTCTATACCACTATTTTTCAGAGAACCAATAAGGTTAAAGTTAAAAATACCTCCCTAATTACCCTCCATTCAGTAGGCAACACAGACATAACATCATCTTCCCTGTTGATGGCTGTGTAAGAGACTGGCTAGTCTATCACCCTGTCTCTAGGCACAACTGCCCCTGTGGCAGTCTGAAAATATGCATATTTATTACCTCTTTCTGTCTCTGTATGCTTCTGTCTGTCTGCCTCTCTCTCTCTCTCTCTCTCTCTCTCTCTCTCTCTCTCTCTCCCTCCCTCCCTCTCCCTCTTCCTCTCTCTCTCTCCCCCTCCCTCTCCCTCTCCCTCTTCCTCTCTCTCTCCCTCTCTCTCTCTTTTCCTCGCTCCCTCTCTCTCTCTCTCTCTCTCTCTCCCTCCCTCCCTCTCCCTCTTCCTCTCTCTCTCTCCCCCTCCCTCTCCCTCTCCCTCTTCCTCTCTCTCTCTCCCTCTCTCTCTCTTTTCCTCGCTCCCTCTCTCTCTCCCTCCCTCTCTCTCTCCATCTCTCTCCATCTCTCTCCCTCTCTCTCCCTCTCTCTCTCTCTCTCTCTCTCTCTCTCTCTCTCTCTCTCTCTCTCTCTCTCTCTCTCTCTCTCTCTCTCTCTCTCTTTCTCTCAAAACTAAATAACTGATTTGAGCTCGGAAATTTCAGATTTTTTTAAATAATACTAACCCTCTCCCTGAAATAGGGGCATATCTTTTAAATACCAATACTCTTCCTGCATTGTCATATGATTTTAAGACATGAAACATGACAGTGTCCAAAGATTTAGAAGTTAGAAGGCCAGAAGGCAAAGGGAAAGTGCATGGTGAATTTGAGTAGGTTACAAATGCCATATTACAAACAGGAAATTAAAAAAGGAAAGAGCTCCAAAGGGTGCCATCAATGAATGTATGGGGGCTGGAGGAAGGGCTGGTCACATAACAAGAACAAGACATAAGTGTTGGGCAGCCTGTTCACACAGGTATCTTCTCAACGTCAGGAGAAATCAAGGAAACCCTCCCCTTACCCCAGCAAGTTGGGCAGACTTCTTGCTGGGAATTTGTCCAAAGACATGGACAAGTCCCATAGGATGAGTAAGAATAGACAAGTTATGAGGTCAGAGAGAGCATTCACATTAATGAGATCATAAATTCATTTGAGTAATGAGTATTATATATTTAATATAAGTAGACATATAGATGTATACATACATGGGGATAGAGTACATACTCTCTGTCCCCAAGATCAGTTTTTTAAAGCATAAGAATAAAGACTTCAAGGATAGAAAAATCAGAGCCAGAACGAGGAATTTTTGCACCTGGATCAAGAAGAGAGTGAAGGATGAAGACTAGAAGAAGGAAGGTCACCTAAGATAGAAGAATCACACCCTAAGAAAGCATGAGTTTTCCAAACTGAGGAACTGGTTGATAGTAGGGAGATGTGAAAAAGGAGCATAATTTGTGGGTTTTGAGGAAAATACCTTATAAAGTATTACTGGCACACGGACCCTCAACATCCCATCATAGCTAAGGATTCAGGAGAATTTTTGTTCTATGGAAAACAATTCACTTACCAACCACAACAACAATAATAATGGCAACACTAACAATAATAATAACCACACGTCTAGAAAATCATTTAATTTAGGGTTTGTTTTTCGTGGAGGACTTTTTGAGAGTGAATTGGAAATTGTTTCACTTATTTGTGTTTGAAATTCTGAGAAAGGGGCATCTGTTATAACAAAAAGCACTCTGTAATTAATTTGAGTTGATGCTCCCATTATACTTCTTCTTAGCTCGTGATCTTGGACAAGTCATTTAATCGCTGTGCCTCAGTTACCCCATCTATAAAATAGTGATAGAAATACTTGCACATGGCATATACTCAATAAATATTTATTGAATTGACTCCCTCAGGAAGAGAAAACCACATTAACTAAAGTGTGAGAAAAACATTTTAACCAAACATGTAAATATTACTTCTTTTTATTGCATAATTTATTGTGCAATTGCTATTTTTATAAAATTACAGCAATCTTTGCATGCACTACTTCATTTAATCTTCAGAATAGCCTTATACGATAGAGAGAGCAAATATTATCCCCACTTTAAGAATGAGTTAACTGAGTCACAGAGAGGTTAAGTGTCTTTGATCAGGGTAGCCTGACAAGTAAATTAAAAGGATCAGGATCTGAACCCCTCTTGTGATTCCATAAATGTGGGTCATTATTGAGGTCAGAGTACATCAAACTATTCAATAAATACAATAAATTACAAATGTAAGTGCCAATTCTAATATCACGGCCAGCTAAGGGAGACAAGAGGCAAAGGAAGAAAGAGAAGAAAGATGAAGAGAAAGAGGAGAAAAGAGGAGGTGGAAGAGAGGAGACAGAGAAAAGGAAGAGAGTAAGGGGAACCTAAAGGGATTCTTTGTCCAAATTCTGACAAATAGCAGCCTCTCCACTAAGACTGTTCTTTGAGAAGAGTAGAACATCTTGGCTTTTTTTAAGGGAGAAATTTCTAAAATTGGTTATCTTTTATATGATTGTTTTAGAGTCTTGGCTTCTACCTACATTCTACCTTAGCACAGACATTCTTGAAATCTTTTCTTCTCGTTTTCAATAGAAAAGAATCCTAATTTCTCTGGAAAGCAGGCTGGCATTTCCCAATAGAAAAGGTTCTAGTTTTATGGAGTGGCATTGCCATCTGGTGGTCTTGGGATACTATTGCCATTATGTAAATACTTTCAGCCTGGGGAGAATGGTAGAAAAAAAGGCTTTGGACAAGTAATTTAACCCTTCTCAGCCTCAATTTACCCAGCTACCCAATTTGAAAGAACACATGACTAACCTCGTGGGGTTATTGTGAGGATTAAATGGAATAAATCCACGTGCATGCCCCAGAGATAGTAAAGCACTCTGTATGTAAGTGTTAGATATTCAAGTCACAATCATGGGCAAATATTACATTATTCTTGATATTTTCCCACACAGCCCAGGTAAGAGTAAGTCAATGGTCAAACCTGATCCATGAGTCAGTCACAAATGTCCCACCCATGAACACTATGGAAATGTATTTTCCATGATAATACATGTATAACCCATATTAAATTGCTTACCAGCTCCTGGAGGGACGGAGAAGGGAAGAGAAGGAGGGAGAAATTGTTATTACATGAAATTGGCAAAATAAAATATATTTACCCCAAAAAAAGTGGGTCACCCATTAAAAAAATTTTTTAATAATGGAAGAGAATTAGAAAAAAAAAAGTATCAGGTTGCAAATTCCTTGAGGCATGCAATGTACCTGACGTGCCTTTTTCACCTTGAATCTTTTAGAAAAATTGAATAAATGTTCGTCAAATTAAATTTCCAAAAACATTGACTTACTCCTCTTAATCATGAAAGACATTATCAGAGGAGATGGGATGTTGGTCCCCAACAGATAAATGGTTTGATGAAAATGACTAGAAAATGTGTACCACATAAGAGGCAGTGTCATCCGTGGAAATATCCTGGCTCTGATCAAAGAAACTGGGTCCAATTTCAAGCAAATTTAAAATACTGAAAAAAATGTGAGGTAGCAAAAAGAACTAATATGAAATGAACTGAAAAAACGGATCAAGAAATCTTTTAAGAATCACTGGACTCAATGAAAGTCATGGCCAAGATAAGAAGAGACTATACGTCATTTTTAAGAAATCGTAAAAGAAAAATATCCGGATACACTTGATATAGAGAGGAAAGAAAAAACAAAAAGCATCCACCAGTCATCTCTAGGAAAACAATCCCAAAATGAAAACTTTCAAGAATATTAAAGCCAAAATCCAGAGTTTCCAGGTCAAAGAAAAAATATTACTAATAGCCAGAAAGAAAGAATTTAAGAACTGAGGAGCTACAGTCAAGAGGAATGACCCATAGAGAAAAACTGATATCCTTAAACAACTTAATCACTGAAAGAAACAGCAGATCCCTAAATTGCATGTGAAACAAAACAAAAAAAAATAGGAAACAACAAATTTTAAAACCCAATTAAACATCAAAATAGAAACCCTGAAAATGAAAGAGATTAACAAGAGGGAAAATTAAACATTCAGTTAAAATTTTAAAAAAATAAAATAGACAAACTATTGGTTAATTTGATATTTTAAAAAGAAAGAAAAGCAAAATACAAGTATCCAAAATGAAAAAGGTGAATTCACTACTAATGAAACAGAAGTAAAATAAAGTATTAGAAATTATATCAGGGATACCAAGCTGATTCAGTGGGTTGAGAGTCAGACCTAGAGAGAAGAATTTCTAGGTTCAAATCCAAACTCAGACATTTTCTAATAGTGTGACCCTGGGCAAGTCACTTCTCTCCCACTGCCTAGCCCTTACCACTCTTCTGTCTTAAAACCAATATGCAGTATTGACTCTAAGACAGAAGATAAGGTCTTTAAAAATTTGTTTTACCCAATTATAAGCCAATTAAACTGAGCTCAAACAGGAAAAGGGGGAAAGAAGGTAATTAACTGCATATTTTAATGTAACAAAAAAAGAAAGAAATTTAAATAAATAAATACATAAGTTAAATGAATGAATATTTAGAGAAGTTAAATAGCTCAATCTCAGAAAAAGAAATTGAATAAACCATGAGATTTTCTCCTGTCCAAAAAAAATGATTCACAAGTGAATTCTATCAAATATTTAAAATCCAATTAATTCCTATACTACAAAAGCTATTTTTTAAAAAATATATGAAAAGAGACCCTGTCAAATTCCTTCTATGATACAGAAATGGTATTCATACCTAAACCAGGGAGATTTAAAATAAAGAAAAGCTTATACTAATATTCCTTAAAAATAGCAAAGCACATTTTTAAACAAAATATTAGCAAGGGGACTCAACATAACAAAAATTAGAAAGCATAATCAAGTTGAATTTATGCCAGAAATGCAAGGACAGTACTTTCAATACTATGAAAACTATCAAGACAATTGACAATATCAATAAAAAGAACAACAAAAATCATACGATTATAGATAAAACTTAACATCCATTCCTACTTAAAAAAAAAAAAACAATACTTGTACAGCATAAGAATAAATAGATCTTTCCTTAGTAGGAAAAGTGCTATATTTTTAAAACTAAGGCCCAGTTTGGGGAATGAACTAGAAGTTTTTCCAATAAAATCAAGCAAGTTTGTCCATTATCATCATTACTATTTGAAATAATGCGAGAAGTGCTAACTATAACAATAAGACAAGAAAATAAATTGAAGGAACAAGTATAGGCAAAAAAAGAAACTAAGTGATTGCTTTTTAAATTTATGATGGTTTACTGAAAGAATTCTACAGAATCAACTTAAAAACTAATTGAAAATTAATAAGCAGAAAATTGACAGGATAAACCCTCACCCTGGCTCCTTTTCCCTCCCTTACCCTAAAAGTGCAGACGTGGGCAGAGACAAGATGACAGAGAAGGTCCAGGGACCAATCTGATTTCTGCCAAACTACCCTCCAAAAGGTGATGATATAATGCCTCAAAATGAATTCTGAAGCAGCATAACCCACAAAAAAGACAAGGTGGAGTAATTTTTCAGCCCAAAACAACGGAGAAGGCTGTCATGAGGTATCTAGGGCACCAGAGCAGAGAGAGGTAGAGCACAGTATACCAGGGCAGGTCCCACAGAGGCAGCAACAAGGGCTTCTGGAATTCTCCGATGGTAAATGGGTGTTGGACCACTGCTCAGGATATTACAAGGGTCCCTTTGCTAGCTTTAGGTACAAGACTTTTGTCACATTGGTCATATGCAGAATCAGGTCATAGTACTAGGGCACAGTAGAAAGGTAAGAAAGAGCACCAGCTTACACCAGCATTTGTAGCCCCAAGAAAGCAAGGGACCTGATCATAGCTCCAAGGAGTAAAAGAGTGATTGAGGTTACTCAGCCCAGAACAGTTCAAGAGAGTATTAAACACACCTCTCCTTACATCATACCACCTTGGAAGAACTGAAAGCAGATAGATCCCCAGTGCCTGCTCTGAACCTGAAACTTGGAATAGCGTTCCCTTCACCACAGGTACAGAATCCAACTTTAACAATTTTTTTTTACTTAAAAGAAAAGAAAAAGGCAAGAAAATGAGCAAAAAACAAGAAAAAATAAAACATAGAAAGTTATTTTGGTGACAGGGTAGACTCAAACTCAGAAAAAGACAACAAAGTCAATACTACTACATACAAAGCCTCCACAAAAAATAGGAATTTCACTCAAACCCAAAAAGAATTAATAGAGGAGACTGAAAAAGATTTTTAAAATCAAATAATAAGAGAGTAGAAGAAAAATTGGGGGAAAAATGAGAGTGATACAGAAAAATCATTTAAAAAAAGTCAACAACTTGGTGGAGTCACAAAAAAATACTGAAGAAATTCCTACTTTAAAAAACAGAATATACCAATTGACAAAAAAAGGCACAAAAATCCAAAGAAGGGAAGAACTTTTTAAAAAGTAGAATCGGCCAAATGGAAAAAGATATGCAAAAATGAACTGAAAAGAAAACTTGAAAGACAAAATTGTCCCTTTAGGAAAAAGAGGTACGAAAATTCACTGAGGAAAAAACTCTTTACAAATGGAAAAGGAGTTACAAAAGCTTGCTCAAGAAAATTGGGCAAGTGGAAGCTAATGACTATATGAGACATCAAAAAAAAAAATCAAAGAAAGTCAAAAGAGTTTTAAAAAAGAAGAAAATGTGAACTATCTCATGGGGAAAAAAAAAAACAACTGACCTGAAAAATAAATCCAGAGGAGATAATCTAAGAATTCTTGAACAACTCAAAAGTCATAATTTTTTTTAAATGAGCTTAGACATCATCTTTCAAGAAATCATCAAGGAAAACTACCATGATATTCTAGAACTCAAGGAAAAAATAGACATTGAAAGAATCCACCAATAATCTTCTGAAAGAAATCAAAAAAAGATAACTCCCAAGAATATTATAACCAAATTATAAAACTCCCAGGTCAAGGAGAAAATATTACAAGCAGACAAAAAGAAACAATTCAAATATTATGTAGCCACAGTCAAGATTACACAAGAGTTAGCAACTTCTACATTGAAAGATAGGGGGCTCTGGAATATGATATTCCAAAGGACAAAGAAGCAAGGACTTCAGCCAAGAATCTTACCCAGCAAAACTGAGCATCCTTCAGGGGGAATAAATGAGTATTCAATGAAAAAGAGGACTTTCAAACATTCTTGATGAAAAGACCAGAGCTGAATTAAAAGTTTTATTCTCAAATACAAGACTCAAGAGAATCATAAAATGATTAACAGAAAAGATAAATCAAAAGACATTCAATAAGGTTAAATTGGGTACATACCTACATGAGGAGATCATTCTTGTAAGACCAAAGAAGTTTGTCATTATCAGGGCAGTTAGAAGGTTATATACATAGAGGGTGAGGGTTTGAGTTAAATATAATGGGATGAAATAAAACATAAATTAAATAAGGCATAAGAAAGAAAAATGCATTGGGAGGAGGGGGAGAGGAAAATAGACTAGGGCAAATTATTGCACATAAAAAAATCATGAAAGAATATCCATAGGGGAAGGGAAGATGTGGGAGGTGGGGAGGGAAGCATGTGAATCTTACTCTCATCAGAAATGACTCAGTGAGGGAAGAACATACACAATCAATTGAGTATAAAGAAAGTTATTTTACCTCAGAGGAAAGTAGGAAGGGAATGGGGTATGAGAAGGGGTTGGGGGAGCTGATAGTAAAGAGAGGAAATTGGGGGAGGTGGAGGTCAGAAATTAAACTGGGGGGAAATAGGATGCAAAACAATATAGTGATCATAAAGGTGGAAAAAATTTTCACCGGTCTCTAATAAAGGCCTCATTACTCTAATACATAGAGAAATGAGTTAAATTATATAAGAATGTGTCATTTCCCAATTGATAAATGATCTAAGAATATAAACAGGCAACT
This sequence comes from Monodelphis domestica, assembly GCF_027887165.1. Lineage (NCBI taxonomy): Eukaryota > Metazoa > Chordata > Mammalia > Didelphimorphia > Didelphidae > Monodelphis > Monodelphis domestica. The sequence goes on along the minus strand of NC_077230.1, from coordinate 11,639,664 downwards.
CTCAAAGTGATTAAAGTTCTCTATAGTCTTGCAAAAAATGCTCAAAATCACTATTGTTTAGAAAAATGCAAACTAAAACAACTCTAAAATACCACCCCACACTTATCAGATTAGCTATGATGACAGAAACAGAAAATTACAAAACTTAGATATGTTGGGGGAGTTGTGAAATGATTCAACCTTTCAGGAGAGCATTTGAACCTATGACCAAAGAGCTATAAAATAGTAAAACCCTTTAACCAAGTAATACCATTATTAGGTTTCTACCCAAAAGACACTTTTTAGAAAGCAGGAGGAGGACCTATATGTACTAAAATATTTAAAGAAGCTCTTTTTAGGAGGACAAAGATTTGGAAAGCATGGGGATATCCATCAATTGGGGAATAGCTGAATTAGTTACAGAATATGATTGTAATGGAATACTATTGTTCTGTAAGAAATGATAAGCAGGAGCTAAGAAGGAAAGTGAAATAAACAACTAGGAGAACATTGTACAGTGACAGAAATACTTTACAATGAACAACTGTAAATAACAGCTATTCTCAGCAATTCAATGTTCTAAAACTATCCTAAAGGACTTGTAATTTTTTTTAAATGCCATCTACTTCCAGAGGAAAAGAACTGAGTATGAATCCATACCAAAGCATGCCTTTTTCACTTTCTTAATTTTTTTATATTGAGTTTCCTTTCACAAAAGGACTAATATGGGGAAATATTTTATATGATTTCCCATATAAAATCTTTATAAGATTGCTTATCATCTAGGAGGGCAGGGTGAGGCTAGGGGGAAAGAAGGAGGAAAAGAATTCAAGACCCAATCTTCTTTGGAAAATATTGGAAACTATTTTTACATGTAATTGGGGGAATTTTTTTTTATTTTAAGTGCAGAGGTGGGGGTAAATGAGGACTGAAGCACACTGGATTTTTTTTTTATTTCATAGGGACCCTGACCAAAGAAATCACCACCAAGGCTCAGGATCACCTCTGTGCTTGTATGTGTGAAAGGGAATTCTTTATTCTCTTTGTCTATTTTGAGTTAATACTTGTGAAAAGGAACTTTTTATTCTCTTTGTCTATTTTTGAGTTAACACTTGGTTAACACTAACTTAAATACCCTTACTTAGTACCTCACCAGACTGTGGAGTGTGAATCAGACTTTCTCTTAGTACCCCTACTTAGTACCTCACCAGACACTAAGTAAGAGTGTTCACATGTCATTTGCTAAAGTGGGTAACAACTCTATCAGTCAGGAAAATGTGAATCCTTTTGATAAGAGTTTACATCTCCAGAGGATGAGAAGTGGATCCCGCAAGACCCTGCCCCTCCCCCCACCCAGGCAGTGCTAGACAATTTGAAAGCTGTGATTGGCCCCTATGAAGAGGGAAGGGACAAGAAGCCACTATAAAAGCCCTGAATTTCTGGGGCTAGAGGTAGACTTCAGGAGTCATCCTTAACAGGCCATCTTCAGCTTAAAATGCCTGTTGGCATTGGAACTTGGGTGAGTGAATAGCTGGCTTTCCTTTCCTGACTTCTGGAGAGAGGTTAATTCAGGTCAAGGGTTAACAAGTTGAGCCAGGATGAGTCAAGCACCTAAGCAATATTTAGTGTGATAAGCTAAATATCTTCTCTACCCTCCTTTTGTATTTCTCAACTTTCACTCTTTCCACCTATTTTGTATATAAAAACTATTGAAAGTCATTTTGACTTGAGCTATAAAAGTGATATTTCTTTGCTTGTAACCTGGAAGGCAAACTCAGACTATATCTAGAGATGGATTCTCCTTCAAATTTTCTTCAATTTCTCCCAAATTTTGAAAAATATCTTCTCCTAAAATTCAACATCTAACCTAGTTAAAATGTTTTACAACTATTTATTAATTTTTTAGAGTTTAAAGTTTTTAAAAGCAATTGATACCATCACTAATCCATTTAATCATTTTACCTAACCCTCTGTTTCATGCATCTTTTCTTAGATTTCCATACCTTGCCAACTACCTTCTCCTTGCCTCTCTGTAGTCTATCCTTTCAAATTCAACTCCTCAGACCTCCATTTTTTTTCATAGTCCTCATTATATATGATCTTCCTTCTCTTATAACCTGAAAGGCAAACCCAGACAATATCAAGAGATGGAGACTTTTCTCCTTCAAATTTTCTTCAATTTCTCCCAAATTTTGAAAAATATCTTCACCTAAAATTCAACATCTAACCTATTTTACTACTTTAAACTCCTCTAAGTCATCTCCATGATTACCTTTTCTTTCTTATTCAGCTCAATTTCTTCTCTCTTCTCTTGTTCCTTTCCCCACAACCTTGGTCAAGAAAAGAACACTGAACTAGTAACCAATGACCTGGGTTCTCAGATTTTCTCATGTAAAAAATAGAGATTATATACTTGTCCTGCCAACATCACAGAATTATGATGATCAATGAGATAATTAGGTCATAGCATCATAGAACTAGAACTGGCAAGTACCTCAGAAGCTATCTACTCTAGAACCTGGTGAAATTACTCTTAAAACTTTCAAGCACTATAAATATAAGATTAAAATTATTATAATTATACAGATTTAGGTTAACTATAATAATAACTCACATTTGTATACTTTAATACTTTACAAGCCCTTTCCTAACCCCAATCTTTTGAGGCAGATAGTATAAGTTTTATCAACTTAGTTTTATGTACAAAGAATTTAAACAAAGTCAAGGAATGACTTACTTAACATAATTCCAGGTCAGTGCTCTCCCTGTTTTGCTACAATATGCTACTACTCCATTTTGTTTGTGTTCTCCCTTGTATAGATTAAAATAAAAAAACTTGAGAACTAGAAATTAATTTAGAATATATCTTAGAAAAGGTGGCTTAATTTTTCATAGAAGGAAACTGAGTCCAGAAAACATTTTGGAGAACCTTATTTATATGGCTGTGGAATTTGTATTTTACCATTTATGAATCAAGGAACTTCTAAAGACAATTGAACAGAGGAGTGACAAGATTATATAAAGCTAGAGGAAGGAACAGACGAAGCAGAGGACCACTTACTATCTTCTGAACACTTGCGTTCAAGTCCCATCTCAGTCCTTTGTGATCTGAACAAATTCCTTAACTTGCTTGTGTCAGAATCTCAATCTGCAAAATGATAGAGTTGAATGAGGTGAATTTTAATGTCACTCTCAATTTCAAGTCTAGAATTCCATTAATATTTTAGCATGCTTAATTAGAGAGGGGAGAGACTAGAAGCAAGGAGACAAATTTAGAGGCTATTTCAAGGCTTTATAAAAATAACACTGGACTCGAAGTCAGAAAATACCAAGGTTCAAATCCTAGTTCTGACACTTCTTGTATAACTGGGCAAGTCATCGAACTTCCCTAAATCTCAGTATCCTTATCTATAAAATGGAGGTAATATTCACAATACAGGTTAGACTGTTGTGTGGAAAGTATATTGCAAATATTAATTTATAAATGAGTTATTATTGTTATATTTGTCCAAGCAAGGGATGATGAAGGTTTGAACTAGAGTAGCAGTCATTTGGATGGAAAGAATTTGGCCATTAATTGAATATTGCTAATACGGATGTGGAATTAATTTAGTGCAAGTTTTCTTTCCACTTAAGAAAGGTTTTAGATTTTGTTTTGTTTTTAGCAATGGACACTAAAACTCTTGGTAGACTGAACCCTGCTAAGTAAACTGTTCTAAGCTTAATTAAAAATAAAAGAAACCAACATCGTAAAGGCAACCCTAGGATATTATAGTTGTGTGATGAAGACAACAGAATTTGTACCATGAATAGAGAATATTCTTGAATGGTAGTTCTCAAGGTAATGGGAGAATGACTCACATCAGAGCTCATCTATAGGTTAGTGGCAAAATACCGAACCTAAGCTTAAGCTGAAAATAATTATTACTACTTGATCTGAGGTTATAAAAGAGGAAGGAGAGAAAAGAAGAGGAAGGAATGTACTGAGTCAATGTTATTGATTTACATTCTAAAAGCAATGCCAGGACTATTATTTAGTTGTCAAAATAGCTCCAGGAAGAGTACAAGCCATTTTGACCATTTGAAACCAAATACGTGCTTTCTTTGAGATGGAGTTCTCAGATATATCGGCTCCTTAAATGCCATTGTGATATACTAAGCAGGTCACATTTCTCCTTCCAATGTTAGATTTTACGCAATTTCCAAAAGAACAGGATGCTGTCCTTCTTTGAATCTGCTACTCTTAAAAGCATGTTTTGACTAATGTTCACTTATAGCCCAAGGAGATTCGAGGAAAGGAAAGCCTCTTCAAATGGCAAGTAATCGGAGTAACTAAGAATTCAGGTCTCTCCTTAAATGGCAAATGGCATTATCTTGGTAATGAAAACAGATATGCACAGAGTTACCGGTGATGTATGCTATTTGAAGTGTATAGAGTACAAACTTCATCTGCGGGATGGAGAGATGAGAGGCAAGAAGCCCAGAGCCATGCAGATGGCAATAAATGGGCCAGGACTGAAAGAGAGGCAGAGACAGAAAGAGCTACAAACCAGGGGTCCAACTACATAGGCTAATGATAATGCTTATGTACCTACAAGTCTGTTGTGGGGAGTGATTAGTTAATGCTTACAAATCCTATGGAAGGAGGCAAAGTGATGAGTTATTTCTATAGTGCAAACAGGAATGTTTTAGAGATTTTCATGACTGTAGGGTGTTGTTTTCTTTCAGCTTAAAGGCTTTTTCACAATCTTGCCCACTCTCATTGTTCAATAGTGACTATCGTTTATTGGCAGCTGTGGTTGTCTCTATATTAATCTTTAAAAGAGAAGCAGATAGCCACATCTAGAGAAAGAACTGTGGGAGGAGAAATCCAGAAGAAAACATATCACTGCTTTATATGGGTTTGTGATTTGGAGTTTTGACTTTAAAGAATTACTCTTTTACAAAAATGAACAATATGGAAATCAGAGAGAGAAAGAGAGAGAGAGAGAGAGAGAGAGAGAGAGAGAGAGAGAGAGAGAGAGAGAGAGAGAGAGAGAGAGAGAGAGAGAGAGAGAGAGAGAGAGAGAGAGAATGCAGTGGAATTGCTTGTCAACTCCAGGAGTGGGGAACGGATGAGAGGAAGAAGAAAATGTGAATCATGGAAAAATCTTAAAAATAAAAAATGTAATAAAAAAATAAAAGAGAAGCAGAGTGGTCTAGTGAATAGAGGGCCAGCCTTGGAGGTTAGATGCCATGAGTTTAAAACTTGCTACTGATATTGTGTGGCCATGAGTGAGTCACTGAACCTTTTATTGCCCCTGGACAGCTCTTTAAGACTTTAAGTTACCAACTAGTAACTAAGCTACATTGATAGAAAGAACTTCCATATTGGGAGTTTCCTACTCTGATAAAATCACAAGTCTAGGCCAAAATGATGATGATTATGATTATGATGATAATTAAAAGAACTTAATTTAGGGTTAAATATCTATACACTCTCCTTTAGCTATTGAAGACACTCAAATGTAATCCAACAGATGCTTTAAAAAAAATCACACAAATTTAGAACTGGAAGGTATCTCAAGTTCTCCATTCCATCCCTTTTTTGAAAAAAGAAACATTCTACATCAACTCTTGACAAGTGGTCATTCAGTTTCTTTTTTAAATCTCTAGAGATAGGGAGCCTAATACTTTCTGAGCCAATCCAGTCCTGTTTTCATTTGCTAAAATTGCTACAAATTTGTCCTTGCATTCATGTAAGGGTGGGGTCCAAACTACCCCCAATTTAGATTTAATATCTTTAAGAAGAGAAGAACTGAATTGAATTTGACCAGGCCAGTACACCCTCTTGAATCAATCCAATGAGATTAATCACTAAGTAATTTGGTGAAAATAAATAAATGAAATAATAATAATAAATAATATTAAAGTGAGAAAAATTAATTCTCTGAGACCCAGAAGGAGAGCTTATGAGTGTCTGTGTTCAAAGGGTTGGAGCAAACATGAAATTCCCAATGCACCTTTGAGGAGAAAAGGAAAGACTAAACTGTAAACATAAGAGAGATGTCTAAAGACTCATTGTCTCTACAAATATCTTGGAACATAGGAGGAGAAGATGAAGAAAATATTCGTTTTTTCTCCTAACCTATCACTGATGCCATAACATAATCTGTTCTTTCATTACCCAAATATTTCCAATAAACTAGAATTTTCCTCAGCTACAAAAATCCAGAGGTTACGGAGAGAATTCTAGAAGTAGGATTGGCAGAAAATCCAACCTCTACCTAAGTGTTAGGTATCCTCCCAAAGTTTCCACTTAAAGCCGGTCAGTCATCTCTTAAATTCTTTGAACTGAACTTCAGCAGGCCTCCACTCAGGGTACCTAATACCTTGTCCTCCTTCCTGCTCACTCCCCAGTTTCCAGTTTCCTTTTTGGTATGACACAGTATCTAGGACACAATAGACATCCTCAGAGTGATCGGCTCTGACCTGAGAATTTGTCAGCTAAGAAGGACCTCAGTGGGTTTCTTGGATTAGTCTGTTGCCCACTACATTTAAATGAACTAATTGTGGTAAAAGAATATTATACTGAGTAAACCGTGCCTCCTTGCTACTTCTACCCAATGTATACATTTTTGTCTTCAAAGCAGTTGAAAGAAATCTAATACTACTTCCACAGAGATGTCTTTCAAATGCTTGTCATATAGGGCTAAAGGATTCAGGTGACTTGGAAATAGACTGATGTTTGCATCTCAGAGTTATTTTTGCTTGGTCCCAATGGGGTGGGGTGCAAAATATAAGGCAATGTATAAGTGGTACTTTGACAGTAAACAGCAATGTTGTTGGACAGTAAGTTCTGAGATACACTCCTAATGGAACTGAAGGGCAATATTTTAGTTAGTGGGCCCAGTCTTCCAGGTAGAAGTTGTGACTAGCAGGAGCTTTAGCTCCCTGTTAATGAGAAGAAATAATAGAGTGGAATTAACACAATCTAAAATCATGCTAGCTTTTTTGGATAATCATCACACTTCTAATTCAGACTGAGCTTTCAGTGAGATTATTTTCATGTGAACTGACATCTGGTCATACCTCACCTCTTTTTATATGCCATGACTTTTTGCACCCAAAGAACAAGAATTGATATTTATTCACACTAAATTCTATCTTCTTAGGTGGTTTGGTGGATTGAGAGTCAGGTGTATATATGGGAGTTTCTGGGTTTAAATCTGGCTTCAGACACTTCTCAGCCATGTGACTCTGGGCAAATCATTTAATCCCCATTGCCTAGCCCCATGATGGCAAACCTATGGCACACATGCCAAAGATAGCATGCAGAGACCTCTCTGTTAGCACACACATAGTCCCCAGCAAAGTTGCTCCCTTCCCCCTCCCCACTACACTTGCCTGCTGTGAAGATTGGATTTAGCTATCTCCTGATTTGTAACAATGAAGATGCTTAGTCTAACAAAATCAGGTATGTAGGAGGAAGTTTGCATTATTCCACCCTTCTTTATCTAACAAAATTGGGAATGACTGTAACCATGCTTGAAGATTGAGTGTTTAGGAAGATGGCCTTTGATAGAGAAATTGACAAATCAGAAACAGCTGACAGACCCCTGGGCTGTCCTAAGTCAAGCTAAGGCTATGATTGGTGCAGAGGAGACGCAGGAAAGGGAGGTAGAATCGTCTAGGGTTTTTTTGGCGGGGCTCGTCTCATCTGTCTCTTTTTCCCCCCAAGATGTGGCTCTGGCTGTTAGCATGCTAAGCATTCCAGCAACTTGGCATGGTGGCAGATAATTGTCTGGGTTTTGGCAGCGAGTTTGCCCTTGAGATAATTCAGGTTCAGGCATCTTGACTGAGCCCTCTTGGAGTTCTGGCTGATTCCTTCCTCCTTTATTCTCCAAAACCTTATCTTCCTAAAGCCTCTAAACTTCCCCCTGGCACAAGTCAGGCAGGAGAAATCCTACAACCGTTTCTTCTCCCTTCTTCTTAATTTCTTTCCACTATATTAATTAAAATCAGCATAAATTTCCAGCTGTCTTGGGTATTTTATTTGGGCTATCCCATGGTGACAAATAACTAATATAGTTTAGGTCACAACACTAAATTTATCCGTTACAGTTTTGGCTGACCACATCAGTTGTGATGAAATACCCTCAATCTTCTTAACTTTCCTAAACCTTTTCTCTACTGTGACAATCTCTAAATTCAGCTTTTAATCTCTTATTTTGATCAGCTGTAGAGGTAAATAAATTTGGATTTTTTTCCCTCTCTCCTTAAATTAGATAGAATACAACTGTTTTCCTTTTTTTTTTTAATCCAAAGCAGCAGGACTGGGAAAGCTGTTTAGCTATGAATCCCCTTTCCCTAAGGGAACAACTGCCTAGATTATTCTTAATTAGGAGTGAGGGAGAACTAAAGAGAGTTTTGGCCTTGCCCTGCTCCCCTCGTGTTTTGTGAAGCCTGCTAGGAAAATAATTACAAAACATATATATATATATATATATATATATATATATATATATATATATATATATATATATATATAAATGAATACTACATTCTTCTACATTTATATGGCAGTTGAAGAGTTAGGGACATTGAAGAATTCAGCATACCTCCAATTTTTTATATTATTAGGTAATGTCATTAATTAAAATCACCATAAATTTATAGCTATCTTGGGTATTTTATTTGGGATATCCCATGGTGACAAATAACTAATATAGTTTAGGTCACAACGCTAAATTTATCCTTTTCACTGCCCCCTCTGTACTTACTCCTTCCCCTGAGTGGAACTCTCAAGTCACTCCCCTCCCTTTCTCCACTTCCTTCCATCCCTACCAACTGTCAGTGGGGGGGGGGGGGTGACCCTGCCCCCACAAAGGTTAACTGTGCTCCCTCTACTCCTTGCTCCCATCCCCACATGGGTTGCAGCCCAACAGGCAGGTAGCTGGATGGAGGGGCAGATACCATGGTGGCAGGAACCATATTCCCCAGGCAAGAGAGGTTGGGAGCTGTAATAGAGTTAGTCTGGTAGTAAAAAGAGAGAGAAAGAACGGAGACTCCTCTCTCAAGGCAGGGTCCAGAGAAACAATTACTATTTAACTTGGCCAGGGGAGAGAAGAGGTAGAGTGAGTCTGTAGTTGCCTCCTTCAGCCTCCCCTCAGCTATGGCTACTCACCCAAACTACTTCTTGACTTCCCTCTAATACTATGATATATAGAGCTTCCCTCCTCAGAGAGAGAAGTTACTCTCCTCCCTCTACCTCAAGTTTCCCCACTCACACTAGAATCAGTTGGGGAAGACAACAACCTTTATTCTAACTGATCAGTTGGGGATAACACAGGGAAATGGCCTCAGGAGGGGTCTGTGAGCAAAGAGGGGGAAAAAAGTGTCCCTATTCTAGTTATCCCTTCCTCCCTTCTCAGGTTGGGGAACCCAGGCCTTGGTAGCCTTCGGCCCCTGAGAGATTCAGGGTTGGATGGCCCTGGTCTTGGCCTCACTGGGCACAGTTCAGACGCAGGGTACCAGGAACTGTGAGGTGATCTTGTCAACTGCTTTGTGTCTTCTCAAGTTGGCCTTCAGTTGGGAATTGGGGGAGGGGGGGTAGAAGAAAGGGGAAGGGTGTCCAGTCACCAGGAGAAAGATGTAAGTCTTTTCTCAGGAGCAAGTCTTAACCAGACCTTTTTCTCAAGCTGTCTCAGGATTGAGAGAGCTAACTGCCTCTCCCACAGAATATTCTGCTCTCTTAAGATTCCAGAATCTCTCCTGGGGCCCCTTCCCCATTATGGCTGAGGCTCCATCAATTTCCCAGACTATAACTCCAGTTATTGGAGTTACAGAGCCTCAATGGAAAGAGCAGATCACCACATGGAGTCAGAGAGTGGGGTATAGCACACAGTGAGGATGGAGCATGGCACAGGTCCCTAAAAGTTTCTAAAAGGTTCACCATCACTGGCCTAGTCCTTACTGCTCTTCTGCCTTGGAATTAATACATAGTATTGATTCTAAGATGGAATTTTCTTAATCTACAAATTTTATAAGTATGGCATTGAGGAATAGAGTAGTATAGTGGAAAGACTGTTGGATTTGTAGTGAGAAGACATTTTCCCATAACTCTACACTCCTTGGACTATCCTCTGCCATTACCCCCCAGAAGACCTGCTAATCAGTATAGTCATCATCCTTCAAGATTTTATCAGCTTTGAAACTCATACTTCATCAGTTCCCTCTGAACTCTTCACATTTCTGATTGGAGTGCTGGACAACAAAGCAAAAAATTCCTCCCAAAGCCTCCCAAAGAAGGTTCCCAGCCAGCTGTCTCTTAATTTCTTACCAGCTCAAACTTTGAATTGAACTTCGTACCGATACTCAGTACCTTCTACCTTCTCCCCACCTCCCATTCCCCATTTTTCATCTTTCTTTTGTGTATAACACAGTCCCTAGAATATAAAAGGTACTAAATAAATGTCTATTGACTGACTGGAATCAAATTCTGACTCTGATGTTTACTACATGAGACCTGAAATAAGTCATTTAATCCCTCTGGGCCTCAGTTTCCTTGTCTATAAGCTAGACAGGTCAGACTAAAAAGCTTAAATCTAGGACCCTGTGTTCTATATCTTATCTAAGTGTAATTAGGAGCTTCAAAGAGCAGCTTTCTTGCCTGATTCTGTCCAACCATACAAGCTAGCTCAGCACTTAGGTATAGTCATCCCTCTCTATATCATGATTCACTTAGCATGGCTTCCCTGTAGCCCAGCTTCACTTTATCCCAAGTTTTTTGTTTGTTTGGTTGGTTGGTTGGTTTTGTTTTAATTGAAAATTTTTATTTTATTAATTAATTTAGAATATTTTTCCATGATTCCATGATTCATGTTCTTTTACTCTCCTCCTCCTCTCCACCCACTCCCATAGCCAACATGCAATTCCACTGGGTTTTACATGTGTCATTGATCAAGACCTATTTCCATATTATTGATAATTGCACTCGGGTGATCCTTTAGTCTACATCCCCAATCATATTCTCATCAACCCATGTGATCAATCAGTTGTTTTTCTTCTGTGTTTCTGCTCCCACAGTCCTTCCTCTGGATGTGGATAGCGTTCTTTCTCCTAAGTCCCTCAGAATTGTCCTGGATCACTGCATCGCTACTAGTAGAGAAGTCTATTGTATTCGATTGTGCCACAGTGTATCAGTCTCTGTGTACAATGTTCTCCTGGTTCTGCTCCTTTCGCTCAGCATCACTTCCTGGAGGTTGTTCCAGTCTCCATGGAATTCCTCCACTTTATTATTACTTTTAGCACAATAGTATTCCATCACCAACATGTACCACAGTGTATTCAGTCATTCCCCAACTGAAGGGCAGCCCCTCATTTTCCAATTTTTTGCCACCACAAAGAGCGCAGCTATGAATGTTCTTGTACAAGTCTTTTTCCTAATTATCTCTTTGGAGTACAAACCCAGCAGTGCTATGGCTGGATCAAAGGGCAGACAGTCTTTTATCACCCTTTGGGCATAGTTCCAAATTGCCCTCCAGAATGGCTGGATCATTTCACAGCTCCACCAGCAATGCATTCATTACTTTCCACTGCTGTCATGCTAGCTAGTCTGCTAGGGGTGAGGTGTATCCTGGGTTTTTTAAAATACATATATTTAATTCTGTATTGCAGAGTTTTTGCTATATCACAGGATCTTGCAGATGAATACTGTACTGCACACAATGGAAATGCAATACTACTGCTTGCTCAAGTTTGCCAACATGAGAGTAAACATGGCACACTATTGACTGATGGAATGAAAGGTGACCAACCACAGTGCTGTGTTCTGTATCCTGAGTGACACAGAAGCATCAGTCTGGTTGCTCTCCCACATTGTGCCCATACGTTCAGCATATCTCCTCATCCACTTCATGTTGACTTTTGATCATTGCCCGTAGAGTTGCTCTGTGGTGGTGTGTTTTTGTGAAGTTTCCCTAAAAGTCTGAATTTCTGTCAAGCCCGATGCCACCCAAACATTCTGCACCTTCCAGGGTTTCTGGCAGGGAACCCCGCTTCGTCACAACTTCTCACCTGTTGGGGGGAGCCTCTGGAACATAATTCCTGCGACAGGTGAGAGATGACTGTACTTTGAAATGAACGCGTCCTTGGATGCTTTCAAGATGTTTAAGAGGGCTTTGGGAGAATTGGAACAGCCCCTTTATTGACCAATTAGAAGGAAGACCTGACGACTCAGCAGACTTGTAAAGGGAGTAACTGGTGCTCAGTGACCCCTTTTCTTTCCACATACAAAGCACAACAACCTTCAAGTCTTCTAACGAGAGACAAGGGTAATTCTCCCTTTTCCTTACGCCCGCTCCCATGCAGTTATGAGCCCATGTTATGCCTCAGTGCACCCGAGATTAGATCTCAAAGACCAAGATGCCTATTCTGCTCTACGTTTCTTTCCAAGCATAGCTAGCTCTCCGGATGGACGTGACCAGACTTGAAAGCAATCTTGTGAATTCTAGAGGTACGGAAGTCTTGGCTTTCCTGTCGGTAGCAGCATTTGCTACTTTAGAAAGGATACAACTAGCATGGAAGGAACCCCACCCCTGGCCTGCATGGTAAGAAGATATAAACTCGGAGGCAGTGTGGAGCTAAGGTAAAATGTTATAATGTCTGTTCAGCAGTCCCACAAGCTACTTATTTCATGTTACAATGTTAAAGACTCCACCTCGCAGCAGAAATAACAGATTAGCACTGCTTTTTAAGTTTCTGTCAATGCACTCGGAGTATTACATTATTTATAAATTGTTCAATACTCGTCTTTTCATGTATAGATTATAAGTATCTATTCCAAACTTGATTCATATTGCATATTGAATACCTTTCTATTCCCCTACACACTTTGGGAAAATCCCAGGTATGAGCCAAAACCTGGTTTTGGGGGTGTTGTTTAGTGTTAGGGGATATTTCTCCTTTCCCCTCTTCTTTTCCATTTAGTTAACCAAAGAAAGTAAACTCTCCATCCTAGGCAGTATTAACAGTGGTAGAAAAGGGTTGGTAACTTGGAGAGATTGAAGAAGGCAAAGAGGAAAGGGACATGTGCATAAAGAATGGTAGCTAAAGGAAAGAAGAGAGAAATTTAGCAAACATGTTTTCCCTTCTCTCTCAGCCAGAAAATAGTATCAAAATATTCTATAAATATTTATTCTCGCTGGACTAAGAAACTAGGGTTTTAGTGGCCCTTTTAGGAAATGAAAGGGGAAGGCAGAAAGAAGAGAAGAAAGAGAAAGAAGGGCCACCCACACTTCTCCCCTCTCCATTTGAATAGCACAAAGCAGTTGGTCCAAGGAAAACTTCCAACAGAGAGTTCGTACTTGGGAGAAGAAGCACCTTAAGGATTTTTGTAACTCTTTGGGACTCATGGTTGGTCAATTCTATGATTTCCTTTATATCCTTTTTTGTCATGTAATTTACTACAGTAATGTTATGAACCTTCTACAAAATGGAATCCCTATTTTCAAGTGCAGATTTGAGTTTATGGAGATTTCATGGGTACATGCAGATAGATATTCCTTGAGGATGTTGGGGATCGTGATTCAAGAAAGTAAGAAAATCTCCAAAGTGTTTGTGGAGCCCTTATGCCTCTGACAAATGGGTTGCAAATATATTCTAAAATTTTACTAGGAATTGAAATTAAGTTAATAAATTCCACTCTGTTTCCTTTTTTGAAAAAGAAGGACGTTTTCCTATCATTTAACCTATCTCTCCTATTCTTTCCGTACTCTACAAACATGGTAAGACACATGAAGAGTAGGTTGGTGCTAATATCATGGTTTCACTTAACTTAGCTTTCAATGCCCTTTTAACCTTTTTTGTTCCATCGTTCCAAGACTGAAGATCATTCTCCCTGATTGAAAAAAAGAGGAGCAAAATAACTTAAGTAGTACTTCCTTCTGTTATAAGCTATCATCCAATTGACCCTGAACACCATAATCCCTTCTTTGATCTTTCTCCTGCCCATAAAAAAAGTTAAAAGAGCCTTTTCTGTCATTCTTGGCATTTATCATCAGCTTCAAATTATTCTGAACTTTAAGATTTACATTCCTTACATAGCACCTACATTCCTTACAGAAGACTGTGTGTAAAGATTAAAACTTAGGGGAGACTGAGGCAGGTAGAAATTAGTTTCTCTCTGCAAGGAGTATTATATTTTTTTAGAGGTTTTTTAGAGGTTTATTAAAAGTTAAAGATTAAAGAAAATACAGAATAAGAAAAAACATGTGCCTAGGCCAGAGGCCTAGACAAGATAACCTACATTATGGAAAGAGAAACGTCTCCCCAAAACGAAAGTCCAAACGTTCAAAAGCCTTTGCAATCAGCTTAAGTACCTTCTCAATCTCGCCCACCTCAGAATTCCGTGAGATTACAAAGCATTTTGGGGATGTGGAGCAAGGACTTGTGGGGATTGAAGTCCAGAGTTCAAATCTCAATTTTACATGTGTCATCCTTTTAAATTTATATTCATCTGTAGTTACTTATCCTTGTTAACATCTTCTGTTCATGAATTTATGATATAAACTCATCAATGCGTTAATGGATATATTCATATTAGTTTATTGAGAAAAATCTAACTTTTATTCTTCATTATAAACATTTGTATTTGTACCTTCAGAATTTTAACCTCAAAAGATTCCAACTCTTTGGGGTTGATTGCCAAGGTAGAATTTCAGTCCAGTGACACCTACCTAATCTTTCTCTGAAATTCTCTTTAAGAATTACTAATACAATTAGAATATTGGTACAAAATTGTAGTTTTTATTATTTTTTCCTCCATCTTTTGATGAATGAATTGTTGCTCTCCGAGTGTTGCTCTATCATGGCCTTCCAAGATCAAGAGTAACACAGAAAAGGGCCAAATTTATCTATACATCTCTTTTAAACCACATAGCTCCAAGTAGTAGCCATGGGATATTTAGTACACTTGCTATGCAATCATAACTCGAATTCCATTTTTTTCCTAAGAAAATAGGACTTCAAATTTAATAAGTTATACTCTTTTTTTCCTCCCATCCCAATAAAGCCTATAGTCATCCATTTTCCCTCCACTTTTACCCAAATGCCACTTAAATATCAGACTCAGGTATCCCACCTTCTATTGTTGACGCTTATTATAAAATCATTGGCAGAGTAGGAGATGGAGATGGGTTCTTCTCTCATGCTGATATAGTGGTACTCTCTCGCCATTAAACATTCAACTTACCAGTCCTGGTAACATAGAGAAGTTGGGGTGGGGATGGGTCTTGTTTTCAATCATACATGACTCATGTGGGTGACACTGTTATTGGCCATTACTCCAGAAGGGCTAATGACACAGAAAAGCAATTAGAGGAGCCAAGATGTGATTTCAGTGGGAGGAAAAAGGATAGCCCTTCTGCATCTAAATTTAATGGCAGCTCCATTTCCTTTACCCATATGAAATGCGGGCTCAGGTAATAGGATTTGTACAAAGACATTCTCACTGTCTTACCTCAGACTTTTTGTATGTAGCCACTACTATGAGCTTCAAAATGTCTGTGGTTCTGCTGGCAACAGCCATCTGAAAGTTTTCATTTGCAGCAGCAGGAGCAAGGAAAGAATGCACATCAAGGCACCAGAGAGAACTCTCCAGCGTGGCCATTTTGCAGCCAAGCTGGAACCAAAGTCACTCAGACAATGCCAAACAAAGCGAAATGTAAAATAGCTAATTAGAAGCCTTTCAAGCTGTTCTTCCTTTGGTAAAACTTAAATACCAGCCTCTCAGCAGATTGTAACTGTAGTTTTAGCTGTTGAATCCTACTTAAATCATTCTGTTAATGCATATTATGGTTCTTCCATGTAGAGCATCACTTTTTGTGTGGGAATAAGCAATTTGCCTTTTTTAAAAATTCATATCTGCAAGGTATTCACATTGTTTCAGAGGAAAATCCGAGAGGAATATAGAAAAATTGTCTCCTAGAAACCAGAGTAGAGCTTTACTAAGCCAAAGAGTAACAGAATAGGAGCCTAGTTCCCCTAATTAGAAGTCTGGGTCTCCTGGAATAAACCTGGAAGTTCCAACTACACAGTGCCTTTGTTCTTAGCAGTAACAAAAGCATATGAATGTTCTGGTTACCTAAATATGGTCTCTTCTGGTCTGGAGTTCCTATGGTTTGGAAACATCAAAAATGAAAAAAAGAGACTTACTTTACTTTCAATTAAGATGGTGACTTAAAAAAATTTTTTTTAATCCTTACCTTCTGTTTTAGAATCAGTACTAGGTATTGGTTCCAAGGCAGAAAAACAATAAGATCTAGGCAATGGGGGTTAAGTGACTTGCCCAGGGTCAAATGGCTAGGGTGCATCTGAGGTCATATTTGAATACCAGACCTCTTATCTCTAGGGCTGGCTCTCTACCTACTGAGCCACTTACTTGCCCCCAGATTTAAAAGTTTTAAAGGAAATAAATTCTCCCACATATACCACATAAAATATCTGAGCAGGATTCTAGATAGGTAGATAAAGAAATTTCTAGATGAAGAAAATCTAACAGAAACATAGAGAAGCTCCCTTATCAAATCCAGAACTACAAACACACACACACACACACACACACACACACACACACACACACAAATACAAGCATAAATACATACACACACAGATGGCCAGAGGGAATTTCAAAGATTTTGGGAAAAAAAATAGGTAGGATAGTATGGCCTGAAATAATTCTATATTGGAAATCACCCCAAAAGGTATGGAATCATTAGAGATTAAAATTGTGAAGACATAAACATAAATATTACAATGAGGAAGAAAAGTAAAAGTTTTCTCATGAGGCTAACATGCACTGACAAATTTAGATTGTAAAATCATTTATAGAAAACAGAAGAACAGAAAGAAGACAGGAGTCACAATCGTGATATCTGACAAAGCCAAAGCAAAAATGATTAAAAGGGATAGGGAAGGTAAATACAATCCTGATAAAAGGGAGTATACACAATGAGGAAATATCACTAATCAACATGTATGCACCAAATGGTATAGCACCCAAATTTCTAATGGAGAAACTACGAGAATTGAAGGAGGAAATAGATAGTAAAACTCTACTAGTGAGCGACCTGAACCAAGTTTAGATAAATCAAATCAAAAAATAAATAAGAAAGAGGTAAAAAAGGTGAATGAAATCTTAGAAAAATTAGAGTTAATAGATATATGGAGAAAAATAAATAGGGACAAAAAGGAATACACCTTCTTTTCAGCAGCACATGGCACGTTCACAAAGATTGACCATATACTAGGTCATAAAAACATGGCATACAAATGCAGAAAAGCAGAAATATTAAATGCAACCTTCTCAGATCACAATGCAATGAAAATAATGATCAGTAAAGGTAAATGGAGAGCAAAATTAAAAATCAATTGGAAATTAAATAATATGATACTCCAAAATCGGTTAGTTAGAGAACAAATCATAGAAACAATAATTTCATTGAAGAAAATTACAATGGTGAGACATCCTTTCAAACCTTATGGGATGCAGCCAAAGGAAATTTTCAGAGGAAAATTCATAGCCCTGAGTGCATATATTAACAAATTAGGAGGGCAGAGATCAATGAATTGGTCATGCAAATCAAAAAACTTGAGAGCAAACAAATTAAAAAACCCCAGAAGAAAACCAAATTAAAAATCCTAAAAATTAAGGGAGAAATTAATAAAATCAAAAGTGATAGAACTATTGAACTAATAAATAATGCTAGAAGCTGGTACTTTGAAAAAACAAACAAAATAGACAAAGTACTGGTCAATCTAATTAAAAAAAGGAAAGAAGAAAACCAAATTAACAGTATCATAGATGAAAAGGGGGACCTCACCTCCAATGAAGAGGAAATTAAGGCAATCATTAAAAACGTCTTTGCCCAATTATATGGCAATAAATATGCCTATCTAGGTGATATGGATGAATATTTACAAAAATATAAATTGCCTAGACTAACAGAAGAAGAAATAGAATTCTTAAATAATCCCATATAAGAAAAAGAAATCCAACAGGCCATCAAAGAACTCCCTAAGAAAAAATCCCCAGGCCTGATGGATTCACAAGTGAATTCTATCAAACATTCAAAGAACAACTAATCCCAATACTATACAAACTATTTGACATAATAAGCAAAGAGGGAGTTATACTAAATTCCTTTTATGACTCAAATATGGTACTTATTCCAAAGTCAGGCAGGTCAAAAATGGAGAAAGAAAACTACAGACCAATCTCCCTAATTAACATAGATGCAAAAATCTTAAACAGGATAATAGCAAAAAGACTTCAGCAAGTGATCAGGAGGGTCATTCACTATGATCAAGTAGGATGTATACCAGGAATGCAGGGCTAGTTCAATATTAGGAAAACCATCCACATAATTGACCATATCAACAAACCAACAAAAATCACATGATTATCTCAATAGACACAGAAAAAGCCTTTGACAAAATACAACACTCATTCCTATTGAAAACACTAGAAAGTATAGGAATAGAAGGGTCTTTTCTAAAAGTAATAAACAGTATTTGTCTAAAACCATCAGCAAACATCATCTGCAATGGGGATAAACTAGATGCATTCCCAATAAGATCAAGAGTGAAACAAGGATGCCCATTATCATCTGTATTATTTAACATTGTACTAGAAACATTGGCAGTAGCAATTAGAGAAGAAAAAGAAATTGAAGGTATTAAAACTGACAATGAGGAGACCAAGCTGTCACTCTTTGCAGATGATATGATGGTCTACTTAAAGAATCCTAGAGATTCAACCAAAAAGCTAATTGAAATAATCAACAACTTTAGTAAAGTTGCAGGATACAAAATAAACCCGCATAAGTCATCAGCATTTCTATATATTTCCAACACAGCTCAGCAGCAAAAACTAGAAAAAGAAATCCCATTCAAAATCACTTTAGACAAAATAAAATACCTAGGAATCTATCTCTCGAGACAAACACAGGAACTATATGAACACAACTACAAAACACTCTCCACACAACTAAAACTAGACTTGAGCAATTGGAAAAACATTAACTGCTCATGGGTAGGATGAGCTAATATAATAACAATGACCATCCTACACAAACTTACCTATCTATTTAGTGCCATACCCATTGAACTACCAAAAACTTTTTTACAGAATTAGAAAAAACCATAACAAAGTTCATTTGGAAGAACACAGGATCAAGGATATCCAGGGAAATAATGGGAAAAAATATACAAAGGAAGGTGGCCTTGCAATCCCAGATCTCAAACTATATTATAAAGCAGTGGTCATCAAAACAATTTGGTACTGGCTAAGAAACAGAAAGGAGGATCAGTGGAATAGACTTGGGGTAAGTGACATCATCAAGACAGTCTATGACAAATCCAAAGACCCCAGTTTCTGGGACAAAAATCCACTATTTGATAAAAAAAAAAACTGCTGGGAAAATTGGAAGACAGTGTGGGAGAGATTAGGTTTGGATCAACACCTCACACCCTACACCAAGATAAACTCAGAATGGGTGAATGACTTGAACATAAAGAAGCAAATTATAAGTAAATTAGATGAACACGAAATAGTATATATGTCAGACCTTTGGGAAGGGAAAGATTTTAAAACCAAGCAAGACTTAGAAAGAGTCACAAAATGTAAAATAAATAATTTTGACTACATCAAATTAAAAAGGTTTTGTACAAACAAAACCAATGTAACCAAAATTAGAAGGGAAGCAATAAATTGGGAAACAATCTTCATAACAAAAACCTCTGACAAAGGTCTAATTACTCAAATTTACAAAGAGTTAAATCAATTGAACAAAAAATCAAGCCATTCTCCAATTGATAAATGGGCAAGAGACATGAATAGACAGTTTTCAGCTAAAGAAATCAAAACTATTAATAAGCACATGAAAAAGTGTTCTAAATCTCTGATAATCAGAGAGATGCAAATCAAAACAACTCTGAGGTATCACCTCACACCTAATTGGCTAATATGACAGAAAAGGAAAGTAATGAATGCTGGAGGGGATGTGGCAAAGTTGGAACATTAATGCATTGCTGTGGAGTTGTGAATTGATCCAACCATTCTGGAGGGCAATTTGGAACTATGCCCAAAGGGTGATAAAAGACTGTCTGCCCTTTGATCCAGCTATAACACTGCTGGGTTTGTACCCCAAAAAGATAATAAGGAAAAAGACTTGTACAAGAATATTCATAGTTGGGCTCTTTGTTGTGGCAAAAAATTGGAAAATGAGGGCATGCCCTTCAATTGGGGAATGGCTGAACAAATTATGGTAGATGTTGGTGATGTGACTCTATTTTGCTAAAAGGAACAATAAAGTGGAGGAATTCCATGGAGACTGGAACAACCTCCAGGAAGTGATGCAGAGCGAAAGGAGCAGAGCCAGGAGAACATTGTACACAGAGACTGATGCACTGTAGTACAATTGAATGTAATGGACTTCTCCATTAGTGTCAATGCAATGTCCCTGAACAATCTTCAGGGATCTAGGAGAAAAAACACTATCCACAAGCAGAGGACAAATGGTGGGAGTAAAACACCGAGGAAAGGCAACAGCTTGACTACAGGGGTGGAGGGGATATGATTGAGGAGAGGCTCTAAATGAACACCCTAATTCAAATACCAACAACATGGAAATGAGTTTGGATTGAGGGCACATGTGATACCCAGAGGAATCACACATCGCCTATGGGAGGGGTGGTGGGAAGGGGGGGGAGGAAAAGAAAATGATCTTTGTTTCTAATGAATAATGTTTGAAAATGACCAAATAAAATAATGTTTTAAAAGGAGGGGAAAAGAAAACAGAAGAAAGATAGGTAACTGAAAAAAAATAAAGGAATTTCATAATCTTGTAAAAAAAGTGTCAGGAGAATTCACAATAAGTTGGATAATAAATGCCAACAACAGCAAAGAAGCTCTTTTAACTTTTAATATTAGCAAAAGGAAGCTCAAAGAAAGGACTCTTTCTGTCAAGATTATTCCATGGAGTTTATAAGTCTACACAATTTCCAGTAGTCAGAACTTAAAACCAGCTTTGACCTCCCTAAACAGAATCAAGGGACACAGCTCAGTATATGTACTCCTCAGAGCAATGGAGGTTGCTTCAAGAGAAAAAACAAATTCATCCTATGGATGCCCTTTTGAAGGGCCATGAAGGAAGTCTGATGCCAAAATCCAATTGATTACTCAATTATAGGAGGAGACACAATTACTTCTTGATTGAGCATTATGCAAGGAGTAGTATACAAAAATGAAGTGAGGTCAGTACTGGCCAGGACTACATTGTAGCCGGGACTATAAAAGAGGAGGAGGCAGGAAACTAGTTTTTTAAGTAATAGGGAAGTATATTATATTCCCTTGTCTGATTTTTTCTTTTCTGATCTTAGGGATAGGGAAGCCAAAATAGCAGCCAAACTAAGGTACTTTTCTGAATATGGCACAGGGAAATTCTGTGTCTGACATTTGTCAAAAAGCTGTCTCCTCAAACCTCAAAACAAGCCCTCTGTTTGGCACAAAATTCTATCAATCCCACCAATATTGATTGGTCTCCTTGACTTTGTGCCTTGTGGCACTATGTAGTGGCTCTTTTGTAATCTCTTCTCCTGGAATCAGACACAATCATTAATCAAAGTCCTATAATATTTAACAGTCAATGGCAGGTTTCCATAGTCTAAAGCGTTGGAGTATTTACTGATTATAGGTCTATTTCAAAAATAAAAAATAT
This sequence comes from Monodelphis domestica, assembly GCF_027887165.1. Lineage (NCBI taxonomy): Eukaryota > Metazoa > Chordata > Mammalia > Didelphimorphia > Didelphidae > Monodelphis > Monodelphis domestica. Next base: position 11,617,927 of record NC_077230.1, on the reverse strand, counting down.
TATATATACTATATTACATATTAGATGCACTTCAAGTACAAGAAAAAAACAAATATCCTATTGAAAAATAAAAGCAAAAAAATACAAAGATGAGAGTTCTTTCTCAAGAAACATACATCCTATCAGAGGAGACATGGCCATATATAAGTATAAACAGAATAAAGAGGAAATAAATAAAAGTAGTTCACAGAGGAAGGACACCAATAGTTGGGAGAATTAAGAAAAGTATCAGGGAGAAGGTAGTACTTGCACTGGATCTTCAAGGAAGCAAGGCATGATAGACCAAATGCCTTTAAAAAAAAAAGGTGTCAATCAAAATGGTGTCTAGTTGTCTGTACTTTTATCTTCAATGCATGTAACAAGATACGGTCAATAAATTTCAATGGAAGGTACTTGTTTTATGTGAACAATGTATCCAAGAGTTTTTTCTCCAATTTCTATAACTGTTGGAGTGAGTGTCTTAGGCTGGATTTGAACTCAGACTCTCCTGATTCCAAGCCCAGGGTTCAACCCAAATTGTCACATACTTGTGGATAAATTTACATGGGTTTCAATATCTAATTCAATGATCTGCATTTTATCTTACTGTTGAAATTGTTCCGTGATATAAACTTTAACTTTGCATCCCCAAAATTTTGGTATGTGGTCTCATTTCTGTCATCTTCAATGAAATTATTGAGTGCTGTCAGACTTGATACAATCTGCTTCTGTTCTTCTGCCCCCTACTCTTTCCCTCACCCAAAATCTAATCATAGGTTTCTATCCTTTCTTCATTTTATTTTAAACTCTTCCTCATGATCCACCCACCTTAGTTAGAAATTGTTTTGTTTAGGACTAATCTCTCCCTTAACCTACCCTCCACTTTATTTTCCCTTTTCCCTTCTATTTCCCTGATGAATAAAATGTACTTCTTTACTCAACTTCATCTATCTTCCCTCCTTTGACTAGTTCATATTAGAATTCAAGTATCTCACACTCCCTTCTGCTTCCTCCTTGTTTGAAGTCACACATCCTGATTGTATGAAATTGTTGGTAGTTAAGTTATTCTTGATATTTCTTTAGGCTCCTGAAAAATTGTATTTGAGTTCTTTTCTTGAATGGTGGCTACTAAATATTCTGTGTTTCTATGGCTAGCTCCTTGTTTCTTGAATTCTTTTTTTTTCTGACTGGTAGTATTTTTCTTTTGACCTACAAACTGTAGATTTTGACTATTGTAAGATGGTCTTTTGGTTAGTGGTTGAGGTAGGTGAACCTCAAATCTGGTTATAGAGACTCCTCCCAAGCACTGGGATCAAGATGGCTACTCCCAAGCCTATGTCTCTTAATAACGCTAACTGACTTTGATTTCAAACACTAAGATGTTTATTTAGTAAAATAAATGATAGGGTATGTAGGAGGGCTAGGAAATTCCCTAAAGGCTAGATATCTAACTGTTCCCAAAAAGCACTGGTTCCTCACAGATCCTCTTCAGTGTTCAACAGAGTTGAACCTACTCTTACTTCCTCACTAACTAAAAAATCCCAAAACCTCCCTACTTCTAGCTGCTTAACTCTATAGCCACTCCCAAACAGTCTTAGTTTAAGAATAAGTTGCTGAATCAAGGAAGGTGACCCTAATGACTGGGTCACTCCAGATACAGGCCAAGCCTGTAGAGGCAGTCTCTCAGCCTCTTCACTCCAGTCAAGGTGAGTTTCTTCTTCAGGCAAATCAAACTGTTGTTATATAGATCATTCACTGCTAGAAATATCTTTCAGCCAGAAGATAAAATGACAGGAACAAGGATAGGCTCAGAGGAGACCAAGAAAGTCCAAGAGCTCCTTCTTCAAGCTCCAGTTCTCCCCCTCCCAGTTCTCTCAGTGTACCAAAGTCCAACTGTCCACTTCTCATCCAGCCCTCTCTCCAAAATTCCATTACTTGACTCTCCTTGATTCTCTGACACTTTTCATTCCATGCACACTTCTGTATCCTTACTCTATCCCTTTCACATGTTACTCAATTTTCCCCCTTTCACTATACTATTCTTGAAAGTTTTCTTTTTTCTTTCAAAAGGAAACTGGTGGATTTTTTTCTACTTTCATTTTGCCGTCTAGTTCTAAGAGATCTGGGTAATTTTAGGATTTCTGAATTATGAAGTCTAGGTTCTTTTTTTTATAGTTTTTAGAAAATCCAATTATCCTTAAATTATCTCTTCTTATTTTTCCAGGTCAATTCTTTTTTCCTATGTGATACCTTATATTTCCTGTTAGTTTGTCAAGACATTTAAAATTATTTTAACCTTCCCTTTTGTCTCATGGAGTTGTTAACTTCTATTTGATCCATTCTAATTTTCATGGGGTATATTTTTTAGGTAATGTTTTATACTTCTTTTGCCAAGCTCCTTCAATTCTTTCTTCAGTAGAGGGAATCTTTCAGTGACAGCCAGTGGTTCAATGGATAGAGCACTGGACCTAAAGACAGGAAAATCTAAGTTCAAATCAGATCTTAGACCCTTACTAGTTGAATAACACAGAGCAAGTCACTTAACCTCTCTTTGCTTCAGTTTCTTTAATTGTAAAAAGGGGATAATAATAGCATCTAACGCTCTGGGTTGTTGTGAGGATCAAATGAGATTATATTTGTTTTAGAAAAGCAATTAGCACAGTGCCTGTCACCTAAAGGGGGCTATATAAATGCTTATTCCCCATTCTCTTCCAATAACTTTCATTTCTTTGACCATCTTTTTCCTCTAGTATTCTCATTTCTTTGTTAAAAATCATTTAAGTCTTTTTTAAAATCTTGCTTTTTTTCTTTTTTTAAGAAATGCTAGTTGAACTTTTGTCCAAGTTAAGCTTTTATTTTTATTTGGTTTGGTGTAATGTAGTTTTATTGAGCTTGGATTGTAGATGTTTTGAAGTCATTTTCTTCTGCGTTTATATCTTGAGTATACCTGTCACCACAATAGCTCTTGATGTTAGGGTTTTTTTGTTTGATCATTCTTCCATCCTGCTTAAAGATTTTGGACTTTATATTAGAGCTGGACTACATATACTTCTAAAGAGAATAAGTAGGTTTTCCTTGTTTCATCTTTTTTTTCAGTTTTTAGTTTCTCCCCATTTTAAAACAATTTTTAACATTAATTTTTTTTTAATTTTGAGTCCCTGGCTCTCTCTCTCTCCCCTCCTCCCTCACTGAGTTGGTAAGCGCATTAGCAATCATATAAACCATTTTTCTATATTAGTGCTTTTGTGGAAGAAAATTCAAAGAAAAAAGTAAAGAAAGTGAAATATGGTATGCTTTGGTCTGGATTCAGATTCCATCCATTCTTTCTCTGGAGATAAGTTGCATTTTTTATCATGAGACCTTTGGGATTGTTGAGAATAACTAAGTCATTCAGAATTGTTCATCATATAATACTGTTGTTATTGCGTACAAGTTCCCCATGATTCTGCTCACTTCACTTTCCAGATATTTCTAGAATCATCCCCCTCATGATTCCTTCTAGCACAATAGCATTCCATTAGAAACATATATCACAGTTTACTCAGCCATTCCCCAACTGATGGATATCCCCTCACTTTCCAATACTTTGAACTGCTTTAAATATTTTTATACATTTAAGTTCTTTTCTTTTTTGGTTTTTATCCATTTAGGATACAGACCTAATAATAGTAATAATAGTGCTTTGGTCACAGTTCCAAACTGCTCTCCAGAATGGTTGGATTAGCCCATAACTCCCACAACAGTGCATTAGTGCCTCAATTTCCCCGCATCCCTTCTCAGTACAAGATCTGAAAGTTGCTGACTTGAATTTGGGTCTGAGTAATTCTTCACGATTCAGCCACTACCAGGCAGAGTGATGGAATTACAAGCACCCCTTTTATCTAGGGTTCCTGCCCTGGTTATTCCAGATAAGGAATCAAAATGGTCTGGGAGCCAGAAATGAGAACTTACTCTGTTCTTGAGGTCAGAGACACACAGTTGCTGCTTGCTTTTGCCCCTTATCCTGCAGCATCACAGGTCCCTTTGTCAGTCTCTAATTGGATCTATGATCCAGAGTGAGCAACAGACTTGCCAGGTAGCATCTTTTCCTTAAACATGCACTAAGTTGGGTCCTTGTCTGTCAGAAGATATCTTTCAGTCCCTGCACTAGAAAGTTTTACATAGCTATTGCTGACTAGATCCTCTCTATAGTCTGCCTTCCTTTGCATACCTGGAGGTACAGCTAGGTGGCACAGTGGATAAAAGGCTGGTTCTGAAATCAGGAAGACTCACCTTGAATTGAAATCTGAACTCAGATACTTACTAGCTCTGTGACTCTGGGCAATTCACTAAACCCTATTTGACTCAAGTTGCCTCATCTTTAAATGATCTGGAGAAATAAATGACAAATCACTCCAGTATCTTTGCCAAGAAAAAGTCAAAAGGTATCATGAAGTCAGACATAACTGAAATGACCAAACAACAAAAACATGATGACTTGAAATAGAAAAATGACTGATTTTTTTTTCTTGGACTTTTTAACTTGAGACTCAATCTGGTGTATTTTCTAGATCTTTGTGAAGGTAGAGAGCTGGACCAAGTTTCTTATTATCCCCGATCTTGGACTCACCTTCCTATTTCCTAATATTTTTATTTTCTAATAACAATATATTTTTCTGATATCCTTGAACTTTTAGAACATGAAAAATAACAGCAATGTTGTTAACTTAAATAAATGAAAGTCAGAGAAAAGAAAAAAGGAGTTGTTTTTCATTTTTAGGTAGCATTTTAAAGAAAAAGCAAAGCAGAATGATTTCCTGATGACTTTGCATGCTAAATGGGTTTGATTAAATTAGTGCCCTTGAACTACAGCAAAGAATTATAATAGATAATTTTCAATAAGTATGCTAGCTGGAATTAATGACTTAGTTTTTTCAATATTTTAAAATGAAGTCAGTAGAGACTTACATGCATTATCTTATGATGATTAACATTTGAAATGTGTCCTTGAAACAATCTTTACATTGTAAATTCTTAATGACCAAAACAATGTTCTCTGATTAAAACACATTAGTAATTAATTATTAAAGTAGAATAATTGCAAATACATATCCCTAAAACCATGTTTATGAATAACTAAATTATCTAATTCTTCACTTTGCTTTAAATTCAAAGAAGAGAGAGGTGGAGTCAAGATGGCTGCATAGAGGCAGTGAAAGTTCAGACCTCTGAAACCCCTTCCTTATCAATTACAAACTAAATGCTCCTAGGGGACTGAAAATCCAACCTAACAACAAGACAGAGCAAAGGAACCCTTCTGCTGGACTCAACATAAACAACCATCCAAAAGCCAGAATTCAAGAACACTCAGATTTAAGGGGAAGGAAGAAGGAAGGTCCCAGGACCCCTCCCCACCTAGAGCACTAAGCCTCTAGCTGTACCTGGAACCTCTGGGCAGGCAAAGGCGCTGGTCTGGAGAGAGTACCTTGTGGGTAAAGCTGTGCCAGGCTCAGAGAGTCAAGCACAGGTGGTGGGGAAGCAGTTAGAGAAGGAACACAGAGCTGGCAGCCTAGATGCAGCAGCAAAGACCCTCCATATTGCTCCCCCCTTCCAGGAAGTTTTGGCCTCAGGGCACATCCAGCCCAACCCAGCTGGACTTAATCCCATCAACAGTCTTCAGAAGGCAGGGAAGCTCAAGCTCCAAGACCCCTCCCTGACAGACTGCACTGAGAGACTTGCTGAGAAAACTCCAAGAGGGAAGAGACAGAAAAGCCCAAAACCAAAAAAAAAAAAAAAATGAGAGGAACAAGAGCACAGACAACTGCAAGGAGTAAAGAAGGGGTAAACATGTATAAACAACAGAAAAAGAAAAAAAATTACAATCAACAGCTTCTATACAGGCAATGAACAAAGAGCAAACAGAACAGAGGAGGAAGGAACACCAAGCAATAAAACAGAAAACCCAGCAAATTGTACACAGGCTTTGGAAGATCTCAAAATACAATTCAAAACACAATTAAGAGAGGCTGTAGACAATTGGGAAAAGAACTTAAAAACTAAAATAAGTCATCTGGAAACAGAAAACATTGTCTTGAAAGCCAAAATCAATCAGCTTGAAAATAAGGCAAAGGAGATGAAAGATCAGAAGGAGAAGGATGACCAAAAAGCCAGGGATGAAATTCAGTCTTTAAAATCCAGACTACAACAACTAGAAGCAAGCAACTTCACAAGGCAGCAGGACACAATAAAACAAAATTAAAATAATGAAAAAATTGAGGAAAATATGAAGTACCTCATTCACAAAACAGAAGATTTAGAAAATCGTTCCAGAAGAGACAACTTAAGAATCATTGGTCTACTGATGGGAAGTCCTAGGTTCAAATCTGGCCTCAGACACTTCCCAGCTGTGTGACCCTGGGCAAGTCACTTGACCCCCATTGCCTAGCCCTTACCACTCTTCTGCCTTGGAGCCAATACAAAGTATTGACTACAAGAAGGAAGGTAAGGGTTTAAAAAAAAAAAGAATCATTGGTCTACCACAAGACCATGACAATTAGTAATTATCCTAGCTGAGTCACTTACCCCCAATTGCCCAGCCCTTGTCACTCTTCTGTTATAGAATTGATTTTCAGACAGAATGTAAGGGCTTTCTTTTAATTAATTGGAAAAGTTCATGTGAACATTTTCTTTTGATGTTTTCAAAGTTTCCACAGTTTCTAATTTTGCAAGAATGGAGTTTGCAAAGAGAACAAATCAGGTTAGGAATCTTGCCACTGATTTCACAACATGCTTCAAGAACAGAACACAGTACAATCAACTCTGCAGTGGCCAAAAAGATTGGTTCCCAGCAAGACATTCTCATAGTATGGTTTTAATTCTCCATGTTTTCAAAAAGAACTAAAAAGTTAATTATGCCAAAGACCAGAAGAAGGGGAAAAAAGGTCAGAATAAAATATCAATATTTAATTACTATTAATATTTTATGCCTCATTTAATTTCCCTTTTTGTTTACACAAAAATCTACATTTGTGTTGCAATTCAGTATTTCATTTATGCATATAAATTCATTAAAATCTGAGAAATATTTATAAAGCAACTTCTTACCTACAGCACCATGTTAGGTACTGGAGAAGATACAAAGTTTGCATCATGATTTTTAGAATCTTAAGTTCTTATATCATCCATTCTATATCATCCAATCCAACACCCTCATTTCATTTTCACTTTATTTTTTAAAGACAAATGGAATTACCAAACTTGCCTATAGTCACACAGCTAGTATCTGAAGCCAGATTTGAACTCAGGAAGGAGAGTCTCTATCCACGGGCCACCTAGCCAGCCCTCATTTTGAAGAGGAAACATACTCCTTGCTCTCATAATAAAAGCCCATATTTGTATCATGCAAAAAGTTTGCAAAACATTTTATATGAATTATCTTATTTGGTTTCACCAATAATTCTGTGAGAAGGATAACTACACATTCTATTAAGCCCATTTTTCAGATGAGGACATGGTGCTTAGTAAAGTTGTGACTTAGCCATGCTCACAAAGAGCAGAATTCAAATCCAGGTCTTTGATGACTCCAAGACAAATGCTATTTTCACCACACAGAAGTTGCACTTTGATAAAGGGGTTTGTTTGTCAGCAGCAGAAACACAATAACGCACAACATTTAAAGAGAAGCGCATCTGTAAAAACAAAGTAGCAGGTGAAAGTTAGAGAAAGGATTGTTACTGACAGGGGAGATGAGGAGGAGCTGCGAGAAGGGATGGAGCACAGTCCAGAGCCAAGTCACCAAAGAATGTCCCTAGCACCAATAGCTCCTGCTTGCTGAAAATCAGTATCCAGTTCCCAGCGACATGAGAGAAGACCTCCAGATGGCGCTCCAAGCCCTGAGTATAAACCCGGCTTGGGTCTCCCTTCTGAGGGCATCCCGGAGACTTCTCTATTCTAAGAGTCCGATTGCTTCCCAGCAAGAACTCATCATTTATCAAATGGCTCCAGCTCTTGTTCCCACAGGCTCTCGATCTTCCGACTAACAGAAGCATGACTAGCAGAACTACATGCGCTCTTTACCACAATGAAAACAAATTAAAAAAAAAAAAGGACAAAGCAAAGACTTGGAAGTCCAGTGCAGCTGAACCTGCTCAGAATAAGGTCGGAAATCTTGGCCAATCAGCTCCCACTCCAATTCTCTGTTCCTGACTTTTCTACAATCAAGCACCTTTTCAGAGAAGAGAGACTTGCCCCGAAGGTCCGGGCTCAAAGAGCAGCTGGGAGGATAAAGACGTCTTACATGGCGCAGAGGGCCGAGAGGAAAGACCTAAATTTAGGGTGAAGAGTGTCCATATCCCAGAATTCCAGAGAATTCACACAAAATATCACCCAACAACCTCTCATCACTAGGTCTACGGGAGGGAATTTTAATGGAGATTATAACAGTGAAAAGATACAACACTGACTACATACAATTGAAATGTTTTTAATTAATGAGATAGAATTAGAAGAAAAATTATTTGAATGGGAAAAATATTTGCATCCAATATCCATTAATATAGATAAATCCACATGGGATAGTAGATAGAAGAGCTGGCCTTGGCCGTGGGGAAACGTGAGTGTTACCCGTGACACTTATTGGTGGCATGACCCTAGCCACATAGTCATGTAACCCTTTGGTGATGTGGGCATCTCTCTAAGTCTGTAAGTTGCTGCTCTACATTGGTAGAGGTAATTTCTTCATTGGTGACTTCCCCAGTTCATGATATTACAGTTTCAGTCTCTATCCCTCTATCTATCTATCAATCTCTATCTGATTTTAAAAAAAAAAGTCTGCTCTCCAAAATATATAGGGAATTAACACAAATGTATAACCTCGAAAGTGGAAAAAACTCCAATAGATAAATAGTCAAAGAGCATGAACTACCTTCAAGAGAATTGAAAACTATTATATTGAAATGGGTTCTAGATCACTAACAGTAAAATAAATGCATATCAAAACCCTCTCTGAGGTCACACGTCACACCCTTTAAATGGAAATTTGCAAAAATGGGACTCGGGACAACTGCAAATACCCTTGTCCCATGAGAACTTGCCTTCAAGAAACCCAGTGAATGACCCTTGTCCCAGACGGAACCATGAAGCCACCACTAGCATCCCCTGATTATACTGGAATCACATATATTTACCTTCTTAGTTTCTCTTATTGTATCTAGACCTCTCTCAGGTATTCTAGCTTCTCCTTACACGCTGTTTCACAAGCCTCTATGTAACCAGTCAGTTGTTCATCCTTGGTTTTACTCCCCAAGGTATAAATATAACCCCAAATTTTTTAGTTCTCAGTGGAAATTTCCATTATCAGTGTCTTTCCCAGAGACAATGTTCCCAGAGTCACAGAGAGGTGGCTCTGTGTGTTGTGCAGTGTCTCCCTTGTCCTGATTAAAGATATGCTCTATTTTATCACCATTTTGATGGTTCTGTGTTCTCTCTGCTTGACAATAGCTAGATACCAGTTTAGAATTGTGCAATCATCACTAAGATCTCTATACTCTTTCCTCAAAAATCTCATTCTTGGGCATATTATCTCCACTTGAGGAAGTTAAAGACAGAAACAAAATTTTCACAGGAAATAGCTGGAAAATATGAATGTGAAATATTATGGTATTAAAGAACAAATATGAGAACTTTAGAGAAATCTAAGAAATAATGTAGAGAGAAATAATAAAAAATGAGAATAATTATACATATTGACTACAGTACAGCATAAATGAAAATATCATTGAAAGGAAGGCAAACAAATTGAATAACTGAAAAACTAGTGAAGATTCTAGAAAAGCTTCTCCCTCTTAGAAGAAAAGTGAGGGAGGACCACTAGGAATAAATATTGGGTATTTTTTCAGCACTCACAATATATGATGTTTTTGAATTTAACTGCTTTTCTTTATCATGAGGAACATCCAATGGAAGGAGGGTTTTAAAGTAATTGTAATATAGAGACAATATCTTCAATAAAATGCTTTTTTAAAGAACTGAGAGGTTAAAAGAATTGAAGTACCCAGTTATCAATCCCAAGGATGAAACAGACCAACAATATAACACACAGGAGTTTGGGCTCAGCACTCTAAAAATGGCTGGCCCTGAGTCTGGGGCTTGTAGGCTTTTTATACACTTTTGTGGTAGAGGGAGTGCACAGGAATTCCTGGGGTGGGGGGAGTGAACAGGAACTCCTGGGGCTGGGGTCCTTATCAGTTAGGGTCATTATCATTGGGGGGGGAGGTGACAGGTATTCCTGGGCTGGGGTCCTTATCAGTTCCTAGCATATTCCAGGTAACTGGTTCTTCATTAACTTGACTGCAGGGGCTGGCTCTAGGGGCAAGGGGGTCAGGGAGGAAATAGGTTACAGGGCTGGTCCTTCAGAATCATCTAGCCCCATTGTGATTTTTCAGATGAAAAAGAGACATGAAGTGACTTACCCATGGTGACAGACCAAAATTACAAAATCATAGAATTTCAGCTACAGTCCAACCTGTACCTGAAAAAGGATTCAATCTACAATATACCTGATGAGCAACCATCTGGACTTTGCTTAAAGATCACAACACTCCCTAAGGCACTGATGACACTATTGTTTGGAAATGATTCCTTAAATCAATCTGTGGTTCTGCCCTCTGGGTCCAAGAACTAATCTAGTTGCCATATAAAGCCCTTCAGGGATATAAGGGATGTTCAGAGAGGACTAGCTCCCCTGGCGGAGGACTTGCCAAACCCTTTTCAGGACTGCTTTTCTCCTTTGATGTCCAATGTATAAATGGAGATTTTTGAACCCTTGACTTCATTCCCCAGAAGTCCTTAGTATTTCCCAAAAATCCCTATAATCTCTCCTGCATCTTCACATTGGCAAGATCACATTATTGGTATTTAACTAGCAGCAACACCTCCCAGATTCTCTTTTTGCATGATATAGCATCAGCAGTGATGGTGGTCAGGTGGGGATTTTGAAAATGGCTAACCAGCCATAGGCATGTGATTTTTATTTTGTATCCTCTTCATTCCTTGATTTCTAATGATCTTTACTAAACCTCATAAAATATACTATTTTTGTTATTAGAGATGTAATTTTAAATTTTACACCACCTTTGACCCAACTTTCACCTGAGGCACCAAGAAGACTGTAGCATTTGCAGCAACAATAACTAGATAAAACCATCTCAGGAGATGGGCTAAACCCTAATGAGGGTAACTAACAGGCCTTAAACCCACTGAATTAGGGGAATGTTTACCCTTCCATTTTGTAATCTTCCAGTCAAGGTTTCAGCCAACCACCCAAGCTGAATCTTTTGGCCTGCTGTTTGCATCTCTCATCTGTACTACAATATCCTCTCTCCTACCTGCTATGGGATAAGAGTAGAAAGATACACACTCAATAAAATGAACATGGAGATTGCAAATCTGGGTCAAAATGAATCCCATTTAGGCCAAAAGTATGGAGGGTCAAATTTAGTTAATTTTTGCCAGTTCTCTAAACAACTACAAGTACTTTGTCCATAATTTGAAGACATATACTTGGAAGCAATCCTCTTTGGACAACTAGTTGGGGCAGATACATATCTGTGATTGCCCAATAATTTTAAAAACTCCTGATTAAAGAATGGTTCAATTTCCCAAATAAATGAGAGTTCATCTCTGAGAGTTTACTCACTCAGCAGACCTGAGTCCAGTCTGGTGTGGGCTCCGCATGTCTGGGATGACATTAGCAGGTGACTGGCAGCAGAAACTTCAGATCTAGCTGAGGTCTCCAATATAACACCCTGAAAAATCACAGAACCACCAAAGTAGCTATAATAGATCACATCTTTAATCAGGATGGGGAGACAATACTCACTGATCACCCAGTGTTCTCCAGGAAAGGGAGCAATAACAGGGATTTCCACTGAGAACTGAAGGACTTGGGGTTATATTTATATAACCAAAGAGGAACAACTGACTGTTACATAGAGGATAGGGAAAGAGATGTAGGCAGAGGCCAAAAATACCTGGAAGCAGCCTAGATACAATTATAGAAACTAAAAAGATAAAAAGAACATTTAGTCCTATGGAGGGTGATCAATGGGTGCTTGAGGGTTTATTGTTTAATCTGGGATTATTATTTGGGGGGTTATTGAACACAAGTTCTCATGGGACAAGGGTAAATTTGAGGTTACAAAAAACAAGATTGTCAATTCATAACAACAAAAACTAGTCAACGTGAAAATGATTGAAGAAAATGAGAGCCTTTTTGAAGGCTTTATTTGTCTAATCGTAGGTCCAGTTCCATAACTATAGGCAACTGGAAAGGCTTCTTCCAAACAAGTGAACTGAAGATAGAAACTACTTATAAAATGTCTCCGTGTGCTCCACAGCCCTTCCTGGGCACGACCACCTCATGTCACCATGACTCTTTCTAGCATCCTCCCCTTGCTGACAGGCACAAGATTCGAGATGCTCTGTGCCTGTCTACCACATATAACTGACTCAGATCAAACTTGAGGAATCACATCTTTTTAGATGAATTTTTGGTTAGCTACACCTGCCCCACACTTCCAGACTAGCGTCACAATCCTTCTGAACTTTTCTTCTAATCTTGATTTGTCCATCAACCTAATACCCATGCCTTCTTTTCCCACCACATTATACTCTCTGTCTCTCTCTCTGTCACTCAGTCTCTCTGTTTCTCTCTCACTCTTTCTCTCCCCATCCTTGCTTCTTTTTGAAAGCCTCCTCAATCTGGAAACTTTTCTGCCTGGAATCTTTCAAGCTAAAATTTCTATTTTCCTAGTTGATTAACAACTCCCTGACTTTAATCTCAAGGGTGGGAAACTAATCAAAATCTCCTGAGTAGAATTCCATCCCTTTCCATCAAATAACTAAGTCCCTGACCCAAAGAGTAAAGGTGGACCCAGAAGCCTCAGTGAAAACTTGGCACGTATCATACATAATGTATGTTCTTAGAGAAATTCCTTGTATAAGACCATAAGGAAGGGGCAGCTAGGTGACTCAGTGGATTGAGAACTAGGCCTAGAGACTAGAGATCTTGGGTTCAAATCTGGTTTCAGACACTTTCTAGCTGTGTGGCCCTAAACAAGTCATTTAGCCACCATTGCCTACCATGTTCTGCTTTGCTTACATCACTCCACTTGGATGATACTTGATCTTCCCTTAAAAGTATCAAATAAAAGCTTCCATTGCTTTCAGCTTAAACCAAGCATCAGATTCCCACAGCAAGTCACCTGATTTGCTAGTTAGTCATTGCTCTTCCTACCTCCCCTGTGAGAGTTTATCTTTTTATTTATTGTATTATTTTAATATCAGGATTCTGGATTTTAAAGACTATATTAGGGAGAAATTTTTGCATTCTCTTTTTCCTGAGGAATGCAGTCCTTTCTCAGACTTGGAAAGACTTGAAATCTGGAGACCCCAATCCTGCCCCAGTCTCCTGAGAATTCACCCAATAGACCCTAAGGTAGACTTAAATCAAATGTTAAGTACCCTTCTCTCTTAGTTGTTTCTCCCATTCTATCAAAGTCCTCTCCCAGGTAGCCCAGCCCTTGACTGTATCCATTGTAAAGCATCAGCCTCTCCCTGATAATCCTGTCTTGGGCTTCCCATTTCCTTGTAATCATGGTAATGCCAATCAATCATACTTCCCTGTCTTTAGTTCCCCAAAAGGTATATTAGTTCTATAGTCCTTTGGAGAAATCATCTAGCATGGTACGTTCTCCCAGGGATACTCGTGGAGCCCCAGGTTGTAGACCCTGTGAAGTTTTTGGCACTGGGCTCTGTGATAGTGGCCAATTATTGGACCTATCTCTTTCCTTATTAAAGACTCGGTTTTTCTGACTATTTTAGTAGTCATGTTATTTCCAAGTTAACAAGTTCTATAACAATACGTTTCCTGTGGCTGTATGAATCCTCACCTGTCAGTTTGGGGAAGGGTCTGATGAACCATCTCTTAATTAGATAACCAATTAAAGATATCTTGGAACATTCAAGGGAGAGGCTGAATAATGAGTTGCCCAAAAATCTATATATGTACCTAGTCCATGTTTTTGTGTTCATCTTATGATGCTCTAGAGCCATTTGACCACAATTGGGACATATTGATAAATTAATAAATTATTTTAAAATTAAAAAAACAAAATTCTCAAGATAATTTTAATCCCTCCACCCTTCAGTGCCTCTCATCCTTGCATCACAGCATGCACAAATGTAACTAGTAATAGAGGAAGTTGGATAAAAGGAAGAAGGAGCATTTCATATATATTACTTCCAATGTCATCTATTTAGCATTGCAAAGTATTCCTAATTAGGTTTTGAACATTTAAAAAATCAAAGTGTTTGTTCAACTCTATCAACTAAACCATATTGGCATGTGTGCACAAGCATACAGGAATGAGAAAGGCAGAGGTCATGGGAGAAGGGGATTAAAGAGCTGGTCTTGACTATAATTTGGGGATACAATGTCCACGCCAGTCTCAGCATCAGGAAGTCCTGGTTTCCAGGGTTGTTCCTGACACATAGTGAAGAACCAGCTCCCGAACCAACTTTCTCCCCTCCCTGTTCCCCTCACCCTACACCCTTGGGGTGAGTAGAGGAGAACATCCAGCCCAACGTTCATATTTGTTGTGTCTTTCTTGGCTGTCCAGTCCATCACATATTGTCCTGTCTGCTTTCGTGTTCACCATCTTTGTGTATAGCCTATTGACTCCTTTCATCCTACAGGATATTATGGGACAGGGAGAGTCCACTCTGCTCTCCCTCATGACTACCCATTTCTCTGTCTTCAAGGCGAGGGCCCACAACCTCTCCACATCTGTCAAAAAGAGTAAACTTGTTACCCTCTGCTCTTCAGACTGGCCAGCATTTGGTCTGAGATGGCCCAAGGAGGGGACTCTCAACTTAGAGGTTATTTCCAAGGTCCGGGTCCAGGTTTTAGATCCCGGCCTATAAGACCACCCCAATCAGATTCCTTATATTCTTACCTGGCAAGACCTAGTCCTGGATTCTCCATCATGGCTCCAATCTTTTCTTCCCTCAGATCCCTGCGCCCCCTCAAAGGGAGCCTTTAAGGCCTTGACTCTCTCAGAGGATGTGAGGGAAATGAGGCGCAGGCACATTGGGACATCTTCTGAGCCAGAGGCCTCAGCCCCATCCATGTTACCAGAGTCTGCCCCCGAGCCCCTGGACCTGCCACTGCCACCCCCACCTTATGCCCCCTTATACCCTCACTTTGGGGCCAAGAACGAGGCAGAAGGTGGGGGACCAGCTCATGGCACTCATAGCTGGGGCAGCAGGGCACCCCTGAACCTCAGGAGCTCACCTCCACCACTGCTCTCCCCATCAGGGTCATTGGACCCACAGTTCCGGGTGGGCCCCGAGTATATCAATATTGGCCATTTTCTTCCAGTGACCTTTATAATTGGAAAACACAGAACCCCTCCTTTTCTGAACAACCCCAAAATTAATCTCTTCACTAGACTCTATTCTTTTTACTCATAACCCCACATGGGACGATTGCCAACAGCTCTTGCAGGTTCTCTTTACCACTGAGGAGAAGGAACGGATTCTCCTGGAAGCCAGGAAAAATGTTCCTGGAATTGACAGCAGACCCACAAACCAGTCCAACCTCATTGATGACGCATCCCCCTGAACCACCCCAATGGGGACTTTAATCCACCTGAAGGTAGGGAGTGTCTCTGAGCCTGTTTCCAGACTCTCCTGGCCAGTCTCCATGCCTCAGCTTGAAAGCCCACCCATTTGGTCAAGGTCAATTTAGTTAGGCAGGGACTAGAGGAAAGTCCTGCCTCCTTCCTGGAGAGACTGCAGGAGGCTTTCCGCCTGTATACTCCAATGGAGCACCAGGCAGAAACAAGCCGTGCCACCTCCTCTTGGCCTTTGTTAACCAGTCAGCCCCCGACATTCCTCAGAAGCTCCAAAAGGTCGAAGGCCTGGGTGACCAGTCCCTCGGTGACCTCCTACAAGGTGCTGAGTGAGTGTTCAGCACTCACGAGACCCCAGACGAACAGGCCGAGCACCTCTGGCAGGAGAATCAGGAAAATAAGGCCAGACAGGATCGCAAAAACCAGAAAGATCTTGCCAGAATCCTGGTGGCTGGGCTAACCCAGCACCCCATGACTCAGCCCTCTCCTCAGGGACCCTCTCAAAACCATGGAGGACATCCCTGCTTCTGCTGCTATCATCGTAATGAGGAGGGTCATTGGAAGAGGCCCCCGATTGACTAAAGACCGCCCCTCTGACCGAGACCGCGGAAACAGGTCTGGAAGGAAAGACCCTCCAGGTCTCCCCATTACCCCCAATGAGACCAGCACCCGAAGGTCCTATGGGCCCAAGAGACAGAGAGCTGAGGGGCATGGGACTCTGAGCCCCTCCTGGAGTCCTGGGTAACCAGTGAACTTCCTGGTAGACATGGTGCCCAATTTTCAGTTCTTAAAAACCCCACCTGGGTCTGTCTCTTCCAAGGCCAGCTGGGTGTGGGGTGCCACGGGCACTAAGCACTACAATTGGACTACCAACCATTGGGTAGACCTGGGGAGCCACGGAGTAACTCACTCCTTCCTTGTGATCCCCGATTGCCCGGCCTCACTGTTAGGATAGGATCTCTTGCACAAGGTGGGCACAAACATTCACTTCACTGACTCTGGGGTGTCGGTCACAGACTCCCGTGGGTCCCCCCTCCACATCTTGACCCTGTTCCTGTGTGATGAGTACTGCCTTCACTCCAACACCGCTCCAGAGGAGGTCCCTGAGAAGGTCTGCCCTTGGATGGACCTCTTTGCAGGTGTTTGGGCAGAGTTGGCCAGTGTAGGATTGGCAGTACTGCGGCCTCCTCTCATGGTCACTCTGAAACCAGGAGTAACTCCGGTTTGGGTCCACCAATACTCCCTGCCCCTTGATGCCAGGAGAGGGATAACGCTGCACATCAACAGGCTTACAGCGGCAGGCATCCTCATCCCCTGCCAAAGACCCTGGACCACTCCCCTCCTGCCCATCCACAAAGCCAGCAGCCAGGACTTCCACCCAGTCCAGGATCCAAGAGAGGTCATGGAGAGGATAGAGAACATTCATCCCACAGTCCCTTACCCGTACACCCTGCTCAGCTCACTTCCACCAGACTACGCCACCCTGGACGTAAAGGACGCCTTCTTCACATTGCCCCTGGCCCCTTAGCCAGCCCCTTTCGCCTTTGAAACATGGATGACAGGGAAGATAACCTGGACGCCACTGCCCCAAGGGTTCAAGAATAGCCCCTCAATATTCAATGAGGCTCTCGAGGCTCTTGCCTCGGATCTTTGGGGGTTCTGGTAGGACATCCCCATGTCGCCCTCCTCCAATAGGTCGATGATCTCCTACTAGCTGGCCCCACCAAGGCCACTTGCAAGGAGGCCACATTGGCCCTTTTAAGAACTCTAGAGCAGCTCGGTTAGACTCAGCGCTAGGAAGGCCATCATAGTGGAGAGGGAAGTCACATATATGGGTACAAACTTCAGGGGGGACAACGGTGGCTAACCCATGCTATAAAGAAAACTGTTCTGGGAATCCCCACCCCAATGGGACCCCAACAAGTTGGAGTTTCTTGGGTCCCTCAGATATTGCTACCTCTGGATTCCTGGGTTTGCTGAGCTGGCCCAGCCCCTATACGAGAGCTCAAGGGAAAAGCCGGGGTGGGCTTGGTCCCCCGATATGGACACTGTCTTTCAGGCACTGAAAAATGTCATGCTAACCTCCCTGACCCTGAGAAACCTTCCCGACTTTATGTGGCCACGAAGAAGGGGATAGCACGGGGGGTTCTGACGCAGAAGTGGGTCCCTGGGATAGACCTGTCGCATCCCTTTCCAAACCAGTAGCCCTGCGGTGGCCCCCTTGTCTGCGGATCCTGGCCGCAGCAGCACTCCTAGTACGGGACACTGACAAACTAACACTCAGGCAGGCCCTCCATGTGGCTACCTCCCATGCAATCAAGGGGGTCCTTAGACCTCCCAACAGATATCCAGAGCTCACCTTGTCCACTACCAGAGTCTATTACTCAATGCCCCCCCATCTCATTCCAAGTGACTTCCACCCTGAACCCCGCAATCCTGCTGCCCTACTCAGAACTGGGAGGGCCCCTCCACAACTGTCAAGAAATTCTGGCCGCTGCCACCTGTTATATTTAAATAGTTGAAGCCATAAACTGTGGCAGTTAAAAGAGTTGGGGTCATAAACTATAGTGAGTAAAATAGTGGAAGATAGATATAAGAGTGGGTGAGTAAATTTGACCACAGAAAATATGTTTCACTACAGTGTCTTGTTTTAATAAATATATAAGGTGGTCGCCAGGGAAATATTCCCAATTATGAATATACCCAAGTCAACTGGGTTTTATAGAGAATTTAATTAATAATACAATGAGGAATTAAAGAAAAGAGAGAAAGGGAGAAAAAGGAAATAAGTATGAAGGGCCTTAAGCCAACATGGCCTAGACCTGAGTCTTAAGAGAGAGAGATCAGTCAGTCATTTATCACTCACCACAAGGTCTGTCTAAACAAGGATTCTAGTGACAGAGTCTCCTCAGAGAGAGTTCCAGCCAGAGTCCTCCTCAAAGAGCCTTCCAGCCAGAGACTGTTTCAAAGGGCCTCTCTCAAGAGCCTCCAGAAGGACAGAGTCCCCTCAGAGGAGCTCCAGCGAGACCTCCTTAGAGATTGTCCTCCAAGAGCTTCCCTTCTCCAGAGCCTCTCCTCAAGAGATTCTCCTCAAGCGATTGATCATAAGATGCTTCCAAAAGGATTTTTCTTCAAGAGATTCTGCTTTTTCTTATATAGGGGGTTTTCTCCTATGTCACCTCCCCTAAGTCCTTACATCTACCAATCATAGTAGACATTTTCCAAAGGACAACCCATTCTAAAAACACTGCTGGGTCAACTAATCCCTTTAGTAAGTTTGTACCAGAGAAAACTTCTGAATAAGTTTTCACCTCTTTGCTCCTGGCAAGTTTACAAGATGCCTGACCTTTAATAGGTACTTAGCACCCCATTGTATTAATTCTAAAAAATAGGCATGGCTTAAAGAACTTTTTGCCTCATTATAAGTATGGGCCCAAGTACCCTCATTGTTTAGCAAGGAGCTTTTTCCCCTAAAGCAGTCTTAAGTACCGGTGGAGTAGTGGTCCTCCCATTTCTGATCCAAGTAGAGTTCTCACTATCAAAATGGGGAATGTTCCCAGTAGGGAATTGTTCCAATGGAGAATTCCCCAATGTGGAAATTTTTAACATTCACAAGTCTGAGAAATTTCCAGATTCACACACTTCTGCCCGTCCAGATCTCTCCGATGTGCCTCTCCCAAATGCAGACCATGTGTGGTTCACGGATGGCAGCAGCTTCATCATAGACGGGCAGTGAAGGGCCGGCACTGCAGTGGTTGATGCTTCATCTGGGCAGCCGCCCTTCCCGAAGGTACATCAGCTCAAAAGGCAGAACTGATCGCTCTGCAGAAAGCCCTGGAAGAGGCGGAAGGGAAACGCCTGACGGTTTACACTGACAGCAGGTATGCCTTTGCCATCTGACATGTTCATGTACCCATCTACCAGGAAAGGGGGTTCTTGATGGCCAAAGGGAAGGAGGTTCAACATTTAACTGAAATCCAGGGCCTTCTATCAGCCGTACATCTGCCATAGAAGGTGTCGGTGGTTCACATTCCTGGACACCAGAAGGGTGAATCTCTGGAGGCTCGAGGGAACAGGGCAGCAGACCAGGCAGCACGAGATGCACTGCTCAATGCTCCCCTTTTAACCCTTCCCATGTTGATTCTGCCTCTCCCTGAAGGGGATCCCCAGTACTCTGAGACAGACCCACCTGCACCACCTTACCCGTCTAGGGGACAGAAAACAGAAAAAGGACAATTGCGCTTCCCGTGGAGACGGAAATTCCTGGTCCGCCTCGTGGAGGCTTGTCGGGCCTGTCAGTTACTGTACTCATCCAAACCTACCAATCACATCGGCCACTGCCTACGGGGAGATCGCCCCTGTCAGTTCTGGGAAGTGGACTTTACCAAAGTAAAGCCTGGACGGTTCGGATTCAGGTATCTCCTTGTTTTTGCTGACACCTTTTCAGGCTGGCCTGAAGCGTTCCCAACTAAAACTGAAACAGCTCAGACAGTGGCCAAAAAGCTCCTGGAAGAAATCATCCCCCAATTTGGATTCCCCACTTCCACTGGTTAGGATAATGGACTGGCATTTGTGAGTAAAATCACACAGGCAGTCATGGCAGCCCTGGGAATAGATTGGAAATTATATTGTGAGTATAATCCCCAGAGCTCCAGACAGGTAGAGAGAATGAATAGGACAATCAAGGAGACCTTATCTAAATTGGCCCTCGAGACTGGCATAGACTGGGTGACCCTCCTTCCTTTAGCCTTGTTCCGACCCTGGAACACCCCTGGCCCACATTCTCTTTCCCCCTATGAGATTCTTTTTGGCTCCCTCCCCCCAATACTACCTAACCCTCCCACCAACCTGACACCTGGCATCCCGCAAGACCTTAGGTCTATGTTGTTGGGACAGGCAGCCCTCCATCAAGATATACGGCCTCGATTAAGGGAACTTTTTCAGGCACCATTGCATACTCCTCACGACTTCCACCCTGGGACTGAGTTTGGGTCAAAAGGCATAGGAAGGGGAACCTCCAGCCTCACTGGACTCTATATTGTTCTCTTTTTAACCCCCTCTGCTCTTAAGGTAAATGGAATTGGACCTTGGATCCATCATTCTCATGTCCATCTGGCTGCTCCACCCTCACCATCTGTCAGGAAGAGGTGGAAAGTAACCCAGCACCCAACTGACCCACTTAAGGTGTGCATCACTGAGGACAGAAACACATGATGCTGCTGCATGCCCTAGTCATGATACTGGGCTTGATCCAGACTGGATTCTTTTATAAATCTCACCGAAGTTTGTTCCATAATCTCCACCAGCCCTGGAAATGGACCCTGGGAAGTTGGGACTCCTCTACTATCCTACAAACTTACGTCACTCCTAGTGCTCCTAGTTTTACTCTCCTCCCCTTCCACTTTATTGTCACAGCTGAATCCTGTGTGGCCGAGGTCCCCGGGGTCCCACATATGCACTTCACATACAACGACTACTATATTTGTCCCTCCTCAAATCCAGGACTGTTCTGTTGTAACACCCCGGGACATTACTATTGCTCTCATTGGGGATGCAAGACGCAGTCAACCAGTTGGTCTCCAGCTAGGCTGGACCTGTTTCTCTCTCTCTCCTTGGGGACCCCAGTGCTGTGAACCCCACACAGAGCTAGGGCATCACATAGCGATGGGATGTACGAAATCCTGGATAGATTGTCAGTACCTCAACTTGAAGGTCCTTGAC
Organism: Monodelphis domestica; assembly: GCF_027887165.1. Classification (NCBI taxonomy): domain Eukaryota; kingdom Metazoa; phylum Chordata; class Mammalia; order Didelphimorphia; family Didelphidae; genus Monodelphis; species Monodelphis domestica. Next base: position 11,596,556 of record NC_077230.1, on the reverse strand, counting down.
CCCCAGGATCCGGGATGGGTTTCTGGCTGCACTTGGGGCATACATGCCTACACGAGTGATGCGGATCCTGGTGGTGTGTTTGTGATGAAGAAGGAACCCACCCTCCCTACCCAGCCCATGTCCCTGTTAGGCCCCAATAGAGTATTGAATCCCCCACAAATACCTGCCAACCCCAGCAAACCTACCCTACCCACACAAAATCCCAGCTCCTCAACAGGCACTTCCCCACTTCCCATGGCTATACCTAACCCCCTTGGCCCCATTCTAATACCCCAAGAATCGCAACACCCCCCCCATGAACCTCTTGAAAGCCTCATACACTTCCTTAAATCAGACTGCACTGAATCCGACTGATTCGTGTTGGCTCTGCCTTGACACCCAGCCCCCCTACTATGATGCTACTGCTTTGAATTCAAGCTTCAATACCTCCCTGCAAGAGCCCCATCACCCCAAGTATGACTGGAATGACAGGAGGTCAGACCTGACCATGCAATCTGTTCAAGGCACTGGTCACTGCATAGGGAATAATTCCCACCCACAATCTCACATCTGTGCCCAACACTCTACCCCAATGACCAGTAAATACCTTATCCCTCCCGCCGGAGCCCGGTGGTTATGCACGATTACCGGTCTGACCCCTTGTATCGCTCTCACCACCTTACAACAGACACACGAAATGTGCCTTCTTACTATCGCTGTGCTCCACGTCCTCTATCACACTGAGGACGATGTCCTTAGATTTTGGGAACCCTGGTCAAGTTCTCCTATTAGAACACGCAGAGAGCCAATAACCGCCATCACCCTCACCACCATCTTTGGCCTCACTGGAGTAGGGACGGGTGTTGCCTCTCTCACTCTACATCATCAGAGTCTCAGCACTTAGAGCAGCAGTAGATGAGGATCTCGCTAGGATTGAGGCTTCTATCACCCACTTTGAAAACTATCTTACCTCCCTGTCAGAGGTAGTACTCCAAAACAGGCGAGGATTAGACCTCCTATTTCTGCAGGAAGGGGACCTCTGTGCAGCCTTAAAAGAGGAATGTTGCTTTTATGCTGATCATACAAAGTTGTTAAGGACACTATGTCCAAACTATGAGAAGGCCTTGCCAGACGCCAAAAGGAGCAGGAGTTGCAAGAATAGTGGTATAAACAAATTTTTCACCACTCTCCCTGGCTGACAACCCTCATATCTATGTTATTAGGTCCCCTGATCCTCCTCTTTCTCCTTTTAACCTTTGGTCCATACATTCTTAATTGCCTAGTAGCCTTTGTCAAAGTTCGCATTAATACCATCCAGCTAATGGTCCTTCACCAGCATTATCAAACCCTGACTCCCACTGAATCCCCATATAATGATATGGTTGCACGAGGAAGATTCCTCATGTATAGCAGAAGAAGTGGGGAATGAAGAACCAGCTCCTGAACCTACTTTCTCCCCTCCGTCACCCTCGCCCATAGACCTGTCACTCCCCCTCCTGACATATGCCAGGAGCCAATAACGACCCTCAACCCCAGAAGTTCCTGTCACTCCCCCACTTGGCATATACCAGGAACTGATAACAATCCCAGCCCCAGAAGTTCCTATCAAGTTCCTGTGCACTCCCCCTACCACAAAAGTTCCAGGTCACTCCAGTGTATAAAAGGACCTTCAAGCCCCAGACTCAAGGCTCAAGTCATCTTAGATAGCAGAGCCCAAGCTGCAGTTTGTTTAATAAACTCCCTCTTGTGCATTACATTGTTGGTCATCGTTTCATCCTTGGGATCGATTCAATAGCAGCTGTGGGAGTATCAGTCACTTAACCTCTAGTGCCCCAGATAGCTCTGTAAGATTATAATTTCTAGAACAGATTGTATAATTAGAATCTGCTCCCTAGGACTCTAAATCCCAGCATCCCACTTTCTTTCATTTTCAAAATAAAGTTTGTGTGTGACTCTGCTTCTTTTTTTCTTCCTCTGATCAAGCTGGGAAAGTGGGCTTTATGCCAGGCAGGAGAATCTACACATGTGCATTTATGTTTTGTTAGATAATTAGGTTTGAACTTCTATTTCTTTTAGTTTATTTTCTTTCTACTTCAAGTGATTATTAATAAACTGTATAAAATATAATACTTGGAGTTATTGATATTAATTTAAATCTTCGATTGTGGCGACCAGAAGTCTGGAGTTTAGAACCCTTGCTCCTCTCTAAGTTGGTAGAGTACTTTTCTTAATAGACAAAAAGACAGATTAGTTTTTAAAGCCTCTGTTGCCCTCACTGCTCCTCCTCTCCTGCCTGCCATTGTTATTGCTGTTGCTGCTGCTTCCTGCTGTATCTGCCTGTACCCATCTGCCTGTGCTAGTGTCCCTCACTGCTGCCCCCAAGCACTGTGGATTCCCCCTGCGTGGAAGGTGAGAAGCTAAGTAGCTGGCCCACTGCCTGCCTGGCTACACCCCTTCCCCCCATTCCCCAATGTGGGTCTCAAGTGTGTGGTAGCTTAGAGCTGAAACGGCTTTTTAGACTAGCAGCAGCTTAACAGCACAGCTTAAACATGTGGCGAGCAGGAGATCCTGGGCTCAGAGACCCTTCCAAGCTGCCTATCCCAACTTACTCTCACCCTCATTAAGTTCCCAAATTAATTTTAAACTAACTCAGGGGGGTTTCCATGCTCCTGGCTGTGGGGGGTGGGGACTGCAGATTCACATGGCCACTGGTTTTTACTCCTGGGGGGAGGGGAAGGAAAGTTACTCTTCCAAACCTCTTAACTTTACTCCTAGCCAGTGCATACTAGGCTAGTGCTACCTACAGACAAGAAGTAGAATTACAACCAATTTAATAACTAGGATTGCAAGCATGGCCCAATTTCCTGCCTATCTCAAATAGTTCCCATTTCCAGAGAGCCTTACCAGTTTGGGGATGTCTTTTCTTCCTAACATGCCTGGGTGCACTTGTCTTTTCTGTTAGCTTGAGTAATCTCAGGATTCAGAGGGGAGATTCATCTCCCTACACCTCCTTGCCATTTTGGCCTGCCCAGTCTCTGCAACACATCCAACATGAGGTTTGTCCACACTATGCTGTAAAAGATGATATTGGAGGGTATATTTGATTGATACTAGATAAGTAATGGATCAGGTAGTTATCTTCTTTTGCCTACCCTTCTCCCTCTATACCTTCCTTCCTCCCTCTTCCAACCTTCCTTCTTCTTCCCTTCAGTTTCCCCTTCCCTCTTCTTCTTCAGCCTCCTTCTAAGTCACTCAGGATGAACTATGATGTTTCAGAGTAAATACTCCTTTCTCTTCTTTATCTCAAATGAGACTTTATTGGGGAAAACAGGAAAGATAATGAAGGTAATAGGGGTGGAGGTTTCCCTATTATCTACAGTAAGTCTTAGGTTGGAGGATATTGAGAGAAATGTCAATTCAGCCACTACCATGAGCAAGTCAGAGAGATATATGGACTATTGTCCTTCTTCTTCTGCCTTCAAATCAGCCAGGCCACCTCCAACTTGATTATCCCAAGTCCCAGAGATAAACCCAGCTTCTTCCTTCAAAGTCACCATTATCAGCCCAACGCCTCAAAACAGTCACCTTTGGGTTGGCTCCAAACTGCTTTCCCCAGTAACATTCCAAATGGAATTTTCCTTTGATTGACAGCTGACCCATCCCCAGCTTCTGTCCTTTGCATGCATTTTCTTATAATTTCTCTCTTCTCCACAATGCTCAGTGTAGGTATGGGGAACCTATACTAAAGGAATCTAGACTAAAGGAATCTAGATGAATGATGATACTGTGGAGGGGAAGGAACCTTAAAGAGTCTGGAGATGAATTTTAAGCCTTTTCAGACCCCATTATCAATGTTAACTGTTTCAGTTTGCCCCCCTCCAAATAGCAAAGAAGTCTCTGTAACACAGCTATCGGAATTGGAGAAAAGGACTCTTGGGTTGATTTGCTCACATCCTGTCACATAAATTGTATTTGCTGACTGATTTAAGATTTAATTTTGTTAAGTTCACATATTAATCTAATCTAATATCTTGTTACACTGTCATTTTCAGTTACTGTGTTTTGACCATTAGCTATATGTTGTTACATTGTCTTTATTTATACCTCCCAATATGACTGGACTAGAGAAAACACCATTGTAAAAGCCCATAGTCAACTTGGACTAACCCTTTTCCGTGGCAAAAACATAGGTCCTTATGAATGCTAGGTTTGTCACCATATTTATCAAGGTCATGTGTTGCCTACACAGCCTTTTGTTCCTTTTTGCCTTTGTTAATTGTCACATAGATGATGACGGATGGACTCCATCAAACTGATTACAACCTGTATCAGTAGACTTTGGTTTTAAGGGGTCTTAAGAAGTGATTTTCAGGTATCTAGTAGCACCACTACCTCTGACTGATATCATTTGCCTACCTTTGAGTTGTTTGTAACAAGAGGTAAGCATCCATTTAGTAGTTGAAGTGAAGTATAATAGAATTATTATATTCCCCACCTCTGTATTTATAAAAATGTAATGGATGGGACATATAAAGACATGCCTTTTATGGCTGTTACTGTCTCATATGGGGGGTGGGAAGGTTTTCCTAGGGGGCGTGATAACCTCTGGATGGTTCCCGAGAGAGCATTTCCCATGGAGCCTAGTGGCTTCTGGATGGCTTTTATATTTGTAACTCTTCAGTTTACTCTACCCTTCTACCAGAATGATCTAGATTCTTCATGACATTTTAGACCCAAATGGTTTTCATCAGCAGTACAAAGGTTTTTCTGAACTCTTCTGCCAAATTTTGGAATGATGGCAGTAATAGACTTTGTTAAAAAAATATATCAGCCAAGACTGAAAGATTGGCTAGATATGGAGAACTTGTGACAAGTATCCATGAGCTTCAATGTGTGCGTGGGGAGGGTGGGGGGGAAGGGGTTATTTATAATAAAAGGTTGGACTGGATTATTTAAGAATAAGGTCTCAAGGAATTTATATTAATTCCAAAGAGATTTATTTTCAATATATTTATAAAATATAGAAAGAGTGAAGTAAGAAAAATCAGAGAGAGGTTAGGGTAAGATATCTAGCCTAAGCACTAAGTAATTTACTCCCAGCCCTTGGCTCAACCCAGGCAGGGAGAGTTAGTTTCAACTGGCCTCAGCAAAGCCGAGGACCTGGAGAAAAATCTCAAGAGGTAGGTCTCGCCTGAGGCTAGTTTCTTCAGAAAATATCCAAAGGGAGTCAGCCCTTTCACTCACCACGTGTCAGTCCAAAGGAAGATATTTAAGAACAGCCTAACCAGGAACAGGGTCTCAGGTCCAGTCAGCAGATTCTTCTTCAGCCTCCACTCCAAATAGAACTCATAGTAGAACTGCACTCAGGAAGTTGTAACTCCCTTTTAAAGACACTTTCTTTTGTGTCACTTCCTGTGCCTTCCTCCACTTTTTACATGGACAATCATAGTCTAAAGCCTTACTTAGGACTGCGCAGGAGGCAGTCAGTTGATTCTGATTTGCAACCCATTAGTACATACATGGGTCACATACCTCCTCCACTCAAGTGTGAATGGGGTGCTACATCTTTGGTGATTAAATCTAAAAATGGGCAGGGGTTATAATTTAATCTTCACAATCGGGGAGAGTTAATTAATGTCATTTTCATAATCAGGGGAGAGTTAAATTTAATCTTCACAAGTGGCTATAGAGACTCATGTGAATCCTAATGATTCATTAGGATTCAATGTTTGCTATTGTCATTAACTGAGCTCTTATGGTTTGGGGGATTTTGGTACTTATTAGAATGGACATTAGTTGTTATACTACTGTGTTGTTTTTTTTTTAAACCCTTACCTTCCATCTTGGAGTCAATACTGTGTATTGGCTCCAAGGCAGAAGAGTGGTAAGGGCTAGGCAATGGGGGTCAAGTGACTTGCCCAGGGTCACACAGCTGGGAAGTGTCTGAGGCCAGATTTGAACCTAGGACTACTGTTTTTTTTTTTTTTTAAGCTATTACCTGGTTAAAAAAAATCATGTACACTCACACTGTGGATCATAGCCAAGTTATGAAGGAAATACATCTCATTTTTGAGTGAGAAATCTTTGTATTATGCCTCTGCTTGGCTAACACAGTCTCATGGAATGTGCACTATGAATTTTTGATTTTTAAAAAACTATATTGTTATTTTTCCTTTTATGTGCAATAGGAAACTTGAAATTTCTTGTACTTCTAGCAAAAGCAACCAGTATTAATGGTTTTTTGATTTTCCACTAATCTAAGTTTATAATATCCATTACTCATAATATTAATGCATAACCAAAAGCTTTAGATTGTGGAAACCTGCCATTGATTATTTAATATTATGGGACTTTAACTAATAATTGTATCTGATTTCAGAAGAAGGGATCACAAAAAATCCTGATGCGATTGATGAGAATCTGTGCCAAGACAGAGGACTTGTTTTGGAGTTCAAGAAAGCAGCAGTTTGACGACAGACACAGGATTTCCCCATGTCAGATTCAGACAAAGTACCTCAATTTGGCTGCCATTTTGGCTCCCCCATACCTATAAGCAAAAGTAAAATCAGACCATGGAATGATATTTCCCTTCTGTTTCAAAATCTAGTCCTTCTTTCTTGTTCATAGTGTGGCAATTTTCTATAGTCTTTGTTATTGCTGCATGTTGCCACAATGGCCATAAATCACTGTATTGGGCCGCAATGGTACATAAATCACTTTATTGGGCCCTGATTCTAGAACCTATGATGGGCTTATTCGTGCTTACTCAAAATTTTTATATACTATTTAATTTTGATTTTTTTTTCTTTTCTTCTATTTTTTTAAATGTTTTTTACTTCCTTTTAACAATTGATTCACATACCTCATAATTCAGCCATGTATCCCTGGGTGATCCATATGTTTGTCAACACCCTCCTCAGGGGGATTGAATTATTGTCATAAAATTCTAGATTTATAAAAATTTTTCTTGAGAGTTATTTTAGAATAAGAAACTACTCCCCAAATCAAGATAGTGAACTGTTTGTAGAAGGCACCATAAATAAGCCTGCAGAAACCACACACTGTACCAAAAGATCCAGAATGAATTTTTGGATGTAGTGAAATTGAACTGTAGGGGATTGAATTGGCTTTTTGTCAGTGCGCCTCATTTTGGAGATAAAGTTTCTGTGTGATCCCGCCTGTTTTTTCCCCTGATCAAGCTGGGAAAGTGGACTTTATGCCAGGCAGGAGAATCTACAACATGGATTTACTTTTTGTTAGATAATTAGGTTTGAACTTCTATTTCTTTTAGTTTATTTTCTTTCTACTTCAAGTGATTATTAATAAACTATAAAATATAACACTTGGAGTTATTGATATTAATTTAAATCTTACAAGATAATCATGGAGTTTCCTCATTGAAAGTTTCATATATCAATGAAATCAAAGGTTAATTCAAATACACACACACATAAACAAAAATAAGAGAATGGATAACAAAGTCACAAAAATATACATCTTATAGATAGTAGTAAAAGAGAAGGCAAAATACATGTTTTCATTTATAGATTTAGTTTATTGCCATCATCATTAAATATTTATTTAACCAGAAGAATATAGATCTTAGTACAAATATAAATGGAATGCAAAATCTACAGTGATAGTTCATTGTGTAACCTATCAACTAGTAAAACTACAGTTTAGGGGGAAGCTGCATAGCTCAGTGGATTGAGAGTCAGACCTAGAGATGGGAGGTCCTAGGTTCAAATCTGGCCTCAGACACTTCCCAGCTGTGTGACCCTGGGCAAGTCACTTGACCCCCCATTACCTAGTCCTTACCACTCTTTTGCCTTGGAACCAATACACAGTATTGATTCCAAGACGGAAGGTAAGGGTTTAGAAAAAAAAACTACAGTTTAAATGGTTAACAAAGGGGCAGCTAGGTGGTACAGTAAATTGAGAGCCAGGACTATAGATGGGAGGTCCCCGAATTAAAATCTGGTCTCAGATACTTCCTAGCTATGTGACCCTAGGCAAGTCACTTAACCCCCATTAACTAGCCATTATTGATCTTCTGCCTTGGAACCAATACATAGTATTGATTCTAAGACAAAAGGTAAAGGGTTTTTTAGAAAATAAATGGTTAATAAAAATGATTCTTTTGTGTTGAAAGAAAAAAAAGTTCCTGTATTGTGTGGATACCTCTCAGGAACATAATAGATTGAATTACTTCCTGGTGGGATTTTTAAAGCATATGAAAACATTTTTGTGGTAGAAGAAAGCAGACATACATCACGTCTGCAAGAAAAATAAAAAGATCAAATATAATATTTTCTTTCAACACAGACAATTGCATTGAGATTTTCCATTCAGACAGCCTTTAATACCAACTACAGCATTTACTAATCACTACTGACAAATACAATTTGGTAATGAGTGATGCTAAGAAATAAAACAGTGAGGATAACAGAACTTGTCTGCTAAGAACTTAAGATTCACAAGGCTTAATTACAGTCTGTACTTCTTGCCAGAGAAAAGATTTGTGTAGACTGAGCACTCTGACAAAATTTCTTTGACAGTAAGCAGAAAGGAAGTTAAAACTCATTTTTAAGTAAGTCTCTTTAAAAGAAGTCAGCTTTACTTTCTTGTCATTTTTCAAAATCTGAGCAGACTAATGGATAAAAGTAATACCTTATAATTTTTATAAGTCAAAGTATATAGGGAATATAGAATAGTTATTTATGTCTCTTGATGTTTGAATTTTATACACATTGTAACCCATAGATAATAAAAGTCATAATAAAAAATATTTATTTAAGGGCTTTCAAAAAACAGAATTTGTTTGATAATCTCCATCTCACAGTCATCCTTAAAGCACTCTCCAGCCCATCTATTCTCAAAGTCACCTTTTATTATTGCTTTAGACTGAAATAGGATTATCCTATTAATTGAAAATAATAAAAACCCATGGGGATGAAATTTACTAGAAATGTTTGTACCTATACTTTAAGTAAGTAAGAAATTTCTTAAATGACCTTGTGCTTTTCTTGCAGAAATTTTCATAATGTGCTTCCAGGCAGCAATCACACAATAGGAAAGATTTCACTGCCTTCATTTTAAATAGTTATCCTAACAACTGACAGCAATATTGAAGCAAGCTATTTGAATTGGATTCTGTATATTTTGTTCATGGAATATGTCAGCTAATTGGTCATATACCTATATATATATATAAGGATTATATTGAATTTTTCATAAAGGATCTTAAGGATGCCACTTCAGGGCAATCAGATATGAACTACAGCTCTACAGTGGCTACTAGTTGAAGATCTCTGAAGAATAAAATTGTGTTTAAGTACTTTGCTTTCTAGTTGGAATGTTCAATGTAAAACAGGGACATAACTAGTTCGCCTAAGTGGAAATGCCTTTGAGGTGCCTTTGGATGAAATTTCATTACCATCAGGTTTTTACTGTCTTTAGTCAATAGGATAATGCCTCTCATGTATTGGAAGAATAGATTTGCATGTTTTGTGATTATATTTTTTGAATTAAATATTTCTTTGTAAACGCTAACCTGATTGTTAAGTATTTAAATAGAACAATGTGCAGTAAACCATCTTCTACAATTGAAGGAACTTAAGAGTGAAACACACACATGCAGAGGAGTCTGGGGAAATGGGGATTGGACCTTCTAGAAATGGGGAAGATAATTTCAATGACAATGAACCCTTGACATCAAGAAAAAGATTACAAAGAAATTGTACGCCATTTTCAAGAACATTTCAGTGAACCCCTGGACTTATTTGTTGCTGTTCAATAAAAAGGTTTGATTTCTTCTTGTAAAGGTTCAAATTATAATAAGTAAGTATATAATTTATCATATCATAAAATTTAGGATTGATATTTAAGAATAATATATTATAATAACTAAATTTATATGATTATAATAACTAATTGATAACCTGTTATAAGTGCTGATCAACACTCACCTCAGGGGAGATATTAATATATTAATATTAGATCCACCTCAAGGGGGATAAAATTGGATATATTTAATGTGTATAAAAGTTTCTTATTTATTTTTAAAGGTATAGAATATATATATATAAGGTCTTGTTTATTTTTCTTGTTTAATTTTTTTGTGCATAGTAACCATAAGGTCCATTTGGATCAATATCTTTAGGTTCTTATTTATGTAGAGTATAATAAAATAAATTTTATTTATGTAGAGTATAGCATGAGTTTTGTGATTCTATAACTGTAAATATTTGGAAATGTATATTATTTGAGACTTGCATGTTGCAAGAATTGTTTTGCTTTCTTTCTTTCCCTCTTTACTTCTCCCTATTTATAATATAGAGTATAGGATAGTTTTAGTTGAAAGATCCATTGGAGAGACTGGTCTCCCAACAGATCTTGAGAGGGGGGATATGTAAGAGTGTTTTTCTTAATTTCTCCCTTTTCTATTTAAGAGACAAGGGAGTAAAAAGATTGCTAAGTAAGAGCCCCACTGCTGTATAAACTGTCAGTTAATAACAGTTAGAAGGGTGTGGCTGAAAGTTAGTCAGTTACGGCTGGAAGTTAGAAAGAGGTTTTGGTCTCTGGGTCCCCTGGGGAGAGGAGTGTGTGGCTTGCTCTCTCTGGGACTGTTAGGAGACTGAGAAATGGATTTAAGGCCTTAATAGCCTTATTGATTATTGACTTTCTTTGGTAGATAGTGTAAATCTTGAAATCTCTCAGACTTGTGAATGTTAAAAGTTTCCCCATCGGGGAATTCTTAATTGGAACAAATTCCCTACTGAGAAAAATTCCCCATTTTGATGTGAGAACTCACCAGGATCAGAAATGGGAGGACCTCTACTCCAACCGTACTTAAGACTGCTTTAGGGGAGAAAACTCCTTGCTATGGGCGGACCCCTAATCTACCCGTACTTAAGACTACTTTAGGAGAGAAAACTCCTTGCTAAACAATGAAAGTACTTGGACCCATGCTTATAATAAGGCAAGGAGTCCTTTGAGCCAGGCCTGTTTTCAGAATTGATACAATGGGATGCTAGGTACCTAAAAGGGTCAGGCAAGTTTTCTTTTGATGAGATTAGTTGACTCAGCTGTGTTTTCTCTAGTTCAGACTTACTGAGGAGACTTGGTCAACACAGCAGCATTTTTTCTTATTCAGACTTAGTGAGGAGATTGGTCAACTTAGCAGGAATTTAGATGGTCAGTCTTTTGGAAAGCGTCTACAGTGATTGGTAGATGTAGAGACTTAGGGGAGGTGACATGGGAGAAAAACCCCTATATAAGAAAAAGCAGAATTTCTTGAGGATATCCTTTTGGAGAAATCCTTTTGGAGGATCTCCGATGAGGATCGCTTGGGAAGAATCTCTTGAGAGAGGCTCTGGAGAGAGGCCCTTTGGAACAGTCTCTGGCTGGAAGGCTCTCTGGTAAAGTCAGCTGAGATGGAGCTGGCCTGGTGTTACTAGAATCCTTGTTTAGTCAGACCTTGTGGTAAATGTTAAAAAAAACTGACTGATTTCTCTCTTAAGACTCAGGTCTAGGCTATATTGGCTTGAGGCCCTTCATAATTATTCCTTTCCTACTCTTTCTCTCTTTCTCTAATTCCTCATTATATTATTAACTAAAAATCTCTATAAAACCCAACTGACTTGGGTATTTGAATAATTGGGAATATTTCCCTGGTGACCACCTTATATTTGATTTAAAACCCAAGACACTGTAGTGAAACATATTTCTGCGGTCAAAATTTACTCACCCTCTCTTATATCTAACACAATTTATATCTTCCACCATTTTAAGTCACTACAGTTTAAGACCTCAACCATTTTAAATCTCACAATAGGTAGGCAGATACTGGGTATATTCTTAGATAGAGAGTGTAGAAAAGTTAGTCTGGAGCCTAGCTCTGGCAAAAGCAAATGCCCATGAAAGCAGATAGATTTAGGGTTTTCTAGAAAAATTTTAGATAGTATTGTGATCTTAGGTATAGTTATAAGCTATTATAAGATTACTCTCACTTTCCTCCTATTTCCTATCCATATTTTCCTAATAATAAACTAAGTGTTTTGTGTTTAAGAAGCTGCTTTTCTTATTTTTGTTCAAACTCCTACCCCCAAAATTTAACCCTTCACAAAAAATTTCCAAAAATTCTAAATAAGGAAAACAAAGCATCAACTCAAAGAATCCAAAAACCAAATTATTTAAAAAAACAAACAAACCCTACACTTCAACTCCAGGTCGAGCACTGAGCTTAGAATCATGAAGGCTCATCTTCATGGCTTTAAATCTGGCCTTGGACACTTAATAGCTATATAACCCTGTTTGCTTCAGTTCCTCATTTGTAAAGTGAGCTGGAGAAGGAAATGGCAAACCATTCTAGTATCTTTACCAAAAAAAACCCAAATTGGGTTATGAAGAGTCAGACATGGGAGGGCAGAGGGTGGTTCAATGGACCTAGAGTCAGACCTAGAGATGGGAGGTTTGTGGTTCAAATCTAACCTCAAATACATCCTAGCTGTGTGACCCTGGACAAGTCACTTAACCCCCGTGGCCTAGCCTTTACCACTCTTCTGCCTTGGAACCAATATACAGTATTGATTCTAAGATGAAAGATAAGGGTTTGGTGTGTTTGGTTTTTGGTTTTTTTAAACCCTTACTTTCTGTCTTGGAATCAACAGAAAGTGGTAAGGGCTAGGCAATGAGAGTCAAGTGACTTGCCCAGGGTCACACAGCTGAGAAGTGCCTGAGAGATTTGAACTCAGGACCTCCAGTCTCTAGGCCTGGCTCTCAATCTACTGAGCTACCCAGCTGTCCCCTGTTTTTGTTTTTTTTTTTTTACGACTAAAATAACCCAACAATAAAGCACTTGACTCTAAGACACATATGTATTTAAATTTAACAATTTAACAATTCCTAAGACATGCCACAAATTCTGCAACTGGTCAAGAGAAAGGCTTTAACATATAAAGGAAAGGAAGTTAGATCAAGCAAGACTATTCTATAATCACTTAAAACAGCATAAGGGAATGAAATAATGTATTCCAAAAAGCCATGATGTCCAAACCTAAGATTACTCATTGATTAAACAGATGAAAGTTCAATTTAAAAAGGGAGGGATTTGAAACATTCCTAAAAAAAAAAGTTGAACAGAATATTTCACTTGAAAAACACCAAACAGAAACAAAATACAAGAAAGGCAAATAAATTCAACTACTTAGGAAAAAATAAGGAATTAAATAAATTACTCTGTCTCTGTCTCTAAAGGTTATTTTAAGAAAAAAAACAGAAAGAAAAAACTGATTAATGCTGTTAAAAAAAAGGTCATTAAAGAAACTGAGGTGTTGCCATAATTTGAAATATACAAAATGATAACGATAAAAGTAGAATTTAAAGAAATGTAAGTGAGGTGGAGAAGCCAGTTTGAAACCCCATGGAAGAAATCCCTCATACCAACTACTAGTAAATCTATGCATTTTGTGGGAGAAAATTGCAAAATAAAAAGTTGCATAAATGGGATTATTGAAAAATGTGATAGGAAGATGGGCACACAGGCTATATCCTAACTAATTCTATCCATGAACAATGAAGTTAAAATATTAATTTAGCAAGAATATAGGTTTCAAGAGAATGGGAGAAATGAGAAAAGGGATTGAAACAAGAAACAAGATTTCAGATTAATAGGAAAATGAAATCCCAGTCCCACACACTAATGGAGGAAGAGACATGTTTATGTGGTACAGAGGGAAACCACTTCCTGAGAGGGTGCCATCTCTCCATCTCTAGCCTGCTTCAGGAAAATTGGAGCTCCTGCACAGCAGGCATGCAGGAGTATGGGAGGATGTCAACCAGGGTTAAGACTGCAAGATATGTGGGAAGGATATGGGAAGAACAAAGGATAACAGTGGCCAGAATTAGACCACGCAAGTTAAAATATTGTGTAATTTCTACCACAGAGAAATATTTCTAACCTTTGTTAGTTCCTTCATAAATTGGTTCTGCTAAGGGTGAGGCATAATGGGGAAAAAGGAGGGAAGTAGATGGGGCAGGACATACAAAGGCAATAACATAGAAATTGCTTAGAATAGAGAACTCAATTGTGACACTTCTGAAGCTTCATATCCATGAAGACCACAAAGAAATTAAAGAAAGAATAAATAAATATGAGATCATGAATAGAAGTTCAGAATAGGGAGAGATGAAGGACTAATGATTTTTTAAAACAATATTGAGAAATTCTCCTTTATGGAAGCAGTGAGAGAGAACCAGGCCTGGAGTCAGAAGCACCTGGGTTCAAATCTCACCTCAGACACTTCTTAATTGTGCACGTCAGTTAACCTTATTTGCCTAGCTCTTGCCTTTCTGTCTTAGAGTTGCTATTAAGACAAAAAGGGTTTTAAAAAAAAAGATTAAAAAAGAAAAACTAACAAACAAAATAATTAAGTTAAAGGAGAGAACAGGGAGAATTTTGAACTCATTATGTACCGAGAAGGAAAAAAAGGAGGAAAAAAAGATGTCAGATAACTAAATAAAAAGCAGAAAAAAAAACCAAACGATTAAGTGAAGTTTCACAAATAATAAAAATAATTTAATTAGCAAAAATAACTGTGAAATAAAAATTTCAAGATAACATCAATTAATATAAAATATTTACTATACTATACCAATAATATAGTGTGTGTGTATTTGTATGTGCGCCTCTGTGTGTTTTAAGTGAAAGCAAAGAATGAGACTGAATGGATGTCTATGCATCAGGCTTTTTTAAGCTTCACAGTCTAGCTGCGGCCTACATTTCCAGGTTGATTCCACATTGCTTTGGCCAAATCAGCCCTCTCGCTGGTCATTCATGATAATGCACATAGGTGATAGCTTGCTGAATCAATCTGCCTCCATGTCTATTGACCAGCGATCACACCCAGCCCAGAATGTTGTTTGTATTTCTTGGAACCCTTAAATCCCTTTAAGTCTCTACTTAAGCACCATCTCTTACAAGGAGCGGTTCCAGATTCATCCAGTTGCGGCTCTCCACTAGTAAATATCTATAATTTTGTATATATCTAACATGTACTTCTCTGTAAACATGTTGTATCCCACAGTAGAATGTGCCCTCCATGACAAAAGGGACTCCCTTGTTTTTCTATCTGTTTCTTAAAGCACTGAGCATACAGACTGGCATGTACCAAGCACATAATACATTTTTCCTGAGGAGAAGCTAAGTAACTCCGTGGATAGAGAGCCAGGCCTAGAGATGAGAGGTCCTGGGTTAACCTTTAACCCCAATTCCCTAGCTTTTATGCTCTTCTGTCTTGGGAAATATTAATTCTAAGATGGAAGGTAAGGGCTTTAAACAAATAAATAAATTCTTCCCACATGAGAGATGATTTGCAAACCATAGAAAGCCATTAAAACTCATCACTGAAAAAACCATGCATTCTAAAGCAGTCACATACCACAGGGGGCAGAGCAAATAACTCTAGGAAAGACAGGTGATTTCTTAATGCACATTCTTTAGAATATCTGCAGATACTTGAAGAATCCTTAGTTCTTCCACCCACAAATTCTCTACCAAAGTTAGCTGGTATTCCAGGGCTGTTTGTTCATTCTTCATATGGGAAATCTAGAAAGGATGTAAGTATCAATATTCATAATCATACAAGAAGAATCTTCAATTGACTGAGTTGATTTAATATAAATGATTTAACTCAGTGTTTCTCAAACTGTGCGGCAAAAATACCCTGGAACACCTCCAAGTTTCTTATTTTTTTAGACTTTAGGTTGACTGATAAGATGAATAAAAAATACTAATTTTAAAGGATTTTACTACAAGGTTTCTCTCAAAACTTTATTTAAACTGACTACCACCAAGGAAAAGTTTGAAGACCACTATTTTAATATAAGACCAAAGCAACTACTAAACATAATTTTTGAGCTATAAAGCTCTACTGAGATATTCAATATATGAACTTATTAAAGTATGCATGTTATTTCAAATGCAAAAATATAACTACAACCTTGTTTCATAAAAACAATAAACTTAATAGTACTACAAAGTATACTATTCATATTTTTCAAGAGCAAATGAAAAAGAATAACTTCATCCAATTACGATGTTTTAAGAAAAGGATGTCATGTTTTAGAAATATACCTTATGAAGTGCAGTTTTGGTCTCTTCTATGAAATAAGAGCATATCTGTCTGGACAAAACCAAACTCTTCTGTTCATTCGTGTCTGAAATTACTTCACCAAGAAGCACTTTCTTCCAGCATGTACTAGAACCAAAATATTGAACATGTTAGCATTAACAGCACCAACAAGAAGAGTGATATAAAAGCTACCCTTCAATACAAACCCACAATATCTTTCTTATTTTCTTCTAAACAACTCATAAAGGCCTCCATAACATGAAGGCCTTGGATCAGACACTCCAAAGCAAGAAAACATTTTTTAAGGCACATTCACAAGGAGATCAGAGATGGTAATAGAGAGCAGAAGACATAATAATAACAATAAGAATTTCACAAAAATTTGTACAACATTTAAAGTCCTACAAGGCCTAATGCTAAGAAGGTGATGTGAAATATTAGCCACCTTATTTAAAGGTGAGGAAACTGAGTCTCTGAGAGAAGTAGTGATTTGTTCATGAATAATGGTACATGGAATCCCCCCCCAAAAGAGGGAGAAGACTGGGATCAAGATGACCCTTGAAATAAAATTCCTCAAATATGGAAATAGGGACCACACTGAAGCAGAAACAAAAAAGAAGTTCAGGAGATCTATTGAGTAACATTAAAGGGAATGAAAACTAGAAAAAAGGTCATTGGATTGGCTATTAGTGACCTCTAAGTTTGCGGTATCAGTAGTACAGCATTAAAACTAATTACTTTAATTTAGGTCTCTTTAGAGGAAAAAAATCCTAATTTCAGGAATTATCAAGAGACAAAATTCTAATATGAATAGAAGAAATAATAATAATAGCTGTTAATAGCACAATAAGGTTTGTAAAGCACTGAGTACACATTTCATTTGAACATCACAACAAGCGTTTATAATGCACCCTCCAGAAATTATAGAAACTGAGACTCAAAGAACTTAAACAGTTAGGATCTATGGTTAAATGACTAATAAAAAATAGGGGTAGGATTCCAACCCAGCTCCAGTGGAAAGAGAGCATCTACCCTACTAATAAATGTTGTTTCTCCCTGCAGCCCTCTGGCTCACTCAGACCTTTGCAATTTGGCTTCTGAACTCATCACTGCACAGATTTCTAAGGACCTTTTCATAGTCCCCATCCTTTTTGTGTGCATTCTTTGAACTTGTTTCCCCAATTCATTCACAAAGTGCCTGGCACACAACAGGCATTTAAGAAATGTTTAATAAATTGTTTGATCAACATCCTTGTCTTCCAAATTGAAGTTGTAGACAAAAACCACAAAGTGAAGTCTTGGTTTCTAGATGAACAATATGATCAATAACACACTCAGAAACTTACAATTCCTCTGGTCCAAGACATAACAACTTAAGGGCTGTGAGCAGTTTCCAAGATGGCCCATCCCATCCAAAAGTTAAATTTCTAAGGAAGAAAAATAACCATTAGTGTTAGAAATTATAAGTTCTTCATTGCAATATATGATGACACATGATTAAGGAATTTCCTTTATGATCCTGCTAAATAAGATACAGTCTATAATCCTGAGCCAAAGTAAAGGAAAAATTCACAAATACACAAAAGTAAAATGAGAGAAAAAAATCAGATTACTTAAAAAAAATTTTTAAACCCTCACCTTCCGTCTTGGAGTCAATACTGTGTGTTGGTTCCAAGGCAGAAGAGTGGTAAGGGCTAGACAATGAGAGTCAAGTGACTTGCCCAGGGTCACCCAGCTGGGAAGTGTCTGAGGCCAGATTTGAATCTAGGACTTCCCATCTCTAGGCCTGGTTCTCAATCCACTGAGCTACCCAGATGCCCCCTAGAGTAAGAAGCACTTACTCTATGCTAGTCACTGAGAATACAAATATAGCAAAAAGAAAGATAGTCCCTTCCCTCAAGGACTTTACATCCTAATGTTTAGTTGATTTTTAGTCATACCTAGCTTTTCATGACCCTATTTGGGTCTGGGGGTTTTTTTGGAAAAGATACTAGAGTAGTTTGTCATTTTCTTCACCAATTCATCTTACAGAACAGGAAAATAAGGGAAACAGAGTTAAGTGGCTTGCCTATGACCACACAGCTAGTCTGAGGCCAGATTTTAACTCAGGAGACTCACATTCCTGACTCCAGGCTGGACACTATCCATTGGTCCACTGAAGTGCCCCACCCACCAAATTAACACGCTTCAAACATGAATTCCTATGTAGGGTCTGGTGAAATCCCATCACATCTAAAGAAATTCAGATCAATTGCCAAAGAAGTTACTGATGCTTTTATAATGTCCTAAGGGAACCCACTACTACCATGTTTTTGTAAAGATATTAACTTAACTACATCCAGAAATATTACCTATGCTACTCATCATCTAATTCCTTATATGGACACTTAATTCATTATGGGTGCATTTACATCTAATCTCTGCAAGTAATTCCTCAGCTATCGGGACAATGTTTGATATGTCTCTCACAAAAGTCCCTAGCATTGTGCCTGCTCTTATATTCGATAGATATTTGGGGATTAATGAAGTCAGCACTGAGGAAAATTTAGTTTACTCTAAAGTATGCTATGAAAGTTTTCTGAAATGAAAATTTCATTAAAGAGGGATACTTACTCTGAAAAGCCATGCTCTTTTAAAAGGGAAATTTTCTTATTCATCTGTTTGTCCACTGAAGGAAGGTGATCAACAAGGCTATCTACATTTTTAAAAATAAGATTCATATATTTAAGGCATAATTCAGACAACAGTGGTTGCTTCATTGTAATATTTTCTTTTTGCATAACAATGAAGATGAGTGAAATTCAAGAACAGAATTTGTTCCCCTGGCCCAATTCAGTAAGATCATTCAGTCACAAAATCACAACAGACCATAATAATGGTAATGTTATTGGTAGTTATAAATATTAATAGAAATGTTATGAATATTATTAACAATCAATGTCATTTATAAAGTATTGTAGGATTTTTAAATTAATTTATGTAAATTATCACATTTCATATTGATAAGTCTTATAATACTGTATTATTTTCCTGTTCTGTAAAAAAATTTTCATCTGCAAGATGAGCAAAGAGACTCTCAAGCAGCTTAAGTGACTTGTCTCTCCTGACTTCCAAGTCTGAATACATCTCACATTTATTAGAAAGCAAAATATACCATACTGATGATAAAAGGAATTTAAGAGGACATAAAGAAAAACACTCATTTTGTCTCTCTTGTAAGCTTTTATAACATGTACCTTTTTGTAATTTCTATAGTAACTGATCCAATGTCTTATACATAGCAGATTCTTAATATTAATTTTCATTGAATCAATGTCGACCTAATCAATCTAGAATGTCTCAGTACAGTAGTTTCTATATTTTCCTCTCTATTCAATTCGGCATATTTTTACTGAACACCTGCTAGAAACAAGGCACAGAATTAAAAACTAAGGGGAAAACAAAAACAACAACAAAAATAAGGCACAGTTATGGTGCTGAAGAAGTTCATAATCTATTAGCAAGAAATAAAAATGTACACATATATATAGCAGTATGAAATATATGAAAGCAGTATGAAACTTTGCTATGCTTCTTTCTGTCAATAAGCGTCTACCTCTTATGAGCATAGTCACAGAACCCCAGTTTTCTTTCACTAAAAGCTGCAAACTCAACCAAAGAACTAAGTAAATAGGTCTACAAAGACAACAAATCATGAACATGTTTTCCTTATTAGAGATTTTATAAAAATGTCTTTAAGAATTCATTCAAAAGAGGGGAAGGAAAGAGACAATTTTGTTATCACATGCAATTGGAAAATAATTTTTTTTAATTCACTTGCAAGATTTGCACAGAAAAAAATAGATGCTGACCTACTGCTATATAAACAGCACTATGTGGATTATTGCTGGCAACAAATCCATATTCTAAAAGCAGCCGGTGGTTATCATGAGGACCGTAACAAATGAATAGTTCTTCAAATTTTTTGCAATGTGAGGTAGTCCTAATTTCATAGCAACAAGTTTCCTCATTAAATGCTGCTTCTACCTACAAAGAAAAACAGATGAAAATCACTCTTAAAAGAGACACAATTATAGATTCATCATAGATTCGTCTACTATTCAGATAGGTAAAGATGACAAAAAAAGGAACAGTCAACGCTGGTATGGATGTGAAAAGATTGGAACTATAATACAAATATGAACAAACCAGACTTACAAGGAAAAGATTTCTCAGCACTGATGCAGGGTAAAATTTACAATTAAGCAATACTGCTAGTAGAAAAGTCTATTACATTTGATGGTGCCATACTGTATCTGTCTCTGTGTACAATGTTCTCCTGGTTCTTCTCCTCTCATTCTGCATCAGTTCCTGGAGGTTGTTCCAGTTCCCATAGAATTCCTCCACTTTATTATTCCTTTGAGCACAATAGTATTCCATCACCAACATGTACCACAGTTTGTTCAGCCATTCCCCAATTGAAGGGCAGCCCCTCATTTTCCAGTTTTTTTGCCACCACAAAGAGTGCAGCTATGAATATTCTTGTACAAGTCCTTTTCATTACTATCTCCCAAAGGACTTTTCTGATCACAAAAGACACCCCTTTCATAATGAGATCTAGGGTTGTGCCTCCCTTCTCCACAATCTAGCTTTTGTATGACCAAAAATCATTTCATAGCCATCCTTTGTCACAGATCATCAGTTCCTTAGCTGGCATTAGCAAATGCATTTTCTAACCCTGCAGCCTAAGCTATGTGCACACTAACCTTTGATGGCTTCTGCACAGGCTACCATAAAGGGAACAGAACAAAGAGAGAAAATTGGCTTATAATTCTACCACATGATTAATAAGCTCAATTGATTTGTGTAGTCAAATTCAATAAATATTTGTCAAGTACTTATGATGAGTAAAGAAGCACTGTACTAGGCACTGGAGATACAGATATAAAACAATAAAGCAAAAATGTCCAGAATCCAGTCAAAAATATAGAACAGGGGATCAAGACCTCTAAAGATATAGAGGCAACAAATACAAATTATTCTTCCTAAAGAGTTTAATGGTGAAAACAAGGAGAGATATAGGACAAGAGGAGAGAAGGGGATGGGGAATTGCAGCTGTTTTAAAGACTGTTAATGATCTTCTCTCCTCAAATTACTTTATATTTACTTATTTGTGTACATGGTATATTGACCCAATAAAATATGAATTCCATGAGGACAGGAAAAGTTTTCCTGTCTCTGAATTTCCTGTGCCTGGTACAATGCCATTAACATAGTTGATAGTAGTTGGACATATTGATAAATCTAATAATACTAATAACTAAAATAAATATGGCATCTACTATGTACTTGGCACTGTGCTAAAGAGCTTTATAAATATTATCTCATTTGAATTAAAGTGTGAAAAGTCCAGAACTTGTTTGTAGACAGTGGGAAAAGATGGAAGATGAGAAGGAATGCCTGGCAAGTTCCCAAAGGTGACAAAAAAGATTGGGATCAAGGATACTTTGTGAAGGAGAATCACCAATGAAGATGTAAAAAAAGATTTTGATATGTGGAGGAAAAAATTAAAGGTATCACAGAAGGGATAACTCTAATTTTCTCAAGAAAGTAGGAGGAAAAGTCATCTGCTAAGAGAAAGGAAGATGGGATAACATTAGGAGACTGAGGAAAAGAGATTTAGAATATTTGCTAAAGGGAGTATGATTAGCTATCAGATGAATAAAAAAGATGGCAGTATATCATAGAAGTCTCAGCTGAGGCTAAGTAAAACTTGGTAGTGGATCCAGTTGACAGAGTGACACAACAGAGAAAGGAAGTGCCGCAAAATATATAGACCATTTTTTACATCACTTCCTGTGTCTCACATGTACAAATGGTAGCTTAAGCTTAATTTAAGACAGACCAGGGGGTCTGGCAGTTGTTTCTGATTTGTCATTTGCTAGCACATGTCTGTCATAGGCCATCCTTCTCAACACTTAATCGTTAAGTAGGGGTGTAGACATTCCTGTTTGTTAGACTAAGTAGGTGGAGTAAATCTAAAATTCGCACTCCACCTCTTGGCTCTATTCCTTCTCTACAACACTCTAGTCCTGAATTCAGTGGTGGGAGACTCCATTTCTCTCCCTCCATTACACATATAGAAAAGTATTCTAAATTCCTCCTGATTAGAGAAATGAAAATTAAAACAACTCTGAGATACCACCTTACACCTAGCAGACTGGCCAATATGGCAGCAAAGGAAAGTGATAAATGTTAGAGAGAAGAACTGATAAATAGAAACAAGCAAGGTATAATTTTATATATACATTATCTTTTCATCAAATGATGCTTTCTCTAGTACAAGGAGGAAAGAAAGGGAGATGCCTTAGAATTTTAATGTAACATTAATTTTTTAAAAACTATACGTAATACATATTTATGGTGTACATAGATTCATAATATGTGTGTGTAAACAGGTATCTTTCTTCCACATCATGGAGGTTAGGGGTGCATTGCACCTGTGATCTGGAAAATCCACATATAATTATTTTGCCCTCTCTTTGTACCAGAAAAAAAGTATGAATTTTTTCTTTTTTCTTTTATTAGGTGTTTACAGTTCCTTAATGTGAAATTTGGGTTAAATGTTTAGTCATAGGCCAAATGTAGGTCAATGTTAAATTTAAATGAGTTTTTAAACTTTTTCTGTTTCATCTGCTGGCCTTCACATGTCATCTGTGGCTTCTGTAAACCATTGCCCAAAATTCCCATTTTGGAGGTACTTAGGTAGCTCAGTGGATAGAGAAGAGCCAGACTTGGGGAAAGGAGGTCCTGGCTTCATATCCTCATACATTCACAATTTCATAACCTCACACCCTTCCTAACTGTGCAACATTGGGCAACTACCAGGGCTTATTGTTTTCCTGCCTTGGAACCAATATTTAGTATTGATTCTAAGATAGAAAGAAATGGTTAAAAAAAAAGAGAGAAAAGAAAAAAAATCCCATTGAGTTTCTAATGCCAATCTGCAATATATCAATACTCCAATGTGAAAGCGTTATCTGTGTGTATATATGTGAGTGTATATGTATGCATGTATGTATAATATGCTTGATGTCTCCTACATCTAAACATATAATCTGATCATGAACAAGGACGGTCTCATTCTTCATACTCCTACCGAACAGGCACATAGTAGGCACTTAATAAATTCATGTTGATTAGTCAAATTCTATGAATATTTGGTCTTCCTCATAAAAAGCAAAATATATTTCTTACCCAAACTCTTGGACTGTGATTCAGTAGATCTAAATATGGAGCTAATGCATATACATCTGGCTCTGCTGAAAGACATTGCTTTTGGGCATGCTTCATGTACACTGTTCTTGTATTAATGGTGCACCACGCCCAAAGGAAAGCATGATAATGAAAAACATGTTTCACATCTTCCGTAAATAAAGACTGCAGAGAAGAAAAGAATCCTCTTGAAGAAATGAACAGCTTCTGAACTTGCATTCTCTGTTCTTCAGCCTTCATTTGTAAAGGCCTGGGCAGGAGTCTCACCACTTCAGGTTCTAAACACACAAGACAAGTATAGGCTTTTGGTAAAACATCCAGGTAAGGCTTCCAGGGAGATTTGTTTCCTGCATGTCTTTCTGAAATTAAAAAGGCACAAAGAGCCAGCAAGGGAGATATAGGAGGCATCCATCTATTTAAAAAATAAAGATTTTAGAAATCAATTAGTTTTTACAGAAAGTATGAAATAGTCTAATGCTCTAATTTCAATATGTTCTTTCACTCAACAAAAATCTGCTCCCTCCTCCAAGTTATTTCCTTTTACTTGACAAACATGGAATGGGTTTATACAACAGCACCAATCAAGGCTCTTGAGGACATGCCAAGGTTTCATTCATTCTACAAGGCCCCCTTCTCAGAAAAGGAAAGATCATTCACATGTGTCTTACTCCTCACAATAGCCCCCCAAGAATTTCAAGCCCAACCAAACAGAAAGGAGGGGGAAAAAAGACAAAGAGCAGCTACAATCTCCAGTCAAGGAGACATGTTTCCTTGTGCTGTCTTTCCAGCCATCCCTCATTCTCTGGGCTTCACCACTCTAACTTAACTGACTCCCCTTCTTCCATTGGTAAGTTCTACCTAGAACCCTCATTTGAAGGAAAGGCCCAGACCAGCCATCCCAGATGCACTGGACTTCCCCAACATAGCACTGGCAACTCCTACTCCCTACTCCACAATTTTCAGCTCTTGTTTTATATATTTCTGTTACATAGACAATAATTTCCTCTCTCCCACTATCTTTCCTTATTAGAATGTAAGCTCCTTAACATCAGGGATTATCTTTTTTGCTTGTATTTATATCCCTAGCACTCAGCACAGTGCCTGGGACATAAGAGGTGCTTAATAAATGCTTGCTGCCATAGGGCTGCTGTAGGTGGCTCAGTGAATAAAGCCAGGCCGGGAGACAGGAGGTCCTGGGCTCAAATCTGCCCTTAGATACTTCCTAAGTGTGTGACCCTGGTTAAGTCACTTAATCCCAATTGCCTAGCTCTGAATGCTTTTCTGCCTTGGAATCAAGACTTAGTATCCATTCTAAGACAGAAGGTAAGAGTTGGGAGGGGAGAGGGAATTAAAAGAAAGAAAAAGATGCACTTGAAAAAGTGAGTTTCTTTAAAAAATGTGACAAGGCTTATTAAACATTGATTGGCTTTTTAAAGTAATAATACTCACATAATCAATCATGTGATTTAAAAATGATTTTTATTTTTATACATTAAGCATATATAAATACAGTCTTTGCCCCCTTGATCTCTTGATAGATATCTGCAAATCTTAGGTTTGTCTCATTTAGATATAATCAATCCCAACCTCTCGATTTGAAGTACACGGTTTGGCAGGATATTTCTCATGACGTAGGTCTGGAAAGGATGTGATTCCAGATTTCAGCTTCCAAGTAAGGCAAAGAAATATGTACTCGACAGTGGGAGAGAGGAAATTATTATCTTTATCTGACCATTAGGAGGGTAGGAGCTAAGAATATTGTCTGAAGCTGTGAGAGTATATGCATGTGTTTTATGGGTTCACTGTTAAAAGAAAAATAGGAACTAGTATATGCTAATGTCACTCAGCTATTGTGTTTGATGGAAGTTGCCTACTCCAAGAGTTATATCACTCAATCTGAGAGAGAACTAATCCATACTACTAACCTATGCTTTTGTATCAATGAGACTTTACCTTTGTATTCAGGATGACATTTATCACTATTGCATGTTTATGTCTGTCAGCAAGCTTTTCTTTTTTCTTTCTTTCTTAAGAAAAAAAAAAACCAAACTCTTATCTTCTGTCTTCGAACAGATATTAATGGATGATTCCAAGAAAGAAAAGTAGTGAGGGCTAGGCAAAGGGCCACACAGCTAGGAAGTATGTGAGGTCAAATTTGAACCCAGTTCCTCCTGACTCCAGGCCTGGCTCTCTAATGGTATAATCAGAGCTGTCCGATTTGTCAACTTTTCTCACCCGACAAGGATAAAGGATTATACAAAACCAAAACTTTACTATAGGAATGTATGTATTCTCACTTACTTAGTAATGTAATCTCCCAAGTAGCTTCTAATTACAGTATCTGTAGTAAGCAGGCACTCCTTAGGCAATGAAATGATCAGCTCCCCTGGCTTGCAGAAAAGAAACAATTTTAAAATTTCTCCTTCAAGAAAAATGTTACCTGTAAAAGAAAGTCATTAAATGCATAGCCCTATCTTTGAAGAGACATTCCAGAACCCGCATCACTGGTTTGGAAGCCAAATCTCTATTGCTTTATAGGCTGTCAAGTTGTCTGCTCCTCCTCACCCTGATTTTATAGGCTAAATAACCAGCCCCCACTGCCAGGCTTTCTTCCATCAAGTACAGGACCTGCGTATGGTAAAGAACTTTCCTTTCTCCTTGCATGAAACAGAGTAGTAACTTTTTTCCAGGGACAATTCAATTCTACACATACGTGTTTAAGTGGTGACTATATGCAAGATACTGTGTTAAATCTTACAAGGATACAAAGATAATTCATTAAGATAATTAAGAAAGCACCCTTACCCTCAGGGAGCTAACAGTGTAGTTGGGGAGGCATGAAAAGTACATGAAGCAATTAGAATAAGAGACCTAAATGAATTTGCATTTACGAGACCACAGGGAAGGCAATTCTATCAAAGGAGAGACATCAAAAAGGAGTTAGTAAGGTCATACAAAGATCACAGAGCAGAAGGGGAACGGATCTGAGAGGTCATGTAAGGCACCCCTTACACAGCTCTATAATCCCATGACTAGGGCACGGGGCTATGAGGGCAGCCAGAAGGAAGGGCCGGGCCCTGGGCCCAAGAGCTGGCATGGGCTTACCAAAGACCTCCAAAGGGAAATGGATGTGGATACCCAGGCAGGAACTGCCACCCTGGAATGCGTCATGTGGGGAACGGGCGCATTGTTAGGCAAGAGAGGGGCCAGTGGAAGACACCACAACCCTTGTGTCAGAGGCAGGGTCTGGTCACCTTCTCAATTGCTTCGGCATTTACCCATGAAGTACATTGGCTGCTGCCCTGCTAGATGGTGACTTTAGCTTTAAAGTGTCTGGATGGTTCTTCACTTCCCCTTAACACTGAGAAACTGAAGTGAGTACTTAGGCGTCAGGGCATAGTTGAGACTGATTTTCTTGAACCTTACCTTGGATAAACCCTGAATAGAGAGAGACTCTAATCAGGGCCTACCCAGAGAAGCCCTCCCCAGATCCCTGTAATCTTTACTTGGTATGTTAATTTAGACTTGAGCCTTTCCTGGTCCATTGGGTCTGGGTGGAGCCTCAGTTCCTCCTGTTCTCACATTAAAGGGTGGAATATCTGTAGCCTCACTCTGATTTCAGTAATCAGATGTTCTGCACTCCAAAACCAACTTTCTACCTTATTTCAAAAGCCTCTTCTACAGGAGCAGATAGAGAATTACTTGTTTGTTTTTTGCTTCTGTTTTTATTTTTCTCTAATTTTTTTTAATTAGAAAAATTTTAATTTTATATACATATATAAAATAAAATTTTAATTAGAGAAAATTAATTTTCTCTAATATTTTCTCTAATTCAAGGGTGGGGAAAGTCAATACCAACCTGTAAGGATTTTACAGCCATCAGTCCTCTTCCTGTATCTAAAAGAGGAAGGATAGTGGGGAAAAAAAGACAAAATTATATCAGCTTATTGCCTCAAGCTACAGTGCTATCATTCTAAAAGCTGAAAAAGAAATCTTCAGAGCAATGCACAAAATATTATTATAAAAGTTCAGAAGATTTTAAGTATATTAAAGGCAGGAACTCTAGCTGTGTGACCCTGAGTAAGTCACTTAATCCCCACTGCCTAGCCCTTGTGGCTTGTCAACTATTATTTGATAAAGAAACATTATAAAGAGAATTTTATATTGAATGAGTCTGAAGAAAGGCTATTAAGTGTGAGGGACTGAGAAAGGCTGAAGAAAGATTGTTTTCCTGTAATGGCTAGAGAGAAGGTAGAGAAAACAGAGAAAAAAAAAACAAAGAAAGCTTCAGTTTTGATGGAACTTTTTAAATCTTTATATTGTAAAGAGGATAAGCAATGTTCTTGAAGACATTTGTTATCCTGGATGAAATAAATGATGTGGGACTATGTTCTCAGAAATGAAGTAAAACTGCTATTACTGTGAGGTTTTGATGTCATTCCTGCATTATTATTAATAATTATGTGTCTTGGTTATCTTGAGTTGTTATTAAAATTAATATGTAAGTAACTGGGAAATTTAGATTTTACTCTACCCTGCTTAGTCTTTAGAATTTTAACAACCAAGAATGTATACAGTCCCCCTTAAAGATTAAGTGTGGGGGAGGAAGGTCTATGACCCACGTGTGCTAGCAAGTGACAAATCAGAAACATCTGACTGACTCCCTGGGCCATTCAGAGCCAAGTTTAAGCCACCATTGGTACATGTGAGACACAGGAAGTGATGTAAAGAACTGCCCTTATATTTCACATCACTTCCTGTGAGAGGAACTTGGTGGTGGAACTTGACTGTGGAGGAGCTCGAGCATGAGACCTCAGACTGTTTCCCTTAGACTGTCACATGGTGAGTGCAAAGCTTACTCTCCTTTCCTTGGCTTTTCTAGAGGCATAAGCCTCTGAAGAGGCCCATCTCTTGAGACTTCCTTTCCCTTGACTTTCTGGAGTCACTAGCCTCTGGAGAGACCCCTTGGCTGAGGCCTCTGATATCCTGCCAGGTTCAGACTGTAACCGCAAAAATGTGGGTTTCAAGACTGTGAATTGCCAAAACTGTAAAGATAATTTTAGTGTCTTGATTTTATATTAGAAATAAGTGGTCGCCATGGGAAAATTCCCAAATATGAAAAAATACCCAAGTCACTGGGTTTTATGGAGATTTTAATTAATACAAATGAAGGAATTAAGGGAAGGGGAGGGAGAGTAAGAGGAAATAATAGGAAGGGCCTAGGCCAAAAGGCCTAGGCCTGAGCTTTATGAGAGACTAGTCAGTCTTTTATCACTCACCACAAGATTAACCCAAATAAAACTCCAGTCCTTCACTGAAATCCTCAACTCCTGAACTGAGTTCAGAGACCCAGCTCCTCCAACTAACTTTAAACTCCAACCTCCATGGTGAATTCCCTGAACTAAGTTCAGAGAGCTCCTTTTAAAGAGAAATTTCTCTTATGTCACCTCCCCTAAATTTTCACATCTACCAATCACAGTAGACATTTTCCCTAGGACTGATCATTCTTAGTTCACATCTGAGTAGACTAAAACTTCACACCTCTTTGCTAAGCTTGCCCTTTGTAAGTTGCTTGACCTTTTAGTGATTAATTTGACCTTTATAGGTACTTAGTACCCTTTTGTATTCGATCTAAAAATAGACCTAGCTTAAAGTTCTAGCTTTACTATAAGTATGAGTTAGGGACTTTTCATTGTTCCATCAAGAGTTTACAACTTTATCTTCCCCTAAGGCACTGTCTAATGTGAACCTTAAAAAATTCTCAGACCCTACTTCATAAGGTTTGGTTAAGACCATTCCCCATTTGGGCAATGAACGTACTTGACCAGGAATGTGAGAACTCTACTCCACCCCTACTTAAGCATACTTTAGGGGAAGATAAAGTTGTAAACTCTTTGCTGAACAATGAAAAGTACTTAAACCCATACTTATAATAAGGCAAAAAACTCTTAAGCTGTGCCTATTTTTAGATCTAATACAAAAGGGTGCTAAGTATCTATAAAGTTCAGTCAACTTGTGAATTTACAAGGAGCAAAGAGGTGAGAACTTACTCAGAGGTTTTTCCAGGTGTGAACTTAATCAAAAGTTTAAGCCTTCTTAGGTGTGAATTAAGAATGGTCGTCCTTTGAAAAACGTCTACTGTGATTGGTAGATGTGAGAACTTAGGGGAGGTGACATAGGAGAAGGAGGCCTCAGGAGAGAAAGGGAGATTTCTTTGAGCTGGTGGAGCAAGCTGAGATGCAGCTGGCCTGGTGTCTCTGAACACTAGAATCCTTGCTTGGACAAATCTTGTGGTGAGTAGATAAAGGACTGACTGATCTTTCTCTTAGGGCTTGGGCCTGGATTGGCCTGGGCTGGCCTGGGCCGGCTTATCCTTTTCTCATTATTTCCTTTTTCTCTCTCTCTCCCTTTCTTTAATTCCTCATTTGTATGAATTAAAACCTCTATAAAACCCAGCTGACATGGGTATATTTAATTGGGAATTTTTCCCTGGCGACCACCTTATATTTGATTTAAAACAAGACACTGTCTTTAAACATATTTTCTGCGGTCACAATTTAAGGCAACAACTCTTTTATCTACCACAGTTTATGTCTTCCACTATTTTAATTACTACACTAAGCAGGGTGGAGTAATTTTAAAGTTCTCAATTCATTCCTGACCAACTACCTATATTGTTACAATAGGGGAATAGCTTAACCAAATCTTCTAAGGTATAGTCTGAGCAATTTTAAGATTCACAAGACCAGACTGTGGCAGCTATCCTTCCCTTTTCCTCTATCTCTCTCTTTTCTTAAGTTCTTCCTTCTATTGTAAATAAACCACCATAAAAATCCATTCTGACTTGAGTATTTCATTGGGATTGTGACCAACTAAAAATATATTCAATCCAATCATAAGTTTTACCCCTAACATAACTTATTATTTAACTCTAGTTAATTTAAGTATTTACTAGTAGTTACTAATTTCACTGTCATTAAAATTACTATGTAATTTATTATTTACTTAACACTAGGAGATTTAAAGATTTATTATATAGAGAAGTAATTATTATTGGGTAAAAGGAAAACTGCTTTATTGCCTTTATATTATTGATCATAAACCAAGAGAACACATATAATCCTTTAGGTAGATAACAGCAACTGTGACTTTTAGAAAAAGTTAGACCCAGTTAGTAAAATAACTGTGTATAATGTATCAATTATAATAGAATGTTAACCATAGGATTAGAAGGGATATAGTTTGGTGTATTCTAATATTATAGCAACTAAATAGATAAAGGGCTTCTGTATAAGGAATAAAAACTTCCAGTCTGTATAGTGAGTGATCTAGAGAAGATGAAACTCATGCAGCAGGAAATCAGCTGTGCTTATCTGGGATGGTGAGTGCCCAGCTGACCTGAGATCAGAGGAAAACAAGCTAGGCATTATTTAACAAATTGTTTTAATTATAATGGTGAGCTACACAAAATATAGATTAAAAAAACTGTTCCAATATAGGTTCAAAACTGTTCGGATACTTGAGATAGAGGTAATCAAAAGTATCTTCAGTGATGAAGTGAAGCTCAAATGTGAACTTCCCTTCAAGGCCAGGGGCAAGGAGACTAAAGAGACTCTTATTATAAAATATTTATTGAAATATATAAGAATAAAGAAGGATTTCTAATTCTAAGGGATTCTAAATCTACCCAAATAAACTCCCAGGTTCTGCAAGAACCGTTTTTCCTGTGTTTCATAGCCTACACTACTCCTCCCTGATCTGATTAACACAAATTTATACTATCTAAATAAAAACTACCCCTATTATCCTTATAAATCTTAACTTCGTCTTCAAATTATAAAATAGCAAAGGCTAGCTGGTTGAGTCTCAACAAGAACCCAGTTAGGACTGAGTCTCAACAGACTCGGCGTCTAAATCAAAGACCAAGTTTTTCTTTGGTCTTCTCAGAGTTAAACAATCTATAAAAGCCACAATAGATAGTCAATAGTGTTTCCCAAGTTGAGAAAGGAAAACACTGAGTTCCCTCAGACAGAGAGAAAGGCAAAGATGTTCCCTCCTTCAGCCCTGAGAGTCTCTGAGAGTGTGTCTCTGCCAATTGCCAGAGAGCGTAATTGACATAGAAAAACAGTTATAACTGTCACATCTGAAATCAACACCCTCTCTCAGCTCTGCTTCAAACTCCAGTTCTTTTCTCAAGCAGCCATTTTACTTCTTATCTCTAAACTAATAAAACAATACTTACTTTCTAATATCATCCTTAAAGCATGCCCAGGTGCTGTTTGATCCTCTGAAGGATCATTATGCCACCTACAGGGTCCCCAGAGAATTATGGCCAGACCTGACCCCTCCTAGAAGCAGTGTGATTGTTCTGAGGTATTAATTACATTTTCTTATCTTAACCTTGCACTGGAACTTGTATCAAATGTTCCAAAGCCTTATTGCCAAATGCGATAGGATGTTTCTTAACATACTATGTCCTTCTGCCTTGCTAATGACTTGAGCTAATCAACTGTCAAAAACCTATAATACACACTGTTAAACATTTAAAAGGGTCTTTGCCTCAGTTTGGGTGTGGTGAGACTCCAGTTTTAATTTCCACAATTAAAGTTTGGATCTTTAGCTCAGAATGATGGCCCAGAGATTTATTTTTTACAAGGGAAAGGTTTCTCCAGTTCATTAAATCAATCTTTGATTAATTTTATTAATTCATGAGAAAATATACAAACATGTCCCTATAAAGCTTGAGTTGTCAAGTGTGAAGATTGAAATTAACTCTCCCCTGATTGTGAAGATTAAATTGTAACCCCTGCATATTTTTAGATTTAATCTCCAAGAGTATAAACATCCTACTTAAAAGTTGAGTAGGGAGATCTGCCCATTTTTAGATCTAATCACCAAAAGTGCAAACATTCCACTTAATCATTTAAGTGGGAGGTCTGTGACCCACGTATACAATAGTGAGTGACAAATCAGAATTGATTGACTGCCTCCTAGGTAGTCCTAAGCAAGGCTTTAGACTATGATTTGTCCATGTAAAAATTAGGGGAAGGCTCAGGAAGTGACACAAAAGAAAGTGTCTTTAAAAGGGAGTGACAACTAACCTGAGTTCAGTTCTACTGACAGTTCTTTCTTTCTTTGGAGTGAAGGCTGGTGGAGAAACTACTGACTGGACTGAGACGTGGTGAGTGAAAGGCTGACTCCTTTCATATTGGATTTTCTAAAGACTAGCCTCAGGAGAGACTGCCCCAGGTCCTCAGCTTGGTCAAGGCCTAAGGATTAACTCTCCCTGCCCGGGTTGAGCCAGGGGCCGGGATTAAATTACTTAGTGTTTAGTCTAGATATCTTACCCTAGCCTCTCTCTGATTTTCTTACTTCACTCTTTCTATATTTTGCAAATAAGTTGTAAATAAATCTCTTTGGAATTAATATAAATTTCTCGCAACCCTATTTTAAAAAAATAATTCAATCCAACCTTTTCCCCCTTACACAAGATTAAATATGGTAGAGGGTTGCTAAGTGTCACAGCAGAGAGAGAGTCAGGTCTAGAGACAGGAGTTCCTGGGTTCAAATCTGTCCTCAGATACTTCCTAGCTATGTGATCCTGGACAAGTCACTTAACTACACTGCCTAGCCCTTACCACTCTTCTGCCTTGGAACCAATACAAAGTATTGATTCTAAGATGAAAGGTAAAGGTTTGGGGGGAAAAAATTAAATATGAAAATAAGTCAAACAGCAGGCTAAAGAGTGACCTTGAAGTGAGTAGGGCAGACTCCCAAATCCTTGGTATAAATGCTAGAAAGACCATGACACAGAGGCATCAAACTCAGGGCCAGCACCAAGTGGATCCAATCCAGATTAAAATATAATTAAGAAATGTTCAATGAAATAAATAAGAATATAATGTCACAGAGATAAATCTATAGCTTCCAAGTCAATATGGAGTTTATTTCTATTTGTGTTCAACCCCACTGTTGCTTTTATCATTGTGGAAAGTCCATGAGTAAATGAATTTCTAAATTAATTCTTTCAATTGCACTTTTTAAAGCAATGTTTTAGAATGAAGAAACACCAACAAACATTTTCTATTGTACTCCTATATGTTAATGGTTCTACCATCTTGACTATTGATATTCCTTCCATTAAAGTGGATTGCTACAGCCCTACAACCCAACCTTTACAACACTTATATCCTTACATAAGTCTCCTTCAGAGAATTCACCAAAAATTCTGGGCAACATCCTCTTTTTCTCTTGACATTGCATGGATATCAATGAGGTATTCAAGCCATCTGTAGGTTATTACTGGTCCTCAATATGTAACTGGACATTCTTTTTTCTGCTCATACATTTCTCTAAAACATTCTTTATACCACCCTTTAGTTCTAAATTCTAGGACCCTACGAAAAATATCCCTGGGAGTTTCTAATAGTTTTACGTAAATAAGGCCTTGATAAAAAAAGGCCTTGCTCAAACAGGGCTAACTACAAAGACCTAACACACACTACTAGACATCTCTAGAATTACAATGCCTAGATTACAATTACAATTGTTTCGGATGCAAACAATTATAATTGTACCTACATGAATTATTATCCGGACCATAAATTTTTCATTTGTTCATCAGTCTTTGTTACATGTCTTCCCTTAAATAAATATATTCATTTTCTTTAGCATCCTGCATTTAAAAAAAAATGAAATAACTGCTTATTGGTTCAGGGACAGGAGGAGAGGGAAGAATTTGGCACTCAAAATTAAAAAGAAAAAGGTTAAAAATTGTTTTATATGTAATTGGAAGAAAAATAGTACTTAAAACTCACTATGACCAGGTGGGATTTATACCAGGAATGCAATGGTTTGATATTAGGAAAACTATCAGCATAATTGACCATATCAATAGTCAAATGAATAGAAATCACAATTATCTACAACACTCATTCCTACTGAAAACACTAGAAACTATAGGAATAGAAGGGTTATTCCTCAAAATAATAAAAAGTATATATTAAAAACCATCAGCAAGTATCATCTGCAATGGGGAAAAGTTAGAAGCCATCTCAATAAGATCAGGAGGGAAGCAAGGATGCCCATTATCACTACTGTTATTAAATATTGTGCAGAAATTGAAGGAATTAAAGAGTGAGGAAACTAAAATACCACTTTTTGCAAATGATATGATAGTATACTTAAAGAATCTTAGAAAATCAACTAAACTCCTAGTTGAAATAATAACTTTAGCAAAGTTGCAAGATACAAAATAAACCCATATAAATTATCAACATTTCTATGTATTTCCAATAAAGCTCAGCAGCAAGAGTTAGAGAAACTCTATCTCAAATCACTCTAGACAATATAAACTCCTTGGAAATCTATCTGCTAAAATAAAATAGGAATTATATGAACAAAATTACAAAACACTTTTCACACAAATGAAGTTAGATCTAAATAAATGGGAAAGCATTAATTGTTCATGAATGGTGTTAAAATTAATTGTGGTTGGACTCTGAATATTTTAAATGGTGGTCACCAAGGATTTAATTCCTAAATCCCAAATGAATTACTAAAGTAAATGGAATTTATGGTGGTCTATTTACAATAGAGGGAAGATATTAAGGAATTAGAGAGAAGGAGAGAGAGAGAGAGACAGAGAGAGAGATAGAGCTCTGGCTTCCTCTGATAGAAATTCAGTTAGAAATTCTAAGTCCCAGCCAGGGGAAGAGAGTCTCAAGAGGATGGGTCTTTCCTGGAGGCTTCACGCCTCCAGAAAGGTGGGGTCACTCAGTCAGCCTTTCACTAACCAACGGTGACAGTGTAAATGGAAAAAAGTCTGAGTGTCTATCTTCCAGTTGCTCCTCAAGGGCCTGTCTTCCAGTGTCTCCTCCAAGTCCAACTCTGAGTCAGAGATCCTTCTCCAACTCGAAACTCAAATCAAATATCCCTTGAATGAATTTTCTTCTGCCCTTTTTGTCCTCTTAAAGATCTTTTACTCTTGTGTCACCTCCCCTAAATTTTTACATCTACCAATCACAGCAGATGCTTTTCTCCAAGACTGCCCACTCTTTAGTTCTCACCTTCTTTGGTTAAATTATATCTTTTTGGGTTACTTAACAGCTTTTTTGTTAAATTCACCTTTTGTAGTTACTTAACACCTTTTTGTGGTTAAAATGGGATAGATGTACTTAAAATCCTGAGTTATCACTTTTTTGTAGATTAAAATCTAAAAATAGATTGTGGATTACAATTTAATCTTCACAATCAAGGAAGAGCTAAGTATCTTCATTGTTATAATCAGGGGAGAGCTATATCCAGTCTTCACAATGGCTGAGCTAATATAATAAAAATGATAATTCTACCTAAATTAATTAACTTATTTAGTGCCACATCAAACAAACAACCAAAAAACTATTTTATAGCACTAGCAAAAATAATAACAAAACTCATCTGGAAGAACAAAAGGTCAAGAATATCTAGGGAACAAATGAAAAAAAAAGTGAAAGAAGGGGACCTAGCAGTACCAGATTCTTAAACTGTACTATAAAGCAGTAATCATCAAAACAATCTGGTAATGGCTAAGAGATAGTAAAGTGGATCAATGTAGGACAGTGACAGCCAACTGTGAATCTTAAAATTTCTCAGACTCTACCTTGGAACATTATCTTAAGGTTATGGTTAAGGTTATTCCCCATTTAAAAAATGGAGGTACTTGATCAGGAATGTATTGGGAACTTTACATTACTCCACCCATACTTAGGCATACTTTAGGGGAAGATAAAGTTGTAAACTCCTTTCTGAACAATGAAAAAGTACTTAACCCATACTTATAGTGAGGCAAAATCCCTTAAGCTAGGTCTATGTTTAGATCTAATACAAAAGGGTGCTAAGTACCTATGAAGGTCAAATTAATCACTAAAAGGTCAGGCAACTTACAAAGGGCAAGCTTAGCAAAGAGGTGTGAGGTACTCAGAAGATATAATATACCCAGAGAAGGTGAGAACTAAAACCTAAGAATGGGCTGTCCTAGGAAAAGCGTCTACTGTGATTGGTAGACGTGAAAATTTAGGGGAGGTGACACAAGAGAAAATTTTCTTTAAAAGGAAGGAGCTGGGGGACAGCTAGGTGGCTCAGTGGATTGAGAGCCAGGCCTAGAGATGGGAGGTCCTAGGTTCAAATCT
Source organism: Monodelphis domestica (assembly GCF_027887165.1). Lineage (NCBI taxonomy): Eukaryota > Metazoa > Chordata > Mammalia > Didelphimorphia > Didelphidae > Monodelphis > Monodelphis domestica. Next base: position 11,560,021 of record NC_077230.1, on the reverse strand, counting down.
GGCCTCAGACACTTCCTAGCTGTGTGACCCTGGGCAAGTCACTTGACCCCCATTGCCTAGCCCTTACCATTCTTCTGCCTTGGAGCCAATACACAGTATTGACTCCGAGATGGAAGGTAAGGGTTTAAAAAAAAAAAGGAAGGAGCTGGAGGGCTCTGTAAGTAGTTCAGCTTTGGTAGCTGAATTGGAGGTCAGGAGTCAGAGGAGGCTGCTGGGTCTCTGAACACTAGAGTTTTGCTTGGAAAGATCTTGTGGTGAGTGATTAAAGACGAACTTAGTTTCTCTCTTAAAGAGAAAGGACTAGGCCCTAGTCTTTTCCTACTATTTCCTCTTACTCTGGCTCTCTCCCTTTCCTTAATTCCTTCATTTATATTAATTAAAATCTCCATAAAACCCAGCTGACTTGGGTATTTCATATTTGGGAATTTTTCCCATGGTGACCACTTATTTTTGATATAAAATCAAGACGCTAAAAATTATCTTTACAGTTTGGGCAATTCACAAGTCTTGAAACCCATATTTTTGCTGTCACACAACCTTTTAGAGATGGTATGCCATGCTCCGCCCCCCACCCCCCAGAGACCATGTGCTGTGCCCCAATCCCCCCTTACCCCACACAGGGTTCTGGGCTGAGGGACAGGTGAAATGAGGAATGTCCTCAGCAAGTGTAGAGAGGGAGAAGGGAGCGGTCTGCAACCTTCCAGTTCTGTCACCTGAGAGCTGCCCACCTTCCCCACTGTGAACTCCCATTGGGCTGCTGGGAAGACAGGTGGGAATGTTGTTAGGCACAGTAGAGAAGGGGGAGGGGAGAAGCTCCACCTGAGTCCCTCTGCCTTTCTAATAACAAACTCGGTGGGGAGGGGGGGGCAGTATGGGGAGGAAGTATGGGAGGGGAGGTATGGAGGTACAGTGCATGTGCCCACAAAGAGCACTCTACGCGCCATCTTTGACATATGTGCCATAGCTTCATCATCACTGATTTAGGGTGTAACATATTTGTCTAAACTTAATTTTTGTCATACTGTTTTCAAATTTTCCCAGCAGTTTTTGTAAAATAGTGAGTTCTTAACTCAAAAGTTGGAATCTTTGAGTTTATCAAATACTAGATTGCCAAAGTCATTTACACCCTAGACCAGTTATGGCGAACCTATGGCACAGATGCTAAAGAGGATGCATGCAGAGTGCTCTCTATGGGCACGTGGCCCCCGCTCCCTCAGTTCATTACTAGAAAGGCAGAGGGACTCCGGAAGAGCTGCTCCTTTACCCTCTCCATAGTGCCTGAGGTCATTTTTTTATCATCCACCCCTCTGCCCAGCAGCCAATGGGAGTGCTTTCTCCCTCTCCTATGTGGGGTAAGGAGGAAGTGCAGAGTGCACTGCGCACTTGATGGGTGGACAGGGTATGACACACTTTCTCTGGGGGACACACCACATAGTCTCTAAGTAAATCAGGGGAACACAGAAAAAAGTTTACCTATCAGATCTATGGAGAAGCCAAGAATTTATGGCCAAACAAGAGATAGAGAACATAACAAAATGTGAAATGAATTGTGATTATTAAGTTTAAAAAGTTTTGTACAAACAAAACCAATGCAACCAAGATTAAAAGGAAAACAAACTGGAAAAAATATTTATAATCTCTCTGATAAAGGTCTCATTTCTCAAATACATAAAGAACTAAGTCAAATTTATAAGAATCTATGTCATTCCCCAACTGATAAATGGTCAAAGGATATAAATAGGCAGTTTTCAGATGAAGAAATCAAAGCTATCAATAATTATATGAAAAAATGTTCTAACTCACTCTTGATTAGAGAAATGCAAATTAAAACAACTCTGAGGTACCACCTCACACCTAGCCAATTTGTCAAGGAAGATTATCCCCTCCCCCTCCTCAGGAGCTTTACATGTCTATCAAACATTCCTGAGATAACACAGTTGCACCAGTTTTGCGTCCCTCTACCTACTGTGTGTCAATAAAATTGGGGCTTCTGAGCAGGAGAATTGAGAGAGAATTGGGGGAGAACCGAGAACAGAACAGAGCAGTCAGGTGAGGGAAGGAATGAGGAAGAGAAGGCACCACGCAATCAGGTTACTGAGGAACATTTGTCTTCCCTTCCCATAAACTTCATAAAATATATATCTGGGTAGAAATATTATTATTTGATCCTTACAAGACGGCGGCCATCAGTCAGGGACTTTTTTTTAGGACCTTAATTTTCTTCTGAGAGAAGTTTTTAGTAGGCATAGCTTAGGTAAGATAGAAGTGGCTTCAGTTTCCTGGGCTGCCTTCATATGTGAAAGGAACCTTGGTGGAAAGAGGGAACAGCCTGCTGTTTTCCCAGATGGGATCACATTGGATTGTTGAGAAAAGCTCCTTCCCTGGTGGCATCCCCCCACTCCACACTGCATCCCACTTTTTTTTTTCTTTTGGCTTGAATAGGGGTGAAGGGGCCCTTTTGCCCATACAGAATCCAGTGGGTTTCAGGACCCAACAGAAATTCCTGCTCTTTTCCTTTCCACAGCACGCAAGGTCCTGGTGTTCCTTCTTTCAGCCTAGTGCAGTGTAGGGTTGTGAATCTTAAAATTTCTCAGACTAGTGAATCTTAAAAATTCTCAGACTCTACCTTAGAAGATTTGGTTAGGACCATTCCCCATTTTAAAACAATGAAGGTACTTGATCAGGAATGTGAGAACTCTAACCTTACTCCACCCATACTTAAGCATACTTTAGGGGAAGATAAAGTTGTAAACTCCTTACTAAACAATGAAAAAGTACTTAACTCATACTTATAGTGAGACAAAAGCCCTTAAGCTAAGTCAATTTTTAGATCTAATACAAAAAGGTGCTAAGTACCTATGAAGGTCAAATTAATCACTAAAAGGTCAGGCAACTTGCAAACTTGCAAGGGACAAGCTTAACAAAAGAGGTGTGAAGTTTTAGTCTACCCAGAGAAGTTGAGAACTAAAGAAGGTGTGAATTAAGAATGGTCACTCCTGTGAAAATATCTACTGTGATTGGTAGATGTGAAAACTTAGGGGAGGTGACATGGGAGAAAATTCTCTTTAAAAGGAGGCCAGAAGGCCTCTGAATGGAAGGCAGCCTTGGAAGCTGAAGTGGAGTTTCCTGAGCTAAACTGCAGGGTCTCTCTGAACACTAGAGTTTTGCTTGGACAAATCTTGTGGTGAGTGATTAAAGACTGACTGGTCTCTCTTAAGGCTTAAAGCCTAGGCTGGCCTAGGCTTTTTCCTACTATTCCCTCTTACTCTGTTTCTCTCCTTTTCCTTAATTCCTTTATTTGTATTAATTAAAATCTCCATAAAACCTAGCTGACTTGGGTATTTCATATTTGGAAATTTTTCCCATGGTGACCACTTTACTTTTGATTTAACACAAGACACTGTCTTGAAACCATATTTTTGCGGTCACAGTTTATGCCAAACACTCTTTTATATGTAACAGGGTTGGGGGGAATCCCTTGAACAAATCCTGGAGGTCTTTCTAGGCTGTGGATTAGAGTTAGGGGCTCCCTGGGGCAGTAGAGAACTAGGGACTCAGGGAGGAAAGTGACTGCCACATCCCTCCCCCCACCTCCCGCCCCCTCCCCCACCTGTTTTGAACAAGAGTGGGGCAGTAATGAATGGTCTGATTTTCCCAGGCTTCCAAAAATGCAGGCTTTTAGCCACCCAGAGTGTAGCTGGCTGCTGGGACTCCCCAGCAAAGTCCTCCCACTGTACTTAGCACAGACTGGCCCCTGTGGCCTGGGGGAACAGTGCACAGGGGTGGGCCCTAGGAATTGGTGTAAGACCCCCCTCCCATTCCAAATGGGACAGAGTTTTTTTGTATACCAAGGGGCATTAGAATAGAACCCAACAAGACTTTCCCAGCCCAGTGTCTGCTTGACTTTCCCCACGTGCCACACTCGCTGGGCGGCTGTGGCAGGGACCTGCTCAGAGTCTCAAGTTAATCCTGGGGGTCCTTCCAGGCTGTGCTAAGGTTAGGAGCTCCCTGCTCCCCTCCCCCAACTAAGTATCTTCATTGTTACAATCAGGAGATAGCTAAATCCAATCTTCACAGATAGAGAGGTTGGCGTTCTTTGACAGTTCAAGGCAAAACTTTTAGAGACCAAATGCCCAAACTGTAATCTTTACACTGCATGTGAGCTGACCCTGTACACCAAACAACGGAGGGAGGAAGCACTCCCATTGGGCTGCTGGGCAGAGGGATGTGTCATGTGAGAAATGTGCTAAGGCCTGCATGGAGAGGGGGAGGGGAGCAGCCCCCTTGGGCACATGTACCATAGGCAAAAGACCATAAGCATTATGACTTAAGAGAAAAACTGCTTAATCCTGAATAAATATCCCTTCTCTACTCTGTCTTTGCTCTGCTATAGCCAAGTAAAACCCCTTTTGTTAACTTGGATTATTATGCATCTCATTGTAATTTCAGATCCAAATTCCTGGGAACCAGCCTGAATAAGGCTGTAATTTTAAGGTCAACAGGTCCATTCCACCTATATTAAAATTGAAGCCAGATTGGTTTCACTATAAATAAGTCATGCCTATTATACTTTATATTCTTTTATTCTATTTTAAAATTTAAAATTTTTTAAAATTTTTTTGAAACTATTTTATTTTAAGAACAAATTTGGGGGCAGCTGGGTAGCTCAGTGGATTGAGAGCCAGGCCTAGAGACAGGAGGTCCTAGGCTCAAATCTGGCCTCAGACACTTCCTAGCTGTGTGACCCTGGGCAAGTCACTTGACCCCCATTACCTAACCCTTACCACTCTACTTGCTTTGGAGCCAATACACAGTAATGACTCCAAGGAGGAAGGTAAGGGTTTAAAAAAAAAAAAAGAACTAATTTCTACACAGGTTTTCTGAGGTTATATACTTCATGTTGTCTCCCTCCCTTCTTCCCTCCCCACTTCTGGAGCTGACAAGCAATTCAGTCTGTGATGTACATGTATTATCAAGTAAAACATTTCCATATTATTCATTTTTGTAAGTGAATAATCTTATAAAACCCAAACTCCAAATCATGTACCCAAATAAACAAATGATAAATCATATGTTTTCATTTGCATTTATACTCCAACAGTGCTTTCTCTGGAGGTGGATAGCATTCTTTTCCATAGGTCTCTCAGAATTTTCCTGGATCATTGTATTGCTGTTAGTAGCAAAGTCTATCACATTTGATCATTCCACAATACTATAGTTACTGTGTATAAGGTTCTTCTGGCTCTGCTTATTTCATTCTGCATCAGTTTATATAGGTCTTTCAAGTTCTTTCCGAAATTATCCTGTTCATTCCTTATAGCACAACAGTATTCCATCACTACAACTTGTTCAGCCATTCCCCAAATGAGGACATCCTTTCAGTTTCCAATTTTTTTGCCACCACAAAAAATATATATCTGGGTAGAAATATTATTTTTAATTATTATACCAATATGACAGTAAAAGAAAATAATAAAAATAATAATAAATGTTGGAGGGAATGTGGCAAAATTGGGACTCTAATGCATTGCTGGTGGAATTGTGAATTGATTCAACCATTCTGAAGGGCAATTTTGAATTACAAATAAAGACAACATAACAGAATATTTCAATTTTGATAACTCATAAATCAGTTAAAATTAAATTACATACATCTTGTATTTAGAATTGTGTTACAGAGACTTCTTCATTCTGGGGAGGGGAACAAACTGAAACAGTTAACATCAATAAGGTCTGAAAGGGCTTAAAAATTCACTTCCAGACTCTTTGACGCATAACTCTCCCTCCTGGACTCTAAGGCTCAAGCCAACCATCCTTCCTGCTATTCCCTGTCCATGACATTTCATCAACCAGATGCTTGTCTTTGCAGAGGCTGGTCCCCCATAGCCAGAATGTTCTCCCTCTCCACCTTATTTCTTAGAACCCCCTCTTCCTTTCAGGGCTCACTCAACTTCAAAAAGCCTTTTCCCATTCCTCTAGTTTTAAATGCTTTCCTTTCCCCATATTATATATACACATAAAAATAGATATACATACATACATACATATATATATATATATATATATATATATATATACAAGCACACCCCATACCTACTTTCTATGACTACATGATATCCCTTAAGTAAAATTGTAAGCTCTTTGAAGTAAGGGACTATCTTACCTTTGGGTTCATAATACAATGTTATGTGTTATGTGCTCCTGAACTTTCAAATGTTTTTTTCATTTATTCCTTTTTAAAATGAGTTGTAATTCCCTGAACTTTTAAACTTCCATCTCCTTAAGTCAAATGCGTAATCTGTGCTCTTTCTAAGGCTATGTCAAAAACGTGTATCAATTATACTTGGAACCTATAGCCCTTGAGTCCTGGGTGATACAATTCAATAGTATTGTAATTTGACTCATTATTATATAGTTTTAGCAAGTTACTATCCCCTAAATATAGCTACTAGCAATAAAACCTAACACAAAATATAATGGGAAGTTAGACCCATTCCCTGTTGCCAGTTCTTGTATATGGTTTCATCTTTATCCCCAGCAGTAGCTTTGTAAACAAAAATGATTGGTTTACTGCTTTAATGCATTTTGAGAACTAAAAGCATGGGGGGGAGAATCAACCACGTTAATGTTCTTGGGCAACATGTAATAGTTTGAAGACATGGATCACCAAGTGAAATTTCATAAATGGGCAATTTGTAATAGTTCCTAATAGATAGTTTGAAGTAGTCCATTTGTTTCGTACCATGAGAAAATTTGCTAGATTAAATGTTGAAGTTCTAAAAATAAACAAAACTGGCTCTACCCCTAACTGTCAGCAGAAGCATAAAACTGATGCAAACAGCAGCATCTCAGCAATGTCTTTACTTCGCCCTAGGCTTCACTGCTGACTCACTTCCAAAGCACTTTCTCCATGATGCCCCTCACCGTCCCTTTATCCATCCCTAATCCTCTCCACTCTTCAGCTCCCTTTTCCGCATTGTGGTCCTCTTATCACAATAAAAGTTTCTTGAGGGCAGGAGCTCTCTCTCTTTCTGCTGGTATTTCTACTCCCAGTGCTTAGAGCAGTGTCTAGCACATGGCAAGCTATTAGGAAATGCTTATTGTCTTGACTACTAAACTAAATAAATTATTAGTGGTTTTCTATACTTCATGTCAATGCCTCCCTACCAAAAAGAAACAGAATTCTAGATTTACTACAGAATTGTACCTGGAGCAGCTAGGTGGCTCAGTAGCTACAGAGCCAGGCAAAGAGACAGAAGGTCATAGGTTCAAATCTGGACTTAGACCCTTCCCAAGAAGCTGTGGAACCCTGGGCAAGTCACTTAATCATACCTAGCCTGCTCTTCTACCTTGAAGCCAATACTTAGTAATGACTCTAAGATAAAACATAAGGGTTTAATTTTTTTTCAATAATCTTACTTGAAAATCTTGTTGGCCTTAGGTTATGATCTTCAAATTTCCTTTTTTTCAGCCATTTCCTAAGTTCTATAAATTCCTGTTTGTGATTCTCACTCTCTAAAAAAGAAAAGAAAAAAGTACTTATAATTACTATGTAATCAAATGATAAAAACTTTTTACAAGAAGCCTGGAATGCTGCCCAGGAAATGTATGAGAAATATTTTTAAAAATATAAAAGGGGGCAGCCGAGTGGCTCAGTGGATTGAGAGCTAGGCCTAGAGACTAGGTTCAAATCCAGCCTCAGATATTTCCCAGCTGGGTGACCCTGGGCAAGTCACTTGACCCCCATTGCCTAGCTCTTACCATTCTTCTGCCTTGGAACCAATACACAGTATTGATTCCAAGATGGAAGATAAGGGTTTAAAAAATATATATATATATATAAGCATATATATATTTAAAACTCCTCACTCTCAACATGTTCACAGTATAGATGGAGGCAACAAGGTTAATTCATAAAACAATTACAGAACAGTTAAGTGCTATACGAAAGCTTAATAACAATGGTAAGAACACAGAGAAGGAAGAAATCCAAGTTCATCTGCATTTTTTTCCCAAATAAACTCATATATTCAGACTATGAAGAGAACTAAAATGTGCAGTTTCACTACTATGGCAGTACTGTATGGTGGGTGGAAGCCCAATCTAACAACGGAGAAGACTCTGTCGAGTTTTTCCTTCTGATTTAAACTGGCTACATGTTCCTGGGTAAATTACTTAAAATAAGTCACTTAGTGCCTTCAAGAAATTCTCCAAGACTATGATGCCTGTATTGGACACAGGGAGCTTCTTCCCTGAGAGTTCTCAACATAGCCAAACTCACAGAATCAAACAAAAGAAATGGAGCTGAGCTTTGAAAAAGGATTAACAAATTTTATTGGTAGTGGAAAAAAGGGAAAACAACCCAAACTGGGAGAAACAGCATAAGTGAGACACAAATGGAAATAAAGATAACATCTTCAGGTAACACAAAATACAGCTGCTTGGCTAAAGTAGAGTTTGTATACTGAGAAGCAATGGAGGGAAATTAAGAAGGAAGGCGAAAGGGGATAGCATGAGGCCTTCAATAAACAAGTTGACAACATAATCTGCATTTTATATATATATATAAAATCTGTTCTTGCAATGCTTCTTATATGTAAATATTCAATTTACCCTGCTTCTATATTAAACTTTCCTGCTATCTTCAGGGGTTTTAGTGCTCCCCGTTTCCCCAAACTAAATTTATTTTATTTTATTTTATAGTGTATATGTACTCATTGGCAGAATATGAACTTGAGGCAGGGACATATCAGTATTTGAATGAACCTAAGAGCTACTAAGAAAAAAAAAAGATTCAAGATGCACTCAAACATTTTCATAGATAGCTTTTGTACTCATAAAGAATCTATTTTATCACAGACTTTAGTCAAACACTTCATTTATATTACTGAGAATAAAAATTATACCTTTACTCAACTCTGAGGTTCTAAATGATTTTCTTCTTCTCTGCCTACTTGTTCTTCCTCTTCCTTTCTTCTTCATGATGTAGATATAATTTCCATGTAGCTGCCTAATCTAGGAAAAGAAGTGTTTGCCATCATATAGAGTAAAATACCTTTGCACTTAAAGCTAAACAAACAAAAAAAAACCTTTTTAGATTGTCGTTGTTGATGTTCAGTCACATCCGAGTCTTTATGACCCCATTTAGGGTTTTCTTGGCAAAGAAACTAGTGGTTTGCCATTTCCTTCTCCAGTTCATTTTACAGATAAGGAAACTGAGGCAAACAGGGCTAAGTGACTTCTTGCCCGGAGTCATAAGGCTGGTGTTTAGGTTGCATCTAATTCAATCAATGCAGAATCTTTGCCAACATTCTCTTCATCTTATTGTCAAGTAAACCTTTTGTTAACTGCTAAATGGTCTACAAGTGCCAGTTTTCATTTGAATACCAAGAGTAAAGCACCAAATATGCCTAAATGAGGCTTTGTCAAGAATAGTATCTCAAATTTAATAAGTACAAGAGAGAACTCATTACAGGCTACCCTAAATCTGACTCTCTCCTCCTAAATTACCCTCTCCAATTCATCCTCCACATAACAATAGCAATGGTAACTCCCTAGTCTCTAGGACTGAAAACAAATTCTTCTGAGTCCCAAACACAGAGCTAAACACTTTACAATTATTATTTAATTTGATTTCCACAACAGCTCTGGGAGGTGCTATTATTATCCTCATTTTACTGATAAGGAAATTGAGTAGAGGTTAAGTGATTTGCCTCAGATCACTGGCCAATGGGTGAGGCCAAATCTGAACTTCCTGACTACAGGTGAAGTACTATCCATCAAGCCAGCTAACTACCTAAATAATATTTGTTCTCCAAATGGCAATAGGTTTTGCATCACGTTATCACAGAATCAAAATACACTTTATAAACAACATGTTTATATATTTATATATAATAATATATATTATAATAAATAATAAATATAATAATAAAAATAAATAAAATAAATAAAGTATAGTAGCAATGTTTATAAAGTGTATTTTGATTCTGTGATAAAGTGATGCAGGCTATTAGGTCTGTACCCCACCCAAAGAGATCAGAGAAAAAAAAAAAGAAATCTATGCATACAAAAATATTTATAGTACCTCTTTTGGGGGTGGTAAAGAACTGGAAACTGCAGGGGGGGGGTCAGGAAATGGCTAAGCAAGTTATGGTGTATGTATTTTATGAAATTGTGCTGTAAGAAATGATGGAGATAACGTCATAAAAATCTGCAAAGATTTGTATGAACTGGTGAAAAGTAAAGTGAGAACCAGGAGAATTGTTTTTCAGTCCTTATATTTTCTATGTTGAAAGACCTTTTTAAAGGGAATTGGGGGGGGGGGTATTATCTGCGCATCTGCTTGTTAAAGTTAAGTTTATAATTATTTTTTTCTTTATTAATTCATAATAGTAGTAGTAGCAAAAGTAGCTTCTCTATAGCACCCACTATTGTGCCAAGCACATGATTTCCTTTTATCCTCACAGCAACTCTAGGGAGTTGATGTTGTTATTATAACTATTTGACAGTTGAGGAAACAAGGCAAATAGAGGTTGAACTGCCCAAAGTCACTCTGTTAGTGTCTGAAGCTGAATTTGAACCTAGCTGCCCATGTAGAAGAGTCAGTGGTGTTTTCTGAGATCCAGAAACGTCAGAAAATTAAAGTAAACTTCAAAAAAAAGTTATGGTGGGTGGGAAGAATAAAAAGTATATCAGATAAAAAATATATACTGTAATCTCTGCAGTGCTTTGCCCTTAAAGGGCTGACTGGGGGGCATCTAGGTGGCTCACTGGATGGAGAACCAGGCCTAGAGATGGGAGGTCCTAGGTTCAAATCTGGCCTCAGACACTTCCCAGCTGTGTGACCCTGGGCAAGTCACTTGACCCCCATTGCCTAGCCCTTACCACTCTACTTGCTTTGGAGCCAATACACAGTAATGACTCCAAGATGGAAGGTGAGGGTTTAAAATTTTTTAAAAAAGGGGGGGGGGGGCTGACTGGTATTTATGGACTTTCTTACTTGAAGTATGGAGAAAACAAAACATACTAGAACTTCCCACAGATTTAATATGTAAGTAATGCTTGGGTATGGAAGCTAGTGGGGTGATTTTCCCGAGATCGCATCACTAATTGCTGGCAAAGAGGGGATTTAAAGCTGCCTTTCGGCTCATAGCCCTTTGCATTTTCCAGTATACTGTTACACTCAATAAATACTGGCGTAAGGAATAAATGATGGCGTGATTACGGTGGTATCTACAAAGACGGGTGGCGCAGTGGATAGAGCGCCTGGCGTGGAGTCAGGAAGACATTCCCGAGTTAAACGGGCTTCAGACACTTGGCCGAGTCACTTCACCCTGTTTGCCTCAGTTTCCTCTTCTGTAAAATGAGCTAGAGATGAAAATGACAAACTACTTCGGTATCTTTGCCCAGAAAACCCCAAATGGGGTTACGAAAAAGGAACACGACTGAAAAACAACCAAGTTTTTAAAAGCAAAGGGAAGCAGAAACGCTACTCAATGAAAATAAATGTCTACTGAGCATTAATAAATACTTTAATTGAAACGTCTGTTAAGAACTTCGCACAGATTACTTCAGCTCAGAGTCCAGGAAAGTTCCTGGATGAGTCCTCTGTACTTACCAAAGTTTTGCAAACACGTGAAACTGGAAAACGCGCGGCAAACAGGAAGAGACCCCAGAGGACCTAAGTGATTACGGTAACCCAGCGTCAAAAGACCCCATTTTCTCTCCCGACCCCGACGCTGAAGGGTTATCCTTAAACCTGTCTCTTTCTCCCCATAGCAGAGAGGTTGGGGTCCTCCAGTTTGGAAGCTGAACCTGGGCACACTGGGTCCCTCTCCCTCGGGCTCCTCCCACCCCTCGAGTCCCGAGAGCCAACCCGAAAAGGAGCGATGGGGGAGGGGGGAGAGGAAGAGGAAGTAGGAAGAGGAAGGAGGAGGGGAAGAAAGGAAAAGGTGGGGAAGGAGAGGAGAAGGAGAGTACTGCTAGTAGGGATGGAGAGAAGAGGCGGATAGAGGAGACGATGGCAGGCAATGGAGAGGAAGAGGAGGGAGGAAGGAGAAGGGGGAAGAGAGCCTGCATACCCTGCCTCTCAGGCTCTGCGAATTAGAAACTCTCCTTGCCGGGCAGACTCGGGAGCCTACTGGCCCCCCAATGTTTACTTGCTTCAGCCCTAAACTACCTGGATCCCCAGCCACCGGATCTTCTTGGAATTCCGGGTTTTCCCATTTACACAACAGGAATCGCTTTGCCCTTTCTCCCCAACCTAAAAAACCCAGCCTCGGTCTATGCTCCACCCACCACTCCCGAGGCGCAGGCTCCGCCTCTCTCCTAACTTAATAAATCTGGGCTGCTTCCTATGGAAGGTTTCTTTGCCTTTCTCTGGGCCGGCTTCTCTTCCCCCCTACGATGGAAAAAAAAAAAAAGCAAATTTAAGATTACGTTGGTTCCTACCTTGTGTGCCCAACTACAGTTGTATTAAACTAATAATTCTGCAGAGAGAAAGAGACATGGAAGGAGAGGGCAATTTTGCTTAAGTGCCAGCGCCCAAGCCCTGCCTCTGACACATATTAGTTGTGGGACCAAGGACCAGGCATCTCTTGAGATTTTTACGTTGAGGAATTCCATGGAGACTGGAAAGACCTCCAGGAAGTGATGCAGACTGAGAGGAGCAGAACCAGGAGAACATTGTACACAGAGACTAACACACTGTGGTATAATCGAATGCAATGGACTTCTCCATTAGTGGCAATGCAATGATCCAGGATGATCCAGAGGAACTTATGAGAAAGAACACTATCTACATCCAGAGAAAGAACTGTGGTGGTTCCATGGGGATATGATTGGGGGTTTTACTTTAAATGATCATTCTATTGCAAATATTAAAAATATGGAAATAGATTTTGAACAATGATGCATGTATAACCTAGTGGAATTTCTCCTCAACTCGGGGAGGAGGAAGAGAAGAATGGAAGGAAAGAACACGAGTCATGAAACCATGGGAAAACATTCCAAATAAATTAATTAACATTTTTAATTAAAAAAAGATTCTTATGTTATGTTAGTTGCCAACCAGAAACCTAGGAGGAATGAATGAGTTTCCATGCCCTGGAATTCCACATACCAGTGAATTCACACAACCCAGAACCACAACCACCAAGAAATGAGGATGTTACCTTTAGGGAGCCATTCCCAAAGTGCACCTGTTTATTGGGGGGGAGTGACCACAGCTGGTGAAGAATCCCCATTTGATCCCCCCATTTTTTACTTCAGTCAATAACCCAATACTTCCTCCAGGCAGTTGCCAGGACAAAAAATAGAACATTAGAGGATGAGTCAGGAATTCCTGAATTCAAATTCAGCCTTAGACACTTACTAGTTATATGACCTTAGGCAAATCATAATCTGTTTGTTTCAGTTTCCTCAACTGTAAAATGGGAACCATGACAGTAGCACCTCACAGAATTGTTATGGGGATCAATTGAGATATTTTTTAAGTGCTTAGCACACTGCCTAGACACAAGAAGCACTGTAAATTTTTATTTCTTTCCCTCCCTTTTTCTTTACCCAGAGTATCCATGTCTCAGAATTGTCCAAAGAATTCCCTCCAGTACATATCTTTTAGTAAAGCCAAAACATGGATGAACTTACTCTTCTGTTGGTAAGGGATCAGATCCTCCCAAAAACATTATGGTAGTTTCATGGAGCATCTCCTGCTGCCAGACCCTTGAACCTCTCAATGACTCCAGACATTAGGTACACAAGTTGGATGTGTCAACTTCTGGATCTGAGCTCAGTTACCTGTGCTCAGGGAAAGAAACATGGAATAAAAGAGACAGCCACGGCCTTGGAAACCAGGCCTGAGCTCTTCTGGATCATCTGGACTTGCACACAATCTTTTTGTCATTGCTACAGAATTGGAATCCTTACTCCCCCCTCCCTTAAAGGAAACCACATATTCTGAAGAAAAAAAAAAAGATTTTTCATCCTCCCAATGACAAAAGATAGCAGCAAAGCATTCTGGTTACCCAGCCATTCCTCCCTCTTGCCAAAGGAACAGCCCATTTCCTCTTTATATCACAAATCCTTGATATACATTTCTCTTGAATTTCGGAACTCCCTGTTTATGTGTTGCATTCTGTTTATACTCCTCAGGTGCCTCTCCAATTGCTATTTATTTTTTCCACCTCAAAAGAAACGCTTAAAATACTAAAGAAGTATAAATGATATTTGTCTTAATTTTTCAGAGGCAGTGATATTCCACATCTTACTACTATAAAGCAATAGTGTTAAAATCTCTGTTTTTGAAAGATAGATTTTCAATGTAGGAGAAGCTAGCAAAGAGAGCTGTCATTTCCCAAAAGCAATCTTGCCCATGCACCTTCTCCTTTTCATTTCCCAGGCCATCTGTACTGCCTGCCCCAGATGTAACTACTGTTAGACAAATTCTTGTGAGGGCTTTGAGGGACTGACATACAAAATATCTGAAGGAGATAAAAGATCCAAAGGTGTGGGGAAAAATTCTCAGACCTTATTAATATGAGAAAAGGCAACTAAGTGAACATCAAAAACGACTGACCTTTTTATCTATTCTCCTATCTATAAATTTCTTTTAGCAAAATTATCTGAAAACACATCAATAGCTTTATCAGTGCAGGTGTTCAGAATGAAGGGAAAGTTTTCCAAGTGTTAGTCAAAAACTGGTTATATTTTAACTTTCTCTGATAACTATAAATTATAGGTAAATTATAAATTATAAGTAGATAAGTGCTGACTGTACTACAAAGATCACTGGCATCCACCAAGGCTTGCATCCTCCATATAGGATGACTCCTCATTCTTGCTCATTCCACATATTCAATGTTATTTCTCTCTTGAGCAAATCTATCATTTCAGTCTCCTTTCCAATCTTGGAATTACCACCCTAGTTCTAGCCATCAGGTGTTCTATTGGCAACCGTCTCCTAATTGGTCTTCCTGCACTTATCTTGTTTCCCCACTCAAATCTATCCTTCAGTCAGCAGCCAGTAATCTTTCTAAAGAGAAAGTGGAAGTCACCCTCACTACTCAAATATATTGCACTATTATTTATTTTTTTCTTTTAGAAATGTTTATTCCCTTAAATATTTCCCAATTATATATAAGAAAATTTTTTTAATTCTTTTTTTTTTTAATTTTAACCCATACCCTCTGTCCTAGAATCAATACTGTGTATTGTTTCCAAGGCAAAAGTGTAAGGGCTAAGCAATGGGGATTAAGTGACTTGCCCAAGGTCATACTGCTAAAAAGTGTCTGAGGCCAGATTGAAAGTCAAAACCCTCTAGGCCTGGCTCTCAGTCCACTGAGACACATAGCTGCCCCTAACATTCATTTTTTTAAAAATTTGAATTCCAAATTCTCTCCCTTCTGCCTGTCCCTCTCCTATCCCTTCAGAAGGCAAGCAATATGACATCGATTAAGTGACGTTAACTGCACTTATTTCCAAGATCAATCAAAAACTCCACTTATTTAGTGTTTTAAACCCATCACAATCTGGTGGTTTCTTCCCTTTCCAGTCTTTATTACATTTCGTGTAATAAACTCTCCACACTGTAATCTTGTCACAGTGACCTCTTTGCCATTCCTTTACCCCATCTATCTCTTCCTACAGGTGCACACCCAGAATCCCCCACCCTCGGTGCAAGAATTCCTTCCTGGTGGGCAGCTGGAGGGAGGAGAGAGGGGGAACTGCGCCTGCGCCTGCGCCTGCGCTTGCGCTTTATAACGAGTGCCTTCTAGAATTCCGGGGGCTCCACACTCTCTCTTGCAAGGCGGAGCAGCATCCTCAGATTAGCCCTCCCCTCGGTCTGTGTATACCTGCTTCCCTCTTAGTCATCCAAGTCATGTCCTCCAGCAGCCGAGTAGCCGTGGTGACGGGAAGTAACAAGGGCATTGGCTTCGCCATCGTGCGCGATCTGTGCCAGAAGTTCTCGGGAGATGTGATTCTCACGTCCCGGGACACGACGCGGGGCCAGGCGGCTACGAAGAAGCTGCAGGAAGAGGGACTCAACCCGATTTTCCACCAGCTGGACATCGATGACCCGCAGAGCATCCGGACCCTGCGGGATTTTCTCAAGGAGCGCTACGGGGGTGTGGACGTGCTGGTCAACAATGCGGGAATCGCCTTCAAAGGTACGAGACTTGGGAATGGAGTGGGGGGGTGGGGGTGGAATGGAGTGGGGGGGTGGGGGTGTTTTGCATTTCCTTCTCCAGTGGATCTACGCAAACAAGTTCAGTAATTTGCCCAGGGTCTCACAGCTCAGGCCAAATTTGAACTCCGCCCACTGAGCCACTTAGCTGCCTCCGAGGCAAACAAGTTAAATTACTTGTCCAAGGTCACACAGCTAGATGTCTCTGGCTAAATTTGAACTCAAGTCAGTCCTGACTCCAGACCCTGCACTCTGTCCCCACTGAGTCACCCACCTGCCCCTTCCTCACGAAATTACTTTCTATCGTTTTGCTTGTATCTCCTGTTGCCTTAAAGGTGTGTGTTGCAGCCTTACAGTAGAGGGTAATAAGCATCCTGAGAGCCGGAAGGTTCATTCTTCTTGTACCGTTTCTTCCTGGCTGACTTTTGTTTGCACGCAGTTTTGTGCTTCTGGGAAGATTTGTTGAAGTTGTGACTTTTGTACCTTCCAAAGCATCCTGGTGCAAATTTCCACCTTCTGAATTTCACAAGGAGGTTCTTGTCTAAGTAATGTTACTGGACCCCGATTATGAGGTCTTGTGTTTATTGCCAGAACTTTAAGCCTCAGAGAAAACGTTCAAACTCGGTCTCTGTAACACACCAACTCGGCAGGGCATTTGGGGGCATTTTTCATTTTTGCTTCAACTTTTTAAGTGTCCTAAAAGTTAGAGAGCTCGGACTAGAGTCGGGAAGATCTGAGTTCAGTTACATCTTCGCACACTTGCTACCGATTTTCTCTTGGGCAAGTCGTTTAATCACTTTCCCTGGGCAGAATAAAAGCACCTACCTAGAAGGTTCTTGGGTGGGAGGATCAAATGGCATGATAGTTGTAAGGTGTCTAGCTCATTTTCTATTTTAAAGTTAGATGAATTTCTTTGCTTTCGAAAGAGTAAAATTCCGGGTGATTCCTGTTGAACTTATTCTTCATTTTCTTCCCCCTCTCCTTCTATAGTCGCTGATCCCACACCTTTTCCTATTCAAGCTGAAGTGACCATGAAAACCAACTTTTTTGGCACCAAAGCTGTATCTGCAGAATTACTGCCTTTAGTAAAACCCCGAGGTAAGTTCGTTATTTGGAATTCAAAAATCTAGAATTACCAAACAAACATTAAGTAGTAAAATAAAAGATCTAGGCCTTGGCTCTGTCAGCTGTAAAAAAGAAGAAATTAGATTTCATAATCTCTTAATGCCACCCCTAATTTTCTTTACTACTTTCCTCCCTTTTAATTCAGGGAGATTGGCAAATGTTTGACTAAATTTGCAATAGTTATATAACTTATGACTTAGCAAAAAAGAAAAGAGGAAGGACAATAAAAATACCTCTATATCAAGACTCTTTCTTCAGAGTATTCATGAAGTTTTTTCCCATAGAAACCTGAAAAATAATTTATTATAAAAGGAGACAAATTTAATTTTAAATTCCCTGAGAAATCCAATTTGGAGCACTTTCAATGCCAATAGAAGAAGCTTTCTTCTTCTGAAAGAGATCTCCTGGTTAGTTATTGAAACCTTAGCTTTCCGTCTTACTTCCAGTCTTAAATATATCACTTGTTTTATATGTAGTGAATAGAGGCAATCCACCTTCAAGCCCTTATATTAGCAGAAGGAAAGAGAAGAATAGAATTGTCATTAAAGTAACATTCTTTATCAGAAGAGCCCATTCACCTTTTATGTATTTAAAATATAGTTTAGGTCAAGTAGGCATTCAGTTTGACAGAGCAATTTTTTAAAATTGGAAAATGTTTATCTTTTTAAATATAAGTTTTCATTAATATTTTCTGTTTCTTAAATCACCATTGATTCCCTCTCCCCCTCCCAGAAAACCATCCCATTTGACAAACAGTATGTTTTGAAGTAGGGGGAATTTTTAAAAAACTGAACAATACACTGAAAAAAAAATCGGAAAATACGTACAATATGTAACACCTGTGGACCTCCCACCTCTACAAAGTAGTGGTTTGGGGTATCTTCTCAAATCTCACTTGGTTCTCACTTGCTCTTTACAATTTTGTTATACTTGCTTTCAGTTTTTTTGGAATGACTCTATTCTTTCCATTTACTTTTTTTTGTTGTTGTTTTAATTTGTTAATAGAATTTATTTCCAGGCATCTCACCCCTTCCCTCCCCTTCCCACACCATCCAACATGATTTGACAAAGAGCAGTTTTTTTAAAAGTATGTCAAAGAAAAAAGCATTGATCTTTAGAATAATGCAATGTTTTAAGTATAATACACAGTTTATAAGGCCTCCATTCAGATGAGTTAAGGCAGTCTTTGGATACATCTCAATGATTTATCATTACCCGTGTTAGAAATAAAAATGTATTGAGGTAATCATTCTAAAATGAAGATCCATCTTTAATTGTGGCAGATTAAAGCTGGAGGTCTCGCCATGCCCTCCCTGTGGCAAAGACTTCATCTAGATGTTCAACAGCTATTTTTATAGGTTTTTGACAGTTAATTAGCATCAGTGATTAACAAGACAAAATGTTAAACATCTTTAAAACTCTAACATTTGGTAACAAGTTTTAATGATATTTGTTAAATAATGAATTCTAGTGGAATGTCAAGATAAGATACATTATAAAGAAATTTAATTACTTTTATAACCGCTAGTCCAGAGTTATCACACTAACTCTGGGAAGGGTTAGGTCAGAGTGACCACAGTATTCTGAGGACCCCGGAGGTGGCATAGATCTTCACAGAACCAAACAATACCTGGACATGCCACATTTGTTTTCCTTCAATCGCATCAGGTCAGTTGGGCACTCACCATTCCAAATGAGCATAACTTATTTCCTATAGTACGAAATTTAGCTTGCCTACGCAGATCTGAAGTTTTTATTCCTCGTATAGAAGCTCTTCATCTAGTTAGTTGCTATAATATTCTAATACACCAAATTATATTCCTTCTAATAGTCTGTTATTATATTATCTATTTTAAATTTATATTTAATTATTTGTTAATAATTTATTAATTATATCATTCAATATATTGTAGAACTATTGTATTAATTTATTTTCTATATAGTGTATCATAACTATCTGTATACACAGTTATTTTAGTAACTGGGTCTAATTCTTTCTAACGTCTTAGTTACAGTACTACCTAAAGGATTATATGTGATTTCTTATTTTATAATCACTGATATAAAAGTAATAAAGGCAATTTCCTTTTCACCTGGATGTTAGAGCAGTGTACAAATTAAACCTCATCTTGGGTATTTGAGATAATCAGATTGTTTTGTTGTCAACTTGCTTCATTTTCTAATTCTCCAAAGAGAGAGCTGAATACCAATAGTCAAATACCAATAGACCAAAAGATATAGCAGCAAACTACACTTGTTACCAGCATTGTGATACACACAGACATGCACACACACACACAACTCTGTGTGCTATAGCCAACTGAAACCCATTGATTGTTGAATTTTCATCATAAACATTTATACCTCAGAAATCAGCAAATATTACAAATGACAATTTCATTTATTGTGGATTGTTTAGAATTAAGAAGGTGATAGGGAAAATGTTAATAAGACAGATTACAATTAAAAGTGTGCTCTATGTATATCTCACCGTACCCCCCCACCAAAAAAGCTGGTTGTTAAATATTTGCCAGCACATCCCTGGATAATACAGCATTGAACTGATTACTTCTTTGTTCCTAGAAGGGATGCCCCTCTGAATGCAGACCAAAATGACCCTGGCATTTTTGGCCACTATATCACACTTGTAAAATGGGTTTGACAAATAAAAGAACTTTAAAAAGTTGTGGTCACCATTTATAATAATTAGAAATTAAATGAGTATGTTAGTAGCTTTAGTACAGCAAAATAGTGATAGTAAGAGAGGGAAATGTAGGCAATAATAGTACTCTTTTTTTTTTTTTAAACCCTTACCTTCCGTATTGGACTGTGTATTGGCTCCAAGGCAGAAGAGTGGTAAGGGCTAGGCAATGGGGGTCAAGTGACTTGCCCAGGGTCACACAGCTAGGAAGTGTCTGAGGCCAGATTTTGAACCCAGGACCTCCCGTCTCTAGGCCTGACTCTCAATCCACTGAGCTACCCAGCTGCCCCCAATAATAGTACTCTTAACACACTATGGACAAGTCCTGTAAGAACTTTGAGCTGAGACAGTGGTCAGAGGCATGAAGAAGGATGCATTTGAGCCTGGGCACAAATAATTAGAGATGAAGGGAAAGAACACTCTAAGTGAAGGAAAAGGAAGCATGAACAAAGACAGGAGAGAAAAGGAGATTTTCCTTGTTTTTTCTTAATCTTCTTTATAAATTCTTATCTCTTCAAGGGAAGAATCCTTTTTTCTCTGTAAAATCATATGCCCAAAACACTATGGGTGGTTTTTTTCCCCTATAATTTTATATGTACTTTGGGCATTAGATTTATGACTATAATAGTCATAGAAGTGATATTGAAGATCATTTAACCTGGTCTCCAGAAAACTTAGTGTCAGAATTGCAGCTAAAACTCAGGTCTTCTGTGCTCTTATTACTTTACTTCAGCCTGTAGCATTTCACCCAAGGGGTCTGAGTACAAGAAACATCCTATTTGCGGGTAAGGGTATGTCCCTTTTGGCAACTTGATAGTGTGTGTTGGGGAGGTATCCCAGAGGAGGGGCTTCATATAAAATGATGGTAATGATGTAGTTGTTTTAAAAAGCCACATTACTGGAGCCAGAAGGAACTTCAGATATATTTAATGATGACCCTCCTCATTTTTTTACATAAGGATTCTTTATTCCTTAGAATATTCCTTTAGAATAAAATATTCCTTCCAATTCCAAATAATTCAAAGCGCTCTGACTGAAGTGACTTATTTACGTAAGTGGCCATTTACTTAGAGATTAATACACACATATGATCAGACTCCCAGTCCAGTGCTCTTGGCATTAATAAAGTCCTTTGGGGTAAATTTAGCTTATATTTCAGCTCCCTTTTCCTTCTCTATAAGTCCCATAAAAAATATCACTTTGATTCTTACCATCTTTTATATAGTTACTGCACTCTAGGATTTTTCTCAAGTGCCTGAAATAAATACTTGTATGACTTAGCTAATCTGTGCATTTTTGTTGAACCATTCAATACCTAATAATAGCTTGCTGAGTATTGAAATAGCTGTTTAAAATGATCAATATCGACAAAACAACTATAAATGAGGGGAGGAAAAACTCTCAAAAACCATGAATGAAAGATGAAAAGTGCAATGATCAATGTAACAACTAATCATGACTCCAAGAAGACTCATGGACTATGGGTAAAGAATGAAACATCAGTTAGTTTTACTTGACTGTATTTATTTGTTTAAAGGAAAGACTTTTTATTTGGGATGGGGAAAATTGTGGAGGAATAGGGGTACTGACAGGGAAAAAGGAAAACAAGAAAGCAAAAGGCACAAATGAAAAACAATTTAACTTAAGAGAAAAAAAATAGAAGCAAGCAGAATAAATACCTGAATTGGCCAAAGAAAAGAAAGGCACTGTCGGTACTGTGAATCTTGAAATTTCTCAGACTTGTGAATGTTAAAAATTCCCCATTGGGGAATTTTTTATTGGGACTATTCCCCCATTTTAAACAGTGAAGCTACTTAGATCTAAAATGTGAGAACTCTACTTAGATCAGAAATGTGAAGACCTCTACTCCACCCGTACTTAAAAAACTCCTTGCTGAACAATGAAAAATACTTACACCCATACTTAAGCCATGCCTATTTTTAGAACTAATACAAAGGGGTGCTAAGTACCTATAAAGGTCAGGCAACTTGTGAATTTACAAGGAGCAAAGAGGAAAAAAACTTACTCAGAGATTCTAGCCTACTCAGGTGTGGATTACTAAAAGGATTAGTCTACTCAGGTGTGAATTCAGAATGGGCTGTCCTTTGGAAAATGTCTACTGTGATTGGTAGATGGAAGAACTTAGGGGAGGTGACATAGGAGAAAATGCCCTTTAAATAGGAGCTCAGATAGGAGCTCAAAAAACTCATTCTGAAACATTCAGATAGAGGATTGAGCTGGTGAAGTCAGCTGAGATGATGCTGGCCTGGTGTCACTAGAATCCTTGCTTGGACAGATCTTGTGGTGAGTGATTAAGATATAAGGACTGACTGATCTTTCTTTTAGGGCTTAGGCCTGGATTGGCCAGGGCTGCCTGGGCTGGCCTATTCTTTTCTCATTTTATTCCTTTTTCTCTCTCTCTTTAATTCCTCATTGTATTAATTAATTAAATTCTCTATAAAACCCAGTTGACTTGGGTATATTCATAATTGGGAATATTTCCCTGGCGACCACCTTATATTGATTTAAAAACAAGACACTGTAGTGAAAACATATTTTCTGCGGTCACAATTTACTTACCCACTCTTATATCTACTACAATTTATATCTTCCACAATTTTACTCACTATAGTTTAAGGTCTTCAACCTTTTAACTATTACAGTTTACAACCTCAACCATTTTAACTCTTACAGTACCATACCATAAAATATTGATTATCATATTCAGTTTGATTATATGCTTTATGAAAAAGCTTGTTAATAGATGCTACAAAGTGTTTTTACACATGATAGGGGGAAAATACATTATTTAAATTCTTTTTGCTTCTAAAGATACACAAAAATATCTGCTAGAGCTAAGACTTAGTAGGTATTTGGATTGATTTCATAATAAGTTTGAAAATTTCCTCTCCTTGTATCAGAAGTATTTAAAACATTGATTAAATATTAATAGGTAGGTTCAATCCTTCCATTCAACATTACCATCTTTATTCATATACATGAACAGTGTACCCGGCATATAGAAAGCACTTTATAATTTTTTTTCCATTTATTATTCCTTTGCAAAATAATATTTAGATGTGTGAACCTACCATAGTCCCCTAATCTACTGAAATATATGCATGCATCTCACAATGTCATCACAATTAATGAAGGTATAACTATAAACCCTAAAAGAAAGGTTTATAAGAACACTTTTTTCCTTTTTCTTTTCAATTGAAAATTTTTATTTAATTTACAATATTTTTCCATGGTTACAAGATACATTCTTTCCCTCCCCTCACCCCAACCCTGTCCTGTAGCTGACCCACAGTTCCACTGGGTTTTACATGTGTCATTGATCAAGACCTATTTCCATATTATTGATGTTTGCACCAGGGTGATTGTTTAGAGTCTACATCCCCAGTTGTGTCCCCATCAACCCATGTGATCAAGGAGTTGTTTTTCTTCTGTGTTTCTACTCCTACAGTTCTGTAAGAACACTATTGACAAGTTGTTTTTCCATATATTTCATCGTAGGTAGAGTGGTGAATGTCTCTAGCATGGTGAGCTTACGTTCTCTTAAAAGCTGCAGCCCAGAACTACAGCAGAAGTTTCGCAGTGACACAATCACAGAGGAAGAGCTGGTGAGGCTCATGGAAAAGTTTGTGGAGGATACAAAGAAAGGAGTGCATCAGAAGGAAGGGTGGCCCAACAGTGCTTATGGAGTGACCAAGATTGGAGTCACTGTGCTGTCTAGAATCCATGCCAGGCAACTGAATGAGCAAAGGAAAGGTGATAAGATTCTTCTGAATGCCTGCTGCCCAGGATGGGTGAGAACTGACATGGCGGGGCCCAAGGCTACCAAGAGTCCAGAAGAAGGAGCTGAAACCCCAGTGTATTTGGCTCTTTTGCCCCCAGATGCTACAGAACCTCATGGCCAGTTTGTCACGGAGAAAAGGGTTGAAAAATGGTAAACTTAGTTTGTGAATCCATTCTAGAATGTTACCTATCTCAGAGTTGATTTAAAAGTGTATTTAGAAAGAAACAAAAATAAAAGTATATTTTGAGACTTTACCAGTTGTCACAGTTAATTCCCTTAAAGTGTTCTCTTTGAGTTGCCTACTAATTATATGAAAGATTTTGTGATACTAAATATCTGTAATGTTATTGAGGGAAAACGTGCAAAATTCAGATTACTTAAATGAAATAAAATCTTTCAAAAAATAGAAAGAAATCATTAAATTCTCTGAAGTTTTAGTTATTTGTGACCACATTTTTATGCAGAATCGGCTTCATCACAGAAATTGGTAACATACAGTCTATCATAAGCCTCTGGAAGTACCTTCTCTTGTCTACTCAGCATCACCTTATTTTTAAATATGTGACAGCTATCATTTTGGCTTCTTACCATTCTAGAGACATATCTGCCATTGTTAAGGCCTATGAGATATTTGGATCGATTTCAAAATAAGTATGAAAACTTACTATAATTTTTATAGTATTTCTTATATACTGGGAATGTGCCATACAATTCAGCACCCTCCTTGAGCACTTTTTTTTTCCCTTTTAAACCTTTACCTTCCATCTTGGAGTCAATACTGTATTGGTTCCAAGGCAGAAGAGTGGTAAGGGGTAGGCCGTGGGAGTTAAGTGACTTGCCCAGGGTCACACAGCTGGGAAGTGTCTGAGGCCAGATTTGACCCCAGGACCTCCCATCTCTAGGCCTGGCTCTCATTCCACTGATTCACCCAGCTACCCCCTGCTTGAGCACTTTTACTTGGGGTCACTTATTGGGAATTCATTATAGGCTGTCAGAGTGACCTTAAGATAAAATAAGTTTCCAATTCCATGAATGCAAGATTTCTCTTATAATTCCTAAGATCCTTGGTCAATTTTAGGATCTTTTGACTGATACTGATGATTTTTGGCAGATTACTCAATGAGCCACATTCCTTAAAAAGTCTGTGTTTAATCACTGTACAGATTTAAATGTAGATGAGCTAGAGGGAGAGAAATTATAGCTCAAAGACAAATAGCCAAAGTCGGTATAATGGAAAAAGGAGAGGATCTGTAGTCAGAATCAGGGTTTGAATCCCAGGTCTGCTACTTCTTCTGTGACCTGGTGTGAGTCATTTAACTTCCTCTGAACTTTAGCAACTAACTCTCAACCTAAACAGGATTCTAGGGGAGCCATTTGGTCCAGCCAGATCCTAGATGAACAAGATCAAGTGTATAACATTTCAAGGGTTAAATTGTACTTGGCAGGCATAAGAAAATTATCTTAACTGTGTGTGTGTGTGTTTTTGTGGACCTCTTTTAATCATTGATTACTTTCTGTTTAATTCTGGAAAGAGTTGTGTGCCAGGGTTGATAAAGATCATGTCACCTACATTAACCTGTGCTCAGTTAAGTGGATGCTGCCTGTCTCGATGGGGAAAACAAAACGAAACCCTTCAAAATCATGTCAGTGGGATTTCTGTGATTTCCTTATGGGGACCAGGTCTTTGGGGGCTTGCTGAGGGGTCCACCTCGCCGGTTATTTGGGGATGAACGGTTATTGCTCCCCTGAAGTCAGAGAACACGGGTCATGAATCTTGTATCTTACCATCACCTTCGTAAATCTGGTTCTCTAGGCTTTCTGACCGGGCCCAGATAAATGACCTGGAATCAAGTCAGTGGTCAGAGGAGCCACTCCCAGGAATTATGACTTCCATAAAGAAGCATATGAATCCTTTGCAGTTGTTGCCACCCCTCTGAAGCTCATTGAGTGTGGGGAAGGGCAGCTGACCATTGAAGGCTGAGGACTGCTCCAGAAAGCCAAAAGCTGCCAGGAAGTGAAATTGCAGACCCCTCCGTGGCATGGCCAACGAGTAGGGAGAAGTCTTGTTTTAAGACTGTCTCCTTAGGGGGCAGCTGGGTGACTCGATGGAGAGAGAGCCAGGCCCAGAGACGGGAGGTCCTGGGTTCAAATCTGGCCTCAGACACTTCCCAGCTGTGTGACCCGGGACAAGTCCATTGCCTAGCCTTTACTGCTCTTCTGCCTTCGAGCTAATACATAGTATTGATTCTAAGACGGAAGGTCGGGGTTTAAAAAAATATCCCCACACAATGGATAGAGAGCCAGGCCTGGAGATGAGAAATTTTCGGTTCAAATCTGGCCTCAGACACTTCCTATCAGTGTGACCTTGGACAAATCATTTAACCCCAATTGCCTAGTCCTTGCGGCTCTTCTGTCTTGGAATTGATACTGAGAAGGCAATGTCCCCACTCAAGGAGAGGCAAGACATGACTCGTATTCAGCAGAGCCAGAAGGGAGTCCTCTTAACCCATTCCCTGCTGCTATTCTTCCTGTTGTTTTCTGGATATTTTGCTACTACCCACCCAACCCTGATATGCCGCCAAGTTCCTGGCCTGGCACTGGGCCCCATCCTTTCTGAGTTCTGTTAGGATAGGATTTTGGATAAGGGAAACACAAGAGGAAAAAACATAAAAATCGACTTTATTGTTTTGGAAGGGAAAGGAATAGGGGCTTAGGGATTTACTTATGCTTATTCTTATTTAAAACCTAACTAACTATGCTAACTAGGTTACTAAACTAAAAGAACTTAACAAACTGCCCAAATATCATAGCAGGGATCCAAAACCAGTTAGAGCCAGTTGTTAGATGTCCAAGCAGGACCTGATGTCCAAGTGACACGGAACGCTGCCAGCAGCCAGATACAGGAACCCTTCCTCAGTTCAGCACAGGGAAATCCTCTTCAGACCTTCCTCTTGACTTCCTCAGGAGACCAGAAGAAAAGTCCGTTGGGGCAAGATGGAGTCTTCCCAGCTCCTCCCCTCAGGCTCCCATGTGACCTTTGGTCACATGCCCCTGTCAATCATACCTAGGTTTGCACGTTTCAGTTCTTGCACAGCTTTGCAAATTGCAAACCTTTCCATCCTTTATCACAATTCCCCCCTATTGCACAAATCAAAAATCATGTTGGAAACACTATTTCTGAATTTGTGCACAATCTAAAATACTTACCAGTTACCTAAGCTAAGAAATCTGCCCAAAATAACAAACAACCTACACTCACCTGTCTTACTAACTGACACTAGCCTGTTCTACGTAATTGTATCAAGGGGAAAAGGAAAAGGAAAACAAAGTAAATAGTGAACAAGCACAAAAGTCAGACAGAAGCCAAATCAGAACAGCAAATAACATCAAACAGATGAACATAACGGCCATGCAAATATCAAACCTAAAGCATTCTTATCAGCTAAAACAGAACTATGTACTAGTATTGCAGTACATTAACATTAAACTGAAAAAAGTTTTTGAAAACCACAATAAACACAACATTGCATAAGTTTTACAATGAAAATTAAACCAAACAATAAAGTCACTTATGCAAATACATGTAACAGTGAGCTATGTATATAATTTACATATAGAGTACATACATGCAATATATACACGTATGCCATACATGTGCGCGTGTATACACTAATGTACACTTCCTATTTACACATGTTTTACATATCTACATACACTATAATACAGTTAATTTACAATCCTATTATATACCCTATTTACATATATTTACATATTTATTTACAATTTTGTTTGCTATGTGATGTCATATGTTGTTTGTGTTGTGTAACATATGATGCAGTGCAAGTCAGTATCTAATTTTCTTACCTTAACTTTCTTAATTTTACCTAACTTCAAAATACTTCTCCTAACTCAATTTCTATACCTAAACTAAATCTAAGAATATAACTACATTTTGAAGTCTGAATGCCTTGAGTAAATTTCTACACTCTACCATTCTGTGGCCCTTCTTCTCACAGAATTGGCAGGTAATGGATCAATAATTAGATTCTTGGAGAGGGGCAAGTGCCATTGGTTGACTTTCATGCCCTTTTTCCAATTTAGCAATCTTATCTGTTAAATATGTCAATCGTTTCTCAATTTTCTCCATGAGATCATTAGTCTCTTCCTCCTTTTCTTTGTTTTCCTTTGAAACATATAGAACAGGGGGGCTGGGGCACAGGAATCAGAGGATACAACTTTTGATTTTCCGGACCCTGATGTCCTTCTACCCGTTATCCCTATCCACTGCCCCCCCAAACTGATGAGCCCCATGTTACCTTAAAAGTGGGTAACACCTATTATGATTGTCTTTTGGACACTGGAGCTTCCAGGTCTGTATTAAAGGGTACACCTGATTTACATTGCTATTCCATTAGCTCAGAGAGTGTAATGGGAGTGTCAGGGATACCCCAAAGAGTTAAAAAGCTTTCCCCTAGAATGGTGTCTGTAAGATGTCTAGAAGTACAACATTCTTTCCTTTTGATGCCTGACTCCCCTTTAAATTTGCTGGGGAGGGACCTTCTGTGCAAACTCAGAGCCACAACAACTTGTTCCCCAGATGGTTCCTTATCATTAGAAGTACCTGAGGAATCTTTAAAATTACTCCCTGTACTTCTCAGAGAGTCAGGAGGGGAAAGAACATCCTACCTTTGTAATACCTACAGATATACTGGAGTCTCTTTGGGCCACATCTTCTTCCAATGTAGACTTATTTACGTTGGTTGTTCCTGTGCAGATAAAAACTAAATCTAGCCCACCTCCTTCCATTCCTCAGTATCCCTTCTCAAAAGAGGCACTTGAGGGTATTACCCCAGTAATAAACTCATTAATTGACCAGGGAATAATAATCCCTTATAAATCTGAATACAATTCGCCCATCCCGCCCTTTAAAAAAAAACAAAAATAGGGCCCAATGGCAAGCACCTCTATAGATTTGTACAGGATTTGAGGGCTATGAACAATCACGTTATAAAGAGACACTCCATAGTTTTCAACATACATACAATTATTTCTTCTATTCCTAGCACAGCTACATACTTTACAGAAGTGGACTTGTGCTCAGCCTTCTTTTCCATACCCATACATGAGAACTCCAGGCATATCTTTGCTTTCACCTGGAAGAGTTCTCATGTTAAATGGAGTCGTATGTCACAAGGATTCGTGGAAATCCCGGGTTTATTTACACAAATTTTGAGCCAAGACACAGATAATATAACATTTAAAAGCAGTCTATTAACCAAATACATAGATGATCTACTCGGCTTCAACAGTCGCAGAAGCATGTCAGGAAGATAGTAAACACTTTCTTTTGGAATTACACAAAAGAGGGCATAAAATCTTGAAGAATAAAGTTCAGTGGTGTCTCCCTAAAGTAGAATATTTGGGGTTCATCCTGACTGCGTTTGCTCACTCTATTTCTCCCAAACAAATTGAAAATATTCAAAATTTAAGCACTCCTAAGTGCTTAACTAAGAAACAGTTGAGAGCAATTTTAGGAGCAACAGGGTTTTGTAGACAACAGATTCCTTGCTATGGGGAAATTACTAAGCCCCTTATAGCACTAACAAAGGTTTCAGTCCCTGAATCACTTAAATTAGAGCCAGAACACCTGTCAGCTCTATTAGATCTAAAACAGGCTATCCTGTCTGCTCCTGCTCTAGGGATCCCAGATTACAAGTCATTTACTTTGTATGTACATGAGTGAAGAGGGGTAGTTTCAGGCATTTTAACTCAGACTTTGGGACTTTCTCGGTGTCCAATTGCTTATTATTCAACCCAATTGAACCCAGGAACATCAGGAGCACCACAGGAGTAGCTACTACAGCCTTACTAGTGACAAAAACTGTTGATCTAGTATTGGGATGCCCACTAACAATTATGTGCCCACATGAGGTAGAAGGTTTATTGCTAAGGCATAGAACACAAGCATTTTTGGATCAGCGAATTACAAGGTATGAAATAACCTTGTTAAACAGTGAAAATATCACCTTGAAATGCTGTACAACCCTTAACCCTACCACCTTGCTTCCAGATTTACCAACTTTAGGAGAACCATTACACAGCTGTGAAACACTAGTGTCCATGGCAGAAAAGTCTCGAGATAATCTCTTGGACACTCCCTTAGACAATCCAGATCTGGTCTTATTTACTGATGGTTCTTCTTTTATGAGGGATGGCATACACTACACTGGAACTGCTGTAATCACAGAATTTGCCACTGAGTGGTCAGCTTCACTGCCCTCTAATATTAGCACTCAAGGGGCAGAACTCATAGCTCTGAAACACGCCTGTATAATCACCAAGGATAAAAAGGCAACAATTTATATGGATTCTAGATATCCTTTTGGCATTTGTCACTCAGTTGGGATGCTATGGCTCCAGAGAGGATTTTTAACCTCAGCTGGAAAATCCATAGCTAATGCAGAAATTATTAATGAAGTTCTTTCTGTTCTCCAGCTGCCTGAAGCCCTAGCTGTAATTCATTGCTCTGCCCATACAGGTGGCACTGACCCTGTCTCTAGGGAAAAAGACCGGGAAGATACAAAGCTAGCAGCCATAGAAGGGCCTGAATTAATTTTAACATTAACAACCACTGATAACTTAAATTTATCGCTTTCTTGTAATGAAAAGGAAGTGGAAAAATGGAAGCAAAAATTCAAAGCAAAAAAGATTAATGGAGCATGGGTATCATCTGAAGGAAAACTTCTGCTCCCTAGAAGTTTCTATCACCAAATTTGCCAATCTATTCATCCCATTCACATTCAAAGTTATGATTGCCACTTGTGCATTCCCCAACATTTTGATATCCTCTCCTAGTTCTGTCCTTTCTTTGTTTGCTATATGCTTTTAAACCAGTGGTTTGCTTTTAATCAGTCCCCCTAATCTCCACCCTTCATATGCTTCCCTTTCTTCCCCCTCCCTTTTTGTTCCCTTCTTCTTATTTTTTAGGGTCTGTTAAGTTCCCTCCCCCTCTCTTTTCCTCCCTTTTTGTACTGCCCCCCTTAGTTTTTCCCTTCTCACTTTCGTAGGGTAAGATAGAATTTGATACCCCAGTGTATCTAGATGCTCTTCCCTCTCAGAATTGATTCAACTGAGAGTAAAGTTTAAGTATTACCTATTAGCACTCTCTTCCTCTCCTTATTATAATAGCATTCTTCCCATCCCCTTCCCATGCCCCTCTTTTTGTGATATAGATTATCCTATTTATCTTATTCCTTCAAGTTTCTCTTGGTTCCATCTTCTTCCCCCCTTTTGCTTTTGCTTTTTGCATATCATCTTAGACCACTTATTATCCCAACCTCTACCTACAAATAATTCTTTTAATTATTGTAATAGTGAATATAATTTTTGAGAGTTACAAATGTTTTCCATATATGATATGAACATATGAATATATGAATTTTATCTTATTTAGGCCCTTAAAGAAAAAAATTCAAAAAACATTTTTTCTTTCCCCTCTCTTTCTTATTTACCTTTTCATATTTCTCTTGACTTTTGTGTTTGGATATCAAAATTTCCACTTAGTTATGGTCTTTTCTTTACAAATACTTGGAAATCTTCTATTTTGTTGAATGGCCATACTTTCCCCTGGAAGCATATAGTCAGTTTTGATGGGTAGGTGCTTTTTGGTTAAAGACCCAATTCTCTTGCCTTTTTTGCATATCATATTCCAAGCCTTGCTGTCCTTTAGTGTGGAAGCTGCCAGATCTTGTGTAATCCTGATTGGTGCTGTTTGACATCTGAATTGTCTCTTTTCAGCTTCTTGTAAAATTTTCTCCTTAGCTTGGAAAGTCTTGAATTTGGCAGTTACATTCCTGGGAGTTGTCTTTTGAGGATTTAGTGTAGAGGGTATGAACTCTTTCAATTTCTATTTTGCCTCCTTGTTCAAGAACATCAGGGCAGTTTTCTTGCATAATTTCTTGTAGTATGATGTCAAGATTTCTGTGTATTTTGGGGTTTTTAGGTAGACCGATGATTTTCAAATTGTCACTTTGCAATCTGTTTTCCTAATCTATCATCTTGTCAGTGAGATATTTTATATTTTCTTCTAATTTGTCAGTCTTTTGACTTTGCTTTATTAATTCTTGCTAATTTGCCAGATCATTGGCTTCCAATTATCTAATTCTGATCTTTAAGGACTGATTTTCTGCTATAATCGTTTGATTTTCCTTTTTGGTTTGGTCTATCCTACTTTTTGTGTCTTCCAGCTATTTCTCCAATTGGGAGTTCTTGTCCTTTAAACTGTTATTTTCTTTTTGAACTAGTTCCCACTTTTCTTGCCAGAAGGCTTCCATCTTTTTATAAGCTCCAATTTAAATTCTTCAAGAGATTGTGGCCAATTTCCATTTTGGGGGGAAGGTTTTGGTGCATTTATTTGTATTTCCTCTGTAGTTTGGATTTTTCCTCTGGAAAAATGATACCAGGTCAACCTCTTCTTCTTCTTTTTCTTGGTGTTGGGAAGTTGTTCCTGGGCACTCTTTGCCATCACTATGGTGGTTTTTCCTTCCCTTTCCAGTCAGAAATCTGAGTGAGGAGGGCAGGCTCTCGGTGTATGGAGCTCAGGAGCAATGTTTTTGTCTGAGGCCACCTCTCAAGTCTCTGCAGCTTCTACTATTTGCTGCCTTTCTCTGTGCTTTCTCCCAGCAGGTGCCCAAGGTCTGTGCTCTTCAGCCTGCTGGGATTTCAGGTCTAGCTGTTCTCAAGGGTAGGTCTTTGGTGGTCTTAGTCAGCTACCAAGGACCTAGAGGTGCTCCCCACTCACTCTAGAGGTGCCCCTTGCTCACTCATTGATTCTAGCGTGCTCTGGCTCTGACTGTGGCTCTGTAGGTGGGGTGGGAGAGGGTAGATCAGCTCCCATTTTGGTGGAAGCTTTTTCACCCCCTTATAGTGTGGAAATGCCCAAATCCCATGTACCTTTAATGCTGCACCTTACTGTAGTGTCCCTTCATTTATATGAATTTGGGTTTTTTGGCCATTTGAGGTACTCTATATTGGTAGGTGTTAAGGAGAGAAAGAGTCCTGTATCTAGACCCAGAAGTCCAAACAACTGGATTTTAAAAATAAATGTATGCACAACACACTTTTAAGTTTAATTTGCATTTCTTTATCACTTTCTTAAATTTAGATCAGGGGTTCTGAAGCTTTTTACACAGGGGACCAATTCACTGTCCCTCAGACCATTGGAGGGCCGGACTACAAAAACCTCACCCTCACCCTCACCCTTACCCTAACCAGACAGCAGTATACACAGTGTAGAATCCCCTCCCCCAGATTGCCGCTCACCATGCTGACACCTTCCATTGTGCAGCCACATAATCCTTTGTGCAGTGCCTTGTTCTAAGGTGCCATGCAAAGGATTATGTCACAGGAAGTAGTACTGTACATGAGCGACACCTCACTTTGTGGCACCGCCACATACAGTGCTCCTTCTCCTTTCACCAGCGAAAGAGGTGTTCCTTCCCAAAGTGCAGTGGGGGCTGGATACATGGCTTCAGGGGGCCACATGTGTGTGACCTATGATTTAGATGATCAACACAACGGTGAATCTTCAGCATATCCTTGATTCTAATCTATTTCATTTACCTCAGGAATGTTCTGGAATTCTAATTATTTATCTATGTTCCAAGGGGAACTGGTATTTCAATGGATACAGTGCCAGGCCTAAAGTCAGAAAGATATGAGTCTAAATGTGGCCTCAGGTTCTTCCTCAGTGTAGGACATTGGGCATGTCACCAAATCGTTTGCCTCAAGTTTCTCAACAGTAAAATGAGCTAGAGATGGAAATGGCAAACTACTCTAGTATCTTTGCCAAAAAAAACCCAAAATGGGGCTCACAAAGAGTCACTCGTGGCTGAACAAACCAAACAACCTAAAGGCAGAATTGTGACTTGCTCCTGGTTTTTCAGGATTGTGTCAGCAACAATCAAATATGGTCTAGAATTCTCCTATGATTGTTTTATAAGTTACCTTTTAGACTTGTAGTGAACTTTTCTATAGCTTACTTGCTTTTTGAAAGAATTAATTTTAATTAATTCTCTTAAGTTTTAATTAAAAACATCTTGTTGACTGAGAAAAATACAAATCAAAAGTTCTTTAATATGTAGTCTATATATTGTGTTCAAGGAATCTACCTGTTTCCTAGTAATTATATTGTGAATTTTCTCAAATTAATTACAAGAATTTGACCACTATCTAAAATAATCTGGTAAGAGAAAGAACTATGGGAGTAGAAATACAAAAGCAAAACATATGACATCACATCACATGAATATATGGGTATGTGATTTGGGGTATAGGCCTTAAAAAAATCGCTCTATAGCAAAAATAGATAATACGGAAATAGGTACCAAGTGACAACATTTGTACATCTGAGTGGAATTGCTTGTTGGCTCTGAGAGTGGGAAGGAAAGAGGGGAGGGAAAGGATGAATCCTTTCCATGTGTAAACATGGAAAATTATTTTAAAAGAAATAAAGAAAAGAAAAAAGAAAATAAAGGGCAAAGAACAAAAATAGTTTCTGAAAATCAAATAAATAAATTAAGCTAAATAACCTGGAATTCTCTACTGTCTATGGAATCAATGTCCTAGAAAAACTGTCTTATATTTATATCTTTTAATTCTTGGATTTAATATTTGATTGCATTAGATCATTAAAGATAGAAGTTATAGATAAAGAATTATGCCAAATAAATTGCAGTAATATTCATTTCACTTGACTAGGTCTTTCAGTTTAGTATTCTACTTAAGAAATGTGCCAGATTGTTAATTATGTATCTTGGCTCCTAAAGTTTTTCTGCACAATTTTCAGGAGTCCTCTTAGAATGTAGTGGTGTTCTGCAACTATAATTGGGCCAATGATGATAAAAGAATTCTATTGGATTTATGTAGACTTCTATTTGAAAAATTTCAATGCCTTAGACTAAAATAGAGCTATATATTAATGGAGACCAATACCAAACACATGGAAATAAATTTATTTGACTGTTTACCATTTTATCAGTTTATTAAATTATTAAATGGACATTAAATTTCTCTACACTATACATTATTCAAAGCATTTATGTTACAGAAAAATACTAGATATCATAGGGATTTTATTGCATTGTTCTTGCAAAGTTTAAGGATTCCTCCTATAGGGATCCCTCTGATATGAATGGGAGCTCTCTACTGGCTACTGGATCATTATCCTAGATGAACTGAATTAGAAAATGTCCAGTTGTTTCAGGTTATCCCATCAATTTAGCTATCCCATCAATTGAAAGCAATATAAACCTAGTGACAGCGAATGTAGTAGATTTCTAATGACTGAAGTTCCTAAAGATGACATTGTGTTCTATTTGTTGAGTTTTACGGAATCTTCCGAACAGGTAGCATTCCAACATGACATCTCCTGACTACTCTATTAATGTTCTTGTCAAAATATCCTGTTTTCTGGTTAAAAGATTTCATTATTTTACACTGGAATAGTAATAGCTACACTAGCCTCTTTGCCGTTCCCACACTCCATTCATTTCCAATGCCCCTCACCTGGGCACTCCGGGTCCCCCAGGCTTAGCATTTTCCCCCTCCTCACCTCTGCCTGGTAGTTTCCTAGACCTTCTTTGAGTCTCAACACAACTCCTCTCCCCAACTCCAAGAATCCTTTCCCCTTTAGTACCACATAGTAGGTGTTTCTTAAGGGCTTCCTGACAACTTATCTCACGGGGTTAACTAACTGTTCATCTGCTGTAGAGACACATTTTCTGAGCTCTCTCCCACGAGTTCCTTAGATCGCGGATGTCTCTTGGTCAGTTTGCTCTGCAGTCACACCTGGTCCATTGGAGGGTTTTAAGGGAAGCGAATTAGGGGGGAAGCAAATATTTATGAGCTAAATAATTATGATAGAGAACAGAGAAGGGGGAAACCAAAAATGGAGCAGCCCTTTTCAACCTGAAAAAACAGAACCACCAAAGCATTACAGAAGAACAAGTCTTGAATCAGGCCAAGGGAGACAGAGTAGCGCACAAACACAGCACACAAAGCCACAGCTGTGACACTCGGGGAGCAGATCTATTTATACACTACAAAGTAGAGCCAAAGAGAAATAATGGACTGGTTACAGAGAGGTTGTAGTTCCAGGGTAGCGTGCCTGAGTGCTGCCTAAACACTGCAAGAGAAACTAAGAAGACATGAGGACTAGAAGAGCCTTGAATACACCCTATCCAGAGTGCTGAATGGGCGCTTGCAGGCCTGTTCAAGTCCCGGACAAAGATCAGACCGAGAGTCCTTTGGAGGCAAGTTCCCTGGCAAGGGAAAAGGAGGGGTTTCTAAAACTCGGTTGTCACTTCTTCAAGGTTTGGGGTTTGAAGTGTTTGGTTTGTGGCCTTTTGCTTTCCCTCTCCAGGAATTTAGGGTCGTGGCCACCCCGGGCTTAACTCTCTCTCAGCGGTGACTCAGAGAAAAGGATGGGGAAGTGGAAAGGAGAGCTGGGCTTACCCACATTTACCCTCCTCCCCTAGTGTGAGGGAGGAGGAGCTGCGCCCGCCCGCACGCCCGCCCGCACGCACCCTTTATAAGGAGGGTCCTCAACTTGCAGCTCTGCCGGCTCCACTTTCTCTGACAACGCCCTGCAGCATCCTCAGACCCGTTCCCCGCCGGTGTCAGCATCTCCAGGCTCTTGTGCTCTCCCGCAGCAAAGTCATGTCCTCCAGCAGCCGAGTAGCCGTGGTGACGGGGAGTAACAAGGGCATCGGCTTCGCCATCGTGCGCGATCTGTGCCAGAAGTTCTCGGGAGATGTGATTCTCACGTCCCGGGACCCGACGCGGGGCCAGGAGGCTGTGAAGGAGCTGCAGGAAGAGGGACTCAACCCGATTTTCCACCAGCTGGACATCGATGACCCGCAGAGCATCCGGACCCTGCGGGATTTTCTCAAGGAGCGCTACGGGGGTGTGGACGTGCTGGTTAACAATGCGGGAATCGCCTTCAAAGGTACGAGACCTGGGAATGGAGTGTGTGTGTGTGTGTGTGTGTGTGTGTGTGTGTGTGTGTGTGTGTGTGTGTGTGTGTGTTGCATTTCCTTCTCCAGTGGATCAATGCAAACAAGTTCAGTAATTTGCCCACTGAGCCACTTAGCTGCTCCGAGGCAAACAGAAGTTAAATTACTTGTCCAAGGTCACACAGCTAGATGTCTCTGGCTAAATTTGAACTCAAGTCAGTCCTGACTCCAGACCCTGCACTCTGTCCCCACTGAGTCACCCACCTGCCCCTTCCTCGCGAAATTACTTTCTATCGTTTTGCTTGTATCTCCTTTGTGTTGCAGCCTTACTGTAGAGAGCCGGACGGTTCATTCTTCTTGTACCGTTTCTTCCTGGCTGACTTTTGTTTGCACGCAGTTTTGTGCTTCTGGGAAGACTCGTTGAAGTTGTGACTTTTGTACCTTCCAAAGCATCCTGGTGCAAATTTCCACCTTCTGAATTTCACAAGGAGGTTCTTGTCTAAGTAATGTTACTGGACCCCGATTATGAGGTCTTGTGTTTATTGCCAGAACTTTAAGCCTCAGAGAAAACTTTCAAACTCGGTCTCTGTAACACACCAACTCGGCAGGGCATTTGGGGGCATTTTTCATTTTTGCTTCAACTTTTTAAGTGTCCTAAAAGTTAGAGAGCTCGGACTAGAGTCGGGAAGATCTGAGTTCAGTTACATCTTCACACACTTGCTACCTATTTTCTCTTGGGCAAGTCGTTTAATCACTTTCCCTGGGCAGAACAAAAGCACCTACCTAGAAGGTTCTTGGGTGGGAGGATCAAATGGCATGATAGTTGTAAGGTGTCTAGCTCATTTTCTAGTTTAAAGTTAGATGAATTTCTTTGCTTTCGAAAGAGTAAAATTCGGGGTGATTCCTGTTGAACTTATTCTTCATTTTCTTCCCCCTCTCCTTCTATAGTCACTGATACCACACCTTTTCCTATTCAAGCTGAAGTGACCATGAAAACCAACTTTTTTGGCATCAAAGCTGTATCTGCAGAATTACTGCCTTTAGTAAAACCTGGAGGTAAGTTCGTTATTTGGAATTCAAACTTTCACATGTATACAAGGAGGAAAAATGCAGAATGACCAAACAATCTTTAAGTAGTAATAAAAGATCTGGGTTTCTGACTCCAATTCTAAAAACAATTTCTTCGTTTATTGGCCCAGTTCCTATAATTTCTTAGCACCACTCCTAACTTTCTTTGATAATCTCCTCCCTTTTGATTCAGGGAGATTGGCAAATGCTTGATTCTATTACACTAGTTATGTAAGTTATGACTAAGCAAAAAATAAAGAGGGAGGAGAATAAAAATACCTGTATATCGACTCCTCCCTCAACAAAAGACAGAGAATTCCAGTCCTTTTTTTCCCATAGAAATCTGAAAATTTATTTATTCCAAAAGGAAACAAGTTTGACCAAGTTTTCTATACATTTTAAATTTCAGACCTCTATCTGAGGGTCTTTATTTTGTCTTCAGAAGTTTGTTCTCTAGTATCTCCTGTGTTCCAGGCTGACTTTTATTAAAGCACTTTAGTCCATGGAAACCTGCCTTTCTTTCTTTTGAACCCCTTGAAATCTGCTTTCTCAAAAGCTAGGATACATGTCAGACTATGTTATCTTTAAGAAGAGTATTAAAACCTCTAATTGTTTATTGTTTTTTCAAAAATGCCTTTGTATACTGTTTGTTCTCAGTCTATCTCAAAGGGTGGCCATCTAAGGATAATTGTACCAAAAAGGAAACCGATTTCCTTTTCTTGTTTTTCCTCTTGGTCACACTATAAGTGGCCCCATGGACAGGGTGATTCCTTCAACAGATTTTCTTTTCTTTAAATACCTCTGTTGGGTAAAAGGAGGAGGGCACAGAAAAATATCAGATGTAGCAATACAAAATCACATTTGAGAGCTATTAAGATACTATGTACAAGCAATATGGAAACTTTGGGCAGAGACAGTAGTCAGCTGGGACAGTGATCAGAGGGTGAAGGACGCCTTTGAGCCTGTCTCAGATAATCAGAGATGAGGGGAAATTATACACTACATCATAGGTAGAGCAGATAGCATGAACAAAGACTGGAGTGTGTAAAAATGGAGACTTGAATCCAGAACTCTGGTCCCCAGAAGTCCTTGCTCACTTCCCAGAATGCTTTGTAATCACACTGAATTCTTACCTGGGCGAGATCACAAATTATTATTTAAAGAAGTTCTCAGCCTACTGAGGGTTTCTTTCCTACTTCCACTTCGGAGCAGATGCTTCTCATGATGTGAGTGAAATTTGAATGGGCCTCTCGGCCCTCCTAGCACGTGCTTCTCTTACTTGTATATTCTTAAATTCCTTATCTTAAATAAAACTCTAAAAACATAATATTCCTTGCAGAAAGAAACTAATTTCTACCTGCCTCAGTTTCCCCAAATTTTAATCTTTACAGTTGAATTTTAACTGTTACAAGTGAAAAGGAGATTTTTCTTTGTTTGGTTTTTCCCTTTTTTCTTTTCTTTATAGATTCCAGGCTCCTCAAGGGAAGAATCCTCTTTTCTTCATAAAGTGATCTCCTAGCCAGATTCCCAAACCTCTTTTAGGTGGTTTTGCATAAACATTTTTACACATACATTGCCCATTAGATTGATGGCTATAACACTCAGGTCTTGTATGTTCTTATCACTTTGCCTCCTCACTCTGTAGTGTTTTTCCCGAGGATCTGAATACAAGAAGCATCTTATTGATGTGCCTCTTGTGGGGAACTTGCTCGGGTGTGTTGGAAAAATATCCCAGAGTTGGTGCTGTATATAAAGTAATGGCCATGATATAGTTTTGAAAGTTTCTGTTTGTAAAGGCCCCAGAAATGACAGAATATTGGACCCAGAAAGAACTTCAGATATGATCAAGGGTAATAACCCTCCTCATTTTTCAGATACGGAATCTCTCTGTCTAAGAATATTCCTTTAGAATAAAATACTGCTTACAATTCCAAAGGATTCAAGGACCCTGATCAAGGTCAGTCACTTACTTGGTGACAAATCTATTGAGACATATAATCTGACTTCCAATCCAGTGATCTTGACATTAATAAAATCCTCTGAGGGAAATTGACTTTACCTTTTAGCCCCGATTTCCTTATCTATATTAAAAGCCCCATAAAAATGTCATGTTCA
Source organism: Monodelphis domestica (assembly GCF_027887165.1). Classification (NCBI taxonomy): domain Eukaryota; kingdom Metazoa; phylum Chordata; class Mammalia; order Didelphimorphia; family Didelphidae; genus Monodelphis; species Monodelphis domestica. Next base: position 11,520,011 of record NC_077230.1, on the reverse strand, counting down.
TTCTTACCATCTCTCATATAAATTAGCCCATTCTAGGGTTCTTCCCAGGTGCCAGAAAAAAGTATTTGCATGATTTATCTACTCTGTGCATTTTTGTTAAACACTCAATGAATGTTTCGTACTAATAGCTCATTGATATTTAAATGACTGTTTAAAATGAATTGGTATTGACAAAACTAAACTAGATGAGATTAGGAAAAACTCTTTTTAAAAAATAATAAATAAAAAAGATGAAAAGTATTATGATCAATGCAATTGCCCTCTTTGGCAGATGACAAGGACGATGGGTGGAGAATGAGATATCAATTGGTTTTGCTTGATCATATTTATTTGTTTAAAAGGAAGGCTTTTATTTGGGGAGGGATAGAGATAGTGAGAGGAAAAACGAAAAAAGTAAAAGAAGGAAACAAAAAGGAATTTAATTTAAGGGGGGGGAAGAAGCAAGCAAGATAAATTTCTGAATTGATCAAAGAAAACAGAGGGACTATTGGTACCACATCATAACATATTGATTAGCATATTCAATTTGATTTATGTTTCATGAAAAAAGCCTGTTCTACAAAGTAGATCCATGGTTGTTCAAGTAATCCTCATTTTGTGCCCTTTAAATATGGAAATGCTCACGATGAACAACTTTAGGTTCATAACAAAATATTTTTAATATGATATTCCTGAATCTTCCACAGCGTGCCCCTCTGTGATGCCTTCTCACTCTGTGGAACTGTCCTGGGTTCTTCAGGCTATCCCAGTAGATTGTAAGCACAGCAGGCTTCTTTCTTGTTGAAAACTTAGCACCAGACTGACTGTTTCCAAACAACCATTTTACTGAACTGTAATGAAACTCATCCACTGTACATTGTTCAAATGGTAATAAATGGGTTGGTTTTTTTTCGGCCACAAAACTTATGCAAAAAAGTACAATTAAAAAATGGTCTGTAGGCCTGGGTGACTCCCTCCCAGTTTTGCAGAGATGGTGGCAGATTGGATAAAGGGGATAGAGTGTTAAATACCATAGTTTGTAGATGATTCAGAGACTTTAATTTTGCCACCCCTACTCTGAATGTGAGAGAAGTGTCTGATGCAAGGAATGGGTACGGAGGGAACTTTGGATTCAGCTGGATCAGAGATCTGTTTGATCCATAATTCAGATCTTGAATAAAGCTTTACTTCAGTGGATGCATGATCTCATCCATGTGGGCAGGCCTTCCATCAGCGTAGACTGCAATCCCTTTCTGCCTTCTTATCTTGTGTGTTTCTTGCTTGTTAGAGCATTTTTTAGATATCAAAAGTTTTTTCTTCCTGGAAAAGAAAAGATTAAAAGAACAAACAGACTTCATACTACTATGAAAGTACTACCTAGTGTTTACCCAGGAGCTTCTTATTCAGATTCCTGAACAAATTTGGACATGTTGGTTCAGAGGTTATATTGTTCTCCAACCGAAGGGAATTAGGAAAGGTGGAATCAGCTTGGAGGTCTACTAGGTTCACCAGTGGAGAGCCCTCAGGTATCAGTAAATACTTTTATAAGCCATCACCTTTTCTCATCATCTACCTTTTCTCATCTCTACTCCCTTTCACCTATTTTTTTTTAAGCTGGGTGACAGTTTTCAATCAAAAGTAATTTCTGAGGGGCAGTTGAGTAGCTCAGTGGATTGAGAGTCAGGTCCAAAGATGGGAGGTCCTGGGTTCAAATTTGACTTAAGATATTTCCTAGCTGTGTGGCTGTGGGCAAGTCATTTAACTCCCATTGCCTAGCCCTTACCACTCTTCTGTCTTGATTCCAAGACAGAAGGTAAGGATTAAAAAAAAAGTCATTTTTGCCTCTTAATACTAAAGATATTTGCAAAGATAGCTGCTATGGCTAAGACCTATGAGCTATATGGATTGATTTCATAATCAGTTTGACTGAAATTTTTCTCTTATTGTATTAGAAATATTTCATTAAACATTGATTAAATATTGATAGACAGGTACAATTCTTCCATACGTCATTGCCATGTATGTTTATTTATACAGACAACATTGTGCCTTGGTGCATAGAAACACTTTTTATATTTTTCATTTATTTCATTTATTATGGTCTTGCAAAATAATTTTTAGATATGTGAACATACCTTAATTCCCCACAATGCTCAGATATGTACATGCATCTCAGTGTCATGACAATTAATGAGGATATATCTATAAACTTTGAATTCTTTAGAGGAAAGTTTTCAAGAACACGACTGACAAGTTGTTTTTCCATATGTTTCATCATAGGCAGAGTGGTGAACATCTCTAGCATGATGAGCTTACGTGCTCTTGAAGGCTGCAGCCCAGAACTACAGCAGAAGTTTCGCAGTGACACAATCACAGAGGAAGAGCTGGTGAGGCTCATGGAAAAGTTTGTGGAGGATGCAAAGAAAGGAGTGCATCAGAAGGAAGGTTGGTCCAACAGTGCTTATGGAGTGACCAAGATTGGAGTCACTGTGTTGTCTAGAATCCATGCCAGGCAGCTGAATGAGCAAAGGAAAGGTGATAAGATTCTTCTGAATGCCTGCTGCCCAGGATGGGTGAGAACTGACATGGCGGGGCCCAAGGCTACCAAGAGTCCAGAAGAAGGAGCTGAAACCCCAGTTTATTTGGCTCTTTTGCCCCCAGATGCTACAGAACCTCACGGCCAGTTTGTCATGGAGAAAAGGGTTGAAAAATGGTAAACTTCGTTTGTGAATCCATTCTAGTAATACTAGAATGATAAGTATCCTGGAGTTGATTTAAAAGTATATTTAGAAAGAAATAAAAATAAGGGTATATTTTCGGTTGCCTACTGATTACATGATAGATTGTACAATGACTAAATATCTGTAATGTTGTTGGGAAAAACACAAAATTGAGATTGCTTAAATGGAATAAAAGATTTTCAAAAAACTAGAAAGAAATTATTAAATACTCTTGAAGTTTTAGTTATTTGTGACCAATTTCACATGCAGAATTTGCTTCATCACAGAAACAGGTAACACATATTGAGTATGAAGAAGAGCAGCTAACCTTTGAATGCTCTGAGGAAAGTCAAGACTGGCCATGAGATGAAATTGCAGACCCCTCCATGGCATAGCCTGAGGCTGCCTAAGATCAGGAAAAGTCTTATGTTAAGACTGTATCCACTTGGATCAGCTAGTTAGTACTGTGGAAAGAGAATCAGGCTTAGAGATAGGAAACCCTAGGTTTAAATCTGGCCTTAGACACTTCCAAGCTGTGTGACCCTGGGCAAGTCATTTAACCCCAATTGCCTAGCCCTTACAACTCTTCTGTCTTAGAATTGATACAAAGAAGGCAAAGGTTTGGTTTTGTTTTTTAAATTCCCACTCAAGGAGAGACAAGAGACAGGAGTTGGATTCAACAGAACCAGAAGGAAGTCCACTTAACTTATCCCCTGCTGCTATTCTCCCCTGCTTGACCAAATTCTTCCTATTGTTTTCCCGATATTTTGGCACTACCCACCCAACCCTGATATGTCCACCAAATACCTGGCCTGACCACTGCACCTCATTCTTTCTGAGTTCATTGATTCCAAAATAATTTTAGTGGGATCTTATTTTTTTATTATTGGAGGCCTTCTGTGACAGAGGCTGGCACTAAAGAAAAGTGCCAGACTGAAGAGTGTGTGAATTTGATCACCTTGATGGGGGAAGGGCCCCAGGAGGATGGCATATTAAGGAGAAGCAGAAGGTTCCCTTCTGAAGAGCAGTTGGTCTCTCAGTCTGGAGAAGCTGAATAGGGAGGAGTAAATAAGATTTTCTCCAGAGGGTTGCCCACCTTTTCCCGCTTGTGACTGGAAATCCTTCCCCCCAAACATTTCCCAATTGAAAAGACTATTGAAGAGAAACTTGAGAAAAGGTATTTTGAATCTTTATCAGATTTTACCTCAGCTCCTGATGCTCTGGGTCTGAACTATGGCCAAGGGGCCAAACCCAGGGTAAGTCAACCTGACTATCTCTCAGGGGGCGCAGACTGCCAAAGCCTGAATCCCCCACCCCAAACTTAAGGAGGGAGGGAAAAGGGTTTTAGTTAGAGAAAGGGACTCCCTTTCCCCACTTTACTTTCTCATTCTTCTCCCTCCTCCTCTCTTCCTTTATTTTACCCTGATTGAGTTAATTGACATTAAAGTAGTTATCTTTTCCCTAAGCTTTGAATCAAGGGTGAGTGAACAGCTTCAAGGGGGAGAGACATCTTCTTAAGAAGAAATATTTAAGTCTCTAGTAGTGGAAGGGTGACAAGAGGGACAAGAGCAAATCTGGGAGAGCAGCCATAGCTAAGGAGTGAAAGGTGAAGGGTGAAAATCTTCAAAGCCCCTCTCCTCTCTCTGAGCCAACCCTAAACATCAGCTGTCTCTCTCCTAGATCCTGTTTCCTTTACCAACCCCAAACTTTCCTCCATTACATCCGGCACCCCAGGAAATAAAAGAACCCCCATTTTAAGAAAAGCTTTACTGATCAACTGTTACCAACCAACAGTTGTAAATCCTCAGGCTAGCAGCCATTGTCACTGGCTCTGCCTAGGGGTTTCCACACAGAATCAAAGACATCTTGATTCCTGGTGGGGGGGAGTAGAAGCCAGTCACCAACTGCCACTCTGGTCAGTTGGAAAACTTAAGAAGTGAGGCCATTGTAAAAGGGAGGTTGTATAAGGGCTTATAGGATCTAGCCATCTTAGATCCTGGTTGGAAGCAAAACTTGTAGAGACAACAACCATTTTCTAACTGGGAAACATGTTCCAACTAATACTATGGCCAGCTGTGGTAGGAGTAATTGGCATTTATTGGTGCTACTGTACAATATACAATACAGTGGCTAGATAATCTGGGAAATTTATCACTATGACTATGGATTGGACACAGATATCAATAAATTATCTAGATATGAATTAACTCTGGCAAGTCATACCCCAAGTCTATGTTGTGTTTATGCCAATGACTAATATCTTAAAGTACATCAAAGCTGGAACCAACCTGATTTTCCAGAAGAGACCTGTGAAAACTTTGGTGATTGATTAGAACTCTTATTTGAACACATAGCCATTTTGACTGAGATTTGTCAGGAGTATATGAGTAAAAAACAAGAAAACAGGGGAAAGAGGAAGGGCATGGTGAATGGGGAACTGACTACAGAAGATGTGACTGTGAATACTAATAAGGACTCTGGGACTGATAATAGCAATACTGGGACACCATTAGGAGCAGTAGGGGAAAGTGACATGGCTAATGATACAACAGCAAAAAGCAACAAGGCACCAACTAATGCATTTGCTAACAATCTTGCAAAGGCTCAAAAGATTATGCCTTTACGTGATGTAGCCAAGGTCACTGATAACTCTAGAATCTTACATGCAAAGGTTCATAAGTCATTCACCACCCATGACTTAGATTCTCTATGTAAACATATGCCTAAATTTTTAACAGAGCCCCAGCTCACAATCAAAGAGCTAAAAAGAGCATTTTGCCCCCATGAACCGGACTTAGGATGTAGAAATTCTTTTATCTGAACTTTTTACACCCCAAGAACATAAAAACTTTATTGAACAAACTAGGAGAAATTCCTCACTTACAAGCTGGCCAGAAGTTTTTGAGGATCTGGATTTTTCTAATCCAAGATTAATGACTGATCTTAAAAAATGCAGTGAGGATCTATTGCAGGGAATGAAGCAATTGTCTGAAAGATCCAATGCATAGGGAAAATTTGACACATTATCCCAAGAAAAAAATGAACACCCAAGGGCATTTATGGATCGCCTTACTGAAAAAATTGAGGGGCTGTTGGGCTTTAACCCTGATTCAAAAGAATCAGAGGCACATGTGAGGAGACAATTTCTTAAGGGCTGTGATAAGCACTTGAGGGATTTCTTCAGGAACTACTTCCCTAAGTTTGATAACTTCTCACTTAATGAACTCAGGGACATTGCCACCTATCCACATGATAACTAAGTAGAGCAGGAAAGGGAAAAGGAAGATCTAATGAAAAAGCTCCAAGTGACCATTGAAACATTAAGTCAGAAAGAAATAGAGGAGGTTAAAAACCTGGCTACAATTAAGATATTTAACAGACAGACCACACAGTATTGACAGACACCCCAAAGTCAACAGAGGGTGCAAAGAGACACCAGAACTTGCTTTTTATGTTCTCATCAGGGACACATAGTGAGAAACTGCCCAATGAAACATCGCCACGAACAGGGCCAAAATAAGAGAAATGGAAAAGGTCAAAATTCATATTATCAAGGAAAAGTGTATATTAACCATTAACAGACAGGGACAGAGTAGTTTAGGGTGGAAAAGGGAATGTTATAACTAGAGAGGTAACATAGGGACAGAATAAACCAGATTTCAATTGATATAAGTTTATATATATATATACATATATGTATATATATATGTATATATATATATAAATGTTATGAATTATATACATTGGAATTAGTATCACACAAAGCATAGGATAGTTCAATTTTATTTGAGAGTTAAATTTTTTTATTGATTGCAATAGGAATTACTTTGTATTTAGAAATAAAATTGTTATATTGTAAAAATTTTGTTGGCACATAATCCTAACCCTCTTCCCACAACTCAGTCTTAGCATAAGATAGGAACTTGGGTTATCAAATAGACAGAATAGGATACGATTTATTATTTTGGGAGGGGGGAGGTTAGATAGGAACAATAAGTAACATAGATAGATTAGAATAGACATAGAAGGTAAGTAACTGGTGTGGACCAGGGTGGCATCACATGGACAACAGGAAATGGAGAATTGTGACAGAGGCTAGCACTAAAGAAAAAATGCCAGGCTGAAGAGTGTGTGGATCTCATCACCTTGATGGGGGAGGAGCTCCAGGAGGATGGAATCTTGAGGGGAAGCAGAAGGTTCCCTTCTGAAGAGCATTTGGTCCCTCTGTCTGGAGAAGCTGAAGAGGGAGGGGTGAATAAGATTTTCTCCTGAGGGTTACCCACCTTTTCCTGCTTGTGACTGGAAATCCTTCCCCCCCCCCAACATTTCCCAATTGAAAAGACTATTGAAGAGAAACTTGAGAAAAGGCATTTTGAATCTCTGTCAGACTTTACCTCAGTTCCTGGTGCCCTGGGTCTGAACTGTGGCCAAGGGGCCAAACCCAGGGTAAGTCAACCTGACTATCTCTCAGGGGGCAAAGACTGCCAAAGCCTGAGTTCCTCTCCAAACTTTAGGAGGGAGGGAAAACGGTTTTAGCTAGAGAAAGGGACTCCCTTCCCCCACTTTACTTTCTCATTCTTCTCTCTGTCAGGTATTCCTTTGTATTACCCTGATTGAGTTAATTGACATTAAAGTAGTTATCTTTTCCCTAAGCTTTGAATCAAGGGTGAGTGAACAGCTTCAAGGGGGAGAGACATCTTCTTAAGAAGAAATATTTAAGTCTCTAGTAGTGGAGGTGGGACAAGAAGGACAAGAGCAAATCTGGGAGAGCAGCCATAGCTAAGGAGTGAAGGGTGAAGGGTGAAAATCTTCAAAGCCCCTCTCCTCTCTCTGAGCCAACCCTAAACATCAGTTGTCTCTCTCCTAGATCCTGTTTCCTTTACCAACCCCAAATTTTCCTCCATTAAACTTCCCTCTGATTTTGTATGGGAAAGAGGTCCTTTGGGGAGTTTGCTTGGGAGTTCACATGGCAAGTTAATATTTATTTTGATATGAACAGGTATTATTGACTTTAAGTCAAAGAACACAGGTGTTGATTTCTTGAGGCTGTCATCTTAAACAACAGGAAATGTTTGGTGAGGATCAGGAATGCCTTGGAACAGCTCCACAGGTGGGGAGAGAAGAAAGAAGGGTTTGAGTCTGGGAAGGGTGAGGGAGCAGAGAGAAGGGAGACTCCCAGGCAGGAATAGAACTACATAAAAGATAGATGCTCTGGGACAACAAAAACACTTTATTAGAGGGGTCCCAGCACCTCAGGATTCATGCATGTGCCAAAGAACTAGGCATTCCCTGCCTCCAAACACTTCTCCACCTCTTGTTAGATGCAGGTAGAGTCAAGTTCCCTATGTACTTCCCCTTCTTTCCTTATTCCTCATGGGGCAACAGAATTCATTTCAGTAGAGCAAACTAGTTTCCCCTATGGATGACAGGGCAGCAGCAGTAGCCTATTGGTGCCAGTCTGGCCTGAGTCTAAAATGACAAAATTTCTGAACCCTAAATGCCTCCTGTCTGACAAGAGTTGCAGGTTCCATGTTTAGAAGCTGCCCTACTGTGTGCCCCCTTCCAGTATAGACAATGGGGACTGAATTCAGACACAGATGCCCTGTTGGCATATGTTCTTCTCTACTGGGTAGAAATAAAGCACAGTTGGCTCCGCTGCTCTTCATTTGGATCCTCATACTATAGGGGCTCTATTAAACATCTTGAGCGACTCACAAGGTGCAAAGAGAGCTCAAAGGATAAGAGTAATAGACCTGAATGTGGGAGGACCTGAGGTCAAATCTTGCTTCAGACACTCACTAGATGCAAATCATTCATTTTCTCTAATTGTTTCCTGATCTGTAAACTGGGTATTATCACAGTACCTACCTTGCAGGACTGATGTGAGGATTAAATGAGATCATGTTTGTAAAGCACATTGAAAGCTTAAAGATACTTGAAGATATTATATACTTGAAGATATTAATGCTATAGTGTTTTTATAACACTTATAAGCCTGATTTTCTTTTTACACTACTTTATGTTTATTATCTTATTTATTCCTAATAAGGGGAGGACTGCAATTATGTGGTACAGTGGATAGAGTGCCCGGTATAGTATCAGGAAGACATCTTCTGTAATAGTGAGGGGGACTTAGAAAGGGAAGGGACAACTGAACAGCTGTTTGGGGACTGAATTCTATGTGGCACTTCCTCTTTCTTTCACTGAGTTGAGCAGTTACTAATGGAGTCAGTCAGTCCAGACTGAGTAAATCTATTCCCCACAGCTTCCTTCTTAACTGATGGATTGAAATTCCCCTCCTACAACATAGACTCTGAATCAATTTCTGGTATAACTCAAAGTATCTAATTTATTCTGGTATAGGGTTATTGAAAGAATGAGGAAATGAAAGGAAGGGAAAGGGCAGAGGGAAGAGGAAGTCCCTGATATTATCTTTCCTAATATAACTCTTGAGGGCTTGACCAAGGAAATCTCTTCAGGGAATATGCTCTGAGTCCCCCTAAGGGAAAAAGAGTCTCTATCCCAAAGATTTGCTTCAGTTGGCATTGACATCTTCAGTCAGTTCAAGCAAAAGGATTTTTTGAGATTGGTATTTCTTTCCCCCAGCTCCACACAAAGTCCCAGATAAGAAGAACTTTGGGTCTTTGGCTCCAACTGTTTTTGAGCCTAGATGGCATTCCATCCCACCCACCCCCAGGTCTTGTGAAAGTTCCATTTGCTGCTTTTCTCAGCATCTCTTTACACTTCAACTTCTCTTTGCTCTTGGTCATCCCCTTGTTCACAATCCCCCATTTTTGTGTCCATACACAGTCAGCTAAACTTTGCATATTATAGTTCAGTACTTACCATAATGATTTATTAATGTATTTTCTAAATCAAATGCTTTCATTTTGCTGTTGTTTAACTCCTTTTGTCACTGCATGAATGGGATTCTTGCATGTTGGTGGTCATTGCTTTCTTAGCTTCTGTCTTACAGGGCTTTAAATCCTGGCACAGTATGCAGAGCTGGTAGTGGTCAGTCTATGCTTTTCCTCATGCAGTTTCATCCTCTTACAGAGTGGGAATCTCTTCTCACTGCCTACCTTTCATACTATGTCCAGTGGGAGAGCCCCTTTATTCATCTGGTTTTGATTTCTGTCCTTTTGAGATGTTTTGTAATGATCAGTTGAAAGGCGATTCAGAGGGATCCTACCCTCGATGCCACCATCTTGGCTCTACCCATCCAGCTATGAATATTTTTGTACAATCCTTTTTTATTATCTCTTTGGGGTACAAACCTAGTAGTGGCATTGCTGGATCAAAGGGCATGCATTCTGTTAAAGCCCTTTGGGCATAATTCCAAATTGCCTTCAAGAATGGTTAGATCAAATCACAACTCTACCAGCAGTGTATTAGTGTCCCAATTGTGCCACATCTCCTCTAACATTTATTATTTTCCTTTGCTGTCTGTCATATTAACCAATCTGCTAGGTGTGAGGTAGTATCTCAGAGTTGTTTTAATTTGCATTTCTCTAGTTATGAAAGATTTAGAACACTTTTTCATGTGATTATTGATAGTTTTTATTTCTTCACAGGAAAACTGCCTATTCATATCCTTTGGCCTGTAAACCTCAAAATTTCTTAGACTTATAAATGTTGAAAATTTCACCATTGGGAAATTTCATACTTGAAAAATTTCCTATTGATAGTGGGTCTTGGCTATTGGAATGTGAACCCCATTGGCATGGGAGGTTCCTCCTCCTCCCTTCTTAAGAGTACTTTAGGACAGAAACCTTTTGCTGAATAATGGAAAGGACTTTGACCTATGCTTAAGCATAGAACAGGAATTTCTTTGAGTCATGATTGATTTTAGAATTGATACAATGGAGATACTTGGAATCAATCTCCACCCTACTCAGTCCTAACAGGATTGAGGAAGGGCTGCAGCATAGATCAAAATTTAATTATTCCAATCTCTACCCTACTCAGGTTAACAGGATTTAGGAAGGGCTGTAGCAAAGGATCAAAGATTTAATTATTTGAGAATATGACCTTCAACAGACATGTGCAAAGCCAGAGACCTCTGGGCGGTCCTGGGTTAAGCTAGAGCCTCCATTGGCACAGGGAAATTGATGGACAGTGATTGGTAGATGTGAGAACTGAGGGGAGGGAACTTGGATGGTTTCCTGAAAGATAGAGGGGTCTGAAGACTCAGGGAGGGGAGTTGAGGAGTTGGTCTGAGTGGTTGGAGTGTGCTCTGAGAAGCTTGCTCTGAAGGAAGCTGAAGGTGGGGGCCTTTGAGACTGTTTCTCCATTTTGGTCACGTGAGTAATAGGGACTTATCTCTTTTCTTTGCCCCAGCTATCTAAGGGCTTGGGCCTTTTGGCCCAGCCTAAACAGAAGGGGTATTTAAGCCGTATTCCCTTCTCTTCCCTTTCTCTCTCCCTCTCTCTCTCTATCTCTAATTCCTTTCTTCCTCCTGTCTGTAATTAAACTTTATAAAAGGTTGACGGCTGACTTGAGTTTTCATTTAGGAATTACATAGTTGAATCCCTTGGCAACCTTAAATTAATATATATCAGTCTTTTAAAAGTGATTTCCTTGTCACAGACCATCTGTCAATTGCGGAATGGCTTGATTTTGTGTACATTTGACTTAGTTCCAGTGCAATGATGGGCACACTGTATGAGAACACTTGGTCAATGTGGCATACACTTTATATTGTTAAGTGTAAAAATTAGGGGGGTTTTGACTGAATATATTATACTAGTGGTCACCAGGGATTAATTCAATCCCAATAAAATACTCAAGTCAGTTTTTGGATTTTTATAGTGGTTTAATTATAATAGAGGGAAGAAATTAAGAAGAAGAGAGAGAGAGAGGAAAGAGACCTTAAACTGTTCCAGACTGCGATGAGCCAGGCAGAATTTCAGAAGCCTTGGCCAAGGAGCCTTTCTCAGTCTAGCTCAGCTATCAGCCACAAGGTCTCCTCTGAGATGAGGGGTCTCCTAGGAGGATAGCGTTTTAGGAGGTAAAGGAAAAAAGGAATCAGCCTAAACCACTCACCAAGCATTCTAAGGAAGCCGCCACAAGTCCCAATCCTGAAAGAGTCCAACATCTCCATGAGAGAGGCCGGAGAGAGGAAGTGATGCGAAATATATAGACCGTTCTTTTCATCACTTCCTGCATCTCACATGTAGCGTAAGCTTGACTTAGGACAGCCCAGAGGATCTGTCAGTTGTTTCTTATTTGTCACTTGCTAGCACATGTCTGTCATAGGCCATCCTCCTCAACACTTAATTCTTAAGTAGGGGTGTATACATTCCTGGTTGATAGGATTTTAAAGACTAATCAGGGTGGAGAAAATCTAAAATTCACAATATGCTATAGGGTTCAAATGTTCTTTTTCTTCTCTTAGTATTTTCACACTGCTCCTTATTTGGCAGTGTCTCTGCTAGGGAGGTCTCCTAGCTAGTGAAGAAGTTAGCTTATATTTTATTTATTTTTATATTGTTTATTATAAAATCTAGTCATCTCATATAAACTTTTAGGTAGTAGATATGTAATGGAGATGCCATTCCCAATTGTTAAACAAATGTGATTAGGTAAGGAGGAAGTTTGCGTAAAGCTCTTGGTACCAATCCTAAAATATTAAGTATGTACTTTGACTGAATCCTGGTTCCTCCATAAAGATAACAATCATACAGAGTTGGCCTTTGCTTTTTTGTCAAAATCAGGATGCTCAGATTTTATCTCTTTCCAGAGGGGTTGATGATAAGATCAAAAAGTCTTCTTCTAAATTCTTTGAAAATATTGTTTATGAGCTTCAGCAGCCGCCACCGCCATCTCCCGCCTAATGTCAGCCATGCCCAACTTTGTGCTGTTCAGTGGCAGCTCAAACCAGGACTTGTCCCAGAAAGTGGCTGACAGGTTGGGGCTAGAACTGGGCAATGTAGTCACTAAGAAATTCAGCAATCAGGAACCCAGTATAGAAATCGGTGAAAATGTGAGAGGGGAAGATGTCTACATTATCCAAAGCAGCTGTGGGGAAATGAATGATAACTTGATGGAACTTCTCATTATGACCAATGCTTGCAAAATTGCATCATCATCCAGGGTGATCGCGGGGATCCCATGTTTTCCATATGCCTGAGAAGATAAAAAAAGACAAGAGTTGTGCTCCAATTTCTGTAAAACTTGTGACTAATCTGCTTTCCATGGCTGGGACTGATCATATCATTACAATGGATCTCCATGCTTCTCAGATACAGGAATTTTTTAATATTCCAGTGGGTAATTTGTATGCAGAACCTACAGTTTTACAATGGATTCAAGAAAATATTGCAGAATTTAGGAATTGTATCATTGTGTCTCCAGATGCTGGTGGAGCTAAAAGAGTGACATCGATTGTTGACACACTGAATGTGGAGTTTGCTTTGATTCATAAAGAAAGAAAGAAGGCAAATGAAGTAGACAGGATGGTTTTGGTTGGTGACACGAAGGATGGTGTAGCCATCCTTGTGGATGACATGGCTGATACATGTGGCACAATATGCCATGCTGCAGATAAGTTACTGTCTGCTGGAGTCACCAAATTTTATGCTATTCTGACTCATGGAATCTTCTCTGGGCCAACTATTTTCAGGATTAATAATGCGGCATTTGAGGCTGTGGTGGTCACAAATACAATTCCACAAGAAGACAAAATGAAGCACTGATCTAAAATCTAGGCAATTGATATTTCAATGATACTGGCTGAAGCAATACAGAGAACACACAATGGTGAATCTGTATCTTACCTGTTCAGTCATGTTCCACTATAACTCCAGATCATTGCTTTCCTGTAGGCTGTGTACAGCTACAGTATGCTTTTCTTTAATTATTGGGATTCAACAGTATAATAATTAATGTTATTATAGCTTCAATTGTGTGAGCTTTGAGATCTTCTTTTTTCCTTTCTTGAACCTGTTCTTGCCTTTCCAACATTCTGCTTAACCCCCCCTACACACATACACACACACACACACACACACACACACACACACACACACACACACATTTTCCCCCTTTTTTAAGAAATAAATTGGCTTCTATGGGAAATGTCTGCATTTTGATTTGGACTGGCAGATAACTTTCCTGTACTCTTATATTATACTGGACCTATAATCATAACAGTATAATTACATTTCAGAAGTTTTTTAATTATATATATCTGGGTTTGTCAAAGGTAGCCCTGTATTAATGCATTTCATATAATACATTTATTTAATAAAAATGTCCATGGGCATTGGAATCAGACCTTTTATTCAGAATAAAAATTATTTTAGAAAATTGTAGGATACCTTGAATGCTGATTTTTTTTTTAGCTGGGAGTTCAAAATGTCTTGGACTTGACCTATTTTGAACAAAGTTTTGAATAGCTATAATGGTCATTGACCAATTTGCTTATGAATATTTGTAGACAAATCAGTTGACAATGTGTAGTATAAACAAATGTAGTTTGATGTATCACATCTAAGTTGACTGTGTAAACTTTAGTTTTTTCCACCCAACTTAGTCTAAAAAAAAATCAGGAGACTGTGAACTTTAGATTACTCCACCCTACTTAGTCTAACAAAATCAGGAATGTCTACACCCATACTTAAGGATTAAGTATTTAGGAGGATGGCCTATGACAGACATGTACTAGCAAATGAAAAATCAGAAACAACTGACAGACCCCTGGGCTGTCCTAAGTCAAGCCTAAGATATCATCGGTACATGTGAGACACAGGAAAGTGATGTAAAAGCGTCTATATATTTCATGTCACTTCCTCTCTTGGGCCTCTTTGACAGAAGAGAGGTGGCTGGCGGCAGCGTGTCAGCATCTTGGCGTGTTGGCTGCTATTGTCTGGTTTTTAGTGGTGTTTTTCTTGATACCATACTGGAGGAAGCCTAGTAACCTAGTTCAGTGAGGGGTCTTCTCTGAGATCTCTCAGAGTTTAGGATGATTGTTTCTTTTTTACCTTCCAAACATTATCCACTTAGAAGCCTCTAATCTTCTTCAGAAACCTTGTGGCTGAGGATTTTGAACTCCCCCTGGCACAGGCCAAGTGGGAGAAATCCTATACCCTCTCCCTCTCTCTTCTCCTTGATTTCTTCCCTATATATTGATTCAACCACCATATATTTCCAAACTGACTTGGGTATTTTATTTGGGATATTCCCTGATGACCAAAAATTAAATTTAGATTAGGTCACAACCCTAAATTGTCCTTACAGTCTGGCTAATCCACAAAGGGTGTGACAAGGGCCCTCAAATTTCTGTGAAATCTCTCCTTTCTCTCTTTATTACTTGCTCAATTCAGTCAGTCTTTTAAACAGCTAACTCAGGTCCAAAATACAGCTGCTAGAGCAGGTGAGTATAAAGCATTTTTTTCTCTTTTCTCCTTAATTTGAGTTGAACACAGATTTTTTTTTTAACCTAAAAGTGGCAGGACTGTGGAAGTTGTTTACCTACGAATCCCCTTTCCCTCAGGGAACAAACAACCCAATTAGGCAACCCTCACTGACAATGCTGCCTAGATTACTCTTAATTAGCACTGAGAGAAACTTGGAGAAAGTTTTGGCCTTGTCCTGCTCCCCACATGTTTTGTGAAGCCTGCTAGGAAAATAACTACATATATAAATGAATACTACATTCTCCAACATTTATATGGCTATTGAAGAATTAGGGGCATTAAGGGATTCAGGATACCTCCAATTTCTTGTGTTATTAGGTAATGTCATTTTTGTACTCCTCAATACTGTGTTAAGAAATGCTAACATAAAAAAATTTGAAACTGAAATGCAGAAAAACACGCAAAAATCTGAAGCCAAAATCCAGGGAACCATGCAAAAATCTGAAGCTAAAATATAGGAAATTATGCAAAAATCTGAAGATAAAGTGCAAAAAAACCCTTAAATATCTGAAGATAAAACACAGGAAAACATTTTTTAAAATTGAGGCTAAAATACAGGAGGACATGCAAGCCGAATTGGATAATTTAAAATGCTTCTTACAGGATCAATTGGCAAACATCCACCATACCAAAAACAGATCTGAACCTGACAAACCTGTTTCTGAACCTCTAAATGAGGAAATTCCCTTTCCTGAAATGGAGATGGGAAACACCTTTCCTATAGCTCAGCTAACAGATTTGTTCTCTCATGGTCTGCAAATCTTTGCTGAACTTAATCCCCAAGACCCTTCTCCTAAAACCCAAACTTCTAAAGTCCCAGTTTCTCCTGTTCCTTCTCCTACCCCAAAATCAATTCCAGCCCAAAGGAAATCTTGTCCTTCTAAAGAAACTCATCTTAGTCAAGATGATCCACAGGTATCAAATTCAATTACAGGTCTCTTTCCTCTAAGAGAAGTACCTGAAATAGGACACAACGGGAATGTGGTGACTCTACGGCACAATATACCATTTACTCCCCAAGAAATAAATGAATTTACATGAAATATTCCCACATATGAACAAGATCCCTTTCTGGCAACAAAAAAGATGACAGACATACTTTTTCAGTATAATCCATTTTACAAAGACATTGAAAACTTGCTACAGGCTTTTTTAAACTAATGTGAGAAAAATAAAATAATTTCTCATGTCAATAAAACCCGGGGGCACAATGCAGCATACTGGCCATCTCAGGATCCTGAATGGGACTATAACAACTCTGAGGATTATTTACAACTATTCCGTTGTAAGGAGGCCATCTTAACAGAAATGAGAGAGTGTGCAGATAGTACAGATAAGTGGACAGAATTTGAAAGAATTAAGTGAAATGAGGAAGAGACACCCTCCAGATTCATGGACAGAATAATTGAGTTTGGGGGTCGATACCTGGATTTTGACCTATCTAAAGAAAATTGCATAAGACAAATTAGAAGGCACTTTTTCAATAACTTTTGCAAAGCAATTAGGGATTATTTTAGAACACATTGCCCAAGATAGCCAGAGATGGACCTTGAAGAATTGCAGAAAATAGCTCTATATGTTTCAAAGGGAAACAAAGAAAAGGAGGAAGAAAATAATGATCCCATGGAGAAAATGAAGACAGAATTGACATATTTAAAAGATAAGATTGCTAAACTAGAAAGTTGGCATGATACTCAACCAATGGAACTTGCCCCAGGCCAGGAATCTAATTATCTAATTACCTGCCAATTTTGTGCGAAGAAGGGCCACAGAATGAAAAAGTGTAGAACTTTATTCCAGGCAATCAGAAGGAATGAGCAGTTTAATAACAACTATAGAAGTGATAATTATAGAAATAACTATAATAATGATAATGGAAACCACAACTTTAGTAATGATAACTATAGGAATAGATATTGGGAAAATGATACTCAAACCAAATGACTCCACAACAATATAACTTAAGTGGTACTTGTCCAAAAAATACTTGAGGTGTTAATGCCCTTCGGGGGGTGCCCAAGGAACTTCCAAATACAATGAAGGTGTCTGGGGGGGGGGGCTGGGGCACAGGAATCAGAGGATACAACCTTTGATTTTCCAGACCTCAATGTCCTACTACCCATTGTTTCTATCCACTGTCCCCCCCCCCCCATACTAATGAGCTCCATGTTACCTTAAAGGTGAGTAGCACCTATTATGATTGTCTTTTAGACACTGGAGCTTCCAGGTCTGTATTAAAGAGTACACCTGATTTACATTGCTATTCCATTGGGTCAGAGAGTGTAATGGGAGTGTCAGGAATACCCAAAAAAGTTTTAAAAAACTTTCCCCTAGAATGGTGTCTGTAGGACCCCTAGAAGTACAACATTCTTTCCTTTTGATGCCTGACTCCCCTTTAAATTTTCTGGGGAGGGACCTTCTATGCAAACTCAGAGCCACAATAACTTGCTCCCCAGATGGTTCCTTATCATTAGAAGTATATGAGGAATCTTTAAAATTATTCCCTGTACTTCTCTCAGAGAGTCAGGAGGGGAAAGAGCATCCCACCTTTGTAATACCTACAGATATACCAGAGTCTCTTTGGGCCACATCTTCTTCCAATGTAGGCTTACTTAAGTTGGTTGTTCCTGTACAGATAAAAACTAAATCTAGCCCACCTCCTTCCATTCCTCAGTATCCCCTCTCAAAAGAGGCAATTGAGGGTATTACCCCAGTAATAAACTCATTAATTGATCAGGGAATAATAATCCCTTGTATATCTGAACACAATTCGCCCATCCTGCCCGTTAAAAAACCAAAAACAGGGCCCGATGGCAAGCACCTTTATAGATTCGTACAGGATTTGAGGGCTGTGAACAATCACATTATAAAGAGACACTCCATAGTTTCCAACAGACATATGACTATTTCTTTTATTCCTATCACAGCTACATTCTTTACAGTAGTGGACTTGTGCTCAGCCTACTTTTCCATACCCATACATGAGAACTCCAGGCATATCTTTGCTTTCACCTAGAAAGGCTCTAAATTTACAGGGAGTCATCTGCCACAAGGGTTTGTGGAAAGCCTGAGTTTGTTTGCACAAATTTTGAGCCAAGACACAGATTATATAACATTTAAAAATAGCAAATTAATCAAATATGTAGATGATCTACTCTTGGTTTCAACAGTTGCAGAAGCATGTCAGGAAGATAGTAAACACTTTCTTTTGGAATTACACAAAAGAGGGCATAAGATCTTGAAGAATAAAGTTCAATGGTGTCTCCCTAAAGTAGAATATTTGGGGTTCATCCTGACTGCGTTTGCCCACTCTATTTCTCCCAAACGAATTTTAAATATTCAAAATTTAAGTGCTCTTGCCACTAAGAAACAGTTGAGAGAAATTTTAGGAGCAACAGGGTTTTGTAGACAACAGATTCCTTGCTATGGGGAAATTACTAAATCCCTTATGCACTAACAAGAGATTCAGTCCCTGAACCCCTCAAATGGAGCTGGAACACTTGTCAGCTCTATCAAATCTAAAACAGGCTATCCTGTCTTCCCCTGCTCTAGGAATCCCAGATTACAACAAGCCATTTACTTTGTATTACATGAGCGAAGAGGGGTAGTTCCAGGTGTTTTAACTCAGACTTTGTGACCTTCTCAGTGCCCAATAGCTTATTTTGAACTATCCCTGGCACAGGCCAGGCGGGAGAAATCCTATACCCTCTCCTTCTCTCTTCGCCTTGATTTCTTCCCTATATATTGATTAAACCACCATATATTTCCAATCTGACTTGGGTATTTTATTTGGGATATCTCCTGGCAACCAAAAATTAAATTTAGATTAGGTCACAACCCTAAATTATCCTTACAGTCTCTCTCTCTCTCTCTCTCTCTCTCTCTCTCTCTCTCTCTCTCTCTCCATATATATATATGTATGTATGTATTTATGCATACATATATCTATATACATATTTATGTCTTGGCATTTTGTCCTATACAATTTGTTACTGTTCCTTCTAAGTGTAATTCTTCTAGTTGCCCAGGTGATAATCACAATTTTTAAGGGTTACCAATGACCTTCTTTCTTATAGGGATACATATCATTTTAACTTACTGGGTCTCTTTAAAAAAAGTTTTTTTTTTGTTTTGTTTTGTTTTGTTTTGACTTTCTTTTTAAATTACATTTTGATGATTCTCTTGAGTTCTGTGCTTGGGCATCAAATTTTCTGTTCAGGTCTGGTCTTTTCTTAACAAATGCTTGGAATTCTTCTATTTTGTTAAATGACCATACTTTCCCCTGTAAGAATATAGTCAGTTTTTTTAAACCCTTACCTTCTGTCTTGGAGTCATTACTGTGTATTGGCTCCAAGGCAGAAGAGTGGTAAGGGCTAGGCAATGGGGGTTAAGTGACTTGCCCAGGGTCACACAGCTGGGAAGTGTCTGAGGCCAGATTTGAACCTAGGACCTCCCATCTCCAGGCCTGGCTCTCAATCCACTGAACTACCCAGCTACCCCCAAGAATATGGTCAGTTTTGCTGGGTAGTTGACTCTTGGTTATAGACCTAGTTCCCTTGCTTTCCAGAACATCATATTCCATGCCTTTCAGTCCTTCAGTGTAGATGCAACCAGGTCCTGTGTTATCCTCACTGTGGTTCCATGGTATCTGAATGACTTCTTAGCAGCTTGTAATATCTTTTCTCTGGTCTGATAGTTCTCAAATTTGGTTATCACATTCCTGGGTGTTGTCAGTTGGGGATTAAGTATAGGAGGTGATCTGTGGATTCTTTCAATCTCCAGTTTTCCTTCTTGTTCTAGAATATTGGGGCAGTTTTCTTGGATAATTTCCTGTAGGATGATGTCCAGGCTTTTTCTTTTGTCATGGTCTTCTGGTAGACCAATGATTCTTAAGTTGTCTCTCCTGGAATGATTTTCTAAATCTTCTGTTTTGTGAATGAGATGCTTCATATTTTAGGCAATTTTTTCATTCTTTTGATTTTGTTTTATAGTGTCCTGCTGCCTTGGGAAGTCACTGATTCTAGTTGTTATATTTCATCCCTAACTTTTTGGTTATCCTCCTTCTGGTCTGATTTTCTTTGGAGGTCATCTTTCATCCTCTTTACCTCATCTTTCATCTCCTTTGCCTCATCTTTCATCTTCTTTGCCTCATCTTTCACAGCTGGTAATCATAACTCTGAATGTGAATGGAATGAACTCACCCATAAAATGCAAGTGAATAGCAGAGTGGATTTGAATCCAAAATCCTACCATATGCTGTCTACAAGAAACACACATGAGGAATATAGACAGGCATGGGGTAAAAGTAAGAGGATGGAGCCAAATCTATTGGGCATCAATAAAAAGAAGGCAGGAGTTGCAATCATGATATCTGACAAACCCAAAGTAAAAATAGATCTAGTTAAAAGAGATAGGGAAGGTAATTACATCCTGATAAAAGGCAGTATAGATAATGAGGAAATATCAGTACTCAATATGTATGCACCAAATGGCACAGCATCCATATTTCTATCTTTTTTTCAGTGTGGATGCAGCCAGATCCTGAGTTATCCTCACTCTGGTTCCTTGGTATCTGAATGACTTCTTCTTGGCAGCTTATAATATTTTTCCTTGGTCTGATAGTTCTTGAATTTGTCTATCACATTCCTGGGTGTTGTCAGTTGGGGATTAAGTACAGGAGGTTATCTGTGGATTCTATCAATCTCTATTTTTCCCCCTTGTTCTAGGATATCGGGGCAGTTTTCTTTAATAATTTCCTGTAATATAATGTCCAGGCTATTTTTTTTTTGTCATGGTCTTCTGGTAGGCCAATGATTCTTAAATTGTCTCTCCTTGAATGATTTTCTAAATCCTCTGTTTGGTAAATGAGATGCTTCATATTTTCCTCAATTTTTTTCATTCTTTTGGTTTTGTTTTATACTGTCCTGCTGCCTTGTGAGGTCACTTGATTCTACTTGTTGTATTCTGGTTCTTAAAGACTGGATTTCATCCTTATTTTTTTGGTCGTCCTTTTCCTTTTGGTCTGATTTTCTTTTGAGGTCATCTTTCATCTTCTTCACCTCATCTTTCATCTGCTTTGCCTCATTTTCCAGCTGGTTGATTTTGGCTTTCAAGACACTATTTTCTTGTTTTAGTTCAAGTGCCTCTGTTTCCAGATGACTTATCTTAGTTTTTAAGTTCCTTTCCCAATTGTCTTCAGCCTCTCTTAATTGTGTTTTGAATTGCATTTTGAGTTCTTCCAAAGCCTGTATCCAATTTGCTGGTATTTCTGATTTTTCCTTTGCTGATCCCTCCCCCTCTGTTTCGTTCGCTCTTTGCTCATTACCTTTTCAGAAGCTGTCTATTGTAATTTCTTTCTTCTTTTTCTGTTGTTTGCTCGAGTTTACCCCTTCTTTGCTCCCTGTATTTGTCTGTGCTCTTGCTCCTCTCATTTTTTTGGTTTTGGGGCTGTCAGTCTCCCCTCTTGGAGCTTTGTCAGATCTCTTGGTACAGTCTCTAGGGAAGGAATGTTAGCTTCCCTGTCCTCTGGAGGCTTTTGATCAGATTAAGTTCAACTGGGTTGGGCTGTATGTGCTCTGAGGCCAAAGACTCTTGGAAGGTTGGGCCGCCCAGGCTCTCTCCAGTCCTCTCCAACTGCTTCTCCACTGTCTGCAAGGTTCCCCAGTGCCTTTGCCCACCTCCCTGAGCTCTGAGGAGTCCTGATGGGATTATGTTCAATTGGATTGGTCTGGATGTTCCCCAAGGCAATAGTGAGACTGGAGCCAGATGGAGGGACCCAGCCATGGCCCTGGTCTCTCCCTGGCTTCCTCCCCACTGTCCATGCTGGAAGCTCCGAGCCCGGCGCCCCTCTGCTCACAAGGTAGACCCTCCAAACCAGCACCTTTGCCCACTCAGAGCTTCCCGCTGCCACTGGGGGCTCAGCCCTCTGGGTTGGAGGGGGAAGGGTCCTAGGACCTTCCCCTCTGCCTTCCCCTTAGACCCGAGTATTCTTGAATTTTGGATTTTGGGGGGGTATACCTTTTGAGGTTTCCCTGCCTCTGTCCTGTTGTTCAGTTTGAATTTCGGTGCCCTAGGAGCATTCAGTTTGTAATCGGTAAGGAAGGGTTTTCTGAGGTCTGAACTTTTGCTGCTTGCTAAGCCACCATCTTGACTCTGCCCCATAGCATCCATATTTCTAAAGGAGAAACTAGTGGAGCTCAAGGATGAAATAGATAGAAAAACTACACTGGTGGGAGACCTGAACTTTCCTCTAGCAGAACTAGATAAATTAAACCTAAAAATAAATAAGAAAGAAGTAAGAGAAATGAATGAAATCTTAGAAAAATTAGAGTTAATAGATATATGGAGAAAAATAAATAGGGACAAAAAGGAATACACCTTCTTTTCAGCAGCAGATGGTATATTCACAAAGATTGACCATGTATTAGGGCATAAAAATATTGCAAACAAGTGCAAAAGAGCAGAAATGATAAATGCAAACTTCTCAGATCATAATGCAATGAAAATAATAATTAGTAAGGTTACATGGAGAGACAAATCAAAAATTAATTGGAAATTAAACAATATGATTCTCCAAAATCGGTTAGTTAAAGAGCAAATCACAGAAACAATAATTTCATTGAAGGAAATGACAATGATGAGACAACTTTTCAAAACCTATGGGATGCAGCCAAAGTAGTAGTCAGGGAGAAATTTATATCCTTGAGTTTATATATTAACAAACTAGAGAGGGCAGAGGTCAATGAATTGGGCATGAAAATTAAAAAAGTTTGTGTTCAACCAACGTCAATGTCTGTGGGCTAGATTGGGAGAAGGTGTAACTCAAAGACAAATGGACAAATGAAACTCAGTCAGTGTAGTGGAAAGTGGACAGGATTTGTAATCAGAATCTGGGTTTGAATCTCAGGTTTGTTCCTTCCTTTGTGATTGGACAATCTGATAGGTATAAGGTAGTACCTCAGAGTTGTTCTAATTGCATTTCTCTAATCAAGATTGATACAGAACATTTTATATGATAATCGATAGCTTTGACTGTCATCTGAAAACTGCTTGTTCATATCCTTTGACCTTGTCAATTGAGGAATTTTTTGTATTCTTATAAATTTGACTTATTTTTTTATAAATTTGAGAAATTAGACCTTTATCAGAGTAACTTGTTATAACATTTTTCCTCAAATTTGTTGCTTAGAAATTAGAAATCTTGGTTACATTGGTTTTGTTTGTGCAAAAGCACTTTCACATAAAATATTATTAAAATTATTCATTTTACATCTTGTAATACTTCCCATATTTCTATCTCGTTTGGTCATAAATTCTTCTATTCTCCATAGATCTGCCAGGTAAACTATTCTATGTTTCCCAATTAACAACAAAAAAAGTCAGTGTCCTCTGACTACATAGTTGTTTCTTCCAAAATAACATGTAACATTACCTTATCAAAACCCAACACACCTGTTCTTACAACAGCCACAGTGAGGCCCTCTGTAAAATAAACAAAAAACAATCCCACTGAAATTATTGTGGAGTTTTCTTCCACTGAGAGGGACAGATTCACTTAATTGAACACAGGTTAAATGTCTTATTTAACAGCAAAAATCTGTAAAAGATAATTTAATTAAGCTGTTTTATAGTCATATACCAATAAAAACATATATTCATTGTTTATTTTAATATTTTGTATGTGTATAACTTACTCATGTAATCAACTTAGAGGGACAATATTATTGTGTGAGATAAAAAATGATGACAAGTATCCCACTCACTTAAATAAACAAAACCTAGAATCAGAAGCTAGGAGTAAAAAGAGGCAGTTGTTTCTTTCATGAAATAGAGCACTTCAATAATGGGCTAAGAAGTGCCAACTGACTAGACAGCAAACAGACAATGTCTACAAGTTCTCAACACAAGGCTCCTCTCCACCACCTCTTCTGGCACAAGGCCCTGACCTACAATACAAAACATCCGTGACTGGCTTGTAGCTTCTTCCAACCCAGCTCAGGTGAGGAAAGGGGAACAACTGAGTTGTTTACTGTCATTTCTGTCCTTCATCAGTCTCCCTCCCAAACCTGTCCCTGAGTCCTCAATCAATAAAAGGTAATAAACTAGCCTTTGTAAACTTTGTAAATTCTGAGAGAGACCTGCACACTCAGTTCTGTCTCATACATTTTAATACGTTGTATTCATAGTAGAATTGATCATACAAAATAATCCTAATTAGTAATGGAATAATTGTGTATGAGAAGCAATAATCATATTGTGAGTAAAAATCACAAAGAAAATACTCTGAAATGCCTTGGAAAGATGTCCTTGCTGTTGTGGTGAAAATTTCACCTTTTAAGATTGTTATAATATTAAAACTACGGCCACCAAGGAATTTATTTATGAAATTCCTAAAATGAAACACTCAAGTCAGAATGGAGTCTATGGAGGTTTAATCACAATGGGAGTAGGGAAAAGGAGAGGGAGAGAAGGAGAGAGGACAAAAAGGAAAGGGGTTACTCAACCTCTGACCAAGGCAGAGGGAGATTAGGCCCAAAGGGCCAAGGTAGAAAGGAATCAGTCCTTGACTCACGTGACCGATATGAAGGGAAGCTGGCTGTGGGCCTCCTCCCTGTTCAAGCTCCTAACACCAACTGGCATCTAGCCCTGTCCACAGGAAGTGAGCAAATTCCCGAGGCTGCCTTCTCCATCACTTCCTGTGCCTCACAAGTGCCAATGGTGGCTCAAGCTTGGCTTAGGACAGCCCAGGTGGGCAGTTAGTTATTTCTGATTTGTCATCGACTAGCACATGCCCATGTAGTGTGGGTGTGCATGATTTTGGGTGCTAGACCAAGTAAGATGGAGATTTTAAAATTCACAATCCCCCCTGATGATGATTGGGGGACTAGTCTCCCCAACTGATCACTAAACATAAGCGTACTGCACCCCGAAAAATTCTAACTGCCAGTGTATACAAAATTTTGCCCTCTAAGAGGAAAACTATAATAGTTGTAGATTAGGGGTAATAGAGGAGAGAGAAAGACAGCAAACCAATGTTTTGCTGGGCACATTGACAAAAGCCAATTAGGGAAAAGTCTCCTTTGGCATAAGAGTGTACATTCAAAAAAATGTTCAATCAACCACACCCCAAGGTTCATTCTGGATCTTCCTGTAGTGAAAAGGTTTAGATATCTTTCTGCAGACAGTTCATTCTCTGGATTCAGTTAGTTAGCAAGCTTCTTCTCTGAAGATCTATCTCGAACAAAATTTAAATCTTGGATTTTATGAAATACAATTAAATGCCATACAGCAACTCTTGTAAAAATGAAAGTGTGTTTGTTTTCTATTGTAATTAATTGGGCTATTGAGAATTTTGGGGATATTGATATCTACATATTTGTACTATTGTTCAATTCATTTGCCTTCTACTCACAGTGATCATGGCCAGATAGTAAGAGGAATGGATCTCATTTTTGGTGAGAAAGTCTTGTAATCTTTATTTTCTTAGCTGACACATGTCAATGTGTCAATGATTATAAGCTATATTTTTGAATTTTTTAAAGCTTTTTTATTATTATATTTTTCTTGCATGTGCAATATACTATTTCTTTAAATTTTTTTCTCCTTTTTATATTTAAAGCACATGTCACCAGCATTAAGGTTTTGACTTTTCAGTACTCTATTATAGATTTATTTTTCTTTACTTGGAATTTTTACACATAAGACTTTGATAGTCTATATTTTCATCCAGAAATTTTTCTTTTCTTTTTGATTTTTCTGATGTTTTTGTTAATTTCTCTTACCAATTGATTCATATACCTCATACCTCAGCCATGCATCCCTAAGTGATCCTGTATTTGTCAATCACCTTCTTAACAGGGGAAATGTAAAAATATCATTATTTAAATTGCAAAGTTTAAATTCCTTTTGAGAAGAATTTTAGGTAAAGAAGATGCGACCTCTCTGAATCCAGAACTGAACTGTTGGAGAAGATACCATGAAGAAGCCTCCAGACCAACCAGGTGCACAAGAATGAACTTTGGGTGTGGTTGATTGAACATTTATTTGTATCTATACTTTCATGCCAAAGGGGACTGCCCCCTAACTGGCTTTTTGTCAATGTGTTCAGCAATTATTGGGTTTGTTTGTTTTTTCTCTTACCCTCAAATTATTGTAATCTTTAAATTTATTATGTTTTTATGGTCCTTTGGGGAAAAAAATTATTTTTTTTCAAACGATCAAATGGGGGAATTGTAAAAAATAGACTAGAACTCTGGACTACAAACCCCACAAGCCTTTGCTCCACTTCCCCAGAATGCTTTGTAATCTCACCTGGGCTGAGATTGAGAAGGTATTTAACCTGATTGCAAAGGCTTGGGGGGACTTCCATTTTGGAGCAGACGTGGCTCTTCCATGATGTGAGATTGTCTAGGCCTCTCTGGCCTAGGCACGTGTTTCTTATTCTGTATTTTCTTTAATCCTTAATCTCTAATAAACCTCTAAAATATATAATACTCCTTGCAGAGAGAAACTAATTTCTACCTGTCTCAGTCTCCCCTAAATTTTAATCTTTACATTGCCAAGGGGAGGTTTGCCCATGCTCAGCATCCTGGAAGGTATCCAGATAAGATGACACATCATTTGGCTTTGCCGCTACCAGAGGTGACCTTGGTTTTTACTATATATGTAATTGATCTTTACTTTCTAAAATATACTTGCTTTAAAAAAGAGATCTCGTCTGGTCAAGCCCTCAGAGAAGAGATGTTCAGAGGAGCATTCCACTTTTACGGAAGGTGGGCCTGGCTAATTTCATTCTCTCTCTATTTGTGATGTCTATGCACTGGACATTTGGCAAAGCGGGGATTGGCCAGGACACTGACATTTTGTAATTTACAACTTTCTACAATAAATGTCAGGATGACACCAAGAATTACTTCCCAGCATTTCTTAATTGAACATAATGTATGTGACATGGAAGGAAAAACCCACAAAAATATACACAAAGTTAGATGATTTTCTTATGACTTCTGAGTACAGCTTAGAACTGAAAAAGCTACTAACCTGCTCCTATTTATGTAGTGCCTCACTGGACCATGTGAATCCCACAGAATCCTGGGTAGGCTGAGAGTTAGTTGCTAAGGTTCAGAGAAGTTAAAGGATGCACACAGGATCACAAAGGAAGGAACAGACCTAGGATCAAACCCAGATTCTGATTACAAATCCTGTCCACTGTCCACCACACTAAGTTTCATTTGCCCATTTGTCTTTGAGCTACGATTACCCCAAAAGTAGCCCACAGACATCTCCATTGGTTGAGCACAAACTTTTTAAGGAGTGTTTTCTTGAGTAATTTGCCAGTGATGCATTAGTACCAGTCAAATGATCCCCAAATCGACCAAAGATTTTGGGAATCATGGGGGAAAAAAGAGAAGTATTGCTTTCTCATAAAAGGAAGCTTTGAAACAGAAGCAGCCTGCAATAGGGTATTAGAAAATTATTTTGCATGAAGGTCACTCTGACAGCTTATAATGAATGTCCCAGTAAATACCCCAAAGTATAGGTGCCATCTCCACTCCCCAACAGAAGGCGATTACTTGTGTGGCACTTTCCCAGTGTAAGAAATCTTCGTGTGTTACTTATTTCTGAGATGAAGCAGATTCTACATGTAAAATCTGATCATGAATAATTAAAACTTCAGAGTATTTCATGATCTTCCTAGTTTTTAAAAGCCTTTTATTCCAATTAAACCATCTGAATTTTGCTTGGTTTCCCCCCAACAGCATTACAAAGATATTGTCATTAAAAATCTTCCATATAATTAGTAGATAACTCAAGGAAAACATCTTTAGGAATTAGCTGTGACAATTAGTAAAGCTACAAAACATACTTTTATTTTTATTTCTTTCTAAATGCACATTTAGATCAACTCCAGGATACTTATCATTCTAGTATTACTAGAATGGATTCATAAACTAAGTTTACCATTTTTCAACCCTTTTCTCCATGACAAACTGGCCGTGAGGTTCTGTAGCATCTGGGGGCAAAAGAGCCAAATACACTGGGGTTTCAGCTCCTTCTTCTGGACTCTTGGTAGCCTTGGGCCCCGCCATGTCAGTTCTCACCCATCCTGGGCAGCAGGCATTCAGAAGAATCTTATCACCTTTCCTTTGCTCATTCAGCTGCCTGGCATGGATTCTAGACAACACAGTGACTCCAATCTTGGTCACTCCATAAGCACTGTTGGGCCACCCTTCCTTCTGATGCACTCCTTTCTTTGTATCCTCCACAAATTTTTCCATGAGCCTCACCAGCTCTTCCTCTGTGATGGTGTCACTGCGAAACTTCTGCTGTAGTTCTGGGCTGCAGCCTTCAAGAGCACGTAAGCTCATCATGCTAGAGATGTTCACCACTCTGCCTACGATGAAACACAAGGATATATACATATATGTCAGTTCTGAAGGACTTTTGATAAAGAATGCTATCCGCCTCCAGAGAAAGAACTGTTGGAACTGAGGCTGAGTAATGTTTGGAGGTGGGTAATGCCCAGTTTTTTGGAACATACATGAAACCTGGGATGCTGGGACCATTCTAGTCAAATGGTTTTCACTGGCTTGCAGCACCTATTGCTATGTAGTTCTGTTCACATCTAGACGTCTCCCTTCTTCCTGCTCCCTCGCCCACCCACCGGAATAAAGCCTTGCTTTCTTCTCTTCTCCTCACCTCTTAAACTGTATTTATTTGAAGCACTGGGGAAGAACCCTAGAGTACAATGCCTGATATGGAAGACAGTGAGAATCAATATGACATTTTGGGGGGAGTTTAAATATAGATAAGGAAATGGGGGCTGAAATATAAGGTAAATTTTCCCCAAAGAACTTTATTAATGCCAAGAGCACTGACTGGGAGTCAGACTATATATGAATTTTGGTCTCAATGGGTCTGCCACTAAGTAAATGCATCACCGATGAGGGTCCTTGGATTCTTTGGATTCTTTGGGAATATTTTAAACTAAAGAAATATTCTTTTTTTTTTTGTAAAGGAATATTCTAAGGAATAAAGATTTCTTATCTGAAAAATGAGGAGGATTACACGTGATCCTATCTGAAGTTCCTTCTGGGTCCAATATTCTGTCATTTCTGTGGCCTTTTTTAACAAAAACATTCAAAATTATATCATTATCATTATTTTAATGTAGCAAATACTCTGGGATATCTCCCTAACACACATTAACATGCTGACTAAAAAGGTATACCCTTGCCCATAAATGAACTGTTTATTATACCCACACCCTCAGGTTAAACACTTCAGACTTAGGAGGTAAAGTAATGAGAAAATATAAGGGGGTACAGCTGGGTGGCTCAGTGGATTGAGAGTCTGGCCTAGAGATAGGAGGTCCTAGGTTCAAATCTGGCCTCAGACACTTCCTAGCTGTGTGACCCTGGGCAAGTCACTTAAACCCCATTGCCTAGCCCTTACTGTTCTTCTGCCTTAGAACCAATACATAGTATTGATTCTAAGATGGAAGGAAGGAAGAGAAAGAAAGAAAGAAAGAAAGAAAGAAAGAAAGAAAGAAAGAAAGAAAGAAAGAAAGAAAGAAAGAAAGAAAGAAAGAAAGAAAGAAAGAAAGAAAGAAAGAAAGAAAGAAAGAAAGAAAGAAAGAAAGAAAGAAAGAAAGAAAGAAAGAAAGAAAGAAAGAAAGAAAGAAAGAAAGAAAGAAAGAAAGAAAGAAAGAAAGAAAGAAAGACTAACTTTTTTGTAGGCTGGGTTAAATGATCTTCAATATCATCTCTGATTCTATCTTATATCCATAAATCTATTACCCAATATATATATAAATAAATGAAAATCACCCAAAGTGTTTTGGGAATATGCTTTACATATCACTTTACAGAGAAAAGAGGATTCTTCCCTTGAGATTAGAATTTTTAAAGAAAATGAAAAGAAAAAACAAGCAAAATCTCCTTTTCTCTCCTATCTTTGTTCATGCTATCTGCTCTACCTATAATGTTCTCTTCCCTCATCTCTCATTATCTGAGACCAGGCTCAAATGTCTCATTCTTTGCACATCTGACTACTGTCTCAGCTGAAAGTTCTGATAGTACTTGTATATAGTACTTAATAGAACTCAAATATTGTTGTGTATTATTACATTTTATACTTTTCTATATCCTCCTCATCTCTACCTAAAAGGTGTTAAAAGAAAAGAAAATCTGTTGAGTGAATCACCCTGTGCATGGTGGGTTAGTGGGTCACTTATAGTGTTACAAAGAGGAAAAGGATGAAAAGGAAATCAGTTTCATTTTCGTTACAATTATCCTTAGATGACCTCACTCTGTGACCTCACTCTGGGGTAGACCAAAAACACTAAATGTTTAACAGTCAGTTGTAGGGGGCAGTGTATGTGTGTGATAGACACATGCCACATATTTAAGTGTAATCTTCCTTATTAACATTTCTCCATCACACTGTGTGTGTGTGTGCGCGTGTGCGTGCGCACACGCACGTGCCTATCACCATACTGGTAACCTATGGAGTTTGCTGCTGTATCTTTTGACCTCTTGCTATTTTGACTATTCAGCTCTCTTTGGAGAATCAGAAAATGAAGCCATTAGACAATGAAATCATCTGATTACCTCAAATATCCAGCAGGAGGATAATTTGTACACGGCTCTATCATCCCGGTAATGATAAATCCTCACACTGTTAAAATGTTTCTTACTCTAAAGATTGCCTTAACACATGTGAGCAGAAGCCAACTGCCTTATAAACGTTTATACTACACTTAAAATGTTGCTTTATTCTAATGATCAACTTTTTTCTGGAACATACTTTTTTTTTAATTGCTCTTTGCCAGATGATGCTAGATGGTGTGGGGAGCTTAGAGAAGGGCTGAAATACCTGGAAAGAAATACTATTAATAAATTAAAACCAAGCAATGGAAATGGAAAGATCAATAAGTATATAAAAGAAAAAATAAATATAACAAAATGATAAAGATCAAGTGAGAATCAAATCAGGAGATTTGAGAAGATACTAACAACCCAGCCCTTCGCAGAGGTAGAAAGTCTGAAGGTGTTACATATCGCACGTGATTTCATTGTATTTTCATTTCATTGTATTGTTCAGTTGTGTTGAATCCCCACCTCTAAAAAATACTATATTCCATATGACTTAGATTTCTGGGAGGGGAAAAGGGATCCAATAGTGATGTAAGAAATAGAAAATATCAATCATCAAAGATGTACATATTTCAATTTTTAAAATTGCTCTGATTGCCTGCTTTACCAAAAGCATATGCCAAATATGTAAGAGGTGAGTGGGCTCCTCTGATGAAGAGAGTGACTTTAATGACAATTGTATTATTCAGTTTCCTTCTGATAATGTAAAGGCGTGAAGAAGGCTTCCCTTTATTCACTACATATATAACAAGAGATGTATTTAAGATTCTGCCATCAGAATGGATGACTACAGTTTCACAAACTAACCAGAAGATTTCTTTCAGAGAAATAAAGCTTCCTCTAAGAGTGTTGGAGGTGTACCAAGCTGGATTTTGCAAAGAACTAAAAATTAAATTTGTCTCCTTTTGAAATAACTTATATTTCAGGTTTCTCTGAAAAATAAACCTTTTTGAATACTCTCTCTTCTGTTGAGGGGAGAGACTTGATTTGATTTTTATTCTCTTCCCCCTTTTTTGCTATTATAACTTATTGTTATAAGCATAATTTATATTACTGTAATGTAGTCAGATTTTTGCCAATCTCCCTGAATTTAAGAGGGAGAAAAGTATCAAAGAAACAGATGTGGTATTAAGAGCTTATAGAATCTAATTTTTTTAAGCTGTCAGAATCAAGGTCTAGAATTAAGGAATAATAAGGCAAGGCAATTTTTAGAAATAGAACATAAATCTTTTGTTTACCATTTAATTTGGACAATTATAGAGTTTCCTGCTTCTATAAACAAAATCACAGCTTTATATTTCAAATAATGAATTTACCTTGAGGTTTCACTAAAGGCATTAATTCTGCAGATACAGCTTTGGTGCCAAAAAAGTTGGTTTTCATGGTCACTTCAGCTTGCATTGGAAAAGGTGTGGGATCAGTAGCTAAAAAAGGAGAGGGGGAAGGGAAGAAACCCAAGAGTAAGTTAATCAATAACACACTGAACTTTATTCTTTCTAAAACAAATAAATTCAAATAACATTCAAAGGAGAAAGCATTTCTAAAGCTATTATTACGTGTCAGACATTTTACAACACTCACAACAACCTTGACAATAGGTGCTTTTATTATGGCCATATCACCATTGGGGAAACAGATGAAGTGACTTGCTCATGGTCAGAAAGGTAGAGTCTGCAGGTGTAGCCGAACTTACTCTACTGGGACACTTAAAGGAAAAAGAATCGAAATCCCTTATAATCAGAGAAATGCAAATCAAAACAACCCTGAGGTATCACCTCACACCTAGCAGATTGGCTAACATGACAGCTATGCAAAGTAATGAATGCTGGAGGGGATGTGGCAAAGCAGGGACATTAATTCATTGCTGGTGGAGTTGTGAAATGATCCAACCATTCTGGAAGGCAATTTGGAACTATGCCCAAAGGGCTTTAAAAGACTGTCTGCCCTTTGAGCCAGCCATAGCACTGCTGAGTTTGTACCCCAAAGAGATAATAAGGAAAAAGACTTGTACAAGAACATTCATAGCTGTGCTCTTTGTGGTGGCCAAAAATTGGAAAATGAGGCTGAACACATTGTGGTATATGTTGGTGATGGGATACTCTTGTGCTTAAAGGAATAATAAAGTGGAGGAATTCCATGGAGACTGGAACGACCTCCAGGAAGTGATGCAGAGTGAGGGGAGCAGAACCAGGATGACATTGTACACAGAGACTGACACACTGAGGTACAATCAAATGTAATGGACTTCTCCATTAGGGTCAATGCAGTGATCCTGAATAAACTGGAGGGATCTATGAGAAAAGAAAAAACAACAACAATAAACACATACAGAGAAAGAACTGAAGGAGTAAAAACACCAAAGAAAAGCAACTGCTTGATCACATGGGTCGAGGGGATGTGGTTGGGGATGGAGACTCTAAATGAACATCCTAGTGCAAATACCAACAACATGGAAATGGGATCAGATCAAGGACACATGTATTACCCAGTGGAATTGCACGTCGGCTACGGGAGGGGTGTCGGTAGGGGAGGGAGGGAAATAATGTGATTGTTGTAACCAAGGAATAATGTTAGAAATTGACCAAATAAAAATAATGTTTAAAGGAAAAAAAATAAAGGAAAAAGGAAAAATTCCCCCAAATACCTCGACTAGTTGGTGCGTTACAGAACTGAGTTCGAGTTTTCACTGAGGCTTAAACTTCTCTGAGAAAGCGTGTGTAAATGCAATTCGTGATGACACAAACACAAAACACAATAGTAGGGGCCCAGTAACATTGCCTAGCCAAGAACTTCCACGGAATTGGACTCCTTGTGAAATTCAGAAGCGGCAATTTGCCCCACGATGCTTTGGAAGGTCCTGTTATTCAGCAACTACAATAAGCATTCACTGAAGCACAAAACTGGGTGCAAACAGAAAACAGCCCTGGGGATACAGTACACGAAAAATGAACTGTCCCGGCTCTCACTGGAAGGCTACAACACATACACCAGGAAGGCGATGGGAGATAGAAACAAAATGATATAAAATACCTTCTCAAGGTAGGGACAGCTAGATGGCTCAATGGATAGAGCGCAGGAGTCAGGAAAGACCTGAATTCAATTTTGACCTGAGGTACTCACTAGCGGTGTGACTCTGGGCCAGTCACTTAACAGGTATGCATGCTTAATGCACTAAAAACGGAAATGCAAACCACTTCAGCGTCTTGGCCAAGAAGACCACAGGGACCGAGTCGGACACGACTGAACAACAACAGAATGAGCCAACACACAGTAGTTGTTGCCAGCCCTGTACTCTAAGGTCACTTGCCCCGAAGAACTCGGGCGCCGGCCTCTTCACTCCCATTTCTCCCGGAGTGAGGAGTTCTGAATTTTCCATTCAGCACAATCAATTTTAGCGACTTTCATTCACACACACACACACACACACACACACACACACACACACACACACACACACACACACACACACACACACACACACTCCATTCCCAGGTCTCGTACCCTTGAAGGCGATTCCCGCATTGTTGACCAGCACGTCCACACCCCCGTAGCGTTCCTTGAGAAAATCCCGCAGGGTCCGGATGCTCTGCGGGTCATCGATGTCCAGCTGGTGGAAAATCGGGTTGAGTCCCTCTTCCTGCAGCTTCTTCGTAGCCGCCTGGCCCCGCGTCGTGTCCCGGGACGTGAGAATCACATCTCCCGAGAACTTCTGGCACAGATCGCGCACGATGGCGAAGCCGATGCCCTTGTTACTCCCCGTCACCACGGCTACTCGGCTGCTGGAGGACATGACTTTGCTGCGGGAGAGGGAAGGAACTCGGACTCACTGACCCGACGGGACCCGTCAGAGGCTGCTGCTCTGCGGTGCCAGGGAGGGTGCGGATCTGACCCAGCTGGAGCAGACTGACACTTGTTATAAAGGGCGCGGGCAGGCGCAGCTCTTCCTCCCTCAGATAAGAGAGGGATGAGGGTGATCAACTTCCTCAATTCTCCCTTCTCTTTCCTAATCTGTCTGTCTCTATCCTGAGGGAAATAAGCGCCAGGCTTCCAGGGGCCTAAATTCCTGGAGGGGGAAACAAGAAGTGAAACCACAAACCTTTCAAAGGGCGGATGCATTGCTTTGTTTGGTTTGGTTTTGCCCCCTCTATTCTCTGTGATCATTATTGAGTTCAGAAATATTTGTTCCCCCCCCCCCCAACTTGTTTTCCCTACAATCCTCTAATGAGCCTCTAAAAGTCTTATTTCAAGGGACCACGTGTGACGGCAGAGGGAGGAACCTTCTGTGTGGACACTAAGAGACATCCGAGTTCTGAAGCTCTTGTTCGTGGGAGAGCTCAGAAAACAAACAGCTAACCCTGCGAGATAAGCTGGCAGCAAGCATTCCTGAAGCACTGGGCGGGGTTTGTGTTGAGACTCGAGGGTCCAAGAAACTACCGGGCAGAAGTGGGAAGGGGGGAAATGCTGGGCGTGGGGGACTAGGAAATGCACAGGCAGGGAGGCTGGAAATGGATGTTGGGTGGAGGTGGGGGCGTGGGGGGTGGGCCTAGCACCCCCAGAAATCACTCTAATGAGCAGACAGGAGACTTAGACAAGACGGTGACAGTGAGCGGCTTGTATCAGAGAAAAAGCAGCCTGCAGGGAACATTGCTGGGCCTTCCCTCCGCCACGCCCACTAGAATTCCTATTTTATAGGAAGGCTATTCGGCGGTGCCCTGAGTTACCCATCAGCTGCGTTTCAGCCATTGGTTTCCTATCTGCCATATCCCTTACCCCCTTTTGGGTTCTCAGCTCTTTGAATCATGAGTTTTTCTCCAATGGACACTTTCTCAGTTTTAGTCATAATTCAGGAATTGAGAATCCATTCAAAGAAAAGGAAAGACGTTTGGCCGCTTTGAAGGCAATAAGAAGGGGCTTGGATGAGGGAATGGACTATTCGCTTTCTGGAGAGGATGTCTCTACCGTTTGTCGTGTAGGGATAGATGGGCTGCTTTTCTCTCTTCTCTCAATAATCCTTGTTGGAACCTTTTCCAGTTCGAATGCCCAGAGGGCAAATTCAGGCTCTCTAGGAGCCCCCAGATTACCTGAGAGTTGAGAAAGTGCTTGCTTTGGGGAGCTGGAGGGGGGGGGGGGCATGCAAAAATGTCCTGCAGCTGGCTGGGAAGAGGGGGAATGGAGTAGCTCCCCAAGTGCCAGCTGTGCACGCGTGCCACGTCTTTGCCAATGCTGGTCTAGCTGACCTAATCTATACAGGAGTTACAGGGATAATTGATCAGAAATTGTCTCTATTATTCCTACCTAAAGCTAACACGACTCATTATTCATCTCTACTCCACACAGATGGAATATGGGAAGAGCAAAGAGGTCAGTGTGCCAGGATTGCAGAGGGTGGTGAGGACTGAAGTACAATAAAGACTGGGGAGGGAAGGACCAGGTTAAGGATTTAAAAAAAACGAAAGAGGAATTTGTGTGTGATCCTGGAAACATAGTAAAGTTGACGCATCATGTATTGGTTGTCTTCTCAAGGAATTCAAGAGGGGCAGGGGAAGGGAGAATGTTTTTAATCCAAAACATTTTTAAATGAATGTTTGGGGGTGGGGGAGGGTAGCTCAGTGAATTGAGAACCAGGCCCAAAGATGGGAGATCTTGGGTTCAAATTTGGCCTCATATACTTCCCAGCTCTGTAACCCAGGACAAGTCATATAATCCTCATTGCCTAGTCCTTACTGTTTTGCCTTAGAATCAATATTGATTCTTAGAGAGAAGGCAAAGAGTGTGTGTGTGTGTTTTAAAGATCATCAATGATAGGTAGTTCACGTCTCTTCTCCAGATTTTGTTACTTTGAGGATCAACTGAAAAGAAGTTAAAATTTGGAAATCATGGATCCTGGGCATTCTTGGGGATTTTATTCTAAATCCTGACCCTCACACCAAGAGTTTCTCATCTCCAGACTTCAAACCTCAGACACCGGGCTCTCATCTCAGAGAACAGAAACTCATTTTATACATCCCTCCAGAAATGAGCAGAGCTGAGCATGGTTCTTGTAGAGATTTAGTAAATTTCGAATGACTTAATTAGGTTTCTAACAATAGGATTGTATTTTATTTCCTGAGTTTTCAGGGATCCTCCTACAGATAGTATTCAAACATGTCAACCACTAATTTATTAATGTTCTGGTCAAAATATATTGGACTTAATTATCCTGGTTTCTGTTTTCTAATTGCTTTAAATTGAAAGAATAATAGCAAGAGCTCACATTTATATAGGACTTGCTATGTGCCAGGCACCAAAATACAAACAACCTATCAAGTTACCAACATTGTACCAAAGATCTATATTTTTTTTGGACAGGGTTTTCAGAAATCCCCTTTTGACTGTGATTCGTCATGAACTGGAAGTCTTTACTTACAATTGGATCAATATTGGCAAAGGGTCTGATTGGATGTAGATTGAAATAGAGCTATCCTGTTGTTCAGGAGCAATAGGAAACAAATGGGAGTAAACTACCAAGATCATATACTTTATTGAGTAATCGATTCCTGGTAACATAGCTAGCTTTATTCATAGCTTCATAAAGATCATGTTGTTTTCTTACTGCAGGATTTCAAAAGTTCTTCCTCTAAGCAGCAATCTGATGACTTCCTATTGGGTGAATTCCTATTAGCCTTCGGTACCTTCCTTTGTAGTAAGAATGTTTCATTGCTTTACATTGAAAGAAACTTGCCCCTTTGAGAACAATACAAATCCAATGGTAGTGATGTGCGTAGATTATTTCTCTTATTCTCATAAGGTCCTGGATTTGTAGTTATTTCAATTTTCCTAATGGTAGTTGAGCTTTCAGGCTAACTATGGGCATGCCTAACAAGATCTGCAACTGTCCTCTATCAACATTATCAGTATTCTTGTAGAATATTTGTTTCTTTTTAATTGGGACATCTTTTTAAAAAGCAAAATACAAGTGTAAAATTGATTGAAATACAAACCAAATGGCGAATAAAAATATTAGTACAGAGCCTATGTATTGTATTTGAGGACTAAACCTGGTTACTTAAGGTTATTAAAGATTTTGAGGCTTTTTCTAAATGAGTTTTTAAGATTCTTCCTAATAGAATCAGTGTCCTAGATGAACTGTATTGACTTTCTCTCAACTTTTTTTTTTCAAAAATGAAAAAAAAAATAGAACCACTTTGAATAAACAAGAAATGCAAGGAGGAACTAGAACATTTTTGTGCCTTGTGTTCCCAAAAATGTTGCTATGACTTTTGGAGGGATGGGGGACATTACTGGTAATATCACATCAACACCTCCTTCCCCGAGACTGTTTTTAGACATAATTCCAGTTAAAACAAAGTTCTTTCTTTGTTCCTTTCTGCACTGGGTCAAAGGGTATGTGTAATTTAATTTTAATTTTCATTATTTCTTGCTCTCTTTATAAAATAGAAGAGGCTGGTGAGAGGAGAATTGGCTCAGTACCAGTGCTGGAAGCTTGGTGCAATCTAATTCTGCTCCCCTGTCCTTGTTTTCTTTCCCTCACTGAGTCAAACCACACATTTTTCTCTTTCTTTTAAATCCCACTTCACGATCAATCTTTCTTTGAGTGTTTAAAGTCTAATTCTTCCCCTAATCTCCCCTCCCACTTATTCCCCACCTCTATCCCCCCTTTCCTTCCCTATTGAACATTGAAGGAACTGTATTTCCCTACCCAGTTGTGTGTATTCTCTTCTTTGACCAGTTTAGATGAGAGTGAGGTTCAAGTGTCACCCATTCACCCGCTCTTTCAATCTACTTGTGCACTCTAATTATGTGAGATTTTCCCCTTTCCCTTTCCCCCTGCCAAGTATATTCTTCTTCCTTTTTCAGTCTTAGATTTCTTCTATGACTCGATACAGTATTATGAGGGTACACTTGTATCATCGTTAGCAAGTGAAACCTCTCCATGTTTATGACTGCTTGCTTTTTCTTCTTGGCTCTTATTTATCTTTTGGAA
Organism: Monodelphis domestica; assembly: GCF_027887165.1. NCBI lineage: Eukaryota > Metazoa > Chordata > Mammalia > Didelphimorphia > Didelphidae > Monodelphis > Monodelphis domestica. The sequence goes on along the minus strand of NC_077230.1, from coordinate 11,481,253 downwards.
ATTTTTCCCCAATGACATTAAAATTTTTTTTTATCATACTTTCAACTTTTCTGTTCTCTTCTAATCTTTTCTTCAGGAGTTCTTGGAAGTCCTTTATTCCATTAAGATCTACCCCTCATGCTGTACAATTACATTCAGCATTGCTGGCTGTTATTCTTTGTTACCTTTTGGAATACTGTATTCCCATTTCTGTTCCTTTATAGTAGTGATTGCTAAATTTTGAGTGATCCTCACTCTGACTCAGAAATTGAATGTCTATCATGTCTGTTTACTACATTTTGTTTTTGACCCAGAAGCTTTGACTTTCACTGCAACGTATTTGGGAATTTTCTTTGATGACTGATGTTTTCTTCCTATTTTCATTTTGCCCTTGAGTCTAAGTGATCAGAGTACTTTTCTTTTATCCTTTCTCAAAATATTGTCTAGATAGTTTCTTGGTTGTATATTTCAAGTAGTTCAGTGGTTCTTACATGATCTCTTTTTTCGGTAGATGTTTTTGGTAAGAGTAAATTTATTCTAGTTTGGCTTTGTTTTAATAGTTCTTGGCTTTTATGAAGTTATTAATTTCTAGAGGAGTCATTCCAATTTTCAGGAAGCCTGTTAATTGGGCAAGGTTTGGCACTTTTCCCAAGGTGCTATTTCTATTTCTTTCTTCCAGTCCTTACATTTCACTTAATAAAACATTTTAAGACTTTGTTCCACTTCTTCCAGAAATTCTAGTTGAACATATACCCAAGCTATTTTTTTTCTTGTCATCTTTATTATTATAACAGCTTTTCATGTGGTGGGACTTTCACACTGTTCACTCTTCCAGTTGACTTCCTGACTTTAGACCTTATGTCAGGGTGAGGTCCTGCACACTTCTGTAGGGATGTCTTGGCTGAATTTGTGTTCTCTTCAGTCCCAGCGTTGAGACTGGTATAGGAGGTCTGAGCCCCGAAGAAAAGAATTTGGCGTGAAGGTCAGGATTTAGAACAAATCCTCTACGAATGCCCAGGATCTACTACTTCCAGGCTTTAACTATTCTTTTAAGTTGATCCTCAGAGTAACAAACTCTGGTTGGAGACGGCTAAATTCTCCATCGCTAAAGAACTTATAAAATATGGCTATGGAGGGTGACTTGATTAGAGGATAGACTAGCTTGGAGTTGTACTAGCTTAAATATTACGTTAATATTTGCGAAGCACTTTACAGATATTATCTCTTTTCAACCTCACAAAACTGTGAGGCAGAAGACATCATCATCCTTGCTACAAGAGAATTCTTTTTAAGGCTCAGGCAAGTAGCAGCCACTCAATAAAGGCTTCTTTCATTCCCTCTCACCTCCTTGTCCTTAACAATAAGTACCAATACTGTGTTGGAGAAATAAGAGATCAAAGTCCCAATGAGTAAATGTCTCAGGCAGGACACCAGCATAGGTCTTCTGAGTTCCCTTTGAATTCTAAAACTTGATGATTCAGTGCGCTCTTCCCTCGACTCACTTTCCAATCAAGCAGAAACATGTATTTTTCAATGTTTTATTTTTGACAGGCATTTACAACATTCCATTCATGGACCTAAAAACATAAAAATAGACCTTCTTTCAGCTTATAAAAGAAATATATAAGAACCTTTGACATAGACACATCATGACAATATGTACAGAGACAATGAAACCTTCTCCAAGCACCAGATTTTGCAGTATTTTAAAACAGGCCATGTTTCACTGGGTACAGTATATAAGGGCTATTAATAAATCTCTACCTCTCTAATCAATTTAAACAACTGAACTGGAGTTAATATGGAACAATGAAGTGATACAAAGGGTATAGAAACCATTCTAAATTTTTTTTTTTAAGAAAACCAGATAGTATAGCAAAAGTTTAATAGAATATGATTTTCAAAATATTAAGCTCAAGCCCCTGGAAACCCAAAAGGGAAAGGGGGAGTGAGAGTGGAGGTGGGGAGGATATAGGGTAGGAAAGCAGGTAAGACTAGAGGGGACATAAAAGCATTACCGTTTTGGAACATTTTCTATTATGTCTTAAAATATAAAGTTATAAATGATTTTGTATAAAATATAATCCCTAAAGCTACTATAAAATTCAGGTTCTTAAGTACCTACTGATGTGTCAAACACCGAATAGATATTTATCCCCAAAAGAAAGTTTTCATATTTGAGCCCTTCTTTGGAAGTGAACATTTGTGGAATGGGATGGTGTGGGGTGGAGGAGCTATAAACCCTTTTTTTTTTTTGCATTGTTTTAAATTAAAAGTGCCATAACTTGATTTTTCCCCTTCCTATTTGGATCTACTTAAAACATTAGATTTTGATATGTCTACCCTGCTTTGTTGGCATGAAGAATTGTTAAACATTAGAGTCTTGTGAAGAGGTTTTTGGTTTCTCAGTTTGTTTATCATCTATCGTGGAAGAGAACATTGATGGATAAAGAAACAATAGTAATGGGGAAATCAACGTATACCGTATTAAATTTTTGTGGAAATGATCGATGTGTTGGTCAAGTTCTCCACCCCACCCCTATCTTGGCTATACTCACCAGACATGTAGAGACTCAGCTACATTGCTAATTCAAATAAATTTTCATCTCAAATATATATTCAAACATAAAATCTGCTTCTTGAGAAAACAATTCTTCCCAAGAAAGAGTTCCAGTTGATCTTTCCCATATAAATATAAAGTCACTATGCCTAACTCTTCATTTTATAGACCTGGAGTTACATTAACACTGTAAAAATCTCAACTCTCTGTGCCTTGCACATCAGGTAACATTTTAAAAAAAATAGTGTTTTGTTTTCAAGTGATAAATTTGGATCTCTTTCTTAAAGAGTTTGGCATCTTTATGGTTCTATGCAAAACTAGAGCTTCCAACGTTAACATTAAAAAAGATCAGCCACAGACCAAAAAAAAGAGGGGAAGGGGAAGGGAAAGGCTTATCAAAACATAAATTCCCAAGCCCTTCCTCACACATTTCTAAAATACAAATATTCTCTGACATCTAGGAAAGAAAGGAGTAAGAACACTGCAAATTGTACAGAGATAATTGTTCAAGGCAGTTTCCTATCAAGGAGATGAATCTCACAGATAAAAAAAAAAACAAAATAAAACCAAAAAAAGCCCCCAACCCAACCCAAACCCTTTGTTCTCTTTGCTATCACTTAAGCTCATCTGTTGCAATACGTAAATGCCTTCAGTAACCTATTTTCCAGTGCTATATAATGCGCTTTTAAAAAATATATACATATATTTTCATTTCTCAGCCCCTGATTATTGGAGAATAAATAAAAGCCCTTAGTAATGTACACAATACAAGACTCCAGCTTATTCTTTTTCAAATTCTAAACTATTCTGTTTCTGTTAAAACTTATGATGTGGCTACATGGTTCTGGAACAAGTCAGCTGCCAAAACCCTGTGTGCAAGTGCGCAATCTAAAGGATAAAGTCTTCTCGGTATGTAGGAGAATGGGGGGGGGGGGGGGGGGAGCTACAAATACTACCTAAAGGGAAAGTGACATTTAGATTTCAGTGTTCAGTTTCCTGGTGGGGACAAAATCTTCACGTCTAACCCAAATGACTTCCTCACTAGAGTTCTCCAGGCCACCATTGATGCCAGACAAAGCTGCTTGCTTCTTGAGCTGGGTCATCCTTGAGGCATGACTATCCATAGCTGGTTGGCCTCTTTCCCGCTGACTGAGAGAGGCAGCTTGTAGCTGCTCCTGAAGGTCTCTGTCCTCTGGGGACCCTTTCATGGATTTGCAGTATTCATCATCGTCACTAAGGATGTCCGTCTCCTTGATGTCATCTTGCTCCTCATACTGAGCAAGATCAAACTGTTCCTCTACCCAGCGGTCAGTGTCCCTGCCACTGGAGGGGTGCTGGGACTCTGTCTTAGGGCTGCTTGTGGAGACAGCATCTGAATCAATGGTAAACCTGTTTCGGGCCAGACGCCTCCTCCTTCTCCCAAGAGATTTACTTGGGGCAGACACTGCACACACACAAAACAAATATAAAAATAAAACCTCCATATGTTTTATGTGAAACAAAATTCCAGAAAATATGCCAACATAGACTACATTCCCCTAACAACTTAATCATTAGATGCATCGAATCCGAGTTTACCGTGGTCCCAGGGAGAGATTCAAGTATTTAAAGAGAGACTGTGATAACGGAGGAAAGGATAAAGAGAAACAGACTTCATTCCCTGAAAGAGAATCCTTTTTCACTTGTCTTCTGTCCACCGAGATGTCAGATGTCACAGAGTGCTTGCTGCCATTTTCTTAAACGAGCAGCTGAGTGTGACCCGGGGTTTCATGCCCTTATACCTAAGGAGAAACGACTACCCCTTTCCTCCTTTCCCTCCCCACTTTTAATAGTAACACAGGCAATATCTTAGTGCTTTCAAGAATCAAGAAAGACCTTAAGGCAGTGGCCATGACCTGAAAAAGCTCTTTAGACTTGGATTTTTTTCTGTACCAAAGGAACAAAACCATCAATTTGCCTCTTCTAAGATTTTTAGTCAGGCTAAAAGTTCAGAATTTTATTTCTTCATTCACTCATCCATCCATCCATCCATCCATCCATCCATCCATCCATCCATCCATCCATCCAATCAGCCTGGTTCTCCATCTGCCCAGGCTGGTAGTGCAAATGCTTCTCATGGGCCTGATCCCACTATTCATCAGTCCAGGAACTTTGGCCTGCTTTGTTTCCAACCTGGGTGGCTCATGCTCCCCTAGGCAGCCTGGTGGTCTCCATATTGGTTCCAGACTTGGTACAGACACACAAATAGCTTAGTTTCCTCTAGCTCATCATTTCTAAGCTCAAGGACCACTTCTGCCCCCTCAGCAGCAGGCACCAAAGTCATGGATCACTATGCCCTGTTCAGAATGTCTTTTAGAGCTCATCAAAGATTTTTTTTTTGGGGGGGGGGGGGACAACTAAAGTTGGTCAAAAAAGTTCGTCTTCCCGGCCATCAAAATATATTCTTTATAATAAAGTTGATTATAGGCTCAGAGTTTAAATTTAACTTTGGAGCTCAGAGAACCTGACCATTGACTATACCTTTAGACAAGTCCTGCAGGCATCATCTGGCCTTGAACCTTTTCCCCTTCTTCCAGAAGGTGGACTAGTTACCAATGACTGGGTCATTGTAAGGAATTAGTAATAAATGATTGTAAAACGCTTCATAAACAAAGTGCTGTCATCTGTCTACACAAGGAAAAGGGGGAATTCTAGGAATTATTGGCTCATAAATATACAAAGTGCTAGTCACATGGCAAAAGAGCTGCTTTTCCTTCTCCTCTAGAGATAAAATTGTCCCATTACAGACAAGAGGGTGAAGTATGATGATACAAAAGGTCAATCAGAGCCTAAAGTTCAATCCCACATAGAGAACTTCCTTGCCTGACACCCAAACCATCACATTTCAGGGCAGCTCTATCCTGGAAACTACTTTTAACCATTCCCAGATCATATCGTGATTATCCAGCAATGTCAATCAAAGGCTCAGTGGATTAACACAGCCATAGGGCACCCACGGCACTTGGACACTGGTTTGCCCTTCAGCTAATTTAGACCCCTGTTCCCTTTTCATACCAAGGATGATGGTAAAGAAAATGGCATGTTCCATCCTAAAATGTGGACAAATATACTCTGATATGGGAAGAAATGAAAGCCATTTCCAGGAGAACTGAAAAACACTCAGAAGGAAGACAGCATTTCTGTTCAAATGGATCTCAATATCAGAGTAGAATTTGGCTTTTTTTACAGAGCCAGCTTTAACTCAATAATTGATCATTTGTGGTCAGAGCAATAACTAGGAATTTCTACACTTATTGTGCCAGCACAATTCTGAAGAAGGCTCAGTGGGAAAGGGGGGAAAAAAAGGACAGGGAGAGATACAAAGAAGATTACCAAGGGTACAGTAACTCAGGGGAAGTAAGGTTAGAGAGGGAACTGTTTCTTTCTTACTTTAACTATTCCTCCAAACTAGGTACTAAACTCAGCTATTACATTGTTGCAGAAGGATTGAAAGGGCTGACAATGCCCCTAGAAATTTTAGGACTCTGGACTAATATTCTAGTTGCTCCACCTTAGTTACTGTTCTGACTGAAGTTAAATAAAGGGAGTCGAATACTATTCGTCTTTCCTGGTGATGAGTCAAAGTATTCTGCTTTCAACTTTAGACAGAATGGAATCAGAGAGTGAAATTATCTTCATTTAGTGACAGCTATCTGCTAACACTTCCACTTAAGAACTTAGTCATCTTGGGTGAGCAGATCGCACTTTTTCAGACACATTCCCTGACTTTCCTTTTCTAATATTAGAAAAGATTGCTTCGTGTTGGGCTGCCTCAACCAGTTATCATCACGTGATCATGCGTCTGATTACAGAGGAGTGCTCTCCGAAGGAGAAAGACAAATATGTTTTTAGCAATGAGTCAATGAATTATTCATTTGCCCGATCCAACAGGAGGTGGTGAAGGTTCCTCAGGACACTCACAATGATGCCAAGTTTGGAGTGTTTTGTTTTTTTTAAAAAGGCTTAAGAAATCTCATCAGGAACTCCTAATGAATTCCCTAAAGACCTGAAATGCTTACTTTCAATGAACTTGAGTTCGCTGAAATAGGAATATACAAAATACGAAAACGGGCAAAATATAAATGGCTGACTGCATCATTATCAAGTATTTCTGCATGGAGAACAAATCGCTGAGAATTTCTAAGTTATACTCTTTAAAAGAAGAGGAAGAAAATGAGAAGTGATCCTTTCTAACTAAGGGCCCCATGGAACTATATAAAGATGGACAATATGGTAGAATTGGCAAGATTCCCTACAGACAGCAGTGCAGAACAGGGCACATACTCTATGGAGAAGGCATTTAACAAATATGTGTTCATTCACTGAAACCTATCTAATGGAAAAATTATGTTTATAACTTAGAAAACAAAGAATTACTTTTCAGCATTACCTAAGCTTTCTCTTTGAGGGTCTTCACCCAGTCACAGGACACTGTGTCTCTTAGAGATAGCTGAAGAAAACGAGGAAGATGATGGAGGAAAGGTCAGACAGTGTAGGACAACCTCTGGTTGCCTCCAAGGGAGGAGGAAATGAAAATATCTGGATTTAATTAAGGAAAATTCTACTTTTTCTAGAAATATATCACAGCCAGGCTCCCAAAAGGATAACTGCTACAATACTGCTTCTCTCTCAATTTCTTATTTGTGTGTGTGTGTGTTTGTGAGAGAGATGGAGGGTCTGAGAGGGAAGGAGTGAATCAACTTTCCCCCTTTTCAGAACAGGTCAAATCATTCTCAAATTAAAAGACCCCTTCAAAAAGCCTCTCCCATGGATATGTTAAGATCATGTAAGAGTCACCAAAAGAGAGCAACAGAGATGACTTTCTCAATGATACTCTGATTACTAAAAATCAAATGAAGCTGAAAATAAGGAAAATTCAATCTGTGTTTGCCACTGCAATGGAGATGGAAGACAGTCAGCACAGATTTCATCAGAAGAGGTTTTCTTAAAGATAGAGAGGTCCTCCAGATGCTCTTCTTTGTCAATATTGTTTTGATTATATCAATCTCAGAACATTCCAGAGACTCCTGAACAAAATCCTTAATGATCCAAAAAGAATTTGGCCTTACAACCAAATGGGAAAAATCAAGTGTAAAAACGCCTGCTGTCCAGATTATGATCTATCACTATAGGTACGTTGGACATTTATTGCAAATAGAAAATAAAGGAAGATCTTAATTAATAATTAAACAAGAAAATAGTGGTTATATGTACTGTCTTTGGGAAGTGTTTTTAATGACTCTAAACCATGTCCTGAAACAAACTGATCAAGGTCTATTTTTTTTTTGTTTTAAATTCTTACCTTCTGTCTTAGAATCAATACTTAGGATCAGTTCCAAATCAGAAGAGCAATAAGGGCCAGGCAACTGGGGTTAAGTGACTTGCCCAGGGTCACACAGTTAGGAAGTATCTGAGGCTACATTTGAACCCAGGATGTCCCATATCTAGGTCTGGCTCTCTATCCATTGAGCCACCCAGATGTCCATATTTTTTAACAGCAATATTCTTCCAGAGAGGTGGCAAGGTATAGTAAGAGGCTGAGAAAATCAGGAAGAACTGGGTTTGAGTTCTACCTGTTAGCATATGCTGTGTGACCATTGGCAAGCCACTTAATTTCTCAGTGTCTTGGGCAATTCTAGAAGACTATAAATTATAGAAGACTTGCCAATCTGCATCACTGAGGGAATTTCCACATAGGGAGTCCTCCATGTAATGAAATCACAAATCTGGGACAAAAAAAATCTCTCTAGAGGCTGTATGTATGAAAGTCATGAATGCTAACACGGCTAAAATATCAAAGTTGAGAATTACCAAAGAGCCAATGTAGAGACATACTTTTGGTGTGCTCAGGCTGCGATACACTAGCCATAAAGAATGGTACAGGAGAAGCTAGTACAACAGACATCCTCCAAATGATGTGTGATCCAAAAGGGAGGGAGGCCAAGCATGAAGCTGAATCCAGAGATGCCTGATGGATAGTCTGTGTTCTCCACTGGATCCATAGAGACTCAAGAGCCAAAAAAGAAAGGTCCGCACTCTTAGGACTTTCCATGGAGATTTACATACGGACTGGACAAGAATCATCAGTATAGGGAAGCTTAGGATTTGTGCCGTTGGCAGGAGCCTCCAATTCAATGAGATCACAGATCCATCAAAGCACTGAATTAAAAGAAGTCATATCAAGCATGAGAGCAAGGAAAGAAAGAAAGCAAACCCTCCTGATATTTTAACTGCCCACAAGACCAGAAACAATAACAAGAATGAATGAGCTACCGAGTCACCGTACGAACAGGTTTCCAGAATAGCTTTCTGGGAACTTGGTGAAAAAGTACACCCTTTGCTCTCTAAACAAAGCCAACCAGCATGCAAAGCAGCTCTCTTCATTCCTATGGAGTGCTCAAGCCTACTCTTCAAAGAGGATGTTATTGTCACTGGCTTGGGAATAAGGGGTACGATAGAGCTCTCAGGTCAAAAGGAGGAAGGCAGCAAAAGGGAGACTTGAAGGGGAAGGGAAAAGGTATAAATAGATGATAATAGAAATGTAAGAGAAGGAGGGAAAATCACACCCAAGGAAAGCCAAAGCACCAGCCTTAACCCTACACAAGGCAATACCTTAGTTTTGCTCAGCAAGTAGGTTAAACTCACTTGGGTCCTATGATAGATTGGGGATGACAGGGATCTTTAAAATCTGTATCCCTACAGTACCTGCCCTGCTCATAGCTGGCCTTGCACCTTTAAGGGGGTATAGTCTTTTTCCTCCAAAAGGGACATATTGCTGAGATGAGGGCAGACTTTCTGTTTTGAGGAGCTGTCGTCTGTGTTTATCGCGTAAAATTGAATGCACAGCCTTCAGAAAATCTTTTCTACTTTCTGGGGAGCTGAAAAAAAAAAGAAGAGAAATGATTCAAATAAGTTAAAAGGCAGAGGTATTTAATATTTATCTAGAACTTCTAATGATATGGAACAAATGAAATCAAATGCCAAATAATCTGTCTAATACTTAAGGACAGAATCATAGACTTAAAACAATAACCATTTTTTATGCTGCACCAGCAAATGAGTAAACATGTATTTCTTTCTCCATAATATTTGATATTTATCTATTACCACTACCAGTACATACTTATCTATGACTAGTGGTCTAAAAGTAGACAGATTTTATACAGCAAAATATAATCAAGTTCTGTTCTTTACAAACATTTCAGAACTCAAAATACCTAAAATGCTTTCTTAAACCTGAATCCTATCCTTTCCTTTCCTTTCTTTCATCCGTCCGTCCGTCTATCCATCCATCCATCCATCCATCCACACATACATCCTTACATTCTGTCTCAGAATAGATACTAAGTATTAGTTCCAAGGCAGAAGAGAGGTAAGGGATAAGCAATGGCATGGGTTAAGTGATTTGTCCAGAGTCATTCAATTAGGAAGTTTCTGAGGCTGAGTTTGAACTCAGGACCTCTCGTGTCCAGGCCTAGCTCTTTACCCCACTGAGCCACCTAGCTGCCCCTCACATTTTAATTTAATATTAAAGCCTCTAGATCTTTCAATATATATTGTATTTACCAAATATCTTATTCTTTTTTAGTACACATAGAATAGGCAGTCAGAAATGCTTCTGTTAATACTTAGTAGATTTTACAGTGGATGGCTCACTAGTCTAGGCTAAGGCTCCACCATGATGTCACCTTGGACCACTGGCTTCAACCTGTGTCTGCCTCAAATCTCCAGGTACAAAAAAGACACAATAAAATTGATATTTGATCCTCTTCTCTGTTCTCTCCCTCCCCCTCATCCCAATTCCTCAGACTCTCAAGGATGCCATAAAGACAAATGTGAGCAAAGCAATTTTTTCAAGAGAGGAGAAATTCGGCATTAATTATTGCCAAAATATTACAACATATTATAGATGTAAATAAAATAGTCTTTCTTTTGAATGTTACAAATATATAAAAAATTACATACTTCTTCAAAAGCTAAAGCATTAACCATTCTTATAGCCAGAATCTGTTGAATACTATTAACATCGGCTGGGTTGGTTTTTAAATCCAGTGTAAACACCAAGGGTCTTTAAATTGCATGTTTTGTGGCTCAAGTTAATGTTTTTATCAGGCCCCATGACATAAAAAGTTCTGTACAGGAGCAAGCCATACAGGGGCTCTTGCATCAGAAGATATAGTTTATGCGTGCACACTTACCTGCAACAGAGGTGGAATGACCTCTCTGGTCTCCCTTCGGATTCGGATTTAACATGGACAATCTCACAGACTGAATTAGCTTCTGCATCTAGGTAAATTGAGAGCAACATGATGAACTAATATGAATTTCAAACTGATGAACAAACACTGGGTTGTACAAAACTGGTTTTCATTCTTCAGCATAAAGATGAAATCATGCAAAACTGCTTATGTTCAACCGGATCCCCCAAACCTAAAAGAAAAGTGGGTCTTCTTGGAAGCATAAATAAAGCTGTTGGACCTTCTCTAATTTAGGACAGTGGAAGAATTCTTGCCCAAACAAGGGTTACCAAGAATCAGTAGATGAAATGGACAATTCTTGACTATATAATGTTGAAAAATGTTTCCATAAAAAAATCAATGCAGTTACAATTATAAAAGAAACAGCTCCTCTAATTTTTATACTAGGATCCTTAATATTAATATCATGTATCAACTTAAAATATATTTCGGAATATAACATACGGTGTTGGTCTCAGGTTAATTTATGTCAGACTGTTTTCTAGTTTTCTATTCAGTTTTTGTCAAATAATTCTTTGTAAAAGAATTTGTTTTCTGATTTATCAAACACTGGATTACCGAGTTCTTGCCTTTCTGATTCTCTCTTACCTAGTCTGTTCTACTGAACTTTATATTTTTTTAACCAATACTAAATGATTTTGATGCCTGATTCTTTATAATATAGTTTGAGGTTTGGAAGCACCCGTCCCTCTTCATCTGTACCTTTTATTCTTATTTCTTTTGATATTTTGGATCTTTTATTTTTCTACATGACATTTCATAAAGTACTATAAAGTATCCCTTTGATAGTCTGAGTAGCATAACATTAAAACTATAACTAAATTTTGGCAGTAATTATCATTTTTATTGTATTGGAATGACCCAGTCATGAGCAATGACTATATTCCTCCAACTATTTGTTGTTCTTTATTTCTTTAATGGGCACTCTGAAAATTAATTTACACAAACTATTTTGTGTGTTTTGGTAGACTGAAAAGCTAATATTTTTAATTGAGTGGGGTTTTTCTTTCTACTACTGCTTCTGCTATAGATAGGAGATACATTTTTTTTTAAACTCTCACGTTCTGTCTTAGAATCAGTACTAAGCATCAGTTCCAAGGCAGAAAAGTAGTACAGGGGCTAGGCAAGTGGAGTTAAATGATTTGCCCAGGAATATATAGCTAGGAAGTGTCTGACATCACATCTGAAGCCAGGACCTCCACTCTCTAGGCTTGGCTCTCTATTCACTGAGCCACTTAGCTTCCTCTAGGAGATGTTATTCTTTTTTTTTTAAACCCTTACCTTCCGTCTTGGAGTCAATACTGTGTATTGGCTCCAAGGCAGAAGAGTGGTAAGGGCTAGGCAATGGGGGTCAAGTGACTTGCCCAGGGTCACACAGCTAGGAAGTGGCTGAGGCCGGATTTGAACCTAGGACCTCCCATCTCTAGGCCTGGTTCTCAATCCACTGAGCTACCCAGCTGTCCCCTAGGAGATGTTATTCTTAAGCAAAAAACCAAAACAAACCCAAACAAAAAAACAAGGGATAGATGTAATTCCAAAAAAAAAAGAGATAATTTTGATTTCATGAAAATGATAAACAGAGAGAAAAAAAGAAAAAAGAGAGAAAGAAGAGAGGGAGAGAGAAAAGAGAGAGACAGGGGTAGAGGGAGAGGAAACAAAAAAACACAATTAATGTGCTCATATTCAGTATGCCTAGGATAAGAAGATACGTGATCAACTAAAAAAAAAAAAAACCTTTTGATCAGATTTAAATAAGAGTCTAGCATCCAAGATAAAAAATAATAATAGATACAACTGAATCATTCCCCATTAGTAGTGTTAAAACTAAATTAAACTCCGGACTTAAATTTTCACATAGTTTATGAATATTTACTTGAGTAAGAGAAGGCAGACAGAGAGAAGAAGCCTATTTCTAACTAGCCAGTTGAGTGGCTAATCATCTCCAGTGGCTCTCTCAGCCACCTTTCTTTCCCCAAGCAAATAGAGAACCTCCACTTCCTCGAATCCCCTCTTTTATCCCCTCTTCTCCTTTGTGCCAGACCTATGATCTGATCCTTTCCGGGTCATTTGTCTAGGTTGCTGTCCAGAGCACAGGGATGCAGGTCAGACTCAAACGTGTGATCCTGGGAGGGGTCCCTTCACACAGTAGTGATATGAATATGATGAAGAATATGAACAAATAAATAGTTCTTGAAAATATGACAGCCCTATAAAAGAAAGCTATGAATTAGAAATGCAAGAAAGAGAAATGAAAATAAAAACAGGATGGGTGGTGTGACGGATCTTGCAAGGTGGCAAGATGGAAATGGGCAATGTTGGAAGGACTGGCAAGATTGTGAGTCACCCAGTCAATAAGGACTCTGGCACTGTGCTTGCTAATCACTGGGGATACATACCAAAAAGGCAGTCCCTGCTCTCAAGGAGCTCACTGTCTAGGAGAGGAGACCAAGCAAATAATTATATACCAACAGATACAGACAGGATAAAGTGGAGATGATCAACTAAACTCAGAAATGAGCAATAAGGGGGATTGGGAAAAGCTTCTTGTAGAAGACAGAACTTGAAGGAAGTCAAGGAAACCAAGAGGCAGGAAGGGGGGAGAGAACTTCTGGGAGAGGGGATACCTAGTGAGAAGGCAAAGAGGCGAAAAGTCAAGTGTGAGAAAAAGCAAGCAGTACTGAATCCCAACGACTGAATCTCGGGGGATTTCAGGGTAAGGAAGTAATAAGAAAATTGAAAAGGCCAAAATGCCAAAAGGAGGGTTTCCTATCAGCACTGGGCGTTAGAATTAAGGTTTGGAGTCGATAATCATCAATTTGATAGTGGAAGGGAGAGTTCTGAGACAGGTAGAACAACGAGGAGCGAGGTGACAAGGTCCTGATTGAAGGGGGGTAGAGAAGGGTGCAGAGGAGAGATGTTGCAAAGGCAGAATCAAAGGACGAGGAAAGAAAAAGTTATGATTTGAGGATGATACCTAGATTTCCAGCCTGGCTGGGAGATGGTAGTTCCATAAGAGGAAAATTGAGGAAGAAGGTGGAGAAGGAAAGATTCGGTTCAGTTTTGAACATGAGAAATTTAATATGTCTATCTAGGGGACATCTGATTCAAGATGATGGATGGACAGTTAGAAGAACCAGGCTATAGATTAGGAGAAAGGTTAGGGAAGGATAAATAGATATGAGAATCATCAGCGTAAAGATAATTGAATCGTAGGAGTTAATGAGGTCACCAGCAAAATAATTGAAATCGGACATTGAGAGATCACTGGTGACTCTGAAGAGAACAATTTTAGTGTGATGATGAGATCAGAAACTGAACTGCAAGGAGTAAAGGGAAGAAACGGGAAACATCCACTAGAGATAGTTTGGCCCCAAATCCGAGGGGTTTCAAGATTTTCTCTAGCCCCATTCAGCAAAGGCGAGAGATAGAGAGGGTTATCTAAAGCTGAAGTTTGGTACAGCAAGGCCAGCAGCACATTAATTGGGGGCAAAGAGCAAGAGACAAGAGGAAATTGTTGAGCTCAGATGGTCCACCAAAGGGTCAAGATGGGGAAGGGCTGGCAGTCTGGAAAGTGCAGCAAAGGTGGGCTGGGAAAGCTTTGTAGGGCAGACAGATCGGGCTGCTGTGAGGAAAAAAGAATAGGGTTAGAAAGTGGAGGGCAGAGCGAAAGAGAGAATGAAAAAACGATTATGAGATAAAGCAATGCCAAAGTTCACGAACGCAGAAAGTGAATGACTTGTGGCTAATGGCAAGATCAAGGGCATGACTGTTTCTGGTAGGGTGGAGGCATTAGGTCACGGGAAGCGAGAAACTGAGAATGTGTTGGAGGGAATAGCATTATGTTGAATATATATGAAGATCAAAATAGTGCGAGTCGAAATCCCCTGTTAAGGGCAGGGCAGCTGGGAGGTGAAGAGGTTATAGTGGCTGGCCTGGAGTCAGGAGGATGCATCTTCCTCAGTTCAAATCTAGCCTCAGACATTTCTGACCTGTGTGACTCTGGGAAAGTCACTTGCCTCAGTTTGTAAAATCTGTAAAATGAGCTGGAGGGGGAAATAAATGGCAAACCACGAAGAGTCAATGTGACTGAAAAACAACTGAACAACAACAACAATTCTAAGGACAGAAGGAAAGACTGTAAACCTGGTACTGAGATCACTGAGAAAGTGTCCGGGGTGTTGGAGATAAAAAGCTACCAGAATCTTGACTGGGTTAAAATCATGGATTAGATGAACCTCCGAAGAAGAGAGGTAGAGGAAGGGGGTGGAAGGGGTAATTGAGAGAAAGGAGAGTCTAACAGCACCATCATCAATGAGTTGGAGGAATAGGAGTGAAAACGTGACCAGTGCAGGAAAGGGTAGCCAAGTAAGCTGTGTCATCAGGAAGGAGGCGGATCTCAGTGAAGACAAAAGGAACGAGAAAGAAAAATGTTTGAGAGCAAAGCAAGTTTTTCGTCTAAAAAGAATGCATTCCAAAGACTACAGTGGAAATGTTAAGGTGTGCAATTAAAAAAAAAAAATATATATATATATAAATATATATATCCTTATTTTCTGTTTTGGAATCAGTACTGTGTTTTGGATCCAAGGCTAAGGGCTGGGCAATGAAGGTTAAGTGATTTGCTCAGGAGAGCTAGGAAGTGTCTGAGGCCACATCTGAACCCAGGACCTCCCATCTCTGGCTTGGCTCTCAACCTACTAAGCCAGCTAGCAGCCCCCAAGTGTAAACGTTGAGTGAAATGTTGGGGGGAGGCAGCAGGTTGAGGGGGTGGTAATAAAAGCTCGGGCCGTGGGGTGTGGGTGGGGATTGAGGGTTGTGCAATGACAGCTGGGGGTTCAGAGTCACTGGGGTAAGGAAATTTATTAAGCTGAGAGGGGAGAAATGCCAGTCACGAAGGAATAAGTTTCAGCAGGTTTGCCTGACAGGGAGCTGTTAGGGAAGGCTAAACAGTGAAACTTGAATCTCTTTCTGTTTTGTTATGGAATCTTATATGCTCTTCCCCCCCCCCCCCACCCCGGGGTTACACATAAAAAAAATTTTAAATGTTGAGTTACAAAGTCTCTTTCTTCCTTCTTCCCTTTCTCCCTCCTTGAAGGCAAGCAATTGGATATGGATTGTACTTGTGCAGCCGTGCAAAACATATCCACATTAGTCATGACGCAAAAGAAAACAGACTCCAAACTCCAAGAATAATAAAGTACATGAATCTGGGATCAATCATGATCTGGATCTTCTCTGCGTCAAACTCTGGGTGGAGCCATCCCAGGTCTCAGGTGCAGAGCTAGAAAGCTGCAGGCACAGAGCACAGAGCACAGGCAGAACCAAAAGGGAGGGAGAACTTTTGTCTCAGGGTGGGGCAAGCAAAAAGAGTCTATGATCCATTATCCTGGATTATTAAATATCTTAAAGGCAGCCCAGTGGGAGGAAAGCAAAGCAGCTGCAGTCATGCTGATTAATGGATATGACAAAGGGGCTTAGGGGGAAGGGAAGATAAAAATGAGGAAATAAAAGTTTATTCAAAAGAAACAAAAGAAGAAAAAAAATTGTTTATAGCCTTCATATTGGGACAGATTAAGACTTGGAAGAAGGTGAAAGCAGGAGTCCAGCTTTGAAAAAAAAACTATAGAGGTAATAGAAGCAATTATAGTAATTGTGTATAGTGATATGTTTTTATGCGGGGGTGTGTGTGTGCGTGTGAGAGACAGAGAGAGACAGAGACAGAGAGACAGAGAGAGAGAGAGAGACAGAGACAGACAAAGAGAGACAGACACAGAGAAAGAGAGAGACAGAGAGGGGCAGATAGAGACAGGGGTAGAGGGAGGGGAAACAAAAAAAACAGCAGCAAAATTTGATAACTATTATCGGGAAAACACAAGAAAACTATGGGATTTAACTCTTTACTCACATTTGGAACATTCATTGATCATAATGTGAGTAAGAAACCCCCTATACCCCTTATGTGAGGATTAGATTTCAACGTCAGCAGTAGTATTGAGTTAATCATAATTGTTATTCTAGGATAGTTAAATAATGTTGATATAAATGAACTAATATCATAACACTCCTTTGGATAGTAGTAGTGTTTTTATGATTGTTTTAGTATAGTTTTAAGGTTTGAATTAAGTAGATAATTGCTTTAATATATTTAATCATTGTTAGCCTAGGCCTTAGTTCTAGCCTCAAACTTGTTCTATCATGCGCCCTCAGCAATTATGGTAGGAATTTGACAAAAATGAGAATAGTTTGATAAAACACAGTTTAATTTGAGAAGTACAGATAGAAAAGAGAAAGGAGGGAAAAAAGATTATTACTCTAATTCCTTATGATTATACCTAAATTCCAAATCCTAACTAACATTTCTAAAAACCCTACTTCTAATATCTTCAAGGACAGGTTCTTCTGCCCAGCCAGACCAGGCCTAATCTAACCTATTCTATCTATAAAATATTTACTAACTACTTATCTACACTAATAAAACAAACATTCATCACCCACAAACTCCTTAAATCTGTTTCTCTATCTCAACTGTCAGAAGTAAAAAACTGCCAGTCACAGAGACAAAGAGACTGACCTCCTACTCTTTTAGAGATCCAGAGGCCTCAGACTCCCAACTCTCTCTTTCTTTAACCTTTAGCTCTGGCTAACTGGCACCTGCCAGTTCTCTTAGAAAATCTGGCACTCTTTACTGTCTCTTAAAGAGACAGGGAGAGATTGAGAAAATTCCTTTAACACTTCCTAGTAGACTCAACCAATGAACATTGCTTCCATGTGCCTCTATTTTTAGCAAAGTATTACTATTGTCTTGGATTATTTTTGTACTGGTACATAAGTTGTTATGTTCTTGGGGAATACAGGAAGGCCTCTCACAGTGCTCTGGGTCTTTTGGTCTTGACTAGAAGTCCGTCTTTATTGTGAGACTGGCCCTCTCCCACTAAACCTATTTCTTTTTGGCTTGGGACCTGAGACTTTGTTTCTCTTGTGCTTTGATACAGCTATACCACTGCTGAGTTTGTACCCCAAAGATATCATGGGGAAAAAGACTTGCACAAGAATATTCATAGCCGCACTCTTTGATGTAGCAAAAAATTGGAAAATGAAGGGATGCCCTTCAATTAGGGAATAGCTGAACAAACTGTGCTATCTGTTGGGGATGGAATACTCTGTGCTCAAAGGAATAATGAACCGGAGGAATTCCATGTGAACTAGAAAGACCTTGTAAACCTTAAAATTCCTTAGACTTATAAATGTTGGAAATTTCACCATTGGGAAATTTCATACTTGGAAAATTTCTTACTGATAGTCTATTGGAATGTGAACCCCATTGGCATGGGAGGTTCCTCCTCCTCCCTTCTTAAGATTACTTTAGGACAGAAACCTTTTGCTGAACAATGGAAAGGACTTTGACCTATGCTTAAGCATAGAACAGGAATTTCTTTGAGTCATGATTGATTTTAGAATTGATACAATGGAGATACTTGGAATCAATCTCCACCCTACTCAGTCCTAACAGGATTGAGGAAGGGCTGCAGCATAGATCAAAATTTAATTATTCCAATCTCTACCCTACTCAGGTTAACAGGATTTAGGAAGGGCTGTAGCAAAGGATCAAAGATTTAATTATTTGAGAATATGACCTTCAACAGACATGTGCAAAGCCAGAGACCTCTGGGCGGTCCTGGGTTAAGCTAGAGCCTCCATTGGCACAGGGAAATTGATGGACAGTGATTGGTAGATGTGAGAACTGAGGGGAGGGGACTTCGATGGTTTCCTTAAAGATAAGTGGTGGTTGAGGAGTTTTTGGGCGGAGTGGTTGGAGTGTGCTCTGAGAAGCTTGCTCTGAAGGAAGCTGAAGGTGGGGGCCTCTGAGACTGTTTCTCCATTTTGGTCACGTGAGTAATAGGGACTGATCTCCTTTCTTTGCCCCAGATATCTAAGGGCTTGGGCCTTTTGGCCCAGCCTAAACAGAAGGGGTATTTAAGCCCTATTCCCTTCTCTCCCCTATCACTCTCTCTTTCTCTCTATCTCTAATTCCTTTCTTCCTCCTGTTTGTAATTAAACTCTAGGAAAAGGCTGACGGCTGATTTGAGTTTTCATTTAGGAATTACATAGCTGAATTCCTTGGCGACCTTAAATTAATATATATATCAGTCTTTTAAAAGTGATTTCCTTGTCATAACCTCCAGGAAGTGATGCAGAGTGATGCAGAGTGAGAGGAGCAGAACCAGGAAAACATTGTACACAGAGACTGATACACTGTGGCACAATAGAATGTAATAGACTTCTCTACTAACATCAATGCAATGATCTAGGACAATTCTGAGGAACTTATGAGAAAGAACACTATCCACATCCAGAGAAAGAACTGTGGAAGTAGAAACGCAGAAGAAAAACAACTGCTTGATCATATGGTTTGATGGGGATATGATTAGGGATATAGACTCTAAATAATCACCCTAGTGCAAATATTATGGAAATAGGTCTTGATCAATGATGCACACAAAACCCAGCGGAATTGCTTATTGGCTACGGGAGGGGTTGGGAGGAGAATTAAATCTAAACTAATTAATTAAATAAATAAACTTAAAAAAAAATTTTTTTGCCACAATAACTCCTCCAGGGTAAGTAGCCATAATCTCTGGAAGCCAGAGAGTTAGGCTTTGTTCCAAGTAGTGGGAAGAAAGGGAATAAATAATATTTGGATCAAAGATAAAATTATAGTAACAATAAAAATAATTTACATACATACTAGAAATCTGTGTCAAGAATCCCAAAGGTACATATCATAATGACTTTACCTGCACTTGTCAAAGCTCGAACCTGAAGAGCTTCAGTAGGTATCATGTGACGAAACCGGAATGGGTCCCATTCCTCATAAATTGAAAGCCTGTGAGATCCTACCTGTAAGAAGAATGGAAGCTATTTCAGTACAGAATATTGTGTTCCACATGGTAACTAGGTGTTGTATTTCATAGTACTTATGAGAATCAAAGGAGATAACATAAGCAAAGAGTTCTGTAAACGTTTAAAAAAATTTTTTAATATAAACTACAATTATTATTTATAGACCAATTATTATAATAATTTGCAATGCTAAAGTGCCCGGTTACAAAAATCTGGAGAGGTAGAGCAAGTACTCTAGTTTATAATTGAGATAGCTTAATCTTAGAGAAGTTGACCTGTAAAATCATCCAGCGAGTAAGAGTTGGAGACACAAGACTTAAAATTGTTATTTCTAATTTTATGATTCCACACTATATGATAATACCATATACTGGACTGCTCAAATTGATTTTCAAATTGTGATTTCCAACTGAGTACCTTCCTTCCCCACTATGATTAGCAACCAATATAAATACATTTTTAAAAAAATTAAAAACTTCAAAAAGGAATATAAAAGGAATTCACAGAGAATCACAGAATCTCATGGCTAGAAAAGCCATCATCAAAAGTCACTAAATCTAACAAAGACACAAGCAAGAGTCTTCTCTACATCACCTGACAAATGATCATCCCGACTTTCCTTGAAGATCTCTGGTATGGGGGAAACCAGGCAGTTTTTTGGATAGTTCTACTTATTATCAAGTTTTTCTTTACATCAATAATTTTTTTACTATATTTACTCTTTTTGGAACTCTAGTTTTGCGCTCTAAAAGCAAACAAAAACTACTCTCTCTTCCATGTGACTGCCCTTGAAATACTTACTGATTTTTTTTAAACCCTTACTGGGTTTAAATACTTTTTTTGGTTTAGTACCCTTTATTTACTTATAATAATAAATATATTTATTATATATAAAATATAAATAATAAACAATACGTTTAAATACGTATTGGTTTAAATACTTATATTAAGTATGGGTTCTAAGGCACAAAAGCCTTAGAAGTGGAGGCTGGTTGATGAGCAATATGGGGCATGCAATAAATGTTGCTGACAGGCAAACAGAGAAAAAGTAAGCAATTTTTGAAGGAAGTAAAAGGTAGGAGGTAGGGGTAAAAAGAGAAAAGGAACTAAATAGATGTTATTAATGGTTTTCTGGTTGGTCGCTCACAACAGCTCTTTCTTTTTATGTTTTAAGTGGAAGACTACTTGAAAGTGGTAAATTTTGAAAAAAGGGTAAAACCAATACATATCTCAATGTCTTTTCTTGGATATAGTCATAAAACTCTTAAACAAACATGCCTAAAGAACATATAGAAAGAAACCCCAAAAACAAATCTTACAAGTTTCTTCTTTTGTTTGGAACCATCTTTATACACGAGGACCACAGCCATTTTGAACACTGGGAAAAAAAAATAATGATGTCAGTTGTTGTTTTATCAAGTATTTTTCTCTTTTAGAAACTTACTGCCACCTTTTATTCATCTAGTTTGTCTAGGAAAAAGCACTCTTTTCAGACAAAACATTTGGTTAGTTTAATTGAGTGGAAAACAACTGTCTCTAGAACCATACACTGTTCTTATTTTACATATATAACTTCGACAGCCATATATGCAGCTTTGCCTCACTTAAATCTAATTTATTCATGCCTCAAAAGATATCATCAGTGATGTCATTTTGGTCCACAAGACAACCAACCAACCAATGTAATTCAGGAACTATGAATGCAACCAGTGTCCCTAGAATAATTGAATATAAGAGTTGATCTTGGAGATCAGTAATTACAATGTTCAACTTTATTTTACTTAAAAACATATTTCCAATTGATAAATTGTCTTTTGCTACATTTAAAGAAAAATCTATCTCCCAATTAAATACTTCAATATTGAAACAGTTAACCTGTTAAGAAAGGGTGCTTGCTTTAAACAACACTGTTTACTGCTTTGGACCCAAGTTTTATAACAATTAAAATTATTTACCTACACAATATGGTGATTATTGTTGTGTTTATAATTCTTTTGGATCTGTCTTGTTTGTAACCTCATCATTTTTACAGATAAGGAAACTGAAGCCCAAAAGAATGGTAAAATTATTTGTCTATAAGTCATAAGGAATAGAACAAGCCAACACTTTAATCCAGATTTCCTAATTCTAATTCCAGTACTTATTCACCAAACATTTATTTCCCACAATATATTTCTATATGTTTTCCAACCTACCCTACATTAAGTCAGTAAATGGAAAATAGGCAATCATTGGTTCATGCTTTAAAATCTAAAAACCACTTTCTATTTTTTAAAATAAGTTTTAGCCTTAATTAAACAATTTTTACATAACCTTCATTTTCTAGCATGTTTTACTCTTTGTTCCTCTTCATCACGCAGACCCAAGATAACCCTTATAACAAATCATTTTGTTTTAAGCTCATGAAAATATCTCTTTTAAAAGACAGATAATAAGCCCTCAAGGGCAGGCAACACATGTTTTGACACAATGTGATTGCCATCGCCCGAAGTTTCCCTCCCCTCTCACCCCTGTTGATTCTTTTTGAGCACACTGTGTCTTGGTTTCGAGGATGCTGAGTTATCTCAGCCAGTCTTGGGCACTCAGCCCCATAGCTGATACTGCTAAGACTTTTTCAGGGCTAAGCCAAATACATTTTTTTTTTAACTAGTTGTCCATGCTATAAAATTAATTAGGAGGTTTAATTTAGTATTTGGGAGAACTTCATTGACATAGTAGAAATACCAATTCAGATAATTATTTTTATTTTAAAAAATATCAACTTGGGAATCAATTTCTCATCTAGAAAAATTTCCGTGGATGTCTCTCCTTCTTCAATATTACTATTTATACTTACCAAATGCTGCCAATTCTGGCTCTTTTTTCCACTTTCCAAGTGAGGCCGGAGGATTCAGCCAGATCACTGTAGTATGCAAGAGTAAATCTCCCATGGATAGATCTGCAACCTGAAGATCCAATATGTCATGAGTGATTTTAATTATTCATCTTTTTTTGAAATTTAGGAATCAATTTCTAGTTTACTTCACATGAGACAGGACAATGAGAGAAGTAAGGAGAGCCTTGAGGACTCCAAAGTTAACCAAGTGGTTAAAAAACAAACCATTTCATTACTACTCCTGCAAAGAGGATGCTTCCCTCCCTGGAGGGAAGTGCTATGAGGTTGTAGGAGAAGCATGAAGAACCTACCAGAGCAATAGCTTTTGAGGGCATGGTTTAATGCAGAGTGTCAAACATGCAGCCCGCCCCTTGCATAAGGCTCATACATAATATTCTGGAGTCTAGCCTAAACTAACTTAAAATATAACCAGGAAATAGTTAACTAAAGAAATAAAAATAACATAAAATTAAGACAACATTGATAATAGAGTTTTCTAAGTCAGTGGTCCCCATTTCTATTTGGGTTTGATGCCATTGATTTAATGGATCCAAGCCTAGTGAGATCTACAAGCTTAGGGATCTATCTAAGAATTAACTATTTCAGCTGGCTTAATCAATTAGAGCTTCCAAAAGGGAACTCCCTGAGATGAGGAGCCATTTGTACCATAAAGTGGAATTTTCATGTCAGACACTTCCTAGCTGTATGACCCTGGGAAAGTCACTTAACTCTAATTGACTAGCCTTTATTGTTCTTCTGCCTTGGAACTGACACTTAGAATTCATTCTAAGATGGAAGATGAAGATATTACTTTTTAAAAGATGAATTTCCACCATCGCTAGCTCTCTGATGTGGATTAGCCAGGTGGCAGGTATAGTTGTTTTTTTGTTTTGACAAGAAAAGAATTTTTTATTGGCATGTGAAAAGTAATAGAGGAATGCAATTACGAATTATGTAGACTGTAGCTTGCCATCTACTAGAAAAGGATCCTGTACACAGACATCATTTGCAAAAATAATTACACGTCTGCAGTCTCCATCACATCCATGCCCATATCTGCCTTTATACTTTCCTAGACATTTACTGTGCATTAGTGTGGATGATAATCATTGGTAATTTGTCATGAGAGGCAACATGGAAGCTGAGGTGGCTTCAAATTCAGAAAAATGTGAAGTCAAGTATGGGGGAGGTGCACTTTCTAAAAGAAGCTGGTTTGCTCTTTTGGATTTATGCGCCACACTCAATTTATGTCCTTCCA
Source organism: Monodelphis domestica (assembly GCF_027887165.1). Taxonomy (NCBI): domain Eukaryota; kingdom Metazoa; phylum Chordata; class Mammalia; order Didelphimorphia; family Didelphidae; genus Monodelphis; species Monodelphis domestica. The sequence continues at coordinate 11,457,383 of NC_077230.1, read as the reverse complement.
CTCTGCTAGGTGGATGGATGGCAATGACACCCATTTTTCTGCAAGCAGTTTTGGATATAGTTCCTGAAACACAGGGTTCATGGAAAGCTATTGATATCTAGCCTATGGGATGCTAGTAAAATTGGACAGGGAAATTATAACATCAATCCGCCCCATCCAAACATAATTTTCTAGAGTCCCATTTGAAACATTTAGGAGAAGCTACAGAGGCCGGACTATGGAGCTTGAGAAGGGGATGTAATATGCCCTTCTAAGAGCACTATCTGTGCCAGCCCTTTCAGCAATCTGCATGCTGCAGAGAGGTCAAATAGAAACATTAACTGGATCAACCCTTTGTTGTTTTAAGATTAATTTTTAAAGACCATCTTAAATAAAGTCCATTCATTTCTTTGTAAACTTATCTCTTCTGTAGTTTTGTGGGATAAATTCTGTGGCTTATGATCTAATCTTCCAAATTTTGTTAATGTGGAATTTAAGTTTCTTTGATCTTTCCTTGTTCTTCACTAGTCCACTATGAGCTCAAATATTATTATATGGAACCCAATTTCTTTATTTCTTTTTGGCAGTTTGTATCTTTCCCCAGTGTTGTAGCACTGAAGTTTAGTGCCATATGATGTGTTCAACTAAATCTTGGTTTCTTCCTGGTTGGTGATGAACAGATTCTTTGAATTTAAGAGTTTGCTTACTGTCTTCTTCTATTTTTGAAATTTTTATTTGATGCTTTCCTGAAATAACATATCCACATCCCTTTGTTTTTCTAAATTCTCTGGGAAGTCAGTAATACTGAGACAGTTGCACCATAATTTATCACCCAGGGCTATCAGTTGGGTCTTCACATTTTCCCAATAAGTTATATAATTATGAGATTTGGGGGGGGATTCTTTTTTTAGCTGTTAAATTATGTACAAGCCAGTTTTCTGCTATAATAATGCTTTTTAAAAAATCATCCTAAGGTTTTTCCAATTGTATTTTTCCCCACCAGTTGTTTTTCTACATTGCTGGCATTCTTTTTTGGAGTCATCTTTTAAATTCTTGCTTAATTTTTTCATGTGACCTACTATTTTCCAAGCACTTTTGCATTTGATCTTGTGATTTCCTCAAAATTGCCAATTTTTATTAATTCCTTTAAATGTAACAATTATGAAATTATTCTGAGGAAAATTTACAGTTCCTCTCCGCCCTCATTCTCCTGTCATTTTTGGTACTTTAGCTGATTCAACTGAATCTATACGATTTGAATTCTGCTTTGTTCACTTTCTACTTTGGTTGGGTTTTACTTCGCTGGTACCTAGGTTATGTTTGCCAGAAATGCAGACAGATCCCAAGGCTGATGCGAGGAGTTTTCTCATAATTGTACATCTTAACCAAAACCGGGCCCTTACTGATTAATCAGTTATCATTTCAATGTTCCTTTGATTGTTTACAGACCCTTTTCCTGAATTCAGGTAATTGTACTTATTCATTCTCCTCCTAGAAACTTGTAAAGTCTCTAATCTTTCATTTGGTTAGAAATCAGATTACCTAATGCACTGTTTCTTTTTAATTGGTCTTACTTGATTATTTTTAATGTACAAAAACCTGTCTCTTCCTGGATTCAGGGTCCCTAAAATGAGAAAGGGGTTTGATAAAAATGTGTTAGGCGTCTGGGCTTAATGAATCAATATGCTAGGATCAGCTAGCTGGCTCAGTGGATTGAGAGCTAGGACTAGAGACCAGAGGTCCTGGGTTCAAATGAGAATCTTCCTAGTTAGATGATCCTGGGCAAATCACTTAATCCCTATTGCCCAGCCCTTACTAATTTTCTGCCTTGGAACCACTATACAGTTCTGATTCTAAGGTAGAAAGTAAGGGTTTTTAAAAATTAATAAATTGATTTACTCAGAAGATCAAACCTTTGTTTTCCTAATTTTTCAACTTTTGCTTATTACTTCTGGAGCCAGTAGAAAGAAAAATGTATCTGGAGCCAGAGGACTTTTTTTTTTAACCCTTGCTTTCTATCTGGTAACTCAAGACAGAAGGGCTAGGCAAACAGGGTTTGTTCATCAGGGTCACACAGCTAGGAAGTGCCTGAGGCTTCATTTAAACCCACGTCCTTTCAATTCTGCACCTGGTGCTCTACTACAGTGCCACACAGCTGCGCCAGGAGCTGGCTTTAAATCCTGCTTGTGGGAAATTCCCTTTAACCTCATTCTTCCTCACTCCACCTAGCTGTTAAATCCTGTTGTTTTTAACTCTACAATTACTCCGGACTTCTTCAAGCAGCTACCACTTTAGACTCTCACCATGTCTTACCTAGAATACTGCAAGAGTCTCCTAGCTGGTCCACCTGCCTCAAGCATCCAACCACTAGGATCCATCCTCCACATCACTACTACAGTGATTTCCCTAAGCACAGAGCCAATCACATCACTCCCCCATTTCAAGCAATTTAATGGCTTCTTATTGCCCCAACGAGGGCATGTAAAATCTGCTGCTCACCTTTTAAAGCCTTAGTCCAACCTATTTTCCAGTCTCAATACACATTATTCATCCCTTTCCACCATAATTTAACCTAGAGGACATTCTTATCTCCCAGTCTTTGCAATGACTGCAAACCATGCCTGGAAAGCATCCCCTCTTCACCTCTGCCTCATAAGATTCCCCTCTTCCTTCAAGACACAGCTCAAACAGGACCTTCTGCATGAAGCCTTTCTGATCTCTAACTACCACCCTCCCTTTCAAACTATCTTGTATTTAATTTAGATTTTTATTTACTTTTCCCCTCATGGGAATGTAAACTTCTTTTGACTAGAGATTATTTCATTAGTTCCATTTGTATCTCCCAAGACTTTCCACAGTAAATACTTAATAAATACTTGGTGATTGATTGAACCAAAAAGAAAACCAATTAAACCCAGCTTTTTTACCACAGAAATAATTCAGAATACACTAAGGTGGAAAAACTCAAAAAATTCAAAATCTTGTAATTTGAAGGATAAAATGTAAAAAGGCAACACATTTGAAATTTTGTTGATTACAAAGGTCAGTCGATCTCTCTCTCTCTCTCTCAATCCCACCCCCCCCACAATGAAGTCCTTACCTCTTTTTTCTCTCCCATCTGTTCAGCAATTAGCTGGTCAAATACTGCTCCAAATTCTTCATGGATTTTCTGCATTTCATTTATATGGCTTGCAACCTTGTTCATTGTTTTGATGGCCACTGGGAAAAGTATGGAGTGGATATAAGGAGAATATATATATATATATATATATGTATATATATATATATATATATACACACACACACACACACGCACACACATACATACATACATACATATATGTTTGCTATTTATAGGGATTCTTTACATATAGAATAGGCTTCCAAAAATAAAAGAGTATGGGGAAACACTAGCAAACACTTTTATGTTGCTAACTGGCTTACCATCCAGGTAGCAGTGCTCCTCACTCTCTTCATCTGTAAGGGCAAAGAGCTCCTTTAGGAGAAGAGGGTACTTGAGGATCCTTTGGATTGGCTTGATGAGGTAAGACTCCAGAGTAGATGAATGTTGCTGTTCAGGGTTCTGAGCATCTAAAAATGCCTTGAAAGCTGTGTCTGTCCTGGCTAGAAAAATTTAAATATAAGTAATCAACGTCACATTATTTCTCCTTCACAATTCTCAATTCTACCTTTTTTTTTTTAAAGAGATGGAAGGGAACTTCTGGGGGGGTGGGGGGTGGGGTGGAAAAAAACCTCAATCAAAATGGGATTTTCCTGTGGTTCAAATAAGTGTTTCCCATTAACTTGCTGGGGAATAACAGCTGGGTAATTTAGATGAAGCATTTCGATTATTTAGGGTTTGATGCTTTTTTCTCCTCTTTCCCCCGATTTCTTGCCTATTAAACATTTCATGTTTTGCAGTCTTTTCACTGAAGGATTTAGAGAAAAAATAGGTGAAACCCACAAACCCATCTTTCTGTTTCTTAGCTATGGGAGAAGTTTGATGCTTGCTTTCCTAGTGTCCTTATTATAAGCATATTATCAATAGATCATGCAGGGATGCAGGAGTTCTCTCACAGAAATAATCTAAATTTGACCTAAGGTGACTAGCAAAGCATTTTCGCCAGAGGCAGTGTGTCCTAATGAAAATAATATGAGATCTGCAGTACAACCATAGCTCTGCCATTTACTAGCCAGGTTCAGGAGCCATAATTTCTTCTTCTATGATATAATGATGATATTACGACATACCTTAACTAAACTAGGTTTTTATGACAATCAAATGAAATAATTCATTTACTTTGTAAACTTTAATGCAATCTGGAAACACCCACTCTTACTAATGACCTAATTCTTTATCTCATGTCCCTGGGGAGTTAAAAAGCATCCAAGGAAAAAACTGTAGGACAGCTACCTAGCCAGAGTGACCCTTCCAAAAATAAGAATGGAGAGGGATTGTGGAGTAAAAGAAATAGAAATAAAGACTATTCAATAAATCCTCTGATAAAAAAAGAAAGAAAGAAAAGGAAAATAAATTTAATTAGTTCAAAGAAAACAGTTTCTAACAATAATTTCTTTTTATCTTTATTGCTAGAGAAAGTGATCCAAAATAAGGACATTAGTGATAAAACAGTGAAGATTAAATCTTATAATCCTTTAGAATAGTGTTTGGGATTACATTTCCTCTATCAATCAAATAATTTTGAGCAGGTGCCCCATGTAGATATTTACTTATTTATAGTATGTACTACTACATTAATTATGTGTACTTTGCATAACTTAAAAATTAAAACTTTCAGAAGATAAAATAATGAAATGGAAATAATATTTGAATCTAGAGTTAAAAGAGAAGTGTTGGGGTTTATTGAGTGACATGATCAAATCAATACTTTATGAATATCACTTTGACTTCTATGTGGAGTATGGACTGGAGAGGGGAGATAGTTGAGGCTGGGAGATAAATTGGGAGGCTACTATAATAGGCAAGAGGTGAGGAAGCATTCGGTGTGTGAATAGAAAGAATTGGATCATGAAAGAAATGTTGGAGACAAAGAAATAACAAGATTTGACAATTATGGGGATATGTGGGATGATTAAGCAAAGAGCTGATGTTGTGAAACTGGGTAACTAGAAGGATAGTGAAGCCCTCATTAGAATAGAGAAGCCTGGAAGAAGCGTAGGTTTGTAGGGGAAAGATTATAATATAATGATATCTGCAATGAAGATCACAATTTATGCAGCTCAAAACAAAAAGGGTAGAGAAGTTGGGCTCTTACTCATTTCACTGATCACTGCCTTGGGGCACTGAATTCTTATGATGATTTTTTAAAAAATCCTTACCTTCCATCTTACAATCAATATTTCGTATTGGTTCTAAGTTGGAATAGCAGTAAGGGCTAGGCAATGGGGGTTAAGTGACTTGCTTCAGGTCATACAACTAGGAAGTGTCTGAGACTAAATTTGAACCCAGGACCTCCTTTCTCTATGCCTGTCTTTCTGTCCCCTGAGCCACCTAGATGCCCCCTCTCAGAGCTTATTCTTAAGGGATGTATATATAGTGGAGAGATGAAAATTTTCCCAAGGGTATCTGTGCAGCTAGTGGCTATGGGCACCTGGGCAGTGGCTCAGTTTATAACTGTCCTGAGGGGCTAAAGCTGAGTGTACAAAGGGATGGATTGGTGAATTTATAATACTAAGTGGGAGGACTAGAGGATTTTTGGAGAATAAATGTAAGCATGGTGATGTTTCAGACAAACTCTATAACTGGTTATTATGGGAAGGAAAGGATGCAAACCATCTTCCCACCTTCACATCAACTCTTGGGGACACACTTTATCTCCTCGGTGGGCCAATGCTCTAGAGTCTGCCTCATAGAGAGTCAGAGGGTCTGGTTACTAGAGATTTGCTTTAATTCTTTATGATTCAGTCATTTACAAATAACAATAGGCTCCCCCCATACCCAAGGTCAGTGATAGAAATAAGAACAAAACAGCTTCTGAATGCGCCATCTATCAATCTGAACCCAAAAGCATCGTGACTACATCAAAGACTAGTATGTAAATCATAACACTAACAAGTACAACAAGATATTTGACCTTTTTGCTCCCTCAATTTTTTTAAAACTCTTAGAATCAATACTGGCAGAAGTGTGGAAAGAGCTAGGTAAAATAACGAGCTAGGGGGTGAAGTGACTTGCCCAGGGTGACACAGCTTGGAAGTGTCTGAAGCCAGATTTGAACCCAGGACCTCCCACCTCTAGGGCTGGCTCTCAATTTACTGAACCACCCCACTGTCCCCTTTTTGCTCTCTCATTAAGCAGAATTAAACAACCCTGAAACCCCATCAGCATGTCACCAACCAAAGTCAACTATGTCCTATTAGCGTGTTATTGTCACAGTATAACAAAGTGATATTGAATCTCTGCAGACCTTACCTTTTACCAAGACTTTGGGAACTTTTGTGTGACTGGCACAGAAGGCACTGTAGAGCTTAAAACGGTCAGCATAATACAGAAAGGATCCCCCCAGAGAGAAGAGCACTTTCTAAATGGGGAAAAAAAGAAAGTTAAGTTTGCCCACTTACAGCAATCTCACCAATGTAACTGTTAAGCTCTGGGCCAATCTTACAGGTAAAAACTGAATTTCCATCCTTAGCCAACATTTTCTCACACAGATCCAGATGAGATGGTAATGGCGGAGGATTTTATGATAGTTTTCTTGGCTGCAATGCTACAAAATTCTAATATGAGATACAAGTGGGTAAAGTCAATGACGATGTCAGTGCAGGATAACCTCTATCAGACTGTTTACTGGGGATGGTTGGAGGAGAAACTCTGAATTTTAAAATATCAATGAAAAATTGTGAAAAAGTGTAACCGAGAAAATAAAAAATAGAAAAAGTCCCAAAAGAGATATTTAGGAGCTCTTTGAGATCAGAAAACTGCTCAAGAGAAAATGAGGAAACCTGAAATTTATTTATGCCAGTAATAGGGCAGTAAAAAAAAAAATAGTACTCAATAAAAGGGAAATACATGACACCAGAGGTAAGCTCTTTTGTTTCTGCCTCTGCTCTCCTTTAATTAAGGGGTCAAACTTAGCCTGTAATGGGTGTGGATATACATATATGTTTTAGGGGAGGAAGAGCTGAAGAAAAACCCTGCAAATAGTGCACTGATCAGAGGTGGCTTCCCCATCACCTCCCTGCTCTCCCTGCCAACTTCTTAGATGTACATCATGGACGTTAGAAGTTTTGTTTTGTTTTTATGTTCTTCAGAAATTTGTCCTTGAAAATTAATTTAACAACATCCTCTATATACATGTTAGATCAATCTTTCTGATTTCAAAATTTAAGAACTTTTAAGGAAAAAAAGTTATGCTCTGTTCTTTAAACTCTTATGATAAATAAACAATTCCACAACATGAAGGTATCCTTGTGTATAATTTTTTAAACACTCTAATAAATAAAATTTAAAGTCAAATAACTCTATTTCTACCTAAACAAGCAAAAATCTTGTGGTCTTATAAATAGGACCGAGAAGATGATAGAGAAAAAAGGAGATGAGATGGAGAGAAACTTACCTATAGGCTCAGATGTCTATAAACAAATGCACAAAGTATAAATAATAACAGAACCGATAATAGGGCGGTCTCATGATACCGTATATTAAAATATATTCCTATAGCATAGCACTGAAGATTCATAATAAAAAAAATGGGAATCAGAATAGGAAAACACAGCAGGGAACATTAGAGTGAAAAGAAATGGAAGAATAAATAAATAATGATGTTAAGGGAGTATATCATAAAGGACTTGTACATTAAGAAGAAAAGGAACAAACCCCAAGTTTGAAATAGGGGGCCCTACATATCTACTGCAGTTTTCTCTTTATTAAAAAGAGACAGAAGAGCAATAGCTAATATATTCTTACAAAACCTAATGATCATTTCTGCCTTCAAAAATATGAAGAAGGAATACACTAGGCATAATGTGGACTAACCAGGAAAAGCAGGATGCTATTTCAGAAAAGATAGAAAGCATAGGCTAAGTGATTTGTTATGAATATAATTAATTATCATGGAGTTTAAGACAGAAAAGGAAAGCTCAGTTTAATCTATGTAGCCCGCACCGCCTATTTCAGAGGGGCCACATAAAGGATTATTCAGTGGTCTACAGGGAAAGTCATTTCAAGAGATGAGAAACTGAAGAATAAAAATCTCAGGACACACGCATCAATGATTCATATGAAAAAGGAAAGGGGGAGTAATAAAAAGACAATGTTGTCATAAAAGGAGCTCACTGACCATCACATTTTGAAAAAGAATTTTAAAAGACATGCATAGAAAATGAAAATAAGTGTGGTTAACTGAGAATTAACATACTCAAGAAACACATTACAAATCTCTAGCTCATATCGCACATATACGGAGTACGCTTTAACCTCACATTCTCTATTCTCACAATTGAAAGAAAAAAATCTGTTGTTCTTACTATCAAAGGCAACCTGAAAAAATGCTCTAAATCACTAATAGTTATAGAAACGCAAATGAAAACAATTCTGACACTCTATCTCATACCCATCAAACTGGCATGTGTATTTGGACCTGGCAAATGCAGGAATTTGTCTTGCTTGACTATATATGCTTTCAACCGAGGTTTTATTCTTTCTTTTTCAAAGTAGGGAGTGTTAGAAAGAAAGGGCAAATTTTTACTGATTGGGAAAAAAAATTTGTTTAATTTCAATTAATTAATTATTTTTTTTAAGCCTTTGCCTTCTATCTTAGAATCGATACTGTGTATTGCCTCCAAGGCAGAAGAGTGGTAAGGGCTAGGCAATGGGGGTCAAGTGACTTGCCCAGGGTCACACAGCTAGGAAGTGTCTGAGGTCACATTTGAACACTAGGCCTGGCTCTCAATCCACTGAGCTACCCAGCTGCCCCCTGTTTAATTTTTAAAGAAAGAATAAGAGCAGGGGTTCCTAATCTGAGATTCATAAACTTCCTTTTTTAAAGTATACTTTATTTTATTTCTATATAATTAAAACCTTGTAATCCCTTTAATTTATGCATTTAAAAAAATCCTAAGAAGGGTTCGACTGACTTCACCAGACTGCCAAAGGGGTCTATAACAAAGAAAAAGGTTTAAGAAGTTCTAGAGAATAAGGGAGGCAACACAGCACTGAGGAAAGGTCAATATTTTTATTTTTTTACAAAAAGGAAAAGGCTCGAGTCTACAGAACTCTACAAGATGTAAGAGAGAAATCTGGAAACTTTGGGAATAAGTCTAGAACAGCTACAAGAATCCTGCAAGCAGTGAAGTCGGGATGGGCAGAAAGGAACTTGGCACCTTGGAGTGAGGAAAAAAAAGCTGATCCTGGCAGTTGAAATTGACTTCTGGCCGAGAGTGCAGAAGGGCAGAAGCCCAGCCAATGGACAAGGACTCTGAGAGACAAGCAGTACCCAAAGAAGATCTCTACAACTTCCTCTGAACCTTGAACTCAGGGACACTTGCTGTGCCAGCCAAGAAACCAGGGTTCCTCTACTCTGAACCCCCCCCCCCGTTCAGTTATCAGAGCTGAGCTGCCTAACTTTGGGGGGAAGGGTGTTCATTAGACAGGGACCCCCTCTCCCTCTTTCCCTCCTGAACCTCAGTCCTTATCCTTCACCAGCCTTGTCCCTTTCCTGCTTCCCTTGAATAAACCCAGTTATTAGGACCCAGAACTGACTCCAGCTTTATTAGAAGGCAGGGGAGAGAGAAGTGTCTCTCTCCAGAAGAAAGAGGCTCAAAGCCTGAAACCTCTGACAACAAAGATCCCAGAGAGCCTGGCAGGAAGAGTTGAAGGCAGCCATAGTGAGGGGGTCTAGTCAGAGAGGGCTGAGGGAGAAAAGAAAATCTGTCCTTGCCTAGAAGAAAGAAGACTCCCTTCCCTTTTCACCCTTTCTTCCTTTATTATAAATCCCTCCCCCCACTTTATTACAAAGGTCATCATTAAAGAGGTGGTTTGTAAATAATAGAAGGGAAAAATTTAATCTCCATATTTCTATATCTCCAAAGATATAAAAGTAGGAAAGGTGATAGTATAGCCAGGTGTTTCCAGAGCTGGTTGAAAGTATCATTATTGCACAACAATATGCCAACTTGGAAGGGTAGGCAAGAATTTGTCCTGTTCCAGAAATTTGTGCTGTTTAACACAATCTTGAGAATTTGGATGAAGGCACAGCTGATGTGCAGATGACAGTCGGACTCAAAAAGTTCCTGATGGTCAGAAATGACAAACTAAACATATAACGTTTAATACTAATGAGTGTCAAGTTCTCTGTTGAAGTTGGACAGACTGTAAGTGTATAATTCCCTCTAACAAAGTAAACAAAGCAAAGGGAGGCAATTTGCTTAAGAAAAATCCTCCAGTTTTAATGAACTACAAATTCAACACCGATGAGATTCAGCAGCCAGAAAAGAGACACATTCATTGTAGGATCCACTCAAAAAAGGCATTCTTGACCATCCCTAGAATAGTGCTGTGTTTAAAGTTAGATGCCCCTTTGGGGTGAGTGAACACAAGACTCTGCCATGCTCAGATCACTGGAAGGAACTAGAAATGTTTAGTCGGGAGAATAACTTATTTAGTGAGGGATACGCTAACTGTCCTCAAGCATTTCAAATATAATGGTATAGCAGGAAAGACATAGCAAAACTTGAAACAACTGATGTATGTTCAAGAAAGATATATTTAGGTTGAAAGTCATGAAAAAGGAGCAGCTAGGTGGCAAAGTGGAGAGAGTGTCAGACCTGGATTCAAATCTGACCTCAGACATTTTCTATCTTTGTGACTCTTGACAGGTCACTTAAACCTGATTGCTTAGCCCTTGCTGCTCTTGCTTGCTGTCTTAGAAAGGGCTTAACAAGGAGAGTTCCCTTGTATTATCTGAAGAATGATGTGTACATCGACCCCCAGAGACAGAACTGGCAAACAGAAATAAGCAAGACAGTTTGATATATACAGAGATCCTTTTATCAAATGATGTCTTCTCTAATGGGGAGAGGAGAAGAAGGGAAGGAGATACTTAAGTATTGTCATGTAACCAATCAAGAAAGAAATTTCAATAAAACAAACAAGAGACTCTCCAAAAGTAGGATGGGCTGCCTCTTCCTCACTGAAGGTCATTGAGTTCTGAGCAGATAACCGCTTGTACTGTGTGTGTATCCACAAGGAATTGGGTTCGGGATAATGGCTTTTAAGGTCCTTTCCAGATCTTAGCCTCTGTGGGGCTGTGATTGATGCCAATGCTGAAAATTTCTGTAAAATTAATTGTATTTTCTAAAAATGAGCTTTGGATGGTGGCAATTTCTAATCTTGAACATCTCTGAAAAGATTTTGAAGAAGTGTCAAGTCTAAAATTTGTATTCTAATGCTTCCTTGCTATGTTCCTGGGGAAGCGAACAGAAAACACCATAAGGTAAACTATAGAGAAGACCCATCCGCTATTGTCATTCTAAATAAGCCACATATGAATCCTACCAACTGGGAACTTCAATGCAACCAACAAAAATCACCAGATGTTTCCAGAAAACTGCTACAGAATATTTCATTAAAGCAGCAATCATGATTCCTCATTACTTTCTTATGAAGAAAAATGATGCTAGCTGGTTTTTCCTCCCTGAGAAGAATTAGTTAAGATTCTTGCTGAATTAGGCAAATTAAATTCGCTGCTGCCTGTCAAAGTAATTTTCCTCAATAGTTCATTAGTAAATTTTCACACTCAAAACATTAAGATTGATGAATCTTTTAAAACTAAAAGTCAAGGATCTCTCTGGCCCATTTCAGAGGAAATGTAACGCTCTTACTTAATAAGACACAGAATATTTTTCTTGTATTCTATTTAGACTCTGAGCCTATAAATGAATAGAATGCAATGTACAAAGCAAAACTTTCTTCATGTCTTTTATTCGTAATAAAATGTGCCGTTAGTGGGTACCCATTTTCCATGATTTAGGGAAAAGAAATATATTGGGGCAGGTGACTGAAGTGAGGGTATGTGATGAGATACTTCATAATGGAATCTATTTGGTGATGCTGCTTACCTTAAATTGTTCAACTTTCTCGAGTTTATCAAGATCAGGCACCAATCTTACTCCATCTTCCAAAGTCTTGAGAAATTCTACTTGAAATGCCACCATTTCAGTTAAATTCCCAAAGAGTACATCAAGCTAATAAAAAAAAAAGACATATTGATCCACCAAAGTTCTCACAAGCATTTAAAAAACTTCATTCTCTTCTTCTCTCTCAAATAGTCTTCCAAGAACAAAAGGTTGGTATGTTTTTGTTTGTTTGTTTACCTTTCCAAAGATAAATATTGATCCTGTGGTCAAGTTCAAGTTCACATACTTGCACAATGCAATGTATTGTGCACTATTTGACCTACTCAATATAGATTAAACATATGATAACATTCTTTCAGTTATCCTTGTTGTTCATCTCCCAAAGTAAAAATGGCTACGAATTCGAACCATTTAATTCTAATGACATGAAGAAAATTACCACCATACCTCATCTTGGGTTAGGAAAGTTTCTTTCTGAAGAGGTTTCAGGTAGCTCTCCATGAGACAGTTTAAGTCCTACGGGTTTAAATAAGTACTTTTAATATATCTAAAAGCCTATTAAGAGCACATGAAGACACAATACAGACAATATCCTAAATTCCATTAGTGGTTTTTCTGAAATAAAACTCTATTTACAGAACAAAATATATAATTACAAAAGAGTTCACAGGGAATATAAGTTTCCAGTAAAAAGGCAAGAGAGAGGAAAAATTACATGCTTGGCTTAAATTCATACTTTCCAATATTGATGTATGCTTCTAGATCATCTGTGCTTTTGGATAATCTCATATTTATCTACATTCTAAATATTCAGAAGGAAAGAAAGTTTAAAGACACAAATGTAAACCCGACCCCTCTTCTTTCTCTAGTCAATACATTTCTATTGGAGTTTGTTGTCTGGTTATTCTTTTTAGGCCTGAATTTTAAAAATCAATCAGTAAGTACTTTTTAAAGGCTGATACTGTACTAGATAGTATGCTAAGGGCTATAGGCAGAAGAAAAAAGAGAGAGTTCTTGCCCTTATGCTACTTAAAAATTATGTATGAATGAGGAGAGGAGGCCAGGGAATAGGCACAGAAATAAGGAGGGCAGAGTGGGGGCCATGGGAGAAAAGGTAGAGAGAGAAGAGGACGGAAGGGGAGGTGAAATGAAGAAGAAGACTTACTTTGACATAGGTTCGTTCAGTTTCAAGAAGTTCACAAATAACTTTGCGTAGTTTATCTGCATCTGTTAGTTGTCTCATAGTCATCAACTGGGGTCCAGTGCATTCCTGAGGAAACAAGCTTAGGTTAGGAGGATTTATCTCAGGCAAAATGTGGCATCCTTTTCTGTACTGTTTAGAACTGATTTTTTAAAAATTTAGTACAGATACGTATCTTAGACACTTTTTATTGCAGCCTGAACGAGCTTCCAGTAGTGCAAAGTCCCTCTACCAACACAGGCTTGTTTTTTTAGCCCTTACTGTTCTTCCGCCTTGGAACTAAAACTAAGTATTGATTTTAGGACAGAAGTTAAGGGTTTTAAGGAAAAAAAAAAGAAAGCAAAAGAAAAGTGAAACCAAGGACCATTGGCTCCTAGGTTGGTACACTTTCAACTATTTCCCAAAGTTTATTATTCATTCTCTCTCTCTCTCTCTCTCTCTCTCTCTCTCTCTCTCTCTCTCTCTCTCTCTCTCTCTCTCTCTCTCTCTCTCTCTCTCTCTCTCTCTCTCTCTCTCTCCCCACACCACCCCCCCGTCACCTTCTGTTAAATGAATATATTAACTACAAACATACACTATACAGACATACACGCAATTTTTGAAAAGTGCCATTATTATAGGAAAATGTAGCTCTATAGGTTGTCTCAAAAGTCTTAGTACAATTTGCAAATTCTACTCTTTTGGGAAAATTGGGAGCCTTTTCTGGCTCTGTAGCACCTCTCCTTTCTATGAAAACAATTTTTAAACCATTACCTTCCATCTTAGAATCAATACCAAATATTGATAAGGGCTAGACAATGAGTCCTGACTGACTTATCCAGAGTCACACAGCTAGGAAGTATCTGAGATCATATTTGAACCCTAGACCTCTCATCTCCTGACCTGGCTCTCTATCCACTGAGCCACCTAGCTGCCTTCCTCTTTATAAACCTCTAAACACCGACATCAACTCAGCAATCACATTTGCTAGTGCTTTTGGTACCCTAGTTTGTAGTCCCCTGAGATCAGATAATCTGAACACATCAAAATAGCAAGATGTCTCTTACTATTTTCTCTTTTATTCTGGATTTCAATGACTTATTAATTTTTTATTTCCTTTCACATCCTAAGATCATTCTCCTTTGCAGACAAAACAGAAAAAATGAGAGGTGAGTAGTTTGGACTTTTCATTGTCATCCATTACCATTGTCTCAACACAACGATATCCAAATTTCCTTGTCTTTGCCTCCCCAATATAAAAATATTTCCATGTAAATTTTATGTATGTACAATGTACAAATATACTGGCTACATTACAAAGCACAAAGAAAAGTAGAACTTTTAGAGGAATGAGATAAAGATAAAATAAACAATATCTTACACATTAATGGAACAAAACATTTTTTGCCCGAGAGCTTGTTTCATTATTTTTTAAAAATCTCTATGGAAGAAAGAGTGGACTTGGAATTCATAATTGTTAGTTCTTAACTGGTAGGGTAATTTGATCAGCTAGCTACACTAGCTGAGCAGGTGATTTTCTTTTTTTAAAAATTCCTTTTCTTATAATTCTTTAATTTTTACTTTTTGATTAAAAGGGATATAACATAAGAATAATAGGTCATAAATCTTTGAACATATTATTATGTATAATGTACAAACAAAAGTCTAAAGTAAAATTGTATCTGATATCTACTCTACACAAGTTATCATTATAAATTCATTATTCTTTCTTGAATATATAGACCGTAATTTCCTATTTATGCTTAGATATTTTAGTTGTGTTTTTGTGTAAGTGCAGGAGAGAGAAGGAAAGCAAATAAGGTATAATAAGGAAAGGAAAGGTAGGTAGATCTAGGTTGTAAAAAGCTTTAAATGTTGGAGTTTCTATTTGATTGAGAAGATGGCAGCATGTGGGGGGAGGAGACATGGAGAGTCACTTTGAGAGGTGTGGGGAGTACAGATTGGAATGGGGAAAATACGAGGCAGTGAAACCAAGGAGTCTATTACAAAAATAAAGGTAAAGGTGATAAGGGTCTTAAGCAAGGTGGTGGCATTGAGGGGGGAGAAGAACAGATGAAAGTAGTATGGAGAGAGAAATAACAAGAGTTAACAACTATTTGGATATGTGGGAAAGTAGAAATAAGGACCTAAGGATGACAAGGCAAACTCCAAGATGGTTGTTGTCCTTGAAAGAAATAGATAAGTTCATTAGAGGGATAGATTATGGGTAAATAATAAGATCTGCAACAGAGATCCCACCACATCCAAGCCTCGGTAGTTCATTCTGTTCCACTCAAAACAGAGAACGATAGAGTGAGAGAAAAATCCAAGACTTCATTCTAGACTGTAGGAACTGCCCCATAGGAAGAGAAAAGATATAGTATTCAAAAGAGGGACAAAAAAATGAATGAATACTTTTTTTCTCTTTCTGTTTCATCTTTTACATCCTCAAGCCTATAACCCAGAGCGGCACAAAAGGCTCTACTCTACATCTGTACAATGTGGCTAAATGAACTTCCATACAGAATGAACATTGCTTGCAATCATTTGTAGCCATACATGGTGAATCATTTTGATTGCATCTTTGATGTTATAATTTTCCCAAAAGTCACTTAAGGAAAATGCAATGCACCTTTAGTTTTAGCAGTTTCCTATTTAAATGTTTTAAGGTGGTAGGCTTTAAATGTTGCAATAGTTTTTTGGTCCAGGAATTGCCATCAAGATGTGTTGATGACTTTTACATAGTCATCTAAAATCAGCAGTGCTTTAAATATGATAATGTGGTCTTTGTAATATTGCTTAATTAGTAGACTAAAATAACTTGAAAGTTATTTGAAAGTTAGGTGGTAGGTTTCTTCAGTGTTAGTAGGGAACTGTATTTTGATTTTCTTCCTTTGGACTTTTATGTATGCTACTTAAAACTGTTTTGAGGCAGAGCCATGTGAAAGTACATGGAGAAATGCCATCATTTTGGATACCTTTTGAAAACCAGAAATGGCTTGTATATAGATTAATGTCAAATTAAATAAAAAATTTCTGGAAGATTTAAGCAAAAATTATATAGTATTAGTATTAATATTTTTCTTTGACATTATTACTAAGTTAAAGTTATTAGAACTAGATGGATTTGGTAATAATCTACAAAGAAAATTCATGGATATCATTTACAATAGGAGACTTTCCGGTTTCATCTTACATACTCATTTTTATTTTATTATATTCTTGTTCATATATTTGAACATCTGTACTTGTCAATGGAAATCAGAATGAAATTTAGATTCAAATCCTTTACAATTTTTGGAGATGATTGAGTCACAGCACTGTCAAATGATATTTTCCTTTTATTAAATTAAATGTTTGTAGAAGAACATTTGTAGAGCATGGAATCTGAGTGTAATTACTCCGCTATATATTTTATACCAGAGGTGGGTAATATTTTTTCTTTCAAATCACTACACTCATAGAAACCATGATGACCTCAAACAAAGGGAACTTTATGTTTCTATTCATTTTCCTTTTAAAGTAAGAAAGGAAACAACAAGAAAATGAAATAAATATCAAGAGTAAACCTATCTGTATATAACTTTCCTTACTTCTTTATTATAGCCAGTCAATAAACATTTAATTAAATGCCTTCTTTGTTCTAGGAACTGTGTTAAATGCTTATCTGTTAAGTAAGAAGGATGTTTAACAAATGATAGGAGGAAGGCAAAATATGCAAAGATGACTAAAGAAACATATACACAGAAAGGGAGACAGACTATAAGGAATTCCATTATTTTTTTAAATATGCATAAAGAAAAATATAAACTATAGATGACATCAACATTACAATTATATCATTTAGAAACACCTCAAGGATCAGATATTTTCTTAAGTAAAACCCTCTAATCATATAGCTGCCAAAGTAATATGTCAATTATAAAGGAATCATAACAGTTGGCCCATTGGATTAAAAAAAAAAAACCCAAACCCTGCATTTCATCTTAATTAGTTCTAGGCAAAAGAGTACTAAGGGCTAGGCAATTGGGGTTAAGTGATTTGCCCAGGGTCACACAGTTAAGAAGTGGCCAGATTTGAACCCAGGACCTCTGGTCTCTAGGTCTACAGAGCAACCTAAGTCTCCCCTGCCCATTAGATTTTAAGTTCTTTGAGGGCAGGGACTATCTTTTGCCTTTTTTTGAAACGCTAGCAATTAGCACAGTAACTGGCACATAGTAGGTATTTAATAAATGTATATTAGTTGACTGATTCACAGATGTGTAATCCAAAAATTAAAATCTCTCACCTTGCTTGTTTTGTCACCCTCATCAGAGGACTCCAAGTCATGAACCTCTGTCTCTTCAGGAGTCATCTCAGCACTTCTGACCTGCTCAGAGCATGGGCTGTTACCTGTAGAAAATGTAAGCAAAAAAACCCCAAACCATCTAGTTTCAGAGACGGAAGGGAACTCAGCTGTAACACAACCAACAAGAAGCCATTCAATCTCAGTCTGAAAAACTCCAGTGAAGAAAGACTCCGGAGGCAGCTCATTCTACTTTGTAACAGTTCTAATCATCAGGAAGTCTTCCTTGACAAGCTGGTCTGCCCTTCGGGGGCCAAATGAAGCATCTCAAGTTTCTTTTCCGTGTAACAGTTTTACAAATACCCAATGATACAACTCCGAGTCTTCTTCAGGACTCTTCTCTTCTGGACCATCTCCAGGTTATCATTAGCCTTAACCGGCACAGCCCAAACAATTCTCCAGAGACGTACGGTCTAGTCAGGACATAGCACGGAAGGACTGACATACTTATTTCTATAAGCTGCATCTCTCCTAACATTAGTTAGCATTTCTTTTTAATGGCTATTCTAAAATCTCCTGTCAACTCACCAATTCTGCCTTTCTTCCCTTCCACTCAGAAGCAGAGGTTTTTGCCTCCTACTTTACTGAGAAAAGTGACTGACCTCTTCTTCCTGATTCTGCACCATCACCCACTCTTTCCTCCTTTTATCTAGCCTGGCCACGGTGAACTGCTCTGGAAGGGAGCCTTTTTGATCACCCCACAACCTATCTTTTTTTTTAACCCCTTACCTTCTGTCTTGGAGTCAATACTGTGTATTGGCTCCAAGGCAAAAGAGTGGTAAGAGCGAGGCAATGGGGGTCAAGTGACTTACCCAGGGTCACACAGCTGGGAAGTGTCTGAGGCCAGATTTGACCCCAGGACCTCCCCACAACATCTTAATCTTCTGGCTCTTTCCCTGATGTCAGCCAATATGCCCAATTATATAATGGTTTTCACTTGATCCTGATACCTTTTCAAGTTATTGTACTTTTTCACTCTCTCATCAAGACTCTTTCCCAAAGATATATACACATTGTGTGTATATAAAACACGTGTGCATATGTATATAAAACACATACACAATGCCTCTCCTACTTACTTTTCAATCTCTTGAAATCTGTTTTCTTACTCCACCAATCTACTGTGATTATTCCCACCAACGTTACCAATGGTCTTTTAACTGATAGAGCCAATGGTCTGTTCTAGTATTCATTGTATCTGAATGCATGTGTATCTTCTGACCATGCTTGGCTGCCTAACACTGCTCTCTTGCTACTCTTCTGCTAGGTCTGCTTCCAGTTTCACTTATTGCTACTTTGTTTAGTTTGCTGGGTCTTCACTGGTAATCACCAACATTCCCCACGGTTCTGCCTGAGCCCCCTTCTCTTCTCTCTTTATACAAGGAACATCTTGTTTTTCTATTTGTATTCCCAGTGCTTAACAGAGTACGTTGTATATAGTAAGTCCTTAAAGGATACTTTTTCATTCATTCATCCATTCATTCATTCCCTCAGCTCCATATAATCATTGGCTCTAGGTAAGTGAATCTTATAACTATATATACAGAACAAATTCCTCTCCTGAGATTCCACATCACCGAGGATATCTTCAATAGCTCCTTCTGAATGTCCCAGCAACGTTTCAAATTGAAAATGGTCCCCATGTCTAGAATGCACTCCCTTTTCATCAATGCTTCCAAAAAATGTATTGAGCTTACTTAAAATCTCAGCTCATGGGGGCAGCTGAATAGCTCAGTGGATTGAGAGCCAGGCCTAGAGATGGGAGGTCCTAGGTTCAAGTCTGGCCTCAGACACTTCCCAGCTGTGTGACCCTGGGCAAGTCACTTGACCCCCATTACCTAGCCCTTACCACTCTTCTGCCTTGGAACTAATACACAGTATTGATTCCAAGATGGAAGGTAAGGGTTTAAAAAAAAAAATCTCAGCTCATGTATCACCCAAGCAAACTATTTCCTGATTCCCAGGGCTATTGATGTTCTTACCCCCCCCCCCAATAACTTGTATGTACTTATCTTTTTTACATGTTTTACCACCCAGTAAAATGTAGTCTTCTTGAAAGCTGACTGTTTTCTACATTTGTTATGCTTTTATTCCTATTGCCTAGCGTGATGTTTTGTACACAGCACAGTTAATAAATTCCCTTTGAATTGAATTGTATGTGATCCTGAAAAGGCAGGAATAGACCAAAGTAACAGAAAAAATCAAATCATTAATATGTGAATAAATATAAGAACCGTGGGGCAGGAGAAGAAGCACCATGTATAAAATCAGACCTCATTTGGGTGAAGATAAACAGAAGGGAAAAGAGAAGTGAGAACGATGAGTAATTCCAATGATCTAAACATCTGCTGAAGGCAAGCAGTTCCTGACTCGTCTTAATAATAATAATTTGTTTTTCAGAAGGTGGAACTAAGAAAGTGGTATTATAAATCTAATTCTAACTGAAAAGGAGAGATAAGAAGTTGCTGTTTATATAGATATACTATGAGGAACTTGGGACAAGTCTATCCTAGAATTCATGATAAAAACTCAGAGCAGCATATTCTAGACTTTGGTAAATAAGGTTCTTGAAGGATTCAGAGATAAAATAGCTTTCCTAAAAATTTGACAAAAATCAAACGATGAGGTATGGTAAGCTCATGAAAATGAAATTTTACAGACAGAAGAGAAATCACTTTGTGTTTTGCCTGAGAACAACTTTTTCCTCAGGAAAAAAAGAGAAAGCCTTTTCTAAAGAGACAAGCAGAGAAAATAGCCAAGATGGAAGAGTAGGAAAAAGCAATATAACCCAGTTACGCCAACAACGATTCCAATACCGACCTTACACAAGTGAAAGATTAATTAATAAGTTGAACTCGAAGAGGGTCATCATTCCAGCACAAGATCACAAATTCTGTCCCAAAGTAAGTGATTGGGGCAGGAACTATAGAACAGGAGTTGGTTGAGATAGCAGACAGGAGGAATTATGGAACAAAGTTGTATCATGGTCACTCTAATGCCAGAGGGAAGGGGCTAGATTCCAGGAGCATAAAACAGTCAAAACACCACCACTCTTGGGAACAACTGGGTGGCTCAGTGGATGGAGAGTCAGACCTAGAGACAGGAGGTCCTAGATTCAAATCTGACCTCATACACTTCCCAGCTGTGTGACCCTGGAAAAGTCACTTGATCTCCATTGCCTAGCCCTTACCCCTCTTCTAAATAAGGACGCACAAAAAATACTTTTAGCTCTTTTTGAGATAGTGAAGAATGGGAATTTGAGGAGGTGTCCCTAAATTAAGGAATGGCTAAGCCAGTATGTTATGGTATATAAATGTGATGGGACACTATTATGTCAAAAGGAATGATAAAGGGGGTGGTTCCAGGGAAACATGGGAAAACTGAATTAATTGAGCAGGACCGGGAGAACAAAGATAGCAATATGGCAAAGACAAACAACTTTTTGAAAGAATTTGAAAGAAGAATTTTTGAAAAGAATAAGAAATCTAATTAGGTCAGAAACTAGCAGAACTCATATCAGAGAAATACTGAGTTTTACCAAGGATACACAAAATTTAGAAACAACTACTATATGTGACATTCTAGAAGGCAAAAGATATAGGTTTACAACTGTATAATTGAAAAATCTATTTCCCTAAAAAAGAACTACATTTTCTGGGAGCCCACTGACTTCCTGTCATTAAGTACTTCCTGTAGACAGAGGATATTAGCGAGTGGGCAGTCCTCTTGGACCTCTTTGGCATGATGACATCGAGATTGGTGATAGTGGTAAGCTAAACATGGGAATTTTAAATGGGTTGATCAACCATGGGCACGTGGTCTTTATTTTGTATCCACTTTATTCCTTTATTTCTAATGATTATTAATAAATCTCCTAAAATATAATATTTTTTATTTGAGATTTAATTATAATTATACAACCAAAAACAATTTACCCAGAATAATCAAGGATAATGCTCGGGGGAAAACTAGAATCTCAATGAAATAAAGGACATCTAAGCATTCCAGAGAAAGGGGTAGAGATTAAGAGGTCGTCATCACTTGAAACCCAAGTTTTATCCGAATTGGTCAAAGGAGGAAAGAGAACCTCCATGTATATGAATGTACACATATACATGCATGTACATACACACAAAAATGGGTACACAAATACATTTCATTTCACAGAGAAATGAGAGGGAAAAGGAGAAGAATGGGGGTAGATTCAGGTAACCCTAAACGAAGCAAATTCTAACTATAGGAGATAAATCTTGAGGAAGATTTTAAAAGGAAAAAAAGGATAAGAAGGAATTAATTTTATGTGGAGAAGGAAAAAGAAAAGGAACAGGGGAATAGAAATATCACATCAAATCTAGAACACTGGTGCTGATCTCTCTCTTTATAAAGAGTGGGTGGGATCCAAAGAGATGGAAAAGTATAAGAGAATAGGATAGAGGAGAATAAATAACATGATAACTGTGAATGTGAATATGATTAATTCACCTATAAAACAAAAGAATGTAAGTGAATGGATTAGAAATGAGAATCTAACAATTAGCTGTTTATATTAAACACACTTAAAATGTAAATATTCACATAAAGGGGCAACTGGGAGTTCACTAGCTAGAGAGCCAGGTCTGGAGTAGGGAGGACCTGAGTTTGAATCTGGCCTCAAATACTTCCTAGTTTTATGATTCTGGCTAAGTATTTAACGCCAGTTGCCTAACCCATACCACAGTTCTGTCTTAGAGTTGCTACTCGGTAGAGTATCAACTCTAAGATAAAGTAAGGGTTAAAAAAATAAGATTCACAGAGTTAAAATCAGGGGCTGGAACAAAATCTGTCATAGTTCAGATCAAACAAAAAAGGGTACAAGGCAAGTGCAAAAATGGATTTGATTGAAAAAGAAGCACACTACCTACATACACTCTACATGCTAAAAGGAACCACAATAAAATAATTCATTACTAATAATGGATGCACCAAGTAGAATTGCATTTAAACACTTAAAGGAAAAGTTAAATAAGTTAAAGAGAGAAACAGATAGAAAAAAACAAAACGGGTGAATGTCATGTAATTATTTGGAGCTAACCTTGGTACATGGTATTCTGCCAGAATGCTTTCCAGATTTCCCACAAGGTTTTGTTAAATAGCGAATTCTTTCCCTCAATAAATGGGATCTTTTAGTACACCAAACACTAAGCTATTGTACTCATTTGTTTCTATTCATCATGTATCATTTATTCCACTGATCAACCCCTCAATTTAACTAGTATCCAATTGTTTTGATGATCACTGCCTTGAGATCTACTTTGAGATCTGGTACTACATAGGCTTGCTTCCTTCCCACCTTTCCCCCACGAATTCCCTTGGGATGCTTGACTTTTTGTTCCTTAAGACAAATTTTGTCCTTTTTTATTTAACTCACCAAAGTAATCCTTGGAGTCTAATTGGTATGCCTTTTTTTTTTTTTAATAAACCCTTACCTTCCGTCTTGGAGTCAATACTGTGTATTGGCTCCAAGGCAGAAGAGTGGTAAAGGCTAGGCAATGAGGGTCAAGTGACTTGCCCAGGGTCACACAGCTGGGAAGTGTCTGAGGCCAGATTTGAACCTAGGACCTCCCATCTCTAGGCCTGGCTCTCAATCCACTGAGCCACCCAGCTGCCCCCTAATTGGTACGCCTTTAAAAAAAATTTTGCTTGGCCGACCCCTGAGCAATTAATATTTTTCCAATTGTTTAATGATATCTTCCTTTCTCTCAAGAATGTTTTGGAATTGTATTCATATGGCTTGGTAGGTAGTCCCAATGGTTTTATAGATTTTATAGTTATTTTAGACAGGCTTTATTGTTCTCTCTTCCTTCTGGGGTTTGTTGGTAACACAGAGGAGCGCTGATGACTTTTGTGGATCGGGTCTCTAAGTTACAACTTTGCTGAAGCTGTTAAAAGCACCCCTTTTCTCGTTTCGAAGAAATCCTATTTCCCTATTAAAAAGCACACGCAGTACAAGAAGCCCTTGTTAGACGGCCAATTGTCCTTCCGTTCTTTAGATAGCCAATCAGTCACGATAGCAAGCTATGGCTAGGATGAAACCCAACACAAGCACACTCATAAGATGACAGTTCAGGTCTGGCTTCGCCATCTACCTTTGTACGTGCTCACTAGCAAGGCACTGAGCCGTTCTGCACCTCATCAGTTCACAAGTGCCAGGATAACCGGTTGCAAAGACCGAATTCAACCCTCCACGGACAGAACCAGGGCGGGGGGGGGGGGGGGGGGGGGGGGAGGCCGAAGGCACATGAGTGATGGCAGCATTATTAGAATAAGGGCCGTTTGTGAACAGAACAGCATCCATTTACCTGTATAGCCTATCTGGTGTGTGATGACAGTAATTTCAGCAGGCTTCATCTAGATATTCACAATCCATATGAAGACTATACTGCACACTTGAGCACCCCAAAATATAGGGCAAAGCACTATTGTTCTGAATAATATTTACACAAGGTGTTAAACATCCTGTAAACAAATTTAAGGAATGTCAGCGACTGCCAACTTCAAAGTTGTATTGCACAAACTATAATAATCGAAACTGGGTTTTGGTGGCACAAAGCTGCCACCTTGTGGCTAAATAAAAGAATAGTTTAAATATATATATTTGGACCATTTTTTCTCAAAAAGGCTGATCACAAATGACACATGTAAAAACTGGTGGAATTGCTCATTGGATATTGGGGGGGGGGGGAGAAGGAGGGAAATAACATGAATCACGTAACCATGGAAAAAGATTCTAAAGGAATTAATTAAATAAATAAATAAGCTTTTTTTTTAAAAAAAAAGGCTGATCACAATATAATTTTTAAAAAGAAAAAAGAATCTTAAACACTTCCCAGCTGTGTGACCCTGAGCAAGTCACTTATCCCCCACTGCCTAGCCCTTTACTGTTCCTCTGCCTTAGAACCAATAGAGTATTGATTCTAAGATGGGAGGTAAGGATTTTTTGTTTGTCTTTTAAAGAGCAAGAAAAGAAGATGCAAATGATTGTCTAACAATTTTCAGAAGCCTTACATTCTTGAAGATGTCAGAACTTTTTCTTTGACTCTGCTTACAGGCCAAAGGGGGAAGGCGTGCCTTCCAAGATAATTCCACTTAAACATTCTGTTAGTTTGGGGCATTCAGGTAGGTACAGACATATGAAAGTCAGATTAATACCTGACTTCGAGGAGTTTGCATTCTACTATGCTAATGATAAGTACATACAAACTTATTTCAGAAGACATAGTGCTCTCTAACAAACTGGAGGCATCAGTAAAGGTTTGCTGTAGCAGATGGAAATGGAGCTGCTCTTCGAAGTCGTCAGTGATGTCAAGATGCACAAATCAGGGAATACATTACAAAGATAGAGAAAATATTGCAACATTGACCCCATTCCAACACAACAACACAGTATTGACTCCAAGACAGAAGGTAGGGTTTTAGTTAAAAAAAAAAAAAAGAATACATTAATGTGCTTGTTCTCCTGAAGCCTGTTTGATATCACCTATTCCGATTTCTACAGGCTCTCTCCCACTCCTCCACAACTCCTACAAGGAGTTTATCACTCCTTTCCAAAGTTTGTAGTTTAATTCTTGATTGTCTTTCCTTTCTTCTTTTTATTTAGTTATCAAACGTTTCTCCTTTCCCTTTCCCTCTTTTTTCTTTCAGTCAAGTGTTATTAAAATCCTACGTCTTTTCTCCACCACTTCAGCTTATTTATTTTTTTATCTTCATCTTCTGCTAAAAAGGATTTGTGTGCTTTGCTCTCTTCATTAATTCGGATTATTCTGACTATTCTTTCTGATTATTTAAAATTCTTTTTCTTTGATCCATGTTTTTTATATTTGTTATTACTGATTTGGTCTTTTTGTATTTTTTACGGAATTAAGACTTCTCAAGTACCTATGGTGAGTTCTTTCTTCAAAGCAATGTCTATGGTATTGTTTTGTAGATTTTCCCCTCTTCCTTCCTCTTCCCCTCAATTCTTACTCTCAGAAGTACTAATTCTTGGAGGAAGTAGTAAGTATAGAAATATTGCCCCACAGCACCTGTGCCCTTGATTATGGAGACCAATTCTGCTCTCTTGCCCTCACTACAATCATTTTTCCCCCCATTTTCCAGGAAATATCATCTCTGGGTTCATGCTATCCCAGCCTTCTGGATGCTGGCTACTCTCTGGAATTATGATTTCTCTTATACTGAAGCACTTTTTCCTATTCCCCCATCTCTCTCTCAGATGTGGGGATGATCCTACCCAATGGGGAAATCCACACACATGCAACACAGCAAATATTTTCAGATTTCTTTCCAATATATCAGTTTTCCTGATTTTTTCTTTTCTTTTGAAAAATTTTTTTTTGTTGTGTGGGAATGCCTCTCCGGAAAAGGGAAAGCTACAGG
This sequence comes from Monodelphis domestica, assembly GCF_027887165.1. Taxonomy (NCBI): domain Eukaryota; kingdom Metazoa; phylum Chordata; class Mammalia; order Didelphimorphia; family Didelphidae; genus Monodelphis; species Monodelphis domestica. The sequence goes on along the minus strand of NC_077230.1, from coordinate 11,431,371 downwards.
GCAAAATTTAGGGGATGTAAAAACAAAAGGTATCAAAATTGATACAAAAAATGCAAACATCAGACAAGGCACATTCTAATAGAGATAGGCAATACATAGAGGGGAGTAGTGGTCAGGTCGCACTAAGATTTGGAAAGCAAATGGTGAGTAGAGTAATAAGGGAATAGAGCAACATATGCAACCAGGGAGCAATGACGGCTGATTTCATTATGCCTTAGGAGGCAGACAGAGAGAGGAAGAAGGTAACGTGGAAGCTAGAGAGGAAGGAGATGGTCTAGTAGTGAAGTGAATCACAACTGGAGCTGAGGGATTTCGATGTACTGGATGGCTTAAGGAGGTCCATTTAGAGGGGTAAGAAGAGGATGGAGAACACTAGAGGGAGAGACCTATGCATCATCAATGCAAGTTAAAGCTTTACATCGCCACAGATTTGATTTCTGGCCAAGAAAGAATGGCGTCTGGTGAGGAGAGGGCTGGGTTGTGAAATAGATTTAACCTAAATGTGTTTCATCTCTACATACATATTAAGAAAAAGGGGGAGACTGGACAATAAGCCTAGTACTTATGAGGATGCACAGCATGCTCTGCCGATGTAATGCCTATGTGGACTACAGAGCATTCACAGAAATTTTTCCTGTTCTGCTTACCACATGACAAGGAGAAGTCTTGATTGACTATTTAGCAAGAACTAAAAATGCTTACAAGATTCCACCCTACTTTTTCATCCTGGCTGTGCCTGAGGGAGAATTAGGAAGATCTGGATTCAAATCTGGATGCTGGCACATCCTCACTGTGTGACCCTGGGCAAGTCACTTAATTTCGATTGCCTAGTTCGTGCCGCTCATGTCTATTATATCTATACTGATAGATAGACAGACCCTAGAAGACTCTGGATGAAGAAAGAAACCTTGAGTTTTAATCTATACATCCAGGCCACAACCACTGCCCTGCTATTGTGTTTATTTTGTCCTAATATTAGGTGAGGGAGCATTGGGATTGAATAGACGAGGCTGTCATTTTGTGAAATTTGAGAGATCGAAGTATCAGAGTTCCACCAAGGCTAACACACTCAACCTCTGGAATGCAATCCAGCAGCAAACTGGATCCAGCATTCAAGATGTCATTGCTGTGTCCTGCTGAAAGGTAGCAAATCATTGGGTGTCTCCTTCTGGCCACCATGATAAAATACAGCTTCCTCAGCCTGACATTAAAAAGCTGCTCAGAATCTGACTCCCATGTACCTTTCTGGACCAATAAACTGCAAATTCTAACCAGATACAACCCTTTGCTACTTCCCAAATTGGATATTATTGTTGATGTGCCTTGGTACAGACTACCTCCCATGCCTAGAATGCATTCCTTTTTTTTCTCTTGGCTTCCTGAGAGACTCGGCTCAGCTGCCACCACCTATTTGGACCCTTTGCTGATCCTTTCCCTCTCTCTTTTCTTTCCTCTCCTTTTTCAAATGGGTCGTGTATATAGTAGGTGGTGGATGAATTTAACTGAATCTCAGGCAGGCAGCTCAAGTAGACTATCTTCTCCTTTGACTGTAGACCACCTTCAGGATCCTTGAGATGCTCTGGAGATCCAGTGGCCTTTAAGAACCTCAGTCAAACATACCTGGGTTACCGGTGAGGAAAGCAAATGGACTATCAGTGCAATCTGGAAAGCTGTCCACACGATGGGGGGGAGTCTCCAGCAGCCTCTGCCCTCCGACCAGTTCAGGATAGGTCTGCACTACAAGGCATAGCGACAGCTGAGTAAGGACGTCTTTGAGCATGGACGAGTTGAGGGCATCTGCCGCTTTATTATTGATTTCGAGAATCTCGTCTCCTGTTTTCAAGCCTGCCAATACAAGATGGAAATTTTAAAAATTCAGGAAGAACATGGAATTGGAGCACATCAACCATGAACTCTGGTTTTCAATGCCATGCAAGGTCACCCCATTCCAGCACCAAGAAATCAATGAAACAGCCAGCTGAGAACAAAGTCAACATCACTCTGATGCAGAGCGTCTACTGCCACATAGGTATTTTCTTGTGAATATTCCTTCACAATCAAACTTTACTATGAGCTGTGATACATTTACAATTCTAGTTATGATAATTTCTTTTACTATACTGAAGTCATTCGTTACTTTTTTACAATTTTCCTGAGAAAAACAAAGATTGCAAAGCAAATGCAATTATGTGAAGTAACCAAGGAAGAAAGAGTAACTACTGTATACTGTATGTAGTTATAAGTGTTGGAGACACAAGATAAAAGAAGCCTCTATTCTTTCAGGGATTACAAGTGACTAAAATCGGTGACATATCCTTTTTGATCCAAAAGGCAAAGATTATTGGAGCTACTTTAATACAGAAAGCAATAATGACAAATAGTTTTGTCCTTTGCCTCTAGACTAACTTGGCCATCATCAGATCTTGCACTGGAGACATTTTTATAGACCAGAAAATGTTGGGTTGCTTTCAAAAGCGAGTTAAAAAGGTTCTCCAAGCATGTAGTCACAAGACCAGTTCCAAGAAGCTACGAGAATACGGCTACTTTTCTTAGCCAGAAAATTCCGAGATGACTGATTGTCTCCTGGGAGTAATGAAGTCCAGTAAAAGACAGGCAACATGATTTTTGGAAAGAAAAATAGGGTAGAGAAGAGAGGAAGAGTGAGAAGGGGAGGAACATGAACATGTGAAATGAATGGGAAAATTGAACATTCAATAGGAAGTGGGGAGAGAAAAGGAAAATGAGAGATTTGATGCTATATTTTCAAGTGAGAAAATACTTTTAAAAATCTGGTAAGAGTAAGGGAGGAAAGAGCTAGGGGAAGAATGGATTGCAAAATGAAACAATGATGATACATCCCCACACACACACACACACCTATTCAGCTATTCAGGGAAGCTAATTCCAATGCAACATTACAGGAAATTTATACTTTCTGAATCTAGTGAATCATAAGCACTTGCAGGAACTCAGTTGTTTTGCAAGTTGAAATATTGTGTAAGAAACACTACATTATCCCTACCCTCTGACCCAGAGTTTTCACCAGTGGGACCAAGAAAGTTACTGCCGGCCACAATAGACCCACATGTAAGAAATAAAATATTGAGAGCAGTATGATTCATGATAATAAAAATGTGGAAAGAAAATGCATGTCTAATGACAGTAGAATATGCATATATGACATATTGCTGCCTCTTAAGGAATGAAGATATGAAGAATTCATAAATACACGGGACTTTTATGGAGAATGTAGAAAGTAGAAGCAAAGGAATATATTTCCGAGTCTAGAATCCAAGTTCTAGCTGTGTAAATACTTTTAGTCACTTCATCGCTCAATAACCCAGGGAGCTCACTATGGCTATAAGTTAAAGGGCAAGTGTCAAACTGCACTGGAGGAGGAAGTTTCCTTAAGTTTCCTCACTGGGTGTTTACCAATGAAAATCATAGAACCAATAAAGGAAAAGGATGACAAGCACCAGCTAGGTGGCTCAATGGATTGAGAGCGAGTCTTGGAGACTTGTGTTCAAATTTACTGCCCTTCAAATTAGAGGAGAATAAAACTTAAAATAATTTGATCTCGGGGGCAGCTGGTGAATTGAGAGCCAGATCAAAAGACAGGGGGTCCTGGGTTCAAATCTTACCTCAGACACTTCCTAGCTGTGTGATGCTAGGCAAGGTACTTGACCCCCATTGCCTAGCCCTTACCACTCTTCTGCCTTAGAACCAATACACAGTACTGATTCTAAGACGGAAGGTAAGGATTTTAAAAAATAATAATTTGAGCTTATCTTGTTATTATCACTTTAAAGAAATGGGGAAATTTTGGCCCCAGTGCTTATCAAAGTACCTGGCACATTTGTTGTTCAGTCATTCAGTTGTGTCCAACTCTTCATGACCATATGGATCACAATGCATTAATACTGTCTATGGGGTCTTCTTTGAAAAGATAATGGAATGGTTTACTATTTCATTCTCCAGTGGATTAAGGCAAACAGAGGTTAAGTGATCTGCCCAGGATCACACAGCTAGTAAATGTCTGAGTTCAGATCCCAGGCCCAGTACTCTTATCCATCTAGCTGCCTCAACTTGGCACAAAGTTCTCATTTCACAAATGAGCTATAACCCCCAGGTCTATCTGTTATTGTTTATCTTTTGTTTTTGAAAGCCAATGACACTATGAGGAAATGTCTTTTTTTTTTAATTTAGACAATTTAGAACATTATTCATTGGTTACAAGAATCATATTCTTTCCCTCCCTCCCCTCCTCCCACCCTTCCTGTAGCCAATGCGCAATTCCACTGGGTATTCCATGTGTCCTTGATCAGAACCTATTTCCATGTTGTTGATGTTTGCACTAGGATGTTCATTTAGAGTCTCCATCCCCAGCCACATCCCCTCAACCCATGCATTCAAGTAGTTGTTTTTCTTCCATGTTTCTACTCCCACAGTTCTTCCTCTGAATGTGGATAGTGTTCTTTCTCATAGATCCCTCTGAGTTATTCAGGATCACTGCATTGCCATTAATGGAGAAGTCCATTACATTCGATTGTACCACAGCGTATCACTCTCTGTGTACAATGTTCTGGTTCTGCTCCTCTCACTCTGCATCACTTCCTGGAGGTCGTTCCAGTCTCCATGGAATTCCTCCACTTTATTATTCCTTTGAGCACAATAGTATTCCATCACCAATAGATACAACAATTTGTTCAGTCACTTCCCAATCAATGGACACCCCCCCCCCATTTTCCAATTTTTTGCCACTATAAAAAGCAAGGCTCTGAATGCTTTTGTATAAGTCTTTTTCCTTATTATCTCTTTGGGGTATAAACCCAGCAGTGCTATGGCTGGATCAAAGGGCAGGCAGTTATTTAAAGCTCTTTGTGCATTTTTGCAAATTGCCCCCAAGAATGGTTGGATCAATTCACAACTCCACCAGTATTGCATTAATGTCCCAACTTTGTCACATCTCCTCCAGCATTCATTACTTTCCTTTGCTGTCATGTTAGCCAATCTGCTATAAGGTGATACCTCAGAGCTGTTTTGATTTGCATCTCTCTGATTATAAGAGATTTAGAACACTTTTTCATGTGCTTATTAATAGTTTTGATTTCTTTATCTGAAAATTGCCTATTCATGTCCCTTGTTCATTTATCAATTGGAGAATGGCTTGATTTTTTTGTACAACTGATTTAGCTCTTTATAAATTTGAGTAATTAGACATTTGTCAGAGGTTTTTGTCATGAAGATTGTTTCCCAATTTGCTGCTTCCTTTCTAATTTTGGTTGCATTGGTGTTGTTTGTACAAAAACTTTATAATTTGATGCAATCAAAATTATTGATTTTATATTTTGTGATTTTTTTCTAAGCTCTTGCTTGGTTTTAAAGACTTTCCTTTCCCAAAGATCTGACAAGTATACTTTTCTGTGTTCACATAATTTACTTATTGTTTCCTTCTTTATATTCAAGTCATTCACCCATTCTGAGTTTATCTTGAGGTAGGGTGTAAGATGTTGATCCAAATCTAATTTCCCCCATACTGTCTTCCAATTTTCCCAGCAGTTTTTTTTATCAAGTAGTGGATTTTGGTCCCAAAAGCTGGGATCTTTGGGTTTATTGTATTCTGTCTTGCTGAGGTCACTTACCCCAAGTCTATTCCACTGATCCTCCTTCCTGTCTCTTAGCCAGTACCATTTTGTTTTGATGATCACTGCTTTATAGTATAGTTTGAGATCTGAGACTACAAGGCCATCTTCCTTCACATTTTTTCCCATTATTTTCCTGGATATCCTTGATCTTTTGTTCTTCCAAATGAACTTTGTTATGATTTTTTCTAATTCAGCAAAAAATGTATTTTCTTAATGATTTGAAAAGGTTGCATTTTATTATTTCTGCTTGTCTGCATTTGTTTGTGACACTTTTATTTCCTAGTAAAGGTCAATCTTTGTATATGTACCATGTGCAGCTATTCAGTTTTCTCCAGATATCTATTAACTCTAATTTTTCTAAAATTTCATTCACTTCCCTTGCTTCTTATTTATTTTTTGGTTAGATTCACTTGAATAGTTTTACTATCTATTTTCTCCTTAAGCTCCTTTAGTTTCTCCTTTAAAATATGGATGCTATACTATTACTATTTCTTCATTAACTATACTTTTTCTTATCAGGATGTAATTACTTTCCTTATCTCTCTTAAACAGATCTATTTTTGCTTTAGCTTTTTCTGAGATCATGATTGCTATGCATGCCTTTTTTGTCTCTGTGGAAGCCCAGTAGATTCTGCTCCGGCCTCTTACCTTTACCCTGTGTGTGTCTACCTGCCTCATGTGTGTTTCTTGTAAACAACATATAGTAGGATTCTGGTTTTTAATCCATTCTGAGATTCACTTCCATTTTATGAGTTAGTTCATCCCATTTATAGTTACAGATATGATTACTTTCTGTGTATTCCCATGAGATGATGTCTTGATTTTGCATGAATTTGATTTTAGTGAAGCAGAATTGTGCAAAATTGTCAGCTTCACTCTCTCTTCCAGAGTCATTTAAGTGCAGTGGAAAAACAAAAGTCAGAATGACGGGCAATGTCCTGGGAAGCAGTAGATGCTAAGTAAAACAGCCAGTAGTCTTGAGCCTGAGCTAGGAAGACTTGAGCTTAAATCCAGCCTCGAGACACTTACTGTATGTATGACCTTGGGCAGGTCACTTTAACTGTTGTTTTGCCTCAGTTTCATAAACTATAAGATGGAGATGGTAATAGACTGACTTCCTAAGGCTGTAGTGAGGAACAAATAAGATAATATTTGCAAACTGATCAGTATAGGGTCTGGCACATAGTAAGTGCTTAATAAAGGCTCCCTCCATCTCATTTCCTCCTTCCTCTTTCTTTCTTTCTTTCCCTCCTTTCTGTCTTCTGATATAAAAATGACTGTCTTTCCACAACTTTCAATCTTCGTATGGTTATTTTGAGGAAATTATAATTTTATGAAATAGTACTCATAGTGTGAACCATGATTTTAGTAAACGGTTTTGTGTTTGAGTTTGTAAAGTATGACTGTTCCAGATAAAAGAGCTGGAAGCTGCATGGTGCACTCAAAAGAACACTGGCTCTTGATTCTGAGGACTGAGATTCCAATGATCTCTCTGACACTTATACCTACGAAGTGACTTTAGACAAGTCTCTAATACTGTCTGAGCTTCAGGCTCCTCAGAGTGAAATGAAACTAATAGTTTCTGAAATCCCCTCCATGAGATCCCATCTATGATTGGATGACGATCCTGGGTAGACACCATGTGGAGGATAGGTAGGAGTACATGGATAAGAATTACACAGAATAACAAAGCATGGATGGAATGTAATCAACACTAATGGCGCTAATACCTCGATTAATTAGATCCTATAGTTCCAGTATTGGCCAATAGTGACCCTGGACATTTCCAAATTAAATAAAGCTAGTCAGTATTTATCTACTGTGTGCAATGTACTGTGTGGGGTTCTGGGCATACAAATACAAAAGGGAATAAGTATTTACATAGTATCTATTAAATGCCAAATTTAATAAATGCTAAGTGCTTAAAAATATCACTTCATTTGATCCTTATAACATTCCTGGGAGACAGATATCTTCTATTATTATCCCCATTTTACAGTTGAGGAAACTGAGGTAAACAGAAGTTGTGACTTGCCCAGAGTCACACACAGTTAAGATATGTCTGGAGCTAAATTTGAATTCATTTCTTCCTAACTCTAGACACTATCCACTGAACCACCTAGCAAACTCAAATTTTTCACCATTTTCATAAATGTTCTACTCGGCTTCCTAAGTGATTATCAAGTACTAAGCTTCCTGGGTCATTATCCACCCCCAAATCTTCAATTAATGAATTCCATGGGCTCCAATTGACTTAGGGTCAAATATTAAGTCCGTGTTTGACAGCGTGCTTGACAAAGTAACTCCACCCTACCTTTCCACATTTAATTCTACTTCATACCTTCTACAATCCAGTTCCTCCTCAAAAATAATACTTAACCTCCCATCTTCATGCCTTCGCACTGGTTGTTCCTGGAATGCTCACTTTTGTCTCTTGGCCTTCATGGCCTTCTTCAAGACTCAGCACAAATGCCACCTTCCACAGACCTTTCCCTAGTGCCCCCAGCTGCAAGTCTTTCCTTGTATCTACTCCATAATTTTTTCCTATGTACCTAGATATTTGGATTCAAAGGACCTAAATTCAAATCCAGCCTCAGACACTCAGACAGTGGTATGACCCTGGGCAAGTCATTTAACCCTGTTTGCTTCATGTTCCTCATCTACAAAATGAGCTGGAGAAGGAAATGGAAAAACCACTCCAAAATCTTTGCCAAGAAAGGCAAAAACAGGGCGATGAAATGACTGGACAACCACAATCATGACCACCTAGACATTTATAAGTTGTCTCCCCTGTCAGATGTGAGCTCCTTGAGGAGAGGCAGATTTTGAGAAGTTCTTTGTATCTCCAGTGCTTGGCAGAGTTCCGGAGACATAGTAAATGATAAATATTTATGAGGAATTGTTTGCTGACTTCTCTAAGAGGCAGCAGCTGAGGCGAGCCTGCAAAAGCAAGGTGGAACTGGACGAACAGGCTTTAAAATGCCAAGCTGAGAAGTTTATATTGCATTTTTCAGGCAAGAGGGAACCACCCAAGATTTCCTGAGCAGGATAACACACGGTCAGACATGCTTTAAGATTCTTTTGACAACTTATGGGGAAGATAAATTAGAAACAGGAGAAACGAGAAGGGAGACTGATGAGGATACAATCTCTCTAGTTCTGGGAGAGGTGATGAAGGATTGAACTAGAATGGAGTCATCTGAGAGGGGACAAAAGGATGGATGCCGCATGAAATGTGCCTGGCCTTCGCCAAAGCTGCCAGCAGAAAGGTTTTGTGGTCACACTTTCAATCTGCAGGAATTTGGGATTTTCATGTCATGAGGACTTCTCCCAGCCACACACACTGCAAATGTCCACAGAGCCCAGGGACTGAGGCTCGTGGATTTAGTTGGAAAAGTTATTAGAGGTCTCCTAGTCCAAGTCCTTCATTTCATGAGATGAAGAAAACAAAGCCAAAGAGGGTAAGGGATTTGCCTAAGGTCACAGAGGCACTAAATAACAGCCCATTTCCCGTGACTCCAAATTCAGTGCTCTTTTCATTATACTGTATCACTAACAAATGATCAAAAGCTGTGGCAGGCACGTAGTCCATTCACCATGCACAACGGACCCAAATATTCAGAGAATTTCGTTCATAAAATTTAAGCTGGGGATGAAATTGTCAAACAGCGTGCTAGGAACAGAATACATTTCAAGATCTACTTGCCTAACCAATTTCTGCATTTAAACAGGAAGATAGCAAAGGCAGGACCATATACAAACCATACCCGAACAGACAGATACACAAACTAAATCTGTGGGAGAAAAGTCCTCTTTGGACTTATAAAGGAATCACTTTAGGTGGTATAATGGAGAGTGTGCTGAGCCTGGACCCAGGGAGACCTGAGTTCATATTCAACCTCAGATACTTATTAGCTCTGTGACCCTGGTCAAGTCACTTAACTCTGTTTGTCTCAGTTTTCTTATCTGGAGAGCTAAAGAAGGAAATGACAAACCGTTCCAGTATCTTTGTCAAGAAACCCCTAAATGGGACATGACTGAAAAATGACTGAACCTCAAAAAAGGAAATTACTCTTCAGAGCTCCCCAAATCACCCTCTTGGTCTGACAAATTCTCAGGAATTTTTCACATATTAGAGATATAATTGGTTCAAATTAACAAGTCGCTTTAGACCCAAGCTTTGAAACCAAGACAATTCTGGTTGTTTTGTCCTGTGTGAGATAGAGCAGTTTTTCCAGAGGATCCTGGGCCAATCATCTATTGTCTGAATGTGTCCAGTAAGTGAAAGAGCTGGAAATTTTTTAATCTATAAAGAATTAGGAGGCTCAGGAGAAGATGGAAGCAGTTTCTAATGACCGTAGGATCTTGGCTTTAGAGATGGGGAAAAAACACTTAAAAATCAGGAAGTTCAACACTCACTTCACAGATAAAGAAAATGAAGCCCAGAAAGGTAAAGGGATCACAAGAGCACACAGATAGAAAATACCTGAATTCTACCTTTCAACCTACTATTCTATTCTTACTCACACCAACTGAATAAATATTATTTATAACATGGAAAATTAGGTATACCTCATATCCTCAAATTCTCTTTTATCAAAAATAAAAATGAATAGTTTCAAAGTCCAGCTTGTCTACTTACCTTTCTTTGAGGCTAGACCTGTCTCTTTCACATTATTCACATACAACCTTTGAACACCTTCTTCTTCCATGGAGGATATTGAAAAACCTGTAGACACATATGCGGAATATATAAAATCCCTGGGAATCCGTTTACTGAGACACATAGAGAATTTATACAAATACAACTACAAAAGACTCCTTAAAGATACGACAGACAGGCCTAAGTTAGTATATTATTTATGGTAAAAAAATTAATTGTCCAAGGTCAGACAATGCCACTCTTATAGACATGACAATAATATTTAAATTAATTTAGAGATTCATTGATATACCAAACAAACTTCCAGAGTTACATCAAGGAAATATAAAAAAACAATAATAAATTTTTTCTAGAGGAATGAAGATTAACAAAACTCAAGGGAAATGATGAAATAAATGGGAAGGAAGGGCACCTAAAAACACAAGATGGCAGTAATTATTCATTACCTCCAACTTTAGAATTCCTTATAGTTAATATTACAACTATAACATTAATAACTTAATTATTAAAACCATGTTAAAAATAGAAAAGTTGATGAGTAGAATAGACTAGGTAGATGAAACAAAGAAGCAACTGAACACGGGAGCATAATGTTAGACAAACCCAAAGAGTTCAGTTTCTGAAGAAAGGAATCATTCTTCAGTAAACTGCTCAGCAAACCAGAAAGCACTTTGATAAATTATATTTAGATTAATAGATCATACCTAGGGCCAAATAAGATCTACATGGAAATAAGACCAAGACATAAAAAGGTCATATTATAAACAAATTGAGAGGCAGTGTGGCCTGGGAGAATCTGATATCAAGCTCTGCCTCTGGCACATCATAAAGGTATGGCCCTGGACATTCCACCTGCCCATTTACTGTGTTAATGTCAATGACACTGCAAAACAGATGCTGACGTGAACTGGGAGAGGGAATTTCCTATAGTAATGAAATTACAGGCCTAGTCTCTATTGAAACAAATAAGGAAAGGAAAAAATGGGTATATTTTATATATATATATATATATATATATATATATATATATATATATATATATATATATATAATATAAATTATATAAAATTGAAGTTTTTGCATTAAAAAAAATCAATTTAGTTAAAATTTAAAAGGGAAGAATGACCTGTGGAAAAATCTTTGCTATAAATTTCTGTGATAAAGTTTTGCTTTCCAATAGAGAACAGAGAATTGATATGAGAACAAGAACGATTCCCCAATAGATGAATGGTCAAAGATAACTTTCAAAAGAAGAAAGGCTATCTCATAGCAGTCATATGAAAATGATGCAAAAAACTCATAGGAGAAATAGGAATTTTTTTTTTAGCTTAAAAACAAAAAGAGATTTATTAATTTAGAAAGTAATGTTGAGAGTGGCCAGGAGGATAGCAAGGTAGAACAGTAAGATGGGGAGCAGTTGCCTGGGAGGACAGCATGAAAGGAAAGGTTGTTCCTCCATGGGGGACAGCATGGATGGAGAGGCTGTCCCCCGAGAAATATAAATTTCAAAAACTTTGACCCCATCACATTTAAACAATCAATTAAAAAAGAATTTTTTAATGGCTACCCTTTACCAGGAACTCTGATAGATATAAAAAGAATGAAACAGTCCTTCTTCTCAAGGACCCATAACAAATACAAAGAAAAAATATAAAAGAGCATAAAGACAAATACTAGTTAGGGAAAAAGTCTATTACTGTTGGGAGCTGGGGGAGATAGATCAGGAAAAATTTCATATAAAAGGTGGTGCCTGTGTTTCTAAGGAAGACAAGGATACCAAGAAGATAAGAAGGGAGTACATTTGTATAATGGGGCATGCGCAATATAAAGAGTACAACAGAGATGAAGTGCTGTGTGTGAGGAATAGTCAGAACTGGTTGGACTTAATTGCAGGTTATAAACTGCAAAACCATGTACAATGAAAACAGAAGATTAACTCTGGGTCTAAGTTTTAGAGTTTTTAAAGCTAAACAGAAACAAAACAGCAGCAAAGAAATAGATTTACAATTCAGAATACCCTGAAAAATCTGAAAAAAATCATACAGGCAAGAAATGGATCTTTAACCAATTTTCAAGCATTCTTGATGAAAAGAACAGAACTTAGTAGGAATTTTGAAATGAAAAAGAATCAAGATAAACCTAGGAAAAATAAATTTATTCGGACAATTGGAAATGGGCTTTATGTGGGAAGAGAAAAAGTGTTCCTTCAGAACTTTAAGATCTTTGAAGGGTATTGTGATAATTCGCCAAGAAAATAAAAGGTCTTTTTTTGATGAATTGATCCTGTTCTAAGAGTTTTAAGACAGTAAAGAAGGGAGTTTAAAAGGAATACAGTAGTATAAAAAGAAGGAAGAAGGGGATAGAACCTGTTATTTTTCATAATTGGGGTGCATGAAAAGAATATATAAAGAGTGAGTTGAACTGAACAAAGGAAGGTTGGATACACACACACACACACACACACACACACACACACACACACAGAGCTGATGGGTATAGAAAATACCATAAAAGAAGAGGAGAAAGCTAAGAATAATTAGCTTACCATAATTATCACTGGATGAATCAGACTTCTCAATCTGGATATTCCGTGTGATTTTGGGGCATATTTCAATTTCTTTGTACAGCTGAAAAGAAAAGTACTAGAATTAAGATAATTATTATTAATATAAAAGGATTGATCATCATTTTGAATAAACTTGTCATTTGAATGTCCATTTTTTCTGTCACAGGGACTTACAGTAGGATTCAATAAATTTTAACTCTCATAATGTTAGAGAGATCTCTGTATGTGGTTTATAAGAAACGACTCATGTCATCACTCCTAATATCTCTTCCCCCAATCCTAATCTGCATACAGTAATAATACCTACCTGTATAAAATTTGCAGTACACACAAATTTTTAGTAGTCAAAAAAAATTCTAACAATAGGAAAAAGTTGTTATGGTTTAATTGTTAAAAGGATAAAGATGGGGTACATACTCATCTTTCAATTCCTCTTTTACCAACTCAGAAAAAAGACAAGAGTTGAATCTAATATATATAGAAAAAGGAATATATTTTTGGAAGGAAGTATGTTGCTGTGGCTAATGGGTAATAAAGGAAAAGGAATAATAATTTAAAGACTGTGCATCAACAACTATGGCAGAATCTGAGCATAAGATAGAAGTAATGGAACAATGTATGAAGGAGAGAATGATTTTTAATAATGGTGTTTTGAATGATTTCAAGGATAAAGCTATTGATAAGGAAAATAATGAAGGAAATATTAAGAAAATGTCTAGATTGGAAAGGGAGAATGCTGAATGAAATAAAACCAAGCATGGTTGTTTCCTCTGAGGGATATACCTATGGTTACACAAGATGAAGTATATAAGGTTAAAACTCATAAATTGTTTACTCCTGAGGATTTGGAAATGATCAGATGTAGAACTCCATGCTTTTCCAATGAACCTTTTTAAAGTGGTGAAGGAATTTCAGATGGCTATAGAGATCTTTGACCCTGACTATGCTGATTTTTACTTATTAATGAAGGAATTATTAACCAAGAGAGAAAGGAATCAATTCAGAGGAAACTAGAAATGATCCATCTTTGACCCCATGACCACAGGATTCTGAAGGCATGGATATGAATTCATCCCAATTATATAAGGATGAAACAAGCCAGGAGGTCAATCATTGATGTAATAAAAAGACATACCAAACTCCCTAAAGCTTGGTCCAAATTTGAGAACATTAAGCAGAAACAAAATGAATCACCAACTAATTTTTTAGAGAATAACAGATGCTGCTGAAATAATCTTAGGCCTTGATGTGTTAGCGGACAACACAATTGCACATATCAAAAGACTATTTGTTAAGAATGCATGTCCTAAGATAAAGTTATTTTTTAAAAATAATTGCCCAGGTTAGGAAGAGAGAGATTTGGAAGAATCAAGGAGAAAAGGAACTTATTTGTGCATGGATAATGATGATAGAAATGAAGACAAGGATACAGTAATTGAGAATTTGAAAAAAGAAATTAAGAGATGCTGAAAATAAAGCAAAGGACAATGAAATAAAGGAAATAAAGGCAGTGGCAGCACTTAGATCTGTGCAACCAAACAACCAGTATAAGCCAAGAGAAAGGAGATCCGGACCTCAAAGATGTTTCTTATGTAATCAGGTAGAACATTTTGTTAGGAAATGTAGATTCAGAGGGCAATTTTCTAGGCAATTGAATTTGAATAACGGATATAATAGACAGTATAATAATTGGAATAACAATAATTATCAGAGAAAAAATACTAATAATTGTCCTAATGCTTGCTGTCAGGGACTCAAGGACTTGATTTCAACACTATGCAAGAGTGGGTTAAATCAGGAGCAAGACCCAAGTACAGCCAAATAGTTAGTGGACACGAGGATGATCAGAACAAAAGGGCATGTTCATTATGAAGGTGTATCTGGAGTTCTAAGGTATTTGAAGGATCAAGGGAAAATGTTTTGGAAATGAATGGAAGTGATTGTAATGGAGATAAGGTTAATGAACTTATGAATAATGTGATTGAAACAAAGGACAATGTAATTAGTGTTAATAATTGTGAGAAAAAAGACAATTTTAGTGTAAAATTAGTGGAAAATTCTTATGATTGTGAAATAATGAAGAATGTAAATTGGATAAAGATAATGTGAGAATAAAAGAGAACAATGATACCAAGGTAGAGGTTATAAAGACCAATGAGAATAGTGAAAAAGCTGATGATGCTATTAAGGATGTGAAATCCTGGGAATATCATGCAATTCAAGCAGATATAAATTAGGATGGAAAGGAAATGACCGAGCTTTGAACTGATGTTACTGCGCTATCAACAGTGTTGGAAACATTTCAACCACCAAATAATATAGAACCATATGTGTCCATAACAATTGGAGACCAGATTTATGACATTCTGGTTGATCCTGGAACCAGTAAATCAGTTTTGCAAAGCTTTCCTAAAAATTGTAGTGCTGTTGGTACAATGGAAATAATAGTTGCTACTGGTAAGCCACAGAGAGTAGCAAAATTACAACCAAAAATGATTACTTTAGGTCCATTATCTGTGGAACATGCATTTCTGTGTATGCCAGACTATCCAATGAATCTTTTAGGTAGCGATTTATTATGCAAATTAGGGGTAACAATTCAATGTGCTAATAATGGTGGTATCTCATTACATCTACCAGAAGAATTTCATAGTTTTTCCATTGCTATTCTTATATTCAGTTAGTATGGAGAGTGACTTAGATTCAATCTATCCAATACCTGAGGATATCCCTGAAGATGTTTGGTCAAAGTCTTCCACAGATGTAGGTCTACTGAAATCAGCTACTCCTGTAAGGGTGAGAACTGAGGAAGGACCAGTTCCTTGTGAACCTCAATATCCCATGTCTAAAGAAGTAATTGAGGATATAAGACCAATCATTGAATCCCTAATCTAGCAAGGGATTATAATACCTTGCTTCTCAGAATTTAATACTCCTGTTCTCCCAATCAAAACCCCAAAGTTAGATCAGAATGGCAAAATTGTATATCATTTTATGTAGGATTTAAAAGCAGTCAATGATTTAGAGAGAATCATTGACTCATCCTGTTGTACCAATTCAGCTACAATAATTTCTTCCATTCCAAGTCAGGCAAGATATTTCACTGTGGTAGATTTATGCTCAGCTTTTTTCTCAATTCCAATTCATTAGGATTCTCAAAAGATCTTTGTTTTTACCTGGGAAAAAACCCAGTGGACATAGACTCACTTGCCACAGAGTTTTACTGATTGGCCAAGTCAATTTTCACAAATTCTAAATTGATATCTGAAAATTATCACATTCAAAGAAAGCAAATTGGCACACTTTGTGGATGATATTCTTCTTGTATCCCCAAATACAAAGGTGTGTATGAGAGATAGTAAGATTTTTGTTAGAAGTATATAAGCGTGGGCATAAAATCTCCAAGGCAAAATTACAATGGGTTTTGTCTTGAGTGTAATATCTTGGTTTTGTATTATCAGAGGGTTCAAGAAATATCACACAGAAAAGAATAGCAGATATCCAGAAACTGAGTGTTCCTAAGACCAAAAAGCAAATCAGAGCTCTTTGGGGGACACCTCGTTTCTGTAGACAATGGATACCTGGATATAGTGAATTAACAAATTGTCTAACAGATTTAACCAGGAATATAGAACCAAAAACTCTGAAACTAAAGCCTGAGCATCTGCAAGCTTAAGTAATCATAAGGAAGTAATTTTATCTGCTCCAGTTTTGGGTATCCCAGGCTATACAAAACCATTCCAATTATTTGTCAATGAAACTAAAGGTATTGCTTCTGGGGTACTGACACAGACTTTAGGACAAAGTTATTGTCCAATTGTATATTATAGTTGTCAGCTTGCTCCAATAGCTGCAGGTACAGTTCCTTGTTTAAGGGGTATAGCAGCTGCAGCAGTGTTAGTCTAGAAGTCAGCCAGCAGATTTAGTTTTGGGATGTCCATTGACTGTATATTGTTCACATCAAATAGATGCACTAATGAGGAAATTTCATATTCAAGCTTATTCATATCAACCAATTTCTAAGTATGAAATTATTCTCCTGGGTAGTGAGAACATCCAATTGAGGAGGTGTAGTGTATTAAATCCAGCTATGCTACTTCCTGATTTGCCAAAGAATGGTGAACCATTACACGAGTGTGTAGAAGTAGTAGATCTAGTGGATATGCCTAGGATGGATTTGAAAGACACTCCTATTGAAAATCCAGACTTGGTATTATTCAAGATGGTTCTTCATATTTGTGTGATGGAATTCAATATACTGGTGCTGCAGTGTCACAGAATTTGAGACACTGTAGTCTGGCTCATTACCTAGTAACCTTAGGGCTCAAAGAGCAGAGTTGGTGGCATTGAAGCAAGCATGTCTTCTAGCTGATGGTAAAAGTGCAAATGTGTACACAGACTCTCATTATGTTTTTTTAAATTAATTGTTGATAGAGTAACCAAATGGCCTGAAGCTTTTCCATATAATATTAATATAACTAGCTTTCTGGTGAAAGTGTTGCTTAAGGAAATTGTTCCAAGGTTTGGTGTATCAATTATCATAGATTCTGATAAAGGATCTCATTTCACATAAGATACACTGAAAAGACTCTATGAGAATCTAGGAATAACACCTAAATATGTTCCTTATCATCCACAAAGTTCAGGTCAAGTGGAGAGTGGGAATAGGGAATTTAAAACTATGGTGGGGAAAATTTGTGTTGAAATGAATCTAAAAGGGCCAGATATTCTTCCCATAACTTTGTTTTACCCACATACAAGACTGAGAGCAGATTTACATATATCATGTTATAAAATGCTTTTCGGACATGCTCCATTGCAGGCAAAAAATTATAAGACTGTTTATAAATCTTTCTTAAGAAGAGATTGTCAACTTGTTCCATATTTAAGTGCATTACAACAACAATTTAGAGAACTGCATGATATGGGTGTATTGATCCAATCTGGTCCATTAGAGTATTCTCTTCATAATTTTCAACCAGGTGATATGGTGTATGTGAAAAGTTTTATAAAAACATCAGCAACACAAATGAGTTGGGTAGATCCTTATACAATTGTGTTAGTTTCACCATCTTCAGTGAAAGTATTAGGAAGAGATTCATGATATCATTGCTCACATATTAAATAAGCTCAGGGAATTAATAATGAAGTGTGGAAGTTGTGGAAGAAGAAAATGAAGAAGAAAAAGTAGTGGGAAGCTGAAATTCATCAGTCAAATAGAATCTTCAGTCAAAAAGATCAGTAAGGAGTGGACCATTCCAGTGGAAGAGGACATTTAGAGGGAAGAGGACATTGCAGATGAAGGGGAGGATTCAGAAAATTAATGGATATTGTAAAAGAACTGAAAGACTTATAAATATTAAGCAGATAAAAGACTTTGAAGGAAATTTTCAATGAAGAGGATCAAGTGGTTGATGGACTAATGGTTCTAAGGAATTTGGGTAATGTAATATAATACAACATAACATATATTCACAAGCATTCATTACTACATTTTACTACCATGGATGTGGAGACGAAGAATTCTTTAAACAAGATGAGAAGAGAAGGAATAGTATATTATTGCCATTAAAATCTTATACCTTTCCTATTTTTTTTTCTTGCTAAGCCTCACTCTTGGAAGTATCAAATCTTGTAGGAGATAGAGAAGATAGAATTATTTCCTGATAGAAATTTTCTTGTATAGCTGAAAATGCAATTCATTTCTGTCTTCATGATAATTTTCCTCCATTTACCATAAAACTTCTCCGAGTCCATGTTCTTCCAGTCTTCTAGATATAAGGTACCCCCGGAACCTTCTTTTGAAGCATAATGCTCTTCACAAATGCATAAGTTTTGTCGTCCCCCCCCCCCCCCGCCCGCCCCTGCCCAGAGTTTGGAAGTATCAATTCCTGCAGATTATAATGATTTTAAACATGTAAGTGTTCTTTAGTTTTTTTTTAAACCCTTACCTTCTGTCTTGGAATTAATACTGTGTATTGGCTCCAAGGCAGAAGAGTGGTAAGGGCTAGGCAATGGGGGTCAAGTGACTTGCCCAGGGTCACACAGCTAGGAAGTGTCTGAGGTCATATTTGAACCTAGGACCTCCCATCTCTAGGCCTGACTCTCAATCCACTGAGCTACCCAGCTGCCCTCCTTTAGTGGGAACCTTATCATACCACTGAACTGAGACTTCCATCTAATTTTCTATTTCAATTCCTTCCTTTGACAACTTACCCATACTCTTTTAGCCTTTGAGTACAGGAATTTTATCCCCTTTCTGATTTAAAATTGATTTGATTAGGAGATATTATACATTTCCTGCCTTCTTTTTAATGTGTCTTCTCATTTGTACAGTATAAATCTATAAAATAAAAAAATCCAACAATACTGTAGGCAGGGTTATGTGAGGTTTAAAATCCATGAAGTTTCAGTCCTGCATCTCACGCATAACTTAGACTTATTACTTACATCTCCACTCATTGTGTAATTTTGGAAAGAAAATCTTGTAGACACTCTCTATAGTTACATAAATATTTGGGTTTTTTTTAAACTCATAGATGGTTTTTGCCTTTGTAGCTTTTTCTCCCTTTTTTCTACTGAAATCTGTTTTATTCTTTTGTGCATTTCTTAATTGCTGAATTCAGAAGTTCTGGGAATTATTCTTGTATTGTTTTTGCATTGTAGTGGTCATATTTTTTAACTGTCATGCTCTTCTAGCAGATCTATGATCATTAAGTTGTCTCTACATAGGGGGTCTTCAAGATCAGCATATTTTGCTTGTATTTAGATCATGTTTTCTTTTTTTAATGTTATAGCTTTTCTTTTTCTTGATTTCTCTTCACTTTTTATTCCCAATCTGTTGTTTTCTTTTGTTTCTTGGATGTGACTCACCACCATGGATTCAAGATTTTCTTATCTGACAATCATTTCTGCTGTGCAGACCATAAATTCTGCATTCACAATTCTTACTTTATTCTTGACCTATTTGGGAACATTCTTCTGGGGTCCCATGCTCTACTGGGAATCCATGGAGTCCTCTGTCTTATCAGGCATTGTTGGTTCATTTCCCTTTGTCCTGCAGTATTTATCCAAAGATGCTTGAACTGGGTTAGATATCCTGAAGGTTACCTTCCCTTCTGCTATTAATACTTTTCCTGTTGAATTATCTGCATGTGCTCAAGGTTTTTAACTAAATGTCCTTCCTCCTTCCTCTTTTCTCTTAATTCCCTTGTCATTCACTTTCCCCTTTTCATTCATAGGAGAGCATTTCAACATAGGAGAGCTAATATCACAGTAATGGCAATAACAACCACCACACATCAGATGCCCGGAGGAGGGAACATTTCTTTTAGAACCATATCGGTCCCAAACCACAGAATTTGAGAATTTCTGCAAACATTACCAGTTCATATATGTCCTCTTCTGGCTTTGGAACATAGTACTGCATCTTGTTGTCTATCAGGAACTTCAGACGAAGGTAGTGGATTGCAAGATCTAGCTGATGTGCCTAAAACAAACACCCCCCCCCCCAAAAAAATCCTTTAGTAGTGAATGACATTTAATAGGCAGATTATATTTATAATAATGTGTCTATAGGATAAAAGGTAGTCAAGAATCTGAACATGATTGCATTTGGAAGGAAAGTGATGATTCCTAGAAAAAATCTTGCTCTGACTTTCAGAACCTAAATGAGGTCACAAATTGCTTCAGGAACATTGGCTTGCCTACTCATACGTCTTCCTCCTGGGTCACTGTGTGTTCCCTTTCTCTCGTAGGAGCACCGTGTGCATTGCTGAGAGTATATGACTCAGATTTATGGGTCTATTGTTGTATTTTGTTTATTCTTGCTCATGTCTCTTATTGAGTGAATGTTATAAACACTCCTTTTGCCTCCTCTTCCCCAACTTATCATTAAATAAATGATGTGGCCACAGATACAGGCAACCTCCTTACTCCTAAAACTTTGAGGATGAGAGCAAGTTAAGCCTGAGAGAAATAGGCTCCTAGTGCCACATCAGAAGCCACAGCATTCAGGGATACCCACTGCGTGAGTGGGTCACAGGGCATGCCTAGCCTAGATGAATCATTCTAGTAACAAAAATTGTATGAGATCAAGATCTGAAAACTTTTCTCTACTGGTCTTGACTGGTTTTCATATGCAAATGGATATCTGAATCAGAGGGAAAAGAATGAGTAAGACAGAAGAAACTGATTATTAAATGTTACGGAAAATAATCCATTCAAAACATGAAGAGAGAATCATAATGGAAAAAATTATGATAATTTTAAATTTAAATTCTTCCTTCCAAAGGGAAAATAGACAACATTAAATGTACTAATTATGTAATTAATAATAAATACATTATATGATTTCTCATTATCGGCTCTCACAGATTATCATGAAAAGCTTTTTGAATCAGCAGCCATTATCAAAGATGCTCCTGGCACTGAACATATTAAGAATCCCCCTAAACAGCTGTCTTTATTTAGACCAGATTCTTTCAATTTGTATATGTGTTGTTGTTTTTTTTTAATAAACTCAAAAGATGAGAGCATATACCACAATTACTTTGTTTCTACTTTTTTCCTACCATTAGGGAAGGGACTGAAAGTATGGTGGACATGGGTGTTAATTTTAGTTGCTGGGAAGGATTTAACATTAAAGGTGACATCATAAGACTTTCCCCCCCAAATCAATGATTAGTGGAAAAATCTGAGCCAACTAGATGGCTCAATGGATAGATCACTGAACCTGACACATCAAAAAGACCAGCCTCAGTTCAAATCTGGCTTCAAACATTTACTAGCTGTGTGACTTTGGGCAAATCACTTAACTACTATTTAATTAGGAGGAAGCCAAGTGACTCAGTGGATCCAGTCAGGAAGACCTAAATTCAAATCTGGCCTCCGACTAGCAGTATGACCCTGGGCAAGTCACTTAATCTGTTTGCCTTAATCCACTGGAGAAGGAAATATCATACCACTCCAGTCTCTTTGTCAAGAAAACCCACGAATGGTATGATCCATGGAGTCACGAAAAGTCAGACACAACTGAACAAAAACAAAATTGGGAGTTTTGACCAAAGATGAAAAGAAGTACTGTTTACATTCTAAGATTTATCTATAACTATAGAAGTTTCAGTCTAACTATTGAATTGTGATGAATACTAATTTCTGTGATGCTTTCAGACAAGGTAGAAGGTGTATGTCAAGAGGGTATCTTAAAAATTTCCAAATACAGATAAGAAAGCAATCTTCACAGGTGGGCAACATCCCTTAGACTGTTAATGTCTTTATTTAAAGAATATTTTCTTATAACACTTCCAATACGTGTCATTCTCCTTTTTGTTGCCACTTTCACCAATTTGATGAGTAAATGGTAGAAACTGAGAATTGCTTTATTTCCATATCTCTAATTATTAATGATTTGAACAGAAATTTTACTTGTCTATTGAAAACTTGGATTTCATCCTGTTCATATCTTTTGACTAGGTATCAACTTGGGAAGAGCCTTTATTGTTATAAATTTAAAGCAACTATAGGCACATACGAATGCTTATATGTATCTATATGTATATGAAATATTTGAATATATTGAAGACATCTGCAAGGAAACTTGCTCTAAAGATTTTTGTCCACAGTCAACTCAATTGTTTCCCTTCTAATTTTAACTACATTGATTTTATTTGTACAAAAGTTTTTCAGTTTTATGCAATCAAAATTATTCATTTTGTCTTCTGCTATGACCTCTATTCCTTGCTGGGTCACAAATTCCTCTCCTATCTACAGATTCTGAAGATGACATTTTCCTTGCTTCTGTAATTTATTTATAAAGGTGACTTTTTATCTCGAAGTAAAATATTCCTCTGGAATTAATTTTGGTATTTGGTATCGGCTGTTCATCTAAATCTAATTTCTCAAAGAATGCTTTCTAGTTTTCATAGAACTTTGTGTAGAATAGTGCAGTAGCTAGGATCTGTAGGTTTTTCAAACACTAAGCTACTATGTTCATTTACATCTGTATGTTTTATATCTAATTTGTTCCACTGAAAACTTCTCTATTTTTTTTACTAATTCCAGATCACTTTGTTGACTTCGGCTTGTATACTTTGAGAAATGGTATTGCTAGCCCCAAATCTTAACTTTTTTCACTATTTCTGATGAGATTCTTTATCTCATACTTCTGATAAAATTTTTTCTAGCTCAATAAAGTAATTCTTTGGTTATTGGATCATAACAGCATTGAATGAGCGAATTAATTTAGGGAACATTATAATAATATGTTTGTTTGAAATACAGAATTGATCAAACTATGGCGATAAAAATTCTTTAAATTATTTATGTCTGTCTTTATTTCCATAAATTTTTTTTTGCTTTATTTGTATAGTTCCTATACGTATTAAGAGTTAAACTTGTAAGTATGTTAATATTCTGTATTTTATTTTTTAAAAACCCTTATTCTCTGCCTTAGTAACAATTCTAAGACAGTGGGGCAAAGGCTAGGCAAATGAGGTTAAATGACTAGCCTAGAATCACACAGCTAAGAAGTGTCTGAGGGCAGATTTGAGCCTAGGATCTCTTGACTCCAGGTCTAGAGCTCTATCCACTAAACCACCTAGCTGCCCCTCTGTATTTATTTTATTTTACTTAAACCTTTCCTTCCATCTTAGAATCAATACTGTATATTGGTTCTAAGACAGAAGAGTGGTAAGGGCTAGGCAATGAGGGTTATGTGACTTGCCCAAGGTCACACAGCCAGGAAGTATCTGAGGCCAGTTTTGAATCCCTGACCTCCCATCTCTAGATCTGGATCTCAATCCACTCAGCCACCTAGCTGCTCCCTCTGTATTTATTTTAAATGGAATTTTTTCTTTTATATCCTGGTGATGGAGTTGGTTGGAAAATATATAAATGCTGACAACTTATATGAATTTTTTTTATATGCTGAAATTTTTCTGAAGTCATAGTCTGAACTAATTTTCAGTTGACTAGGATTCTCAAAATGAACTCTCATATCTTCAAAAAAAATTATGTTTCTCTTTATGGTTGCTTCTTCCATTTCTTTTTGTTTTTTTTTTTTGTTAGAGCCAGTATTTACGTCAAATAGTATTGTTGATGACAGTAATAATCCTTGCTTTTACTGAAAAGATCAACACTCACCCCCATTTATTTAATACTGGCTATTAGTTTAAATAGATATTACTTACACTATTAAGGAAAGGTCCATTTATTTTTATTTTTTCTTATGACTTTGAAAAGCTTTATATTTGTCAAAAGATTTTTCTGTATCCATTAATAAATTATAATTATAATTTTAGTTTTCTTGCTATTATTATGTTCTATTATGTCATTTTTTTCTAATACTGAATATATTTCTGAAATAAATTCAGTCTAGTATGTATTGCCTTTTGATATGGTACTATAGTCTGTGTGAAATTTCATTAAAATTTTTTTATATCAGATATGTTGGTACCTGCATTCTAGAAAGTACTTTTGATCTATGTCCAAAAAGTAATACACTGTGCACAACCTTTAACCCAACAATACCTTTACTAGTCCTATAGCTGAAAAGGAACAAAGAAAATAGTTCCTATACAAAAAAATTGGCATTAAGAGAACTGGAAACTAAAGGGGTGCCCAAAAATTGGAGATTGGCTAAAAATTTTTATGCAATACAAATGTAATGGATAGCTTCAGGAAAACCTCCATAGACTTATATGAACTGAGAGTGGGAAGTGTGCAGAATCAGGGCATCAATTTACATAATAATGATGACATTGTAAAGTCTCTAATCAATGCAATGAATAATGATGGTTCCTACCCAACCACTTACAAGAGGTGATGGATCCATAATGAAACCATTGTGGACACGGACAAGGAAATTGACTTTGATTGGCTATATGCTTGTTATAAGAGTTTTCTTTTTCTTTTCTTTTTAAAAATGATTTCAAATAAGGGAGAAAAAATAAAAGCTTACTGAAAAGTTAATTTTAAAAAGATCTTTTGATGTATAAAGGAACACATAAGTCCTCAACAGGTTCGTTTGGGCTAATTAATTAAGGGAACAAATTTGAACCCAAATGTTTTCTTAAAACAGAACTCCTAAAAGTGAAGGACTTTAGTTTTAGTAAAAAGATATGACAAACTTAGTCCTTAAGGGGGAAGAGAGGTGTAGGCATTTTTTCTTAGTGTTGAGTTTTCTTTTGATCACAGACCACTTGAATGATTTACCTTTACCAAACCCCTTGCCATACTCATCTGTATAACCCTCAGCTTTTTCTTTCAAGATCAGCCTTTGCAATTGGCAAGGGCAAAACATAATTTGAAAATATACCAGAAATTCCTTACTGTGTAGTTATGGAAAGTGGAAATCTGCCAAAAGGAGAAAAATTGACTTACATATCCATAGCATGAGAGTGGATAGACACCGTTAAATGTCATCCTTTCTATACTATTGTCTCTGAAAAGGGAAACAATGAAACCATTCCAAAAGAATGAAGATCTTCATTTTCAGATTCCCTAGAAAAAACCAGCTTTGTGTTCTTTGCATAGACAGAGCTAGAGCTCCCTGTTTTTAAACCAAATTTTTGTCTTCTTTTTTGGGGGGCAGAGGGCAAGCAAAAGATAAAGATCATATTAGGGAATCTAGACACTGTAGAAGCTAACGGTGATCACATACTTTGGGGAATCCCCAAATCTGACCCTAGAAAGACACCATTATAGATAATCTGGTCCAAAATGAAATTACGTTTTCTTGGTTAACAATAAGCTGTATGCTTACTGACTTTCACAGTATGATAGCAGGACTTATAGCAGGATTAGATACCACATCTTAGGAAAATGCCATCTTTCAAATTCCCCTGTTCCCATTGAAAACACCCATATATTTTCAATTTATATTACAATAAAATATGTACTTTTATTCTGAAGAGATTCCCCAGAGTGCACGATGAAAAGAATCAAATTCCACTTTAAAACAAGAATAGCTATGCTTAATCCTCTGAAAATCCAAGAAGAAATCTGGGATCCCATGTCCTAACATGCCTTCTGCAGAAAATATATACATCGTACTATACTCTACTCAGGAAAGCAACCCCATTACCATTTCATACCTTGCAGATCAACTCTAGGATGTCTCTGGCTGTATCCCCTGGATGGACGACTATCAAGGCAGGCTGATTATTTGGCAAACAGAACCAAGAGGGTGTGAAATACTCATGGACCCAAATGTCACAGTCAGGATTGTGCTGGTGCACACTAGATAACGCCACTTCTTTTTCCCTCTGAATAAAGAGAAATCATATTACCCGGAAAGCAGTAGCTGATCATTTAAGATTTCCAGACACCACTCAGGTATCATGCTTCTCTCAGTGAGATCTATCCTTTCATTGGGTTAGATAAGGTGATTGGTGATTATGCCCAGCCACAGGACTTATTTTCCATCATACTATTTGGCTTTTAGGCAACAAATTAATTTTCATTTTTTATTTGAATGAAATCATTTTCAATTTAAGGTACTAACATCCTATGAATAGGAAAACTGCTATATGACTTCCCTACATCAAAAGCCGAGAAAAACTAGGCACAAAGAGGCATTGACAGAGAAAACAGTATTATAGAAATGACATCATCCCAAGTAGAACTAGGATAGGCATTCAAATGCTCATGCCTTAACTCTACTTTTTTTCTCATTTACATATAATTTTACTATGTAAAAATCACCAGACGGAATAAGAATATGGCAACTAAATCTAACTAAAAAGATTAAAAAAAATCTCTAAATACAGGAGGGGTGGCGGGGGGGAGAGGGGGGAGAAGAAAATGATCTTTGTTTCCAATGAATAATGTTTGAAAATGACCAAATAAAATAATGCTTAAAAGGAAAAAAAAATAATGCTTAAAAGTAAAAAAAATCAGAAGGACATATATAATGTTATTTCTAAATAAAATATCAATTCAGAAGTTCCCAGGTTCAAAATAGGAAGTACCTCACCACCTAGGTTATATGAGTGATATTTAATCCCCCTGTCCCCCAAAGTATAAAACATTTGTTTGTCTGGCTCCCCAAAATTACCTGTATTTTTATTTGGGATCAGAGATTCGGTACCTATGCTCTATGAATACCTTTTATATAAGATATATCAGATTAGGGAAAGAGCTTGGAATTTTTCCTCTACTAAATAAAATCACACCACAAATGCGAACGATCAATTTTTGGTTTCCAACAAACACTTGAGCTTATTAGTGTCACAAGAAAACAGTTCATTTTGTGTAGGTTGGTGTACTTATGGTACTTCTTTTACAAAAACAAACCATGTTTATTTTTACCTTGCCATCTGGAACAGTGTCATCATATATTCCTTCTAAAGATTTCTTTATGGAGTCAACTCCCTCTCCGAACACCTGCAGAAATCAAACCACCATTTAAAAAATCTGAAGAAAAGGATAGCCCAAATGGTCAAATGCAATAGCATACCTTATGTAGGACTACGACACTCTCCTACCAAAACAATCCACATGATTTCCTTAGATTCGTTATCCTTAAGATGGGAAAATTCATTTCTAAACATGACCGTTTGTCCCTCTTCCTTTCTTCCCACCTTCATATGGGATTCACGGCTTGCTTTGAATCTTACCAATTCATTTGAATTTAGTATGTAATGAATATCCACTCCCAACCAGCCAAAGTGAGCAATTTCTCTAGACGGATTGCCCTGTGCTATATATTGCAAATGCAAAGAGAACATGACGCAATTTGCTAAGCACATCGAGTATACTCTGTTATAGAGGCTGTTTAGCTCTATTAGGGAGAATATTGAGGGGACACTTGGAGGAAAGATCTTTGAGAAAGATGGCCATGAAAGGCCACATAAGCTTTTGAATGGCTACTGGACCCCTGGAACTATAGATATAAAAGGGAAATCAGTCCCTCCTTAGGCTTTTTGGCTTGTTTTTTTCTTGGAACCCTGACTTTCAATCTTTGCAACCTTTGAGAATGCCAAGAGATGCTGCCCTTGGTGAGATCAATTCTTCTCTTATTGGTTAAGCTGGAATGATTTATTTTTTGACTCACAGAATTTATTTGCCATCATATATTCCAAACTATATGATTTCCCTAACTTCTGTTTACAGTTTTTCTTGAATCAATAGGTTTATTCGCTGTTTGTGATTTCTAATGATCTATTGTGTTAACAGTGTGGGAGGGAATAAATCTTGTAATATTAAACTATTATATTATTCTTGACAGTAATCAGGGAATGTGATATGCATCCTGGGGCCCAAAAAGTATTACACTCCCAAGACTTATAGAGTTCAAATCCAGCCTGAAGGGCTTTCTAGCTGGGTAACCCTGTGCAAATCACTTAGCATCAGTGTTCTCATCTGAAAAATGGGGATAATAATAGCATCTATCTCCTAGGGTGGCTATGAGGATCTAAAGAAATAATAAAGTGTGTAGCACAGTGCTTCATACACAGTAGGCACTACATAAATGTTGGCTATGATCATAATCATCATCATCTGTCTTGGAGACAGGAAAGTGAAGGATGAAGTGCCATGCCTTCACCCTCTTCAAAGACAGAAATTTAAGTCTTCCTTAGAGAGCAATGGGCCAGATCCCCAGATCAGATGTCTGTCTGTGCCACATTCAAATGCTAGACATTTTTATATATTTGGACCATACCCAAATATCTGTCTTACAAAAAAATAAATCATTTTGGCACCTCTGTTTCTCAAATTTGCTTCTTCATCTTTATAATGGATTCCTTGCAGGTTGTATTGTTTTACTTTTTATCCACTTTATGCATATTTTTATAATTTGTCTTTCCTGGAAACCTCAAAATGGTATGCGTCTGTCTGTGCATCTGTGTATGTAAATGCTCGATAGTCTATTATTGGTTTCATGTATTTTATTTTAATGAAAAATCCTTTATGTTCTTAAGTCATAGGGTCATTCAGATTCAGAATGAGTAAATTTTTCCTTACTTACACTTTAACCTTTTGGGATTTTCTTTGTGTTTCCCTTAGCTATTTCTTAGTACAACTCCATAATGATAGTAGATGCTTTAATTTTTTTCTTCTTTTAAACTTACAAGGACAGATTTACAACCATGCTGCTTCCTACATTTTACTTGAAAGTAAGTGGGAGGGGAAATAAGCTAACACTGAAATGGTGCTTCAGCCAAATTCTAGATATTTTCCCATCTTGGTGATGTTAACTAAAATATTCCCAGATGGAGAATCATTTTGATAGTAGATCCCATTTCCCTCCCCCAATTTTCTTGTCAATGGCCCTGTCTCATTTCCTACTCCTGGTTAAATGGTGACCTACCCCCAATCTCCATCACCATATGGGAACTCAGAGCCCCTGCTCCACTCTGACCCTTGGGACTGTTCTCCCTCTTCCAATTTTCATTGGCTGGATCCTTTGACCTTTCATTCCTTGCCACTGCCTCATCTGGAAATTCTTCTGGTAAGATGGCGGGCCACCATGCTTTATCATCTACTCTACACCCTAAGAACCATGAGGACTTCATATCTTCCCTATAGCAAAATCCTTCCAATGTGTGTTGTTTCTCCTCATTACACTGTGTCTCATCTTTTCTGTCAACATAGTGCTTTGTAATAATGATTGCTTCATAAATGGTTTTTCATTTAGTCAAAGTGACCAACTTGCTTGCTATTACTTCTAAAAAATATTTCAGGCCCCATCTATGCTTCTGTATAGGCTACCAAGCTATGTCTGGAACACTTTCTTTGTGAAAACGCCTTGATCTTCTCTTGGTCTTAGATCAGATGCCATATTCTTCAGGCAAACCTTCTTGACTGTCTTAATTTTTAATCTCTTACTGTCCCCCTTGCCCAATCACTTGGCATCTATTTTAGTATATGTACTTATTTCATATGTAGATTTTTATTTGCAAACATGTTCTAATTCCATCAATAGAATATAAGCTCCTTTAGGGAAGGAATAGGGCATTCTTTTATTTGAGTCCCTAGCATCTAGTGCAGTACCTGTCACAGAGCAGGTACTTAATAAATGTTTGCCAACGAACACACACACATATAATAAATGATGTATTACATACATTTTGCAAACATACATAAAATCTATATACATCCATATATATACACATATAAAACTGTATACTTCGCACATATATAGAAAACCACAAAATTTTCCTAGTTAAATTGGGTTCAGAAAGTCCCTTTTTATAATACATTTTCCATTGTTATGAAACTGCTAGAAGAAAGGAAAGAGAAAACAAGCTCCCCTCCCAAAAAGAAATCTGCAAAAGCAATAAATTTTCAACTTCTTAGCATGAAGAATTTTTGCTTTAGCTACCACTCAGCCAATTTGAAATAATAATTATTATTCTTAATTCAAATGTGTCTAAATACGTCAAAAGGCATAAATTGTTTACACTTTTGTTGTTAACCACTGTCGTTTCTTATTTTGGTTTTTAAATGAGTGACTTGTTTATCCTCATAAGTTTTCATGAGTGATACTAAATACTTATCTGAAAACACTGCACGTGGGGAGAAGTGCACCACTATGCAAGCCATGTATAAGGAGACATTTTTGAACATGTTGAAACCATGTGCACTGGCACTAAAGGAATACATACTTTGCCCAGAA
The DNA here is from genome assembly GCF_027887165.1 of Monodelphis domestica. Lineage (NCBI taxonomy): Eukaryota > Metazoa > Chordata > Mammalia > Didelphimorphia > Didelphidae > Monodelphis > Monodelphis domestica. The sequence goes on along the minus strand of NC_077230.1, from coordinate 11,400,877 downwards.
AAATGCATATAATTAGTAAAAGAAGAATATTTTTTCCACTCCAATAAGACAGATACTTTATAATGTTGAACTAATTGTTGAATGACCATGATGCAGTTTATTAGATCAGAGATCATCAAAAATCTATTGAGGGACAGCTAACTGGCTCACAGTGGGTAAAATGCCAGGCCTGAAGATGGGAAGTCCTGGGTTCAAATCTGACATAGACTTTGCCTAGCTGTGTGACCCTGGGACTGCCTAGCACTTACTTCTGTCTTGGAACTGATACCCAGTATCAATTCTAAAATAGAAGGCATAGGTTTAAATAAAAAGAATCTTTAGAAAATAAATATGCTATGAAATAGTTATAATACTACTTTGCTATTTATTGTAACTTAAACAAAAGACTAAATATGCAGAACTATACATTATTACTCAAAAGAAAAAAAAAAGCTCTTCTTCAGTGCCATCTATTTTCTTGCAAAGTTAAAAATATTGATGGTATCTTTTATTTATTCATCACAGGAATTACCCATCCTCCAAAAAAAGTTCCGCTGTTCAGAAACAAAAACTAGAGCACCAAATTCATTCTTTACCTCTTCCTAAATAACACTGAAGTAATTCTATTATTCACCACACTCATTTTTATTAATAACCCCCCCTATAGTTTTGTCTTAGCGAGCATTCATTTCATAAGTATTTCTTTCAAGGGCATCACCATCGTGCCATATCACACATGTTCACAACTTTGAAGCAATTCTCAATGCCAATTCTGCATATCCAAACCGATGAGGAGTGTTGATAATTCTGTCTCCACATCTCTGACATTCATTCCCTTCCTTCTACTCATAAGGCAATCTACACTAGTCCAGACCCTCATCACCTCTAAAGTGAATTATTGCAAAGACCCCTATAGTATTATTGCCCTAATTGTCCCCTCTCCAATCTATCGTCCACATAGCTACCAAAATGATGGTCCTAATGCACATGTCTGATCATTACTAAATCTTACTCTTAGTAAATACATTCTATTTGTCTACCAATTAATTACCTGTAGGCTCAAATATGTTCTTTTCTGTCATTGGAAGTCCTTACCAATTTGGTTCCAAACTGGTTTTCAGGCTTTTTATATATTATTCCTCTTCATACATTCTATGGGCAAGTCGAATTGTACTTCTTGATGTTCCTCACCATAACATTCCAACATTCATATCTGGAACTGAATATCCCTTCACATCCTCTGCTCTTGAAATCCCTGGTTTCCGCCTACTACTTGAGGTCCTTTTTCATCTTCCTAGTAGCCCTCCCCCCCATATTGTCTTGTATTTATTTATTTTATATGTGTGTGTGTGTGTGTGTGTGTGTGTGTGTGTGTGTGTGTGTGTGTGTGTGTCCTCCCAAAGAATTAAGTTCCTTGAGGGCAAGAACTCTTTCGATTTTGCTTCTGTTTCTCTATCATCCAGTTCCTTTTACATTATAGATGAAGAATAAATCTTAACTATTGGGGAATAGCTACTAGTCTTATCTATCTATCTATCTATCTATCTATCTATCTATCTATCTATCTATCTATCTACCTACCTACCTACCTATCTACCAACCTACCTACATACCTACCTACCTACCTACCTACCCATAATTCAGATATCTTAGATACCAAACCCATGTCGAGATATATATATATATATATACATGCACACACAAAATCATGAAAATGATAAATAGCTATTCTCTAGTAGAGAAGTGGTCAAAAGATATGAACAGTTCTCAAAATAGGAGTCCCAAAGTATTCACAACCATATGAAAGAATGTTCAATATCATTAGTAACATGAGAAATTAAAATAAAAACAGTTCAGAGGTTCTACTTCACCTGGTGCAGATTGACAAAAAATGGAAATAATTTAATGTTGGAGGGGTTGTGGAAGGATAGGCACAGTAACACTTTGTTGGTGGACTTGTGATTGGTGGGAATTTTGGAAAGTAATTTGGAATTGTCCAAATTAAGTGACTAAAATGTCCATATTTTCTGAATCAGAAACTCCATTACTTGGCTACCAATAAGAAGAAAGTCCTCATATGCCACAAAATATTTATATCAGCATTCTTTGTGATAGCAAAGAAATGGAAACAAAGTAGATGGTCATCAGCCATGCTCTTTGTGGTGACAAAAAATTGGAAAATGAGGGGATATCCCTCGATTGGGGAATGGCTGAACAAACTGTGGTATATGATGGTGAGGGAATACTATTTTGCTCAAAGGAATAATAAAGTGGAGGAATTCCATGTGAACTAGAAAGACCTCCAGGAAGTGATGCAGAGTGAGAGGAGCAGAACCAGGAGAACATTGTACACAGAGACTGATACACTGTAGCACAATCAAATGTAATGGACGTCTCTACTAGCAGCAATGCAGTAATCCAGGACAATTCTGAGGGACTTATGAGAAAGATGCTAACCACATCCAGAGAAAGAACTGTGGGAGTAGAAACACAGAAGAAAAAACATATGATCGATTACATAGTTCGACGGGGATGTGATTGGGGTTTTGGTGTTAAAAGATCACTACTCAAATATGAATAACATGGAAATAGGTTTTGAATAATGATATAGCTGAGTGGGATTGTTTGTCAGCTTCAGGAGGGGGGAGGAAAAGGAGGGATCATAAATCTTGTAACCTTGGGAAAATATTCTAAATTAAAAAAAAAAAAACAGAAGATGGCTATCAAATAGAGAATTGGCTAAACAAATCATGGTACATGAATATAATGGACTATTGCTGGGCTGTAAGAAATGATGTATGAGATGAATACAGAGAAGCATGGGAAGATCTGAATGAACTGATGCAGAGTGAAGTAAGCAGAGTTAAGAAAACAATATACAAAGTAACTACAACAATGTAAGTGTTAAGAACACCACACCAAAAAAAATCAAAAGTGAATATAATAAAACCATAAAGATTTAATGGGAGGGGACAGCTAGAAGGCTCCGTGGATAGAGAGTCAAGCCTGGATATGGGAGGTCCTGTATTCAAATCTGACCTCACACACTTAATAGTTCTATGATCCTGGGCAAGGTAATCCTACCTGCCTAGCCCTTTCCAGCCTTGCAGATTTAAAAAAAAAAAAAAAAGAAACTGAAGAATATCATAAAAACTCATTAAACATCCATGACAATTGAGCCCTAGCCTGCATGTTGGATTGATGATTATTTATCATCCAATATCAGCTCAGTTTGGAGGCAATTCTGATTCTTAACATCAATCCCTAATAAATTATATTTACTTATAAAATCATTATTTATTAAAATTAATAATTATGAATTCTATCTTTTTCTCCCTGGTGTAGGCAGGAAGAGCAACCACATTCTTCTTCCACATGACATCCCTTCAAATATTTTGAAATAGTTCTCATATTGCTATAAATTTGCCTTTTATCAGACTAAATATCCTCAGATTCTTCACTTTCACGACTAGCATCCTCTAGACATTCTCCAGTTTGTTACGGGAACCCTCAGAAATGAATATATGAGATCTGATCACAAGAGGGTATTGGGGAGCTATCACCTTCTCTGGATAGTCTACTTTTATTAATAGAGTTCAACTCATTTATCAACTTGATTTTACATCAATAGTATTTCTGATCCCTACCTGATTGATGCTTGGTCTTCCCTGTTTCTTCTTTGAGGTAGTGTCCAGACCCCAAAGAGAAGAAAATCTGCTTCTTCTCTTGCTTGCAGTCCGGGACATGGCCTGAGTTCTTCGTCTTACACCAGTCTCACCTGTGCGTGCTGCCACCTGATGATATCAAAAAAAAATTCTGAATCAAAGATCAAGGATATAACATGTTGCCACTGCCACTGCTGCCACTACCACCACCGCCATATTTATTAAGATAACAACTACTAACATTTATATAGTGCTTACTATATTTTAGGCACTGTCCGATGCACTTAATTATTTCATTTGATCCTCACAACAACTCTGAGAGACTTGCTATTATTATCTCCATTTTAAAGATGAGGAAACAGAGGTAAAGGAACATGCTGAGGGTCACATAGCTAGGAAGTTTTGAAGTCAGATCTGAACCCAAGTCTTCCCTGTCCAGACCTTGTCCTCTAGCCACTGTGCCTCTTTGATGCTCTAAAAGTTTCAAAGAATCAGTGAGAAATGTGCCCTCCCAGGAAACTACAGATTTGTCCTACTTGTCCCTTGGCTGAGATACTTCCAGGTAAATCACTCACTGCCAACATGATTATCGGGGGAATCAATCCAGTGCATCGTTAAGGTCAGGGTTTTAGGCACTCAATATATAAATTTGAAGAGGCAAAATAAAGGCATAAAATAGTTTCTTGCACATTATGGCTATTGGGGAAGAATCGTTGATTCCTCACAAAGTGAGCTGAAAAAAGAACTGATATATATATGGGGCATTAAGATTTTGAACAAATATTTAAGAACATGTAAATAGTTTTTTTTTCAATCAAAAGGGGGTGGGAGACCTCAGGGAAAGAAAGCATCTGACTAAGAATTCAGACTTGAACTTTGTCCTAAATGTTGTAATCAAGTCCCAAGGATTTCAGGTAAAATCTGACAAGCCTGAATTGGCCCACCCATTGGCTTTCTTTTGTGAAAAAGGGAGTAGCAGGAGGAACAAGTTTGACTGGAAATAAAAGAGGGGAGGTGAATATTCCAGAGCCTTCTTTGAAAGGGTTGTCTATACAGGTAACTCCCCAAACATAATTGCTGCTGAGTTCAGGGATAACATGTTGCTGGGTTACAGAAAGCCTACATAACTAACTTGCTCTTTGGTGAGAAGTTTCACTTTACTTTCAGTGTTGAGAAAATAAATATAATGAAAGGACTAGAAAGAAAAAAAGAGAGTTGGTGGTGCAAGGTGTCTGTTAGCGAAATTCCCTGCCCCAAAGGGGAAATAAAGAAGCAAACAGAACTTGTGCTGCCTGTGAAATACGGTCTTTTGTGGGTCAGGGCAGAGGAAAGCCCAGCTCAGTCCACGTCAAGAATGTCGTTGCCAATACTTCTGCGGGCAAGGATAATCAACTACTGTGTTATGAATCTGTGTTGAGGGAGGGGATATGTATTAAATAAAAAGTATTAAATACATAAAGATTAAATTAGGAATCAAAAAATCTCAGACAAACTAGCTTTATCTACCTCTCCAATTCTGTAACATCTTCACAATTTTAATTCACCCATATTATTTGAATGATGATATCAATCTCTAGAGAATCTAAAAACTTTTTTTTAAAACCCTTCCCTTCCATCTTGGAATCAATACTGTGTATTGGCTCCAAGGCAGATGAGTAGTAAGGGCTAGGCAATGGGGGTCAAGGGACTTGTCCAAGGTCACACAGCTGGGAAGTGTCTGAGGTCATATTTGAACCCAGGACCTCCTGTCTCTGAGCCTGACTCTGCATCCACTGAGCCACCCAGCTGCCCCCCCTAAAAATGTCTTATCCCTGTATATATAAAGGTCCAATAAGTTGCATGAGTGGGGTCTGACCAAGCACACAGAATATCATTATTCATATCAACACTGAGCCAATTTGAGATTATTGGAGACTCTGTGAGCCCCCAGAAGAAAGACTATAGAAGTGAGGAGTAGAGGGGCAAGATCAGAGATAGAGCATGTACCAGAGAGAAAATATTTACAGCCTGATAGGTCTTAGCGTGCTATTGATTACTTTTCCCTTTAGCATCTCTAAATTTAGATTCAGAATGATGTATCGAATTTAAAAGTTGTAATAGGAATACATTTAAACAATAATAAAAGTTGCAAATATTTCATTACAAATAACAGCCATTGAGCTAGCTAATGAAGTCAGCTTGATAGAAGGGGAGCTATCTAATAAACCAGAAGTCTAAAGACCTGAAAATGCAATATACTAACTGTCTATCTCCTGTCAGATGGGCGACGGACTTCAAATGAATGAGATGTACATTTCTAAACATGACTAATGTAGCAATTTGTTTTTCTAAATTATCCTTAATGGTTAAGAAATTCTGCTTATTTTATTGTCCTTATTATTCAAAATGGAGATGGTAGTGGAAGAGACAAATGTCCAAGAAAAAAAAATTTTATATAAACAAGTCAGCTACATTAACTTGTTCCTCTGAAAGTTTAATTCTGCATTAAAGAGATAAGTTTATGGTGCAAATAATCATATTTGTATTTTGTACCAAAAATATCCATCCCCAAACGTAAAGGTTTTGAGTACCTGCACAATGCTCTACAGAGTATTCATTTGATGTTGGTTCCAGTGAATCATTGGACTGAATTGAAAGACAACTACAAAGAGAGCCTTCAGAATCTTTTAAATCATTTGCGGAAACAATTGTAGAATTGTCTTCCTTTCAGATCCAAGTTATAATAGCCCATGTACCACATAACATGTGCAAATGAGAAGAGCTGGGCAATAATAGCTCTGTATCAAGAATGCTACTGAATTATGGAGAAAGAAAGTAGTCAGAAAGTGCCTGGCACCTAAGAATTTCTTCCCAAGAAACAGGGAACACATCTGCCATATTTCTTAAATCATATGACATTGATATTATTCTCTTCTAAAATGTACATATATCATGCATTAGCATTTTTTAAAATAAAATTTTATAGACTCATTTATAATTAGTATAATTGACAACAATATCTCGAAGAAAACATTGCTTCAGGGTTACAATGGACATTCTCATCCCTATGCAAGTATTTTGTACTTATCTCCAAAAAAGAAACGAATTAAATGGAACCAGGAAAAGAGAAGTCATTAACGGATTTTTTTCCCCATACACAGCTTCTCTACTACTAAAAGTGATAGTACTCAAACACTGCATCAAGAAGGCAGAGCCAACAAGACTAAGTGCATTATTATAATTAGTGTAGGGGAAACAAATGCTTTTTAAAATTGTTTTAAATTAATGAATTCACTATTTTTCAGGTACATGTAGAAGCGATTTTTAGCAATTGTTTTCTGACATTTTACAATTCAGATTTACTTTCTCTCCCTGAGGGGGTAAATAGTGTGATATAAGTCATACCACTGCTTTCATGGAGTACATATTTCCATACTGCTCATGCTGTGACAAGTCACATATCATACATGTAACCAGAAAAACTCATGAGATGAAATAAAGTGGAAGATGGCATGCGTTGATCCTCAATCAGGCTTCCACAGTGCCTTCGTTGGCTGTGGATAGCATTGAAAACATAAATTCTAAATACCAGTTTTGCTAATTTAGAAATTAATTGGCCCAAGCAATAGGAAGGTGCTAGTTTCCCTGATATTCTACTCTCATGAGACCTCATCCTGAAGCACTGTGTTCAGTTCTGGGTGACAGGGTTTAAAAAGGCCAATAATAAGTTGGAAAGTGTCCAGGGAAAGACAAACAGGATGGTGAAAAGCCTGGAGTGAATGAATATCCTAAGAGGGTTGGTTGAAGAAAATTAGGCATGTTTAGCCAGAACAAGAGAAGGCTGGGAGATAGAATTGTCTTCAAGTATCTGAAGGTTACCCCTGAGGACAGAAATAGAAAAAATGAGAATAAAGCACAAAGAAGTAAATTTATGCCTGATGCCAGGAAAAACTTCCTAACAATTCAAATTGTCCAGAAATTGAATAGGCTGCCTAGAGAGACAGTGAGTTCTCTCTCTCTGTGCAAGTCTTTGAGTAAAAATTGGATAAACTCTTGTCAAGTATGTTAAAGTGAAGATTCCTGGTACGGAGGGCTTAAATTCTGTTAGCATCGTTTCCATTCTAATTTGTCCTTACAATTTGAATAATGATTGTTAATCTATAGAGAGCCTAAAAACACCTCTGACTGAATTACAGCTCTGTATTCAATTGATGGGTACAGCTGCTTCTACAGTTTTTACCCAAGTAAGATAATAGACTAGAAAAAGCAACAGACTAATTTAGTCCAAAGAACTCTGGTTCAACATCCAAGTGTGGGAATGGTATCCATGGCGACTCTACATTGGGATGCAATTTCATAGGAAAAGGGTGTGCAAGCCTCTATTTAGCCTTTACAATTTCATATTAGCTCTGAAAAGTAACAAATCCCATCAAGACTGAGGCTTATATAATAAACCCCAGAATGTGCCCAAGTAAAGGTTTGCCTTCAATACAAAGGATGAAAAGAACCAGAAATTGCTGTGCAATAGAGTGACATAGGAATGCTGGGAGATTCCTATCAAGTCCTTACAGGGATTAATGATTAAACTGAACATTTTCAATAACATGCTCTGACCACCAAATCAAACTCACCAGGGCATGAAAGGAGGAGACAGAAAAAATTCCAAGGCGTCCCATGGCTACTTTGGTTGGTCGACTGGCAAATGCAAGTAGCCTTTTAGGATTTGGCAACTCCCCCCCTTGCAGGCTAGCTAAATAACAACGGTATCGAAATAGATCCATTTGGAATTGTTCAAGATTTTGCTCCCAAACAAATATCTGCAATAGAGAGAAAAGAAGGAAAGATAAACATCCATGTTAACGTGATTTACCAAATATTTACAAAAATAGCAATATATTAATATAGCTACTCTTCCAAAATGGCTGTAGACCTAGGAGGTGAAAAGAGGACCCCAAATGTTCAAATGTAAACGAGTCAGGTATTTTTGCATTCAGCAATGATTTTTTTTTCCTGAAAAGACTTGATCAATACTAATGATGTGCTGAAACTTCAATGTGACCTTGAAACCTTCCTTCCACTCTCCATCATATGCTTCCTACTAACTGGTATGAGAAAGGGTTACCAACCCTAGGAAGTAGACCAAAGGCAGAAAAAAGAAAAAAACTGAAAAAAAGACCAGCATCTTCAGATACTTTGTCAGTAGAGATTAGTAGCTTTCTATATCAAACCAAATTATATATGTTCACAGGTTCTTTTGGTGAGATTTATTTGGGGACAAAATAGGGCATAACAGAATATATTTAAGAAAGACAGGAAGGAAGGAACAGAATCAAACAGATACCTCTACATAGAGTCATTGAGATGGAGAGAGGGGAAAGAAAGGCCAAAATAAGGGAAACCAAACTAAATAAATACTTTGTAGCATCTTCATAAACTACTTGTCTAAGAAGTCAAAGTACCTATGGTGATGATGCTGTGGCTTGAAATGTAATGCAATATAATAAGGGGCAATTTGGGCTATAAGTAGGAGGCAACATGTTAGCCCGTGTGATAAATCAAATGATTTAAATAAACTTTATTTCTATAGTGAACACAAAACTAAAAACATTAAACAACAAAACAAAAAAGAAAAGGCAGTAGTAAATATTTATGCTCCATTTTAATTTCACCTTTGCCTCTTTTCTACAAAAAATATTTATGTATATTCTTGAGGCTTTAGATATAACCATGAAAAAGATAAATTACTTTGGTTTTCTGTGTGGAGTCACTAACATGCAATTCTTAGGGCCAGTTAAACCACCTATGAAAGCTTGGACTTTAAAGTTAAATAAATATCTATCATACATCATGAAGCTGCCCAGACATAAGTACAGGGATAAATATCCTTTGATGGTTCATTAGAGCATGGAGAGGTACCTATTTAATTGGTATTGTACATTTAGAAACATTTATTATTGAAAATAGCTTCTAGCTTTGGATCAACAGAATGTATCTACTGTAAAATTTTAAAAAGCCAGAAATTTATTATGGCTTCTGAGTCAAAAAACCAAAGAGGGAATCAAATTTCCATCTTTACAATGAAACAGGTCTGTTCTCCTCTAACACTGCAGTACTTGGGAGAGTGGGAGGCTTCTGCGGGATTTTACCGTAAGCAATTAATATCACTCCCATTTATCTTATGACAAACAACCCTGATTGAAAGTTGCAGAAAACTGGCAATCAAAATGACGAGCTTAATATCTAGGATAAAAGATGACAACTAGATAATAATTGATCTTTCATAATTGTATAGCAGCAAACACTTCCAAAGACCTAAGGTTACCTGATCGAGTATGGTTTTCTTCTTCTTGGAATCAGTTACAGAAGATAACTGCATGTCACCCATTTTCTTCATTTTCTCATCCATATCAATCTTCTGTTCTAGTTTTTTGATCTCTGACTTCAGGAGACGGAGGGTATCCTCTTTGTGGTGTTGTCTTGCTACAGCGGTTGCACAGGCAGAATGGATTGCTGTAATCCAGTTTTCTAACTCAGTCTGGCTGATGGTCTGCACAGAATGGAAGAGGAGCAAAGAAATTCACATTTTATGTAGCTATCAGATACAAAGCCAGGCTCATCAAGAAAAGTTCATTTCCTGATCCCCAGATTATGACTTTGAAAAGACAAGTTATTTCAATTTTCCATAAGAAACAAGTAAAAAAAGTCATTCGTAGGTCTGATTCAACAATCTACGAGCTCAGACTTTGGAGTTTAGCAAATAAAGATCCTTTATCATGAACTTGCTCAGACTGATAAGCAGAGCTGTAAATATCCTTTGATGGCTCACTGTAGCATGGAGGAATCCTGCAATTCTTTTAGACTTTGGTGGACTTAAAAAGCAGTAGAAAATAATCTCTGAGCAGGTTCTCCAAAGCTAGGAAGGCTCTGTGTTTGTTTTTAAAATGTATTTGTTTGTTACATCAAAGTTCCCAGGGATCTCCCTCTCTCCTCCTCTTCCCTCACTAGTGAAGGCATCATTTGACCAAAATAAACAAATAAGTAAATAAATAAATAAATAATACATGTCTTGCTTATTTCTATTTTCAGTTTTTTCTCTGGAAGTAGATATACACAAGTTATACTTCAAACAATATCTCTGTTGTTTTATAAAATATTCTCTTGGTTCTCCTAATTTTACTCTTCATAATTTCATGTAGTTTGTTTTTTTTTAATTTAGCCTGCTTGTCATTTGTTAGGGTGCAGTAGTATCCCATCATAATTCTATGCCACAATTTGTATAGCCATTTCCCAACTGATGGGCATCTCCTTAATTTCCAGTTCTTTGCCACCACAAAGAGAGCAGCTGGGGAGACTTTGAATATGAGTCAAGTTGATGATTAGATTACTAGTAGATTGGAAGAATTCAATGACGAATGGCAACATATGGTCATGGCAACATATAGAAAGGAGAAATTTCAAATGGGTCTAAAGCTTATGTAATTCTCCCCTGCTTCTATTGAGAGAATGATGAAGAAAGAGAGGAAAAAAAGCAGAGACTAATAAAGTTTTAAAACAGCCTATAAACACTAACCATGGTTGGTATTCAAAATATGAAATTTTGATTCAATGAAAAATGAGCTGATAAAAAATATTTTAAAAGTGAAAAAAAAAGAACCATAACAAAATGGGCTTTTTTAATAAATAAGTGAATAATGTATGAAATTAGGGATATAAGGAAGTTGCAGCTTAAGGAAAGGACAGGGTGTTTTTCTTTTTTTTTAGAGAAGGAAAAAAAGAGAATTTATAGTTGGCTTCTTTTTGTGTTCTCAAAGGTAATAAGAAATATTTTATGGAAAACTCAGGCATTCTATCTTGTAGTTCTCATGATGAGCATAAGCAAAGAGCCTACCGTGTAGATAATTGCAGCTTATGATTCAGTATCTGCTACAGAAGATTAATAAGTAGAATAACAATTTGACAAGGTCCTTCAAACCAAGGGAACATATTTTTTGATATTTTGTAACTTCAATACAAAAAAATCAGTCATGAGGAGGATGACAGAGACATGGTTCAGGCATAAGAAATTAAAGATTTATTTGTAGACTACTCTGCAACCTCATGCCTTTGATTTATGAATATATTTTTTTAAGAGAAATGAAAGAGTTTAAATGAAAAGCATTGAATAAAAACAAAAGTGAAGTCAAATATATCTTAACAGACATCAAATTAGTGGTTACTGCTTTGGAATCATGTAAGAATATGTCAATCAGTCAATAAACACTTATTGAGTACCTACTATGATGTACCAGGTATACAATGAAAAATAAACAATAATCCCTGCTTTCCAAAAGTTGCAAGTCTAATGGGGAAGAAAGAAAAGGTGGAGTTGTAACTGGGGCTTGAAAGAAACCAGTGAAGCCAGAAGGCAGAGATGAGGGGGGGGAGCAGTCAGTGCATGAGGGAGAGTGGGTGAAAATACCTGGAATCAGTTCAAAGAAGAGCCACAAGGCCAGTCTGGTCATTGGATTGAAGAGTATGTGGTAGGGTATCTGGGTGGGGTATAAGGTATAAGAAGAATGGAAAGGTAGAAAGGGGATCAGGTTATGAAGAATTTTAAACACTAAATAATGGATTTTATATTTGATCCTAGAAGTGATAGGGAATTTATTGAATTTGTGCAGGGGGCAGGGATTTAAATGATCAGTCTTGTGTTTAAGGAAGATGGCTTTGAAAGATGAATAGAGTACATAATGGAGTGGGAAGACCAACCAATCAGCTATTACAATGGTCCAGATGTGAGGTAATGAGTACCTGTAGCAGGATGCATCAGTAACAGAAGACAGACATAACAAAAGGGAAAACCACCAAGACTTGGCAACTTGGCTATGAGAGGGTAAGAAGGAATAAGTCAAGGATGACATCTAGTTTGTGAGCCTGGGTGATTGGAATGACAGTAGTAGCCTCAGTAGTTATAGAAAGCTAATGAACATCCAGTTCAAAATGTCTAATGGCAGCAGGAGATGAAAGCCTAGAGGAGAGGAGATCATTTTCTCTAAAGTGGGGAGTAAAGATTTAAGGGTAGAGATCCACTTCTTAGATATGAGTTACGGTGCCTCAATGGGAATAAAGAGAGAGAATATGGGTTCCTTCTACCAGTTTCAGGTCTGGTAAGTCAAGGGTAAGAAAGGAGACCTTCCCTTATCACCTCTTGGACATTTTTGGTATGGAGTATGGTAGCATCACATAGGGAGATCTTATCTGCCAAAGATTGAGCTTTGGGAGCTAAAGAGATGGATGTAGTAGCAGGGGATTCAGGCAAAATGAGAGGCTAGAGTTGATTGAATGACATCAGTGTGCACTGGGTTGTCTTGGTATGGTAAGCAGTATTTCCTTCAACCCCACTCTCCTTGCCCTCTGTCTATCATCGACATTTTGAAGATAGGTGGGGGATTCTACCACCTTTACCAAAATTCCAATTTGATTATTTTTTAAGAGCTCATTCATGCTCTCCACCAAAAGTTAAGTGTTACTTCAACCCTCCATACCCACTTAAAACCTAATTAAATATCATCTCATCTTGTGGTTGTCGTCAAAATCTGTTATCTTAGAAAGAATTTTTGTTCTTGCTGGCCTATCTAAATAAAGCAGCAGTTAATGCCAATCTCTATTTTTAGGCTAACTCCATTTCCAGAGATATTAAATTATCTTTCCAACAAAATTGGTCCTTATTCAGAGGAACAAGCTATGCTGACATGAATGTACACTGTGAATAGCAAGCTGCTTCCTGTTGCTCGTTAAGTGTTTAATATTATTCTGGAATATTTTATTTGAAGGTTTCAGGGTTAACAATTCACCAGCGTTCCTAATAGAATTTCTCACTTGACACAAATGCTTTTTTAGCACTTCTTTCAATCTTTAAGTTCCAACATCCTGGAATCCACTTTAGGAAATTACTAATCTTACATTATCTTCTTTAGGTTAATTTAATTAAGGACTTTAAACCTGTTAAAGGAGTCTCAGCAAACCAAATTCTCTTGTTCACAGTGGAGTATGAAAGAGCAATATCTTGGTTGTACTCTCCGGACTTCCACCCCACTTACTTTTCAGTGAAGAAATAAGAGATGGGCAGAAATAGAGAGTTTTATATTTTTATTGTCCTTCTGGCAATACCATAAATACTATATAAAGGCCAAAAATCAAAGCTACTAGAGGCAGTTAGGTGGCTCAGGGGATTGAGAGCAAGTCCCAGAAACAGGAAATCCTGGGTTCAAATCTGGCCTTGGACACTTCCTCTTGCTCTTTGATCTTCTTGCACTTTGTATGCTGTATGATCTTGGGTAAGTCACTTAACCCCCCCCCCCCCATTGCCTTGCCCGTACCATTCTTCTGCCTTGGAACTAATACACAATATTTACTCTAAAACAGAAGGTAAATATTTAAAAATAATAATAATAAAGCTACTGATGGCCTGGACTAATTATAAAAAATGCATTTGTGCACTAGGACTTCTTTGACATCCCAGGATTAAACTGACAGTTTAATTATTTAAACTTAGCTTCCCATCTCTCTCCACTAACATCCTGCTATATAAAGCTTCATTATGGAATAGAGGTAGACCCCGGACTTTTAAAAGCCATGCCAAAAAGGCTCTGGTAGCTTCTATAAGCCTGGAAAAGCTTTGAGTTCACTGTTTACAGACCAACTTTACGGCTAAGTTCTGGGAAGCTCAGCATAAGGCTGGCTATAGGATGAAGGACTTTTTGGCTATAGGAACTCTGGAACACAAACCATCTCTTTCATTCTGGCAGAATTCTTTGCTTTTTCAGGAGAGAGAAGAACCCACAATGAAGAATGTATCATATCCTCAAAGTTCTGAAATACAGTTCAGATTTGTCTAGGTTGATTTCCCATAATCAAAGAATTAAGGAAGTGGCAAATAGTAAATTTAGTTTATGCCCAAATCATGCTAGAAGATATAGGCTAGCAAAAGGCATGTATGTAATGTTAGCCAAAGCTGGTTTCTAGAAATAGCATGATATAGTGAAAGAAACTCTGGCCATATAATCAACCATTCACTTAAATCCACTGATTCATCCATAAAAGAGAGACAAGTGGCAATTTTGTAGTAAGGAAAGCTTGTAAAAGTTTAAAACGCAAAGAATGCTAAAGAGATAGTACATTTTAAAAATCCTCACGAAGAAGAATATTCAAACAATCGGAATTTGAAGGACGGGTAACTTGTGCGACTTGTTCATCAGTTTCATTTCTTTATCATTTTGAGTCCAATTTCTTTTCTTTCTTTGAATTAAGTTTCATTTCTTACACTTCTAATTTTGGACGTTTTGCTCATTTAAAGTTTTTAATAGTTATTTTATGTTTTAGAAAACATAAATAAATTAATAAATAAATAAAAACTGAAATAACTTAGACAAAAACTTAAGCATCATCTGAATAACACCCAGAAAACCTAAAATTGCCCCTGCTGTAGGGTTGCATTATATTGCTTGTAATGATAACAATGTTTTCATAGAAGTAGAGAATGGCTGCCATTATGCTACCACAATAAGGCAATCCATTCTCCACATATTCCTTATTAATATTAACCACATAAATTTGCACGGTGGCCAACTGGATTTAATAATATTGTAAGCTTGGGCTCGGTCCTCAGTCCCACCCTGTTCACCATCTTGGTCAGCGATCTGTACACTGACATAGAAGCAGCAGCATCAAATGAGGAAAGGATGAAAGGCTGGTAAAGTCACACATAAGGAATACAGTGACTAACGATCAGATTAGAGGGAAAATAAGGAATCAATATAAGTAAAAAACATTTGATAAATATTTATGCAAAGCCCTACAGTAAGTTTGAAAAATCAGACATAAAATTACAGGCTAGAGAAGATCCAGTTTACGACAACTCATAACAGAAATCCTGAAGGATTTTAGTTGACCCTTTGCTTGATCATTTGCAGATAATAGTATAAAAGATACTCAAAATAAAACAACAACAGTAAAGCAATCTTAGGATTCATTGATAGAGGGGCAGCTAGGTAGCACAATCAATAGAGTGCCAAGTCTGGAAATGAGAGGAGCTGGGTTCAATCTAGCCCCAGACTCTTCTGAGCTATGTGACTGTGGGCATGTCAATGAACTCCAAAGGCCCAATCCTTGCCATTCTTTTGTCTTAGAACTGATACTAAAACGGAAGATAGAGATTTTTTACAAAGAATATACTGATAGAAGTAGAGCATTTAGCTCAGAGGAAGTAGAATCCACATCCAATGTACTGTATCCATTTCTGGACATTATACTTGAAGTTTTATTACACTAGTGATAACACTAGACAGCATTTGCAAAAGGGAAACCAAGATGGTAGGAGGTCCTGAAGCCAGGTAGCACGTAGATTAGTTCACAGAATTGTGGATGGTTAGCCTAGAGAAGAAAAGATTGGGGGGAAATGTGGAACATTTTTCCAAAGGAATTTAAAGGAGTAACACATACAAAAATTTTTAACAAGTGAAGATAGATGTTCAAGAATTGAACAGGCTATGGGGAAGAACCAGATAAACTAGGACTGTGTATTTTTTTTCCAAAATGCCGATTTATAAAACTTTCTTATTACTTATATAAATATAGTTACCACTAAGGAATTTGGTCATTTCAAGGACCATCCTTCCAACGTAAATGAAAATAAGCTGACATTTCCTGATCCTTAATTTATATATGCATGCATGTAATTGGGTCTCTTGTCCTTATTCTGACACGTGTACACCACAAGTTTATCAATCAATCAGAGGGTGTCTATTGGACATAGAATTTAAGATGTCTCAAAGGCAGTTGGTAATATGAGAATGCAGGTTAGCAGAGAGGTTGGAGCAGGATAGGTAGGTTTGAGCATTATCAGCACAGAGAAAGTAGTTTTTCACCTTCAGAGAAAGCTTCCCTCATCCACCTTCTTCTACAAAATATAAGCTAAAAATCATAAAAATCAAAATGACTTTGTCTTCTCACTAAAGACGACCTTCCAATATTATTGGAATATTATTATTACAATCCTTAGCCAATCATTTTTTTTTTAAATGAGAACTCCCTTGGGATATCCACGCCCATAGCAATTCTTCATTATTCTACATTATTATTATTATTATTATTATTATTATTATTATTATTATTATTATTTTAAACCCTTACTTTCCATCTTGGAGTCAATACTGTGTATTGGCTCCAAGGCAGAAGAGTGGTAAAGGTTAGGCAATGGGGGTCAAGTGACTTGCCCAGGGTCAACCAGCTGGGAAGTGTCTGAGGTCATATTTGAACCCAGGACCTCCCATCTCTAGGCCTGATTATTCTACATTATTTAGGAAGCTTTAATTGCTTCTTTTGCATAGGCTTTCTGCCTCAAAATTTCTCAACTCCAAAAATAGATCTTTATGGATAAGTATCCACTTGGGACCAAATGGCTCCAGAGTGCTTGAGATAACATTAAATAGACTTGTGGGTCATCTTTTTCAAAGGTGGGGGAAAGAACATTCTAATCCTATGCACTTCATCCAATTTAACCAATTACAAGGCTCAAAGATCCCAAACAGTTGATTTGGGAGCTAACACACACTATCTTGCTTCTGTATCAATCACTGACCTGGAATCCTGGGCAAGTGAGAAACTGAAGGTGCCATCCACAAAACATAGCAGAGATAGAAAATACTATTATTTTGTATAAAGAGAAAAACTGGAAATCCCTCTTTGGTTTTACTCTATCCTCTTTCCTCTCCATAATATATTAGGAGACTTAACGTGTCTGCCATTTCCACCCCTTCTGAGGCATTGAATAGCTATAAAAAGTAACTCTTATTTGGATATTTCAATTTAGTGCCTGGGTTCTCTCTGAAAGTACAGTGCCTGGAATATAATAAGGTTGGTGATTGACTGAAAGATTGCAAAGCTACTTATTTAGAGAATAGTTCATAGCAAATGTAGAACTGAAATGGGTAGAAATTGATTAATTCTCCTTTATGGAAAAATTAAATTAAAAGAAAAGCATCGATTCTTGCTCAAAGAATTTTAGTAGAGGATCGATAACCACTTGGCAGAGATCACAAAATGGGATGATAATGTAAATTAGATTATTTCTAAGGTTATTCCTAAGTTTTAAGAGCAAATTTCCATGACAAGTCTGTTGGATATAGTAGAAAGACTTTGGATTGAATCATAGCTTTTGTCAAATGTGTGATCTTGATTAAGTCACAAACTCCTTACCTTCTTTTTCTATAAAATGAATGAATCTGGAATTATATGAACTCTGTGGTTCTTTCAGCAACCTATTGACCTATAATGTTGTTTCCTGCTCTATATCCCTGTTTCCTTCCCCTACAATCTCATCTTTTTCAGGTCAAATAACCCTAATTATTGTTTATCATCTCTCTCTTAAGTGTGGTACCCAGGACTAAATACACTACATCATGGAATTCTAAGGTATACTTCTATAGCACTATAAATTAGAACCCTAGAACTTTGAACAAGTGAGCATGTAGTTAGATAGTAAGGCCCCCATATCTATTCTTCATTTGCAATATAAAGCCAAACTCTTTTAGCTCACAGACAAATCTGGTGCTTTTGATAGCAATAAATGTAACAACCTTTTATGGAATCTGTCAAATCCTTCTTAAACACTTAAAAACCATTAGGGAAGCAACTATTTTCTACCAAGTCAGGCTCATGCTGCCTCGTAAACATGCAAACAAGAAATAAAAATAGGAATTATTAAGAGAAGATAGAGCAAAACGCAGTAAATTTTCTGGTAATTCAGATGACATCTAAAAGTAAGGGAATTATGTTGGTATGACAGGAACTAGATGTACACTGAATCATGTGGGAGGTATGTAACATCTAAAGATTAAGTAGAAAGAGCTGTAAATTATGTAGCTTAAATGCATATTTTTAGGTAATTTCCAGAAAACTTCCACTTTCCAGACTCTCCCGTTTCCAGAAAGCATTATACTTCTGCAGATTCAGTTTTATCACTTATAATGCAATGCATAGTCTTAACCAATCCATGTAGCTAAAATAACATATATTGTTCCTGCATTTATGGCTGTTCTCTGATTGGAGAGGAAATGTATTATTCGTAGAGTTCTTATTTTCTTTATCTACATGCACACTAGTTACTTTCAAATTTTATTATGTACACCAGACATGATAGCAGAACAGGAAGAAGGAGAAGAGTCCAGCTATCTTCGGGAACTACTCCAATGAAAATCTAGGAAGAGCAACAGATGATGGACGACATGGGTAGAATAAGATTGGGGCCAACACGGGAATCTATTTTACTTGACTATGTATGTTTGTTGAAAGAGTTTTGTTTTGATTTTTTTCAGGGAGGGGAGGGTGGTTGTAGGAAGAATAAAAAGTGAGTGATTTTTTAAAAAAGCAATCCACAAAAACAAACAAACAAAAAACACAACAGAACGGAACAGCACTGAAGTAAGTAGTGATTGGTAAATCCAAGGAAAAAATGAAAATGAGTCATTTTTCCAACTAAGAGAGCAAGATCAGGAGTCAGGGAGCATCTGTGTCACTGCCAACCGCAGAGCTGGGTGAGGGGTTTATTCCACTGGGTGCTCTAGGGCCAGGAACCATCACAGATCTAAGAGAAAGCGAGAACTAGAGGCTATTTTTTTCTACCTCCAGAATTGGGTTTCAAACTCAGCAGGGACTTGGTCCAGGCATGGGGCTAACCTGTAGCTGTGTTCTAAAAGTGAAGGGACAGCCTATTCAGCTGATCAAGCTCAAAGCTGGTCTGTGGGCAAGGAGCAATGGAAGGGAACAGCAACTGTGAAGCATTGACCTAGGAGGGAGATCTCCCATTCGGTTCTGAGCCTCGTCTGAATTCTGCACCAACTCTCGATGAGCCTGCAGTTGTCACTCCACTCCGGCAGAGCCTTCCAGCTAGCTAACAGGGTCTAGGAGCATCAGTATCTCTCTACGCTCCAGCCAGTGGCCAGTCTGTCTTGCAGACCTAAGCCTGAGTCAGAAACCTGTCAAATTCAGGCCAGTGGGGGAAGAAGGGAAAGCAATCAGACTTCACTCGAGATCAGGTCATTTAATGTGCACCGAGTGCTTTTGGGTCCCTGACCTGAGCTGCCTAAGAAATTAATGAAAAACTCAAGAAAACAGCAGTAGGAGAGTGGACAATATAGAACAGAAACATGTAAGCCCTGACATTCTGAATCTTAATCCCACACGGTGATTAGTATTAAAAGGATCAAATGGGCCCATGGATTATGCCTCATTTATCTCTTTTCAAATAAGGCAATTTTCTCCACATCGTGGAGGTTTGGGGAGTGCACCAATTCCTGATATTGAGTGTTGTTGGCTTTTTCTTTCACCTCCTCTCTTTGTAGAGCATAAAAGAAATAACGATAAAGGGAGAAAAAGGAGGATGCTGTATGTGATGTAAGCATTTAGTAAAAGAGGGGAACAGCATGTGAGGGGATCATTTTATTCAGAAAATTCCCTTAGAATAAATCAAGGAAGAAACAAACCTGAAATAGGAATGCATCACCAAGAGAGTTACTGAGGCAGAAAACAAAATCTTTCTTTGGGTGCTCAGGCACTGCTTGCACGATGCTGTTCTCCACCCAGACTGCATGCTTGGGGATGCTGTTGTGATCTATTCCAGACCTCCCATCACTTTCATAGAAGAATAATGTGCATCCTAAGGAAAAAGATGAGAGGCATTCAATGAATTAGTTTATTGAAAATAAATGATTTATGCCCTAGGCAAGTCACTTAATTGCCTGGTCCTTATCGCCATTCTGTCTTGGAACCAGTGCACAGTATACTTCTAAGACAGAGGGCCAGGGTTTTTTAGATAGAGAGAAAGGAAATAAATGATATCTATAATAGCGAGCCCCATTTGAATCCAACTAACAGGAAACTAACAACAAAAGCCTAAAGGTCCTACTTCACAATTGACTCAATTCTTTTGGAGTAAAATCAAACAGTAAATCCAAAGAGTAATGGTAGGATAGGAAGGTGGTGTGGTATGGTGTAGAGTTTTAATCTAGTAACTGATACTAATGAATGGTGTGATCTTGGACTCAGAGCCTAGAATACTTGATGCTTACATAAAAGTTTGTTGATTGACAGATAAATCATTTTAGTATGTTGAACTCAATTTCCTAATTTGAAAATGGATACAATTAATATTAGAAGGTCTATGGAATTCTCTTCTGGCTTTAAAACTCCAGTTTTATGGAACACATTTACCTTTATTTTCTCTTAAAAAAATTTTTTTTAAACCCTTACCTTCCATCTTAGGATCAACACTGTGTATTGGATCTAAGGCAGTAGAGCGGTAATGGCTGGGCAATGGGGGTTAAGTGACTTACACAGGGGCACACAGCTGGGAAGTGTCAGAGGCCAGATTTGAATTCAGGACCTCCCATCTCTGGGCCTGGCTCCCAATCCACTGAGCCACCCAGCTACCCCCTTTTTCTTCTCTTTAACTTAGTCTTTATGTTCATTTTTTCTAATAATATCTGTCCCCAAATAGTCTCTCCTTTTATATTATTCCAAATGAGATTTTATTTCCAATTCATACTGCCTAATCTGAAACACTGATCCACTTTTTCTTAGCCAATCTTCTAACAAAAACTGTCTATACTTGATGGATGCCTCCACTTCCTCACCTCACACACCCTTCCATCCTTTGTAATTTGGATTTTGATCTTATCCCTCAAGCTGAAACTACTTTGTCCCAATTTACTAGCAATCTTTGGATTGTCTAATTTTCTTCTATCTGCTTCATCAGATTCTTGCCAACCTTCTTTTCCTGGATACACCTTCATGACACCTCTCTGAGTCGTCCTCCTACCTGTCTAGTTGCTCCTTCTCAGTCTCCCTTGCTGGCTCATCAATCCTACATATTATGACTCTAAGCCATGACTCATGCAAGCACCAAGAATGTTCAGGTTATATATACGAGGTGAAGGAGAATAAAAGATGAGGATGGCACCAGTATTACCGGAGAGACTAGCAGAATGATGGTGCCTTCTACAGAAACAGGGCAGATTGGGAAAAGGGTCTGTTTTGGGTGGAAAAGTGAGTTTTGTTTGGCTCATGATGAATCTGAGATGTCTCTGGAGTATGCAGTTTAAAATGGCAAAAAGGAATTTGGGTGATGGGGAAGCTAAGGAGACACAGTCGGAGTGAATTTATAGATCTGGGAGTGATTTACCAAGAGATAATCTGGGGCAATCTGCACAGGAATATTAACTGAATGCATGGGCCTTGAAAGAGAGTATACAGTGAGAAAAAAGCAGCCTAGGACAGGCGACTGGAGATCACACATAGTTCAGGATCATATGACTGATGAGCTAGCTATCAAAGGAGAGGGAGAAGGAAAACTCTGACAGGTAGGAGAACCAGGAGAAAATAGCATCATGAAACCCCAAAGAGGCTGTACACAGAAAGATCATGACCGAAGGAGTAAAATCTAGTAGACAACTCAAGGAGGATTGGGGGGGGGGGGGGGGGGGGAGAACCAAACAGATTTGGCCAGTATGAGATTATTGGTAACTTTGGAGAGAGCACTTTTTAGTGAAGTGATGAGGTTGGAAGCTAGATTACCAAAGGTGAGGTGTGAGTGATAGGACAAGAGAAAGGCTAGGGTCTTTGGGAAGATTTTTAGATATGGGGGAAACTTTAGCATGGTTGAAGGCAGTAGAGGAAGAACCACTAAATAGAGAGATGCTGAGGATTAGAGAGGAAGGTGACGATAAGAAGGGGATGCAATTTGATGGAGTAGACAGGAGGAAAAGGGGTCAAGGACACACTTATAGGACTGGCTTGGAAAAGAGAAAAGGATCACCTCATTACAATGGATGGGGGAAAGGCAGAGTAGGGAGAGCATGGTGTCAAGGGGCTTTGAGGTGAAGGAGAGAACAAGAGGCTGACAGTGAATGGTCTCCACTTTCTCAGTCAAGTAAGAGGTGAGGCCTTCAGTTAAGGGAATACTGAGGAGAAGAAAGTTTGGAAGGGCTTTCATGGGGATTAAGAAAGGACTAGAGAGGAATATAAGGAATGTCTTAAGACAGTGAGGAATCAACTAAAGCTAATTATAATGAATTTGAAGATTACCCAGGTAGCACCGTTATATCACTTCCTCTGGGACTTATAAGCAATACATGTATGGGAGTGAAGGACAAACAGCAATATCCCACTACAGGGTCAGAGGCAGAATTGTTGCCCTACCCCTATTTTTTGAGTCTCTTTCCTGATCACTTGCTTATGGGCTTAATGATATTGTAATTCTACTTCACCATCTTTGCAGATTTCCTCTGATTCTACAATAAATTCAATTCATTTCATCTGAATGTGCCACCACTAATTGCAAAGCAATTCTTTTAATCTCCCCTGATTGATTCTCTATCTCACTAGCTTCAGAAACTATTTCAACTCTTCTGTTCTCAAATCTCCTCCCCTAATTTTCCCAACCAAACTCCTTATCCTACAAACATACTCCATTCTCCTTAGCCTTTAAAAAAGAACCTTCATTAGACTATATCCATTCCCTTAAACTATCATCTAATACCTCTGCTTTCTCAAATCCTAACAATAAATCTTTCAGCTAGTTGCTGCCATTTCCTTTTCTCTCACTCACTCCTTAATCCTTTGCAAATCTGGCTTCCAAATTTATCAATTCAACTTCTCTTGCCAAAGTCACTAATGATTTCTTAATTGCCAAATCTGAGGGGTTATTTTTATTTCTAATCCTTAACCACTCTAAATCACCTGGCAGTGTTGACTAACTTCTTCTCCTGGATACTCTCTCTTCTGAATTCATTTTTTGCTTTATTTTGTTTATATTCACTCTTTTTGTTTTCTTCTACTGGTTTGATAGCTCTTTCTCAGTTTTATTTAACTGATCATCAATATTATGTCCACTAAACATGGATGTACCAAGGATCTATTATAGGTCCTTTTCTCTTTCTCTACATTCTCCATCTTGATGACCTCATCTGCTCCAAAGGATTCAATTTTCTTCTTGATGCAAATGATTCCCAAATTCATAAAGCAGAGCTCCCAAATTCCTGTCTTTTGAGCTCTAAGTCTGTACCTTCAATCTATTGGCCATTTCCCATTGGTTATCTCACAGGCATCTCAAATCAAAATGTCCCAAACAGAATCATTCTCTCCCCCCACAATCCATCTCTTTTCCAAACTCCCTCATTTCAGAAAGTTTCTACAGTTCAGTGCCAACCTCAGTACCTCCTTTTCAGTCACCCACACATCCTATCAACTATCCGCCTTGCCATTTCTATCTTATACATTCCCTCTCCAATAAATACCTTCTAGTCAGCATACTGTCAGGGATTTGTTAGCTCCACCTCTGCTCCAACCCAGATCACACATAGCTGCCATACTGATTTTCCAAAAGTTCAGGACTGACCCTGTGACCTCCTTCATTCATTCAGTGCACTTCATTGGTACCCTACTTTATTGTGGATCAAATGTAAACTCTGGCTTTCAAACCTCTTCATATCCCAGCCCCAGCCCATCTTCCCAACAACATCACAGATGACTCCCTTTACTACTCTGTGGTCCAGCCATACTGACTTTTACTCAATGGGGCCACCTCATTAACTGAAGAGAAGAAGATATACTTTGAACTAAGTTACACCACTCAACAAAACATTGATTTCAAAGTCTTTCAAAGGTTTAGATTGACCTTTACCTATCCAGATATTACATATCCCATATCAAGTAATTTGTCAGACTATTCTATTGTGACCCTTTATAATTAATTCTCTTATATTTAAGGCAGCTTTATGATTTTAGAATTGGGTGGTTCTCATACCGAAACAAGCATCCACAAAATCCACTAACAAATGGTTCGTCCTATACAACAGCTGTTTGCCACATTTTGTTCAACATGTTCATTTCATTTCAACTTACAAGTTATCTCTTATTCCCTCTAACTATCTGTTTTCAACTAATTTGATAATAAAATATTGTTTGGGGTCAGTGGATTAGGAAAGAGCAGTATTGATGTAAATGCTGGTTCATATTAAGTGACCTTGGGGGAAAAAAATCACTACATATTTGGGGCTTGTTTCCATAATGTTTAAAATGTTGATTTTGAAATAGATGCTACGGTCTTCCATAGAATGTCAAGATATTCTGAATTGGCATCTTTCAGGCTCTAAACATTGAAATTTAATAATCTTGTGAATTTTTAGGATGGAAAACTGGAGTGTCTTGTGTGTCTGTGTATATTTATGTACATACATACATACACACCCCTCTACGAAGGTGCAAGAGACGCTGTAGTGAGCCAAATTCATAGCGTTCAAATTAAAGTAGAATTCACCTATGAATTTACTAGGTGCTATTACGGTTCCTAAATCCAGTGTCTCCCATTATATCTAATGCCAGGATGTCAATAACGGAGCCAAGGACAATATTAGCCTTGGAGTTTCAACTATATGTGTGAGTTCAGTCCTTCCAACAGGTCTTCTTGGGGGAGGCCCATAGTGCAGTTTGGAACTGTGGACTATAATAGCCTTATTTCCTAGTGCTAACCAATAATATTCCTTATAAGAACCTCTATAATGGTACGCCCCCCACCCTTTGGTCAAATGCTTAGAACTGAATTCCTCACATGTGCACACAGATTTCATGGAAGTTTGATACAATATTAAAATATACATATACATGAACATAAAATAACATAAATATTCAAGAGCTATGTATCTAAATTAATATTGTCTAAAGAAAAGTGATCACTGTAGGAGGGCAGCATTTTTTTTAATGGCACTGCCTCCATTGAAATAATTTTAGGAATTCCTTATAATACTACCTTCACAACCAGTTAGTATAAAAGCTAATGTTTTGACAAAGCCATCTATTAGCCTTTCCTCCTCCTCCTTTGTAAGTACAATTCAGGTGCCACCTCCTACATTAGGTTTTTCCTAACCTACCCAGCTCTTTGCCAGTTCCTTCTCGTCTCATTCTCTCTCCCTCTCCCTCTCTCTGTCTCTGTCTTTGTCTCTCTCTCTGTCTCTGTGTCTCTCTCAACATTCCACATCAAATTCCATTTTGTCCTTTGTACAGTTATCCCTCTCTGTGTGCTATTTGTGGATTATTAAGAAACAGAAAAACAAAAATTAAATTATTTTGTACCACATTGTATTTACTTAGGTGTTTATCTATCATTTCCCCTATCCTCTAGAGCTCAAAGATACATAAACTTGTTTGATAAAATGTGTATTTTTAATCATTCCGGGGAGGCCAAATACGTATCAAAGAATTGACAATAGTTAGATATATGAATGAAGCAGCTACTGTTACTGTATGTGTAAGAGACCTCAACATTTAATAACACATATATTCTTGAGGGCAACTGGGTAGCTCAGTGGATTGAGAGCCAGACCTAGAGATGGGAGGTCCTAGGTTCAAATCTGGCCTCAGACACTTCCCAGCTGTGTGACCCTGGGCAAGTCACTTGACCCCCATTGCCTAGCCCTTACCACTCTCCTGCCTTGGAGCCAATATACAGTATTGACTCCAAGAAGGAAGGTGAGGGTTTAAAAAAAATAAAAATAAAAAAATAACACATATATTCTTCCTTGAATCTTTGGATCCCAATCATCTATCATAGAACCCAGAACTATAAGGCACTTAATGTTTGATTAATTAAGTTGATTAAAATTAGACACAAGAGATGCTTGAGTTTTAAAATGACATGTAAGCACATCTAAAGAGACCAATTGATTAAGAATGGACAGATTAGTAAATTATATTTTCTACCTTACCTTTCAAGGACACCCAATAGTGTTTCCATTTCCTTCGGGTTGCAGACTCTACTTTCTTGTTCTTCTTGTGTACAAGAAAGTTCTTTACTGCGAGAGCTCCCGCCTTTCGTACTGTTCCTTGAGCAGCGGAGAGGAGGATATCTGACTGTCCTAGAGAACTCAAAGTACCACTACTCTGCTCATCACTGTGGGCAGACCCAGCTTCCTCAAGGCTCTCACTGTTATTGGTGCTCATCTCCAGTTCCCGACGGAAATTCTCATATACCCCTTGCCGGGCAGCATCTCCAGTAGAGCTGCTGCCACTGTCACTGCCCACAAAGGCTCGGCTAGTAGTTGGGGAATAGCTAGAATTGGTAGCATTGGAACGTCTGGAAAGGAGGTCTGTATCAATGGTAGCTCCTTCAATCCCACTGTCAGCAAACTCACTTCCCTCACCGATGTTCACATCCTTGAAAGGAGAAAAAAACAAGGGAAGAAAAAAAAAGAAATGTCATTTAAGGGAGTACAATAATACTAAAATAAATAATACTACAATAATACTAAAGAAGGCCCAATGATAAAAATCAATGTACTCTTATTTATTTATCTATGCACAAATTATACCTATTAGCCCCCCCCCCCCCCAGAATGAAGCTTCTTGAGGCAGAGATCGTTTTGGTTTTGTCTTTGGATGTTCCCTGAGCCCTGCACAAGGTAGTTGTTCAAAACATCTTTACTGATTTGGAGGAAGAGAAACGCACTTTAGAAAGCTTATCATTTATCTGACTGGGGTAATTAATTAACTGGCAAATCAGCAACTGAGATTTTGCCACCTCCTAAGAGTTGTAGCACTCAGCTGCTCTTACTTAGTCTCATTAGAGTGCTTTGGAATGTATGGGATAGTGAGGGGGCAGGAGGCAGCTAGATACTACAGTGGATAGAGGGCCAAACCTTGAGTCAAGGACCTGGGTTCAAATAGAGCCTGAGACAGTTCTTAGATGTGTGACCCTGGGCAAGTCAATTAAATCCAGCGACCTAGCTCTTCTGCCTTGGACCAATACTTGTATCAGCTCTAAGAGAGAAGGTGTTTTGTGTTGCTGGTTGTTTTTTGTTTGTTTGTTTTTTTAAGACAGAAGATAAGAGTTATAAAAAAAATAAAAGAAACCTCTGGGGAAATTCTATAGGATGATTAGTTGCTCCAAATGTAAGGATATATAACAGCAAAACTAATTCTGTATAGCTGCTGCCTCTAAAAAGCCTATTTGGGAGTCCATTGTTTAATGTGATGACTAACAAGCTAATATGGCACCACTCCACCCACTCATCCCACAAGGAAAAGTAGAGTGTTCTCTTCTCCTCAGATCTGATAGCTTCCCTTCTCAGCTGCTTAGGTAAAGTGCCTTATTCGGTATTGTGCCAAATACTTCTGCAAGATCCATTACTCTTCAGCATTCTGAAATGCATTTCGCTTTTTAGAAGCAAGCAGTGTTCGGCCTCCAGCTGGAATAACAGTTATTGAGTCAAAAAAGAGGAGAGGATCAACTCCCAGTTTTGAAAACTGTCAAAATGTCCTCAGATAATAATGCAGGAGGGAGAACTGACCTAAAATTAGTCTTAATTGTTATAACGTATTTCATGAATTTCCCTAAAAATAATGAAATGCGATTGTATCGAGGCTATTGGAGACTTCCCGCATTCGCTTACTTGTCACCTCCCATATTTAATAGCATCATCCCAAGCCTAAGTTCCTCTACCAATCCCACTTCTCTCTACAGTGGTCCCTTGATTAAGGAACCTCTTAATCAATCCTTTGATTAAGATGGAAAAATGAACTAGTTATAAAATATAGAATTTGTTAACAATGACAGATAATAGAACAGAAGCAAAAATAGCTATTAACATTTTAGCTCTAAGAAGTATTCCCTCACACTATCAGTGGAACCCCAGCTGATTTCACTTTGGAACACGTATGCCCACAATTCAGTTCACTCAAGCAACCAAAGTCACTTCAAGTACTTTTACAAGATCAAGGCTAAGTTCTGCCAGAAAGAAGGCCTCTCCACTCTCCTCCTCTATCTTCACTAGCTTCTCTCCAATCAGGAAGAATAAGTCTCTCTTCAGTGCTAAAAGCACTGAAATAAAGTTTCTTCATAAAATAATAAGAGAGTTTTTTTCTCACCTTCTGTATTCTCATACTTCTTGTCATAAAATGAAGATAAACATACCTTCTCCCTTACTTCATAAGAAAAATCGCATAAAATGAAAGCAGCAACTAAAAATTGTAGCAACTGAGCACTTGAAAAGTCAGTAACAGTTTCCATTGCCTCTATAGAAAGAGCTTTTGGGGGGCAGCTGGGTAGCTGAATGGATTGAGAACCAGTCCTAGGTTCAAATCTGGTCTCAGATACTTCCTAGCTGTGTGACCCTGGGGAAGTCACTTGACCCCCATTGCCTAGCCCTTACTGTTTTTTCTACCTTAGAACCAACACATAGTATTGATTCTAAGACTGAAAGTAATGGTTTAAAAGGGGGGGAGGGGAACTTTGGGGAGTTTTGTATTTAAAAATAAATTTTTACCCAAAAAAGAACCTGATTTTATTTAGAGATTGTTTTTTTCTTTTTAAATATATAAGAAAGTCAATCTGTAACTTTCAAAGCTGCCCTTCATGCCTGTGCTTCTTTCTGTTCTATTTTCCTTCTTGCTTCCAAAACCCCTCTTTGTGGGGTTATGTGGGGGTATCTACCCTATTCCTAGTCCCCACCCAAAAGAAAATAGCAACAAGTATACAGCAAGCACAACAAATTTCCACACTGGACACATCTGAAAAGATATGTCTTATTTTGTACCTCTGCCAGAAGGTGAGAGGCATGCTTTATCAAAAGCCGTAATAATGGATCATGGTTGATCATTATAATGATTAGAATTCACAAGACTTTCCAAGTTTTCTTTATAATGAAATGTCTCTTTTTAAATGTAAGTCTTTACATTGTTGCTATTACTGTATACCGACATTTGTAACTTCCATCACTTTAATGGAAATCAGTTCATACTAGTCCTCCTTGGTTTCTTCCTGACTCCTACCTAACTACTGTGTAATATATCTTTACAAGCCTATAATATGCATAGAATATATTCCATTGTATATGCTGTTTCTTGACTGTAAAAAAGTATTTTCAGTCTGTAGAGCAAAAGACCTTGAAGTCTCTGTTTCAGCATCTCTCTCAGACATTGGTTAAATCATTTCCTTGAAAGATGAAACAAGAGTGATAACTGCTGTTACGAATCACTCCCTGATTATTCATTTTGAGCGAGGAATAACATGGCACTATCATGTATACGTCAGGTGCAGATTCCACAGAAGAGGAAGAGTCCCAAAAGGTGAGGTCTTCCCCTTTGCTCCCTATGCATGAATAAAATTAGATCCAATCCCAGCACTCCAAAGCTTACGAATCACTCAATGGAGGCTAGTAAGAATAATTGTGCTAGGAACATTTTTGTATAGATGAGTTTTCTTTTTATGTCAACACCATCCGTAGGGTGTATAGTCCAAGAGGTGGGCAAAGGATAGGAAGAGTTGTATAGCGATTACATAGAGTCAGCTAGATGCTGGAAAGAATGTACCAATTAGCAGCTGATTTCTCCACAGCCCTAAGGGCACTGAATTTGAAGGTTTGAAACTCTCTTTGCCAACTGAATCCATTTAAATATTTCTGAATTGCTAGAACTTGCATTTCTCTGAATATGAGAGTTTCTTCAGTTCAGGTCATGTTTCTTCAGATCTCCTTATTCATACAGGAGGTCAATTTCCTTATAGATTCTTGGTGTCAAGGTTTTTCCTTTGATCTGTTGCTTTCTGCTTTATTACAGAAGCAGGACTAAAATAATCCCAATTTCAACATAATCAATTATCCAATGCATTTGTTTGGCCTAAGATTTCTTGTACCTGGTCAATAGTTGAGAACTTTTCCTTTCCATAATTGTGACACCCCCCTCACTCTCACTCTCACTCAGTGTACCCACATATACGTAGATTGGGATATATCTATTCACACAAACATGTATGTATACACACATCCTATTCCATAAAAATCCATTGTGTGTGGCATCCATCATAAATGCCAATGCTACTTCACACCATATTGTTACCTCACTTCCCTGATTTTGACCGA
The DNA here is from genome assembly GCF_027887165.1 of Monodelphis domestica. NCBI lineage: Eukaryota > Metazoa > Chordata > Mammalia > Didelphimorphia > Didelphidae > Monodelphis > Monodelphis domestica. Next base: position 11,370,309 of record NC_077230.1, on the reverse strand, counting down.
TTCTTTCCCCGATGTAAATGATTTGAAATTTACCAAATGTGAGCACATGAATCTCTAGTCCTAGGGTTATATTGCCTAGCCTCTTCCATGAATCTAGTTTTCTACCAGGGATCAAATAATTTATACAACAGATTATTTTTTCTTTCAAAAACTATTTTAAGGTTGGCTTCTTTCTCCACAAATGTCTCCATTTCCTAGGACCATATTTTGTCCTTTGCAATGTTTTGCAGTACCTAAGGGTTAATTTTCAAAAGAAAGTCTAATTCTTAATCTTTCTTCATATCATATCCCAGCTGCCATTTTGTCTTCTTGTTGTAGGATCATTTTGTGTTTTAAATGTTTTGAAATGTAGTACTTCTCAACTGCTTGTAACATTAACTCCTTGTCACTGTAGTTTTGAAACTTAAACACATGAATGAAGAGAAGTTGGGATTTGTCCCTTTTGGCATCTTGTGAATTCTGCTCATTTTTCATCTTTCTCTTGTCTCCAGTTACTGGGTTTTTTGTTTGTTTTGTCTTGTTTTTTGTTAAACCTTTTATACAATGTCTTAACCCCCACCATCAAATTATTTTTTCTTCACAGTTTTTAGAAAGCAATACCATTCTTATGTTTTCTCCCTTTGTCCTCCGTATCTATAACTTTCCGAATAGCTTCCAAATCTGCTTCCCTTTTGTTAAGTGTTTTATTGATGATTTTTTAAACTGCTGTTGTTTGTCCTCCCAATAGAACCCTCCCTTAAAACAAAGAAATACATTGAAGTAAAACAAACTTCATTCTACATTACTACACATTCATTCCATTAGTCCTCTACTAAGAGGAAGCAAATATGCTTGACAAACAACCTTTTGGATGCAAAATGAAAATCTATTTCTTACTGAGTAATTTTCTCTGTGCAGTTTTTTTTCTTTTCCTGCTTCCTCTGTTGTTTCAACCATACTATCCCATGGGGGAAAATCTGCTTTCCCTTGAATCATTTCTTTTATTTAAATTCTCCAGAGATAATTCTAAATTGCAACATTTCTCAATATCTTCTTTTAAGGGTCCCAAGTTAGAATAAGCATTTTAGCTTATTTCACAATGTTTTTGCTGATTTCATTTTTCCCTTTCATTCTTTCAATATGTTTAATATGCATTTTTGTTGCATCGAGATTATACTATTTTTCTTTGATGCTACCCTTAATGGTTTTCTAGTATAGTTTCATCTGGCACTTTTTTCTTTGTCTTCTTAACTACATTTTTTTCACTGTCAAAACTTTAGTTTGCTCAGTTTTTTCTAAGTGGCTCACAAACATTTTTATTTTGAAGATTTCTGGTAGCCTTGATTGAAAAATGGATCTGTCTTTTCCATCCTCACCTCCTTTTTGGGAGAAGGAGAAAATTTATCTTTTTTGATCTTTCAATCTGCTTCGCCCAACTGAAGTTGGCTTCAGTTTGCCCTTCCAGCTCTAACATCTAGGCGTGAAAGCATGAAGCTAAAAGCAAACATTTCTCAAAACCATATAAAATGCTGTTATGTTTTTATTTGTATTAAATATTAACACACTATCCAATACTATGTTCCTCTCTCTCTAAAGCAGTGATATTTGTACGAAGGTCAGTGTGATGCAAGAGTATCAACATGGGATATATATTCAGGAGACCTAGGTTCAAATCCCACTTCTGACACTTGCTAGATATATAAATACTGTTACTAGCTGTGTAACTTACTAGCAAGTTATTTAAGATATAGTGTGCTGAGCTAGGTGACTCAGATAGTCAGGCCTAGAATCAGGAAGACCCAAGTTCAAATATGGCCTCAGACACTTTCTCAGTTGTATGACCCTGGGCAAGTCACTTGACTCCAATTGCTTACTTACTGCTTTTCTGCCTTAGAACTCATAGGTAGTATCAATTCTAAGACAGAAGGTAAGGGCTAAAAATAAGACATACTGCACTGAGCTTAGGGTGAGAAGACCTAAATTCAAATCCTGCCTCACACACTTTCTATTTTTGTGCCCCTGGATTTGTCTCTAAACTTCTCTTAGCCTCAATTTACCCACCTGAAAAATTAGGATAAATCTCCAAAGAAATGGGGATATCTCACTTGCAAGGCATTCAAGATAGGTTAACTAAAACAACAAAGTACTCAGGTGACAGCACCACCCCACCGACTTTAAACTCTACCCTCCCTGAGTGCAAGATGCAGACAGCCCTGACAAACTATGAGCCCAAAAGTCTTGGGAAAAGCAATGTCTTCTGATTCCTGGGCCAGGTTCTGACCTGGTCCCTCAAACCATCATCCAGGAAACCAATCTTTGTGGAGATCTGACTGTCATTTGCCTCTGCAGGTGTTGTAGTCTGCACTTCGTCCTAAGTCACAAATACTTTAAAACCCAGAAGAGAAAGTTCTCTCCATCAAAGTTCTTGTCCTTGACAAATGAATCAGTATAAGAATTTATATATTCATATCAATGTACTAGCATTTTTATTACCACTACACCTTAAGAGCCATGGGACCTTTCTATTTAGCTGCTGCTTCTCCTTCTTTCTTCTCTGTCTCCCTCCTTTCCCAGCCCCCCTCCCATTGCTTTGTTTAACTATCACCTCTATACAGATGACTCCCAGATATAGATCTCAACCTATATTTGTAGCCACAGTGTGTTCTCTGAGCAGTCTTTTCTCATCATCAATTGCTTTTTGGCCATTTAATGTCCCAGAGACATCTTAAATGCAACAGTATAAAAAAGGACTCATTATCTTCCCCCCTAAACACTCTCCCTCTTCCAAATTTCCCTGTTTCTCTAGAAGGCACCAACATCTTTCCAGTCTCCCAAGTTTGTAGGGGTGACATTAACCTCAACTTCTCACTCTTCTGTTCCCCACATAGTCAGCCAGTTGTCAAGTCTAGCCATGTGAGTCTTTATATTATCTTACTTCTTTCTACTCACCCAGCTACCATTTTAATTCAGGTTTTTATCACCTCTTGCCTAGATTTTTTTTACAGCTTCCTAAGTGGTTTCCCTGCTTCAGGTTATTCATAACTCTAATCCATATTGCCCATTTCCACTACTGCCAAAGTATACAAATTAAGTGTATATCTGACCACGTACCTTCCCTACTTGATCAATAGGAGTGGCTCCTTATTGCTCCCAAGATCAAATATAAAAAATTTAGCTTAAAATCTTTTATAACCTGGCCTCAACCTAGATTTTGATCCTCAATGGACATAATTTCCCATCCCAGAGTCTGTGATATAAACCGTCCTTGCATAAAACATCCCATTTCCCATCTTTAAGTTTTTGACTGGCAGTTCTGAATGCCTGTAATGCACTCTGTGTCTCAAAAAAAAATCTGTATTTTCTTGAAGATGTAGGTCAAACAATACTTTCTGCACGAAGCCTTTCTTGTTAGGGTTCTTTCTCCCAAATTACCTTGTGTTTTGCCTCTTCATTTATATTTATTCAGTACATATTTTGATATTGTTCCTCCAACACTAAATTATAAGCTACTTCTTAGGAAGGCCTGTTTTACCCTTTGTGTTTGTTCTGTCATTGGTAGGTGCTTAATAAATGCTTTCTGATTGCCAGAGTTCTAACTCTATCTAACCTAAGGAATGCGTTGAGTTACTCATCCTCCCAAGTTAAGTAAAGAGATGAGGAGACATTTTTATGTGAGTAGCTGTGCAGCACAGGATGAATTTATCTACCTTTATTGCTCACAACTTCAAGTAACAGCTAAATCTGTGATTCAAGCAGAGAATTTTGATTGCTTCTGTAAGTGGAAACATATGCCCAATATTGCACACCAAATCCTCGAATTTTTTAATCGAATCCATGTGGAAGGAACAGTTGATTGCCAGCTTCCAACTCCTTGTCTTATCACCCGAGGCACACCCAAATGCCCAGAACCTGAGGGATTCATTAGCCCAGTGGTCATCATCCTAGGCTTCCGGCAGATTATTTCTGTCTTTCAAATTCTAAATTCTATGATCCTAAATTCTATCAAATATTATCAGATCATTACAATTTGTTTGAAGGAATTATTCTAATACAGTGAAGCAAGTTTCCTCATGTGATTTCACTTCATCTACCTCTAATACCTATTCAAGATATTCATTGTGTTGAATTCCAGAGATTCATTTCTTAAGGCTAGAGGGTGGAGCAATAAACTCCTCCATAAGCTTTACTTTATAGACAGCACTTTCTAGTAACTCCATTTTCGATCCATCTTAGCTTTGACTCCAGCTACCCCATCTCCATCCCCTCCATCCATCTGCTTCCTTTTGTGTGTGGTCTTCCACACACAATTACAATCTAATAGATTGTAAACTTCTTTCAGGCAGTCTCTTTTTCTCATTGGTATCCCCAGTGCTTAGTGCAGAGCTGGGCATACAATAGGTACTTAATAAATGATTATCGAATTTAATTTTTATAGCTCAGAAGAATAAGAGAAAGCTTTTTGGGGTGACAAGGAGGAAATGTTCTACATTCTTATCTCAGTTTTTTCAGAACTCTTCCTCTTCTATATACTTAAAGGGCTAAATGACATTCTGTACCACTGAAACTTTCCTTTCTAGTAGAAGGCAGTTAGGTGACTCAGTGGATTGAGAGCTTGGTCTAGAGATGAGAGGCATTGGGTTCAAATCTTGATTCAGACATGTCCAAGCTGTGTGACTCTGGGCAAGTCGTTTAACCCCCCTCTTGCCTAATCATTATCACTCGACTCTAAGAAGGAAGGTAAGAATTAAGAGAAAGAAAGAAAGAAAGGAAGGAAGGAAGGAAGGAAGGAAGGAAGGAAGGAAGGAAGGAAGGAAGGAAGGAAGGAAGGAAGGAAGGAAGGAAGGAAGGAAGGAAGGAAGGAAGGAAGGAAGGAAGGAAGGAAGGAAGGAAGGAAGAAAGAAAGAAAGAAAGAAAGAAAGAAAGAAAGAAAGAAAGAAAGAAAGAAAGAAAGAAAGAAAGAAAGAAAGAAAGAAAGAAAGAAAGAAAGAAAGAAGGAAGGAAGGAAGGAAGGAAGGAAGGAAGGAAGGAAGGAAGGAAGGAAGGAAGGAAGGAAGGAAGGAAGGAAGGAAGGAAAGAAAAAAAGAAAAAAGAAAAAAAAGAAAGAAAGAAAGAATTTTTAACGGTTCATGGACTCAAACAGTGACCCTTCCAATTCTTCTCAGCAGGCCTGTGTTCTACCTCAGAAAATAGGCACTTACATATAAAGAGTAAAGGTTGAAAGTGGTCATGTTTCTATAGAAAACACAAGCCCCAACCTCCCTAAAATTCAGATTTCTTATCTAAAAATGAGGGTGACTGGACTAGATTCCATGATACTTCCTGTTTCAGTTTATGTCATTGCAACTGATCTTTTCTGAATTATCTTCAGGAACTAGAGGAGGGAAGAAACTGCCCAAAAATGTTATTTAAAAAGAACCTGGAAATGATCTAAATGTTGATGTTTTCTGGGTGGGCAGAGAATTAACTGCTAAAACTAGCCCATCATCAGGTCAGAAGATATCTGAAAATAGCCTGAAAAGGATAAAAATAATAATTTCCTGCAAAAAACATTCTATTACAATTAAGAGCTTAAACTCATCAGACAACTTCATGAATCTTACAATTCAGCACAAATCTTTCTGTTCCAAGTTTTCACAGAATTTTCAAGGAAGTTTCTATTGCATAATCAAGTATGTAACTATGCATTTTTTAATGACTAGCTAGAATTTTTTCAAAAAAGTCAAAAGTGACTATAATATTTATCTGAACCATTTTAGTAGCATCATAAAAATCACATGAAGAATTTGATAGCCTCCTGGGAAGAAGAGCAGATTCTAAATATATCCTTACCTGCTTTTAATTTTATTTTAATTTTCTTTCTGATCTGCTTTTTAAAAATAGTGCCATGAAGCTCAAGAATGGATGAAAGACATGGTGGTCTTTACTAAGGCAACTGGCACATCATATTATGGCATAGTTCATTCTATTTTTATAATGGATTACAATTGAAATGGTGAATAAGCTATGTCTTGATGCAGCAAGAAAGATGTCATTATGAATGTTTAAAAATAATTAGCATAGAACTTTTTAAATCTGTTACAAAGGAGGGCAACTCAGTAGGAGAGAGATATATTGGGAAATGAATGTGATGTTAAAAAGAGAAAGTATCAAAACTTCAAAAATGGCAGAAAAGGAAGCAAATTAAGGAAGGTACTGCACTTCATTAAGAAAAAGAATAATTAACAGTACCCACAGCAGCATCTTGAAAATTGTTGATTTAAAGACTGTTGATCCATGTGGACTTGGATAAAAGAGGATGGAAGGCCAATTCCATTTAATATTTTTATTAGTGACTTGTCCTAAAACAAAAGGCATGCTGATTTGATTTTCATATAGCTCTCCCCTCCAATGTATTTGTTCAAATACATTCACGGATCAAGGTTAGATTTTAAAAATACCTCAATAGGCTGAGAACAATGGATCTCATCATAACAAGATGAGTTTGAATAGGGATAAATAAAAAGCTTTATATTTGGATTGAAAAATCAACTGTACATCTTGCCATTTTAGAAAGCAATTCGGGACAATGCCTCAACATTTATTAAACAGTTAGTAGCCTTTGACACAGTCATACCCCAAAGAGATCAATCAAAGGATGAGAAAAAGGACCCATGTGTACACAAATCTTTATAGCAGCTCTTTTTGTGGAGACAAAGCATTGGAATCTAAGGGAGTGCCCACTAGTTAGGGAACTGTGGAACAAGTTATGGTATATGAATGGGACGTAATGCTATTTTGCTGTAAGAAATGTTAAAAGAGTGTTTGAAGAGAAACCCAGGTTTCCTTGTACGAACTGAAATTAAATGAATTAAATGAACAGATCAAGGAAAACAATGTCTACAATTTCAAACACCGCAAAGACCAACAGTTTTGACAGACTAAGGAATTTGATCAATTCTGTGGCCATGGAGGACATGAAGTGGTGGCAGTGGGAATAGAGAGGGGAAGAATACAAGAGATTCTGGTGAATGCCAAGATTTGGCAATAGATTAGCCTTGTGGGGTGAGCAATGAAGTAAAAGTGACACAGATGTTGCCATTCTAGCTAAGTGGAAGGATGATAGCCTGTCCACAGGAATAGGGAAGATTTTAGGGGCAGAAAAAGATAATGAATTCAGTTTTGGACATATTGAGTTTGACTACCAGCTATCGGTGCCAGATGTCCAAAAAGCAGCCAGTAATTAGAGAGCTCAAAATACAGGTAAAACCTGGATCTACTGAACTGGAAATCATCTTTATAAATATGATATTGACTTCCTGGGAACTGATGAGATCACCAAATAAGCGTGTACAGAAGTAGAAGGGGGTGAGAGCAGAGATTTGGGGAACACCCATGTTTAGTTGAATATGCAGAACCAGAAAAAAAGAGATTGAGAAGGAAACACATATAGCAAGAGAATCAGGAGAGAGACTTGTCAGGAAGAACTAAAGATGAAAGAATATCAAAAAGAAGAGGGTTAATGTCAGAGTCAAAGATAAGGACTGAGAAAAGGCCATTCAATTAGGCAAGGAAGGGATCACTGGTACTTTTAGAAAGAGCAGTTTCAGTCAAATGATGAAGTCAGGGCCAAACCAGACTACAGAGGGTTAGGGTTTGGGAGAAAGTAGGAGGAAAGAAAATAGGGGCACCCAGTGTGACGGAATCCTCAAAAAAGTTAGCAGAGAAGAACAAGAGCAATATGGGCTGGAAAGAATTGTAGTTGTCTCTGCAACTACAGTAGAGTGAGGAGTGAGAATCCTTTTATAGTCCCATATTATAGTGTCTAATCATTTATATAACTTATAGCTCCCCTCATGAGTAATGAACTTGGAGTCAAGAAACTTAAGTCTTCTCTCTACTGTGTCTGTGGTCTTCGGCGGGTTTTAATTTTGTTATCTTGAAGAGCTTTTAGGTTAGATGATAAACCCAATATTTTCTTCTTTTCTCACCTCAACAATGTCAGCACCCTGTGATTCAAAATTACCTTTGGAGACACAGCAACAAGAGTAGGGGGAAAGGCCAGGCTTTGAAGTGGAGGGACTTGGATTCAAGTTATTTTTATCACTCAGTAATTATGAAACTTTTGGCAAGTTATTTAGCCTATCTGGATCTTAGTTTCTTTCCCTAAAAAATATGCTTGAATTGGATGGTCTCTAGTTACTGCTAGCTCGACATTCTATGCTCCTGTGAGCTATGATCTGAGTGAGAAATGTTTTATCTTGTTACCCTGCCTAAGTGATAGATAGCAGTTATGTCTCCAGATGCAATGAGGTAGTACCTTCTGCCACATTGTGATTTAATATAACTAATAACAGGAATTTCAAATCACTGCTATTGGCTCAATAAGGAGCTTGTATTATCTACTATCAATAATCATTTTCTTATGCCATTTTACAAAGAACTGCTCCGTGGAAGTTATATTCAAATGGATACAATATATTTCTTCTTCTTTAAACATAGAACATGGCTTTTCTTCTTAAATAGCATTACTGAATTTCTCGAAGATCTTCTTCAAAAGTCCCAAAAGGACAGGAAAGAAGATTATGAGAATGAAAATGTTATAACTAACTACATAAAGACATTAGAAAGTGCTAAACCTGTTTCAAAAGTAAGACTAGATTCTAATTAAACTCTGGACTTAGTGTTTCTGTAGAGATGAATAGAATCAACCTCTAATTCAGATTCTCCCAATTAAATACTTTGAGGCAGTATATAACATCGGATCTACATACATAGAAGTCAGAAATGCTTTGTGGGTATTAATGCCTGATGTACACTAAAGCATCAGACTGTATCTAGGACTTCTCTAATAAGTTATAGAAATATGATCTACATCGAGAAATCAAAGGTCTTTTCCTTACTGATATGACCTTGAAGACATTTACTTTCCATAAATAAATAAATGGATCAGACTTTAAGTCGGTCAATAAATTTATCAAGTGTCCATAATATACAAGGTACCTTGCCCAATGGGTTTACATCTCCATTTACATATCCACCTAAATCTGGCTCTTCTCAGTTTTGAAAATGTGAAACTAAGAGAGAGTTAAGCACGAATCTAAAATTCGGAAAATGTGTTCTGGGCAAAGTTTTCTCAAATTCAAGTCTAAGGTAAATTCTAAGAAGACCTTATTTCCCCCCTAAAATTTCAGTATGATCTTCATTTCTGTGAATCCTATAAAACCTTTCATTTATTCACTATGTAGTTATCTCTCACTTCTCCTTCTCACTGACCCAATGAATCACGTTAACTGAAAGGAAAAACACTCAAAATCCAGGGCACCTTGGCTTTGACTATCAGCCACTTGAGAAGAGAATCCTGGCAAAAATTGTTTGACTATCAGTATAGTTGATGTTCACCTCCCCAAGAGAGGAAGGTCACAAGATAGCAAGCAAACATCATTGTACTGTAGGACAATGATAAATAATATGGATATGAATAGGAACCAAGGAATTAAAAAGTAATGTCAATTTTCCTTTTCTAATTCGTCTCTGAATCGGTTTCATAGTTTCAGGTTCACCATTCCATTGAAAATGGTCATTGTATAAAAGATGATATGGTAGCTTAGTGTTTTGAGAGTAGGAATGAATATCTTCAAAAGGCAAACCAATATGCCAAAAAGACATGCCATTTTTGGTCAGGAGTGATTGCTTGACTACCTCCCTACTTATTACCACCAATCTAGTCTAAGCAGAATGATCCTGGTCCTGCTGGAGTTTTCAATATAAATAACTTAAAGAGAAATTGCCCTAACTAGAACCTCCAACAAAAACCAAAGGCTTCCTTTCCATGAAACTTGGGCCCAAGAACAGAATGAGAAGCAGGGAAAGATTTGTTAGCATTATAACTATTCATAACGACAACAGTGATAATTATTATGACCTTGTAGCCACATAGAAATTTTAACTTTTCAAAGCAATTCCATATAATCCTTACGACCACACTGGGAGACAGGAAGGGCAAGCATCAGTTCCCATTTTATGGAGGAAGTTGAGAGCAAAAAAGTTTTCATAAACTTGATCATGATCATAAAACTAATGGGGGGAGGGAGAGAGAAGGAGGAACAGGACAGCAAGGAAAAGAACTCAGGTCTTCCAATTCTTTGAGCCAGAAAATTGAACTGGTTCTAAGAAGATAAAACAGTCTGCCAACCACTTATTCTGTAGCAAAGAAAATCAAATGCAAGCTACTTTACTCATCCAAAGTGTCTCTAAGGTAAGAAATCCAACAAACGATCCTCTAACCCTCCTCCCACTAATTTGAAGGACCACTGGATTAAATATAGAGGCTAAAATGATTTGAGGTCAAGCTTCCTGACTCTACCACCAATACCACAGTATTCTGTGCATGGAGACAGGGTATCTAAAATAAGAAGAATGTTGAAAGAAATGAAATTTATAAAGTTAGCACAGACAAATTCCTCCTGTTTCCGGTTCCTCTCCCCTCTCTTATCCAACAAACTGCGAGATAAGGGAACCAGAAGAGCTTCTCCTGAGAAAAGCAGCAACAGAACTACCAGCATATCTATTAGTTCTTTTAAAATGGTAGTCAGAAAAGTTAAAAGCTGATCAAAATGAACGGGCTATTCTAACGACAAAGCTGTATATTTTTAAAGATCATTTCCAAAATGCTCAAGTAGAATTAAATCACTTTACCTGAGTTGTTTTTGCTCTTCTGCCTTGCATGCTGTTGCTATGGCTAATTTGTGGGTTGGTGGCACCTTCAGAAAGACAGTGAGATTTCCTACAGGGAAGTGTATTATAATTACTGTACGGAGGAGTATCCTCGGCAACGGCTGATGGCATCTTACGGTTTGCAAGATCTTGAACATCAGACATTAAATTCCCACAATATCCCACAAATTTGTTCCTTGGTCCATGACTTGCTTTTACTCCATTGTTCTGGGGTACATACAAGGCACCCAGGGAATTGGCACGATGGCAGGCACTCAGCTGCTGGGGACCATCCCTGGCTTCCATCCCCCGATCCTCCCCACGGTCTCGCTCTTCCACGGAACCCAAGATTTCTTCGTTGCTTGTTAAATGTTCTTGGCTCAGATCGGAGAGCGAAAATTCCAAACTGTCCTCCCGCCAGATGTCTGCAGATTTCGAGCGTTTCTTTTTAAAGCTTGAAGTCTCCATGAATGTGGTCCCATTGGTTGTATAGGGACGCTGCCTTCTGCCTCCCTCAGGCAGATAGGTAGAGTCATTCCCATAATGCCTGGTCTCCTCAGAGTCTGGCATGCTTTGTGCAGAGGCTGCTGTAAGGATTGTGCTGCTGTCTATGCTAGGAGCAATGGAAGAATCGGTGTGACAAGAGACTGGTCTCAAGCCCATGCCCACCCGGCTCACCCAAAGGGGGCTCCCAAAATCTTCTAGGTTGCCCTCTTGGGAGAAGGGCTCCATGCCATTTTCTGCCAGCGACTGTGGGATGCTCGGAGTGCTGCTGGATCGAGTGCTCACTTCAGAGTTCCTGTGGATCACCCTTGCAGAGGAAGCATGCCTCATCCGTCGGGTCTTGTTGGACAGGCGAAGGGAATGGGACGTATGCTTCCTGGACAGGTTCCCCTGCTTCTCACCATAAAACCTGTGCTCTACATTTTGGCTTTCTGTATTTCCCATGGTTTTGTGGTCTGTAAGACAAAGGGGTGTGGGGTGGAAGAAATCTGATTAATCGAACCACCGGCATGTATAAGCATTTCAAAACATGAAGAAAAAGGGGAGACATAATGCAGGACACTTCATTTCACAGGAATTAGGGAGGGAATCATAGCTATTCTAACAGCATTCCATTGGGCCCTCTGAAAAGTAAAAACTCTTGACAACTGCAAGAATTGATACTAAGGGAAGGGGGTTTGGAAAAGGAGGGTTACCGATATTTGCCTTCACACAGAAGTTATGGCACATAGTAGGAATATGTCCCCAGTAAATGCCTATAAATCTTTTTTAACTTTCTTAGATAAAAAATAAGAACTGAATTTTAAAATTGAGCTAAAAAATTCTTTCATCCATCCCTAAAAAAATTAACTGGACATCCTAAAATGCTGGGCAGATTGTTGGTTTGCCTTTTTTCACTGAATGAAGAGGGAGATTTTTTTTAAACCCTTACCTTCTGCCTTAGAACCAATATAGTATATTGGTTCCAAGGCAGAAGAGTGGTAAAGGGCTAGGCAACGGGGGTCAAGTGACTTGCCCAGGGTCACACAGCTGGGAAGTGTCTGAGGCCAGATTTGAACCTAGGACCTCCCATCTCTAGGCCTGACTCTCAATCCACTGAGCCACCCAGCTGCCCTCTTGGGGGAGATATTTTTCATTAAATTTGACTGGATACCTTGGCTAGCTCTTCATAGAACATGAGAGAATCACCTTTTAAGCATCATTCCCTTATAGTACTGGGGAGATAAAGAGAATTGGTAGATTGTAGCTATGATTATCAATGATTATCCTCTTCAGAACAACATTCATTACTATAGAAAATGTGTTCGTCCATATTATATAACCACTAATAAAAGGAAATCGTTAAAATTCTAAGTCCTATCTTCTCTGTCTGATAGGTCAAAGCTTTAAGAAAAATGGACTTTACCTGCAACTCCACAGGATTAAAAAAAAAAAAAAGATGGCTTTTAAGCACGATGATTGTGAGTAGGGGGGGGGGGCAGCTAGTTCTCTGTTTAGTAACATGCTAATGAGTTTATTTCTGGGATCAAATCTAACCGAAGAACATGAATCTGGTACACCACTGCAAACAGAAAGATACATTACGAAACCACTAAATATGACTCAGCTTTTAGGAACTACTTTTCTCACTGAAAGGAATTAAATATTCCAAAGCAAAGAACTCATTGCCACTTCCAGAGTCTTTAAGTAGCAGCCAAAAACTTAGCATGGCACTTACAAACAAAGGCACCAGAGAGGGCTCCCCGACTCCAACTCCAAACAGGCCCCCCTTGCAAGAGGGAAGGAAGACTGAACACATTTCCACACTGTGTCGTTTTTTATGGCTGTGTAGGAGCGAGTGAGTTAGAGACAGGACCAGAGCTGAGGTTTCACTTGAATCATGAATTCCCATGAAAGAAAACACCACCTTTGCTGCACCTTTCGGTCTTAGAAAGGCCCCTGGAGCACTGAGGGGTTAAGTGATTTGCCCAAGGTGACACAACTAGTACATGCCAGAGAAGGGACCTCATAGGTCTTCCATTCACTGTGGCGACACTGCCTTGGGAATAGCCTGTTTGTCCATACAGTCTTCGTATTGGCAAGGGAACAATAATGTCAATTTCCTAGACACTCATCAAATAGTACCATTAACAGTTTTATTCGGAAAATCATTCAAGTGAAGGCAGAAATGTTAAAAAAAAAAAGGAAAAATAAGATCTAAAATAAAAAATGAAAATGCTTATCAAATGCAGATTGCTTGCCTATCATTCCATCTATCATTCCAGGCTATCAACCTCTTCATGCTATGACCCCCTTAACTCTTATTATCCCTCCAAAAGATTTGGCACCAAGTAATGCAGTGCTTTAAGACTGGTGTCTTCAGATTCAACCATTCTGGAGGGCAAGTTGGAACTCTGCCCAAAAGGAGCTAAAAGACTGTCTGCCCTTTGATCCAGCCATACCACTGTTGGGTTTGTACCCCAAAGAGATAATAAGGAAAAAGACTTGTACAAGAATATTCATAGCTGCGCTCTTTGTGGTGGCAAAAAATTGGAAAATGAGGGGATGCCCAAGAACAAATTGTGGCATATGTTGGTGATGGAATATTATTGTGCTCAAAGGAATAATAAAGTGGAGGAATTCCATGGAGACGGGAACAACCTCCAGGAAGTGATGCAGAGCGAAAGGAGCAGAACCAGGAAAATATTGTACACAGAGACTGATACACTGTGGCACAATCGAATGTAATGGACTTCTCTACTAGTAGCAATGCAGTGATCCAGAACTATTAGGAGGGACTTATGAGAAAGATGCTAACCACATTCAGAGGAAGAACTGGGGGAGTAGAAACACAGAAGAAAAACAACTGCTTGATCACATGGGTTGGTGGGGATATGACTGGGGCTGTAGACTCTAAATGATCACCCCAATGCAAATATCAATAATATGGTAATAGGTCTTCATCATCGACACATGTAAAACCCAGTGGAATTGCATGTCAGCTACATGAGGGGGTTGGGGGAAGGAGAGGGAAAAAACATGATTCTTGTAATCATGAAAAATTATTCTAAATTAATTAATTTAATAATTTTTAAAAATAAAAACTAAAATTAAAAAAAAAAAGACTAGTGTCTTCAGATTAGATACAAGTTCCTAAAGAGGAATGGACTGTCTCAATAAAGAATGATCTCTCTATCACTGGACTTGTTCAAGCAAAGGCAGAATAATTACTTGTTGGGGGTTGGTGTTTAGGTATATGTTGACCTAGAACATATCTGAAGTATACTCCAACACTGAGATTCTAGGGGGCTGGGGCAGGTAGGTGGCTCAGGGAATAGAAAACCAGGCCTGGAATTGGGAGGACCCAGGTTCAAATGTGACTGCAGACACTTCCTGGCTAGGTGTTGGGCAAGGCACTGAACCCCAATTGCCTAGTCCTAAACTGCTCTTCAGCCTTAGAACTGCTACTTAGTATTGAATCTAAGACAGAAGGTAAGGGTTAAAAAAAAAAGATTCTAGGGTACCATCTTAGGAATGAGCCTTAAACACCATGCCTAGAACTGGAAAGCTTTGGAACTTCAATAAAGGCCCATTATTACCTCAACCAGGATTTATTTCATCTCACTAAAATTTCAGTGGTCCAGTAGATCCAGTGCTGGGCCTTGTGAAGATTGGATTTGGCTCTCCCCTGATTGTAACAATGAAGATAACTTGGCTCTTCCTGGATTGTGAAGATTAAATTGTAATCCTCTATTTGTTGATTAATCCCCAAAAAGGTAAACTCAGTACTTAAAGTTGAGTGGGAAGATCTGCCCATGTTAGAACTAATCACCAAAGGTGTAAATATCCCACTTAATCATGAAATTTTCTCCCTCTCTCTCTTTTTTGTCTCTCTACTTTAATATTTTCCCTCTATTGTAAAATAAACTACCATAAATTCCATTTGACTTTAGTAATTCATTTTTGGGAGATTTAGAAATTAAATCCCTGGTGACCAATTAAATATACTCAGTCTGACCATAAGTTTTACCCCTAACAGCCTAAAGTCAGGAGGACTCATCTTTCTGAGTTCAAATCTGGCCTCAGACACTTACTAGTTGTGTGACCATGGGCAAGTCACATAATTTTGTTTGCCTCAATTCCTTCTTTGTAAAATTGGCTGGAGAAGGAAATGGCAAATCACTCCAGCATCTTCATCAAGAAAACTCCAAATGGGGTCACCAAGAGTTGGGCATGACTGAAACAATTCAACAACAATGACAAACTTAGTTTACTAAACAGAACATCAAAAGTATTAGTTCTGACAGTGACCTCCATTTTCAGGAAATCTCTTTCAGGTCTGCTACCTTAGGATGCAATTAGTATGATGACACTACATGTGAATTCAGTTGATTCCTAGGAAACATCAAACTTGAACCCCTGGCCACCAACACACTCAACTTCACAGTATTTAGAGAGGAAATATCTCACTAGTATAATCTTCCATCATAAGAGAGCCCCAACCAACTGGCACCCATAACTAACAAATTTGCCCTTTCTAGCTCCCCTAAATCATAGTCATAAATGACATTGTCTAGCAGAGTAAAAGCTCCCTTCCCAATCTACCGCCATCATACTCTCATTTCCATCCTACCATTTCTTATTCCTTTTTCTCCTCTGTATCCCTTTCTATTGTATGTTCTGGAAGCTATGCTCAATCATTAATGAACTTCCCTTTATTGTTGATTTTTTCAAATTCCCTTCATCCTCTTCAGCTCAAAGAAACCTGGTCATCATCACTGAATACTTCATTTCTGGCTCACAATTTTCTCCTCCCCAACTTTTACTCATGCATGTTATATGTTCCTTCAAATACTCTAACCTCTCAGTTCCTTCTTCTTACATCCCAAGACCTACTCCATATTTATACCTCAGCTACATGCAACAAGGCTCACACAGCAGATCTTGCCATTTCCCGAGAGAGTTCTCCTCCTGTGCCTTACCCCAAATCTCTCATCCCTCAGGATTTTCCCAGGTTATTAGAACTGCTATTAGATTTCACTTTTCCTCCTTTCCCATTCTTGACCTATAATTAGCCAGGTCAGCTCCACCCTGTCTTTTATTCCCATTAAATTCCATGGACAATCACTAACCATGCCTTGGAAAACCCCAACCCTGAGGCATTAGGTGGCCAGGCCTGGAGATGAGAGGTCCTAGGTTCAAATTTGGCTCCATACACTTCCTAGCCGTGAGTGAGACCCCAAGCAAGTCATTTAACCCCAATTGCCTATACCTTACCACTTTTCTGCCTTGGAACTGACACAGACTATTGATTCTGAGACAGAAGGTGCGGGTTTTGTTTTGCTTTTTTAATAAAATCAAATCCCGACCTTAAATTAGTCCCATCATATCACCTTTGATTTTATGATTATGCTACAGAAGAAAGCTTAAAGGATACCACCAAGCTGATTGGGTCCATCACAAATATAGATTAACTAATTTCGATTGGGCTCTAACTACAGCTACCAAATAAATTACAAATGCCCTCTTCTACCTATGGACCTCTCACACCTCCATTTCTCCCAAATTTCCATGATGATAACTTCACCTCATACTTTGACAATAAAAGAGGCCATTACATGTGAAGTCCTTGTTCTTTCCTTTTCTACCTCTCTCAACACTTTGATATCATACCCTACTTGTTAGCCTCCTAGCTGAAGATAATCCCTTTATGTTTGTCCTTGATTCCATTCCCTTCCTCTCTTTCTCTAAGAGATTGCCTCCTCCCTTCTGGCTCTTTCTTTGTTGCCTTCAAACAAGTCTTCCATATTCTTAAAAAAATCTTCATGACTTCCTAGGTGTGTGACCCTGGGCAAGTCACTTGACCCCCATGGCCTAGCCCTTACCACTCTTCTGCCTTGGAACCAATACACAGTATTGATTCTAAGACAGAAGGTAAAGGTTTTTTAAAAAAAAACCCACCTTCATGAGACCCTTCCATCTCCCCAAATCATCTTATATTTTTCTATTTCTAATCCAAATTTCTATAAAAAGCTGACCATACTTTTTGCCAGTTTCTTCTTATCTCGCCACTTTTTCAACCTTTTAAATCTGGTTTCCTGCCTTACTACTCAACTAAAAATGTTTTTTCCTAAGTTCCTAGTTATTTCTAAATTGCCGCATCTGATGAAGACCTTTTCTTTAATCTTATTCTTGAAAATGATATCACATCTGACACTACTGATCACTGTCTCCTCCTTGATTCTCTGTTTATCAGATATATCATCTCTCCTATGAGTGTTCCCCAGGATTCTGTCATGGGTTCTTTTCTCTCTTTACAACTATCAGTGACCTTGAATTTCTACAAACTTTGAGTCTCCACAACATATATAGACCTTTGTAGGAAAATAGAGGCAAGTGGTGACAGTGAGCATTTCAAGATATTAGCTCTTCAAATTCAGATTTGGATCAGGAGGCATAAGACTTTTAGGAGTTCCCCTGGAATGGGAGAATCAAACAATGGTTGAGGCAAAAGCTCACCAGGATGATGGGAGTAGATTTCCTACCAAGAGGGCCTCCTGAGCACCCAAATAGAAATCCACCTGAAATTCATGCCTAATCAAAATGATCAAGGAATCCAATTAAAAAATACTGTGACTTCTTTAATCCCAGGGGTCCACAAAAGCTTAGACAAAAGCCAGATGGCAAAAGGAAAGGGAGCCAATCAAGCAAACCAAGTGCCAAAACAACCAGACATCAGACAAGTGTAACCTGCTAGACTCTATATCCAAAGGTGGCAAGAGTAGAAGGTTCTCTTGAGAAAGCCCCACCTCTAGAGAACATTGCTAACCAGAACTGTGCCATTAGTGCTCAGCCTGGGAAAGTCAAAGTTTAGAGGCTCTGAGGTCTCTATTACTACCCAGTGATGCCAGAGAGGACCTGAAGATCCAGCTCTCTGGATTTTGGAGGGACAAATACTGGGAAGTAGAGATTAGTGCAAGAATCTGGAACCAAAAAAAACAATTAAACTTCCCAAAAGAACAGTAGAGGACAAAGTATGGCCCTGGCCCAAAAACCAGTTCAAGAACTGAAGCAGAAGAAATGCATAAATCAAAGAAAACACCAACCACAATGAAAAACTACATAAATGGAGATTTTGAACCTTTGACTTCATTCTCCAAAAGTCCTTGGTATTTCCCAGAATTCCCTATAATCTCTCCTGCATCTCCACGCTGGTAAAATCACGTTATTGGTATTTAACTGGCAGTTAACACCTCCCACATCCTCTTTTTTATGCATGATGTAGCATCAGCAATGATGGTAGTAAGATGGGGAAAATTTGAAAATGGCTATCAGTCATGGGCATATGGTTTTTATTTTGTATCCTCTTTATCCCTTGATTTCTAATGATCCTTAATAAACCTCATGAGATATTTTATTATTAGAGATATAAATTTAATTTTTACAGTTGGTAGCTAGGTCTAAACATAGGAGGACTTGAGTTCAAATCTGACCTCAGAAACTTCCTGCCTATGAGACCTGAGGCAATTCACTTAATCCCCAGTGCCTAGCCTTTACTACTCTATGCCTTGGAACAAATACACAGTATTGATTCCAAGATGGAAGGTAAGGGTTTTTTAAAGAAAAGGTTCAATGGATGTCTTCAAAGTCACAATAAAGAAAATTCCTCAATACTTTCAATATATTTAGTCACGATATTTTCAGAAATCATCATTTAAAACTGCCTAGATCTAGTAGAACGAGAGGACAAAGTAAAGACATTAAAGGCAATCTGAAAAAAGAAAGTCTCAGGAGTAACACAACCAAAAGCCAAAGCTCCCACACCAAATAATTCCTGTCAGCATTCAAAAAGAATTCAAGTACCCAAGATTTCTAATCAGGATAATACAAGACCAAAAAGTTTCTATCATAAATGAGAGGGCCATTTGGAATACAATATACCAAAATGTAGAAGAAACAAGCTTAGAACTAACAATAACTTACTCTGCAAAATTAAGTTATCATCCTGGGAACAGCAAAGAAATGGATATTCAAGCATTTCTGAGGAAAACCCCAGAACTGCCAAATGAGTACATGATTTAAATAAAAAGAATATCACAGGGTAGGTAGGTGGGTCAGTGGATAGAGAGCCAAGCCTGGAGATAGGGGGTCCTCAGTTCAAATGTGGCTACAGGCACTGTGTGACCCTGGGCAAGTCACTTAACCCCCATTGCCTAGCCCTTACCACTCTTCTGCCTTAGAACAAATACTTAGTATTGATTCTAAATCAGGAGGTAAGAGTTTTAAAGAAATAAAATTAAGGGCTCTGATTGGCTCGTTATCAAATAATTTAGATTTTGATGTTCTTCAGTCACTTCGGTTGTATCTAACTGTTTGTAATCCCATTTGGGGTTTTCTTGGTGAAGGTACTGAAGTGGTTTGCCATTTCCTTCTCCAGCTCATTTTATAGATGAGGAAACTGAGGCTTACCCAGGGTCACCAAGGGAGTATCTGAGGCCACATTTGAACTCAGATCTTCCTAACTCCATGCCAGGCACTCTATCCATTGTGCCACCTAGCTGGGAGAAGACAGATAATTGTATCAGAGAAGAAAGGCTACATGCATTCAACTGGGGATTAAACTCACAGATGCTGTTATAAGCAAAATTAGAGACATGGTTATACACATAGCCAGACAACAAAGCTAACGTTAACCCATATCATGTGTGCCTTGTATAGAGCTGTTCACTAATTTATGTGTAGATGATTGCATCTGTTCAAATCGACTTCTCATAAAAGGTAGGATTGTTAGCTGAGACTTGAACAAAGTCAGGAAGTCAGAAAGTGGAGAAGAGAAGGAAGAGGAGGAGATTCGGGCACAGGAGATAATTGAAAATGCCCTGAGCTATGAAGAACAGCAAGGTGTTCTTGGATTGCAGAGTATATGGAGAAAACTGGGCTGTTCAGAAGATTGGATAAGTAGGTGGGGGCTAGTTGATAAAGGAATTCAAGACAAAGAGATGCCAAACAGAAGATTTCATATTTAATGATGGAGGAGAAAGGAAATGCCTGGAGCTTATTAAGTGGGAGAAGAATATATGCCAGTCGGATCTATGCTTTAGGAAGACAGTTGAGGGGAGAATGGACTGGAGTAGGGAGAGACGTAAGGTTGGGAGACCCACCAGAAGGTTAATACTGTAGTGCAGAGGCTGAATCAAGAAGTAACAGTGTCAGAAGAGAGAAAGGACTGTGTATAATGAAAGCTGTGAAGTTTGAATCAACAGAGTTTGTACTGTAGACATATTTGATAACTATGTGGTTTATTGAGTATGTGCTACTTGTGCATCTTGGAGGCTGATGGAAAGGCAGCTAGATGGCTCAGGCTCTAGATTCCAGAAGCAATGGGTCTGGACTCGGGAAGAAGCAAGTCAAATCTGCCTCAGACACTTAATGGCTGTGTTGACCCTGCGGTCAACAAGTTACTTAACCTCTGGAGAAGGAAATGGCAAACCACCCCAATATCTTTGGCAATAAAACCCCAATGGGATTACAAAGAGTTAAACACGACTGAAATGACTGAAGAACAACAAAGGCCCATAGACATCATTGCTTTGCGTTTTCCTATTACATAGATTTCTTGTATTCTCTTTTCCAATGTTCTCAAGTGCTCGTGTTCTTTGGATGCTGTGATGTAGAACTGCAAATTTCAAGTGTGCTGCGAATGCTTCCACAAGTCACTAAAACATTTCTGACTCTGGGGAGGAAGCTAAGTGGATACCGACAGACAGAAATTATCATCTAATTTTTAAAAATCATCTCTCATCTCCAGGAGAAACCTGAGGGAGAAGAAGCATCTTCAGCAGAGGATGAGACATGAGCTGGGTGGCTGAAATGCTATTCTGGCTATAACCATGATTGTAATTGAACTGGCTCTGAAGAGAATGCCTACAGGCTAAGAAAAGGCAAACAGCCTGAAAGTCAGAGAGAACACATAGAAGGTGGCTGGAGCCGTAGAACTGTCAACTTCATGCTTTACTGTGAGGAAAATAAGATTCTGTAAGATGACAATCATTTACCTGGTTTGCCAACTTGTATGTGTTCTTCAGATAAATATCAACCGAATGCCAAACAACCCAAAGTGAACGAAAAAGAAAGGTAAGTCCTCAATTCCTGGGACCTTCTCAGATGGGGGCTTGAGATGAACAAAAGAGATTTTCTTGATGTTTCATAATTTCCCCAAAGCAGAGTAGAACAAATTAATCCAGACCCATAACTAAGCACAAATGAATGAGTCAGTAACCAGGTAGGAAGAGTTGGAAAGCAAGGTGGAGTTTACTTTTCTGAGACTACTAGTAGCCTCAGAAATCTTCAATTCCTATTGTTCTTTCCATAGTAGGTTTAAGATGAAAGCTATTCCCTAAGGGGGGAAGCCAAAAGTATTGACAAGAGCCAAGCCAAGGGAGGAGCCAGCTGGAGGTTTGGCATGAAGTAGTAAGTAGCTCTGCCCTCCAGTCAAGTACATACCACCTCCAACCACAGACTTGGATTTATTCTGGATGTATTTATATTTTGTTGTTGTAGTTTAGTCATTTTCAGACTTTGACCCCACTTGGGGTTTTCTTGGCAAATATACTGGAGTAGTTTGCCATTTCATTCTCCAGTTGCAAACAATGTTAAGTGACTTGCCCAGGATCATACAAGCAAGTGTCTACAGATGAGTCTTCCTGACTCCAAGTCATTCAAACCACGGCATCATCTAGATTTCCTAGGTCTACTCCATTCAAACCAAGGTCTTCCTGACTCCAGGCCCAATACACTATCCACTGTGCCACCATACTTGTATAAATCTGAAAAATTATGTGGCAAAATGAATAAAGCTCTGGCTCTGAAGTTAAAGAGGATCGGAATTTAAAAGTCCCTGACTGCCAAAAGCTTTACAAATATCTCTCTAGTGCTTGTTGCCCTCCTAATTTCACATACAGGTCTACAAATTGATATCAGCCTTGCACTATTTCAAGAAAAGGAAAAAGCCACCATCTTCAGCAGCTTCTCCTTTCAGAATCTGGCCTCTTTCAAGTCAAGTAAAATCCCACTGTTTGCAAGAAGCCTTTCCTAATTCTTCTTAAAGCCAGTGCCTTCCTCAGCAATTGCTTCTAATTTATCTAGTACATTTATCTTGTTTGTACACAGTTGTTTGTAGGTTGTCTACTCTTTTGGATTATGACTTCCTTGATGGTAGGGATTGTTTTTGCAATTCTTTACATTCCCAAATGCCTAGCATATTGGTGTTTAATAAATGTGTGCCACCAATATTATAAGCCATTCCACCTCCTAAAGAATTTAGTACTTCAACCATGGTTCTACACTTGAAGAATTCAATATACACACCTTTAATATTCCTTCAAATACCCTAGGTGGCATGGCAGATGGAGCCGGGAGTCAGAAAGACTCTAACTTCAAATCTGGCCTAGGATACTTACTAGCTGTGTAATTGTGGGCAAGTCACTTAACTGTTTGCCACCCTTTCTTCATCTGTAAGATGAATGGGAGAAGGAAATGATGAACTACTCCAGTATTGTATTTTAATAAAAACACAAGGTTTTGAAATTTTTGTTTGAGGAAAGATCTTCAAGGAAGATCCTAAATCCAGAGTATGACTATTGCAGAAAGATGCCAGAAAACCTACACTACATCAAGAAGATCCAGAACAAACTTTGGATGTGGTTGATTGAACTAAAGTTTGATCGAACGTTTATTGTAAATGTACACTTTTATGCCAAAGGGGACTGCCCCTAATCTGGCTTTTTGTCAATGTACCTAGCAAAACATTGGTTTTACTTTCTCTCTTTTCTACTTCTCCCTAACTATTTTAATTCCCTCTTAGAAATTGAATATTGTGTACATCTGTAGTTATATGCTTTAGAACTACAAGATGATTATGTTAAATGATCAATGGGGAGACTAGTCTCCAAATGATCATGGGGGGATCGTAAACTTTAAATTACTCCACCCTACTTAAACCTTACTTTAGGGGAAGATAAAGTTGTAATCTCCTGATTAAACAGTGAAGGTACTTAGTTCTCACCTTATAGTGAAGCTAGAACTTTAAGCTAAGTCTATTTTTAGCATCCTAATACAAAAAGGTGTTAAGTAACTATAAAGGTTAAATTAATCACAAAAAGGTCAAGTAACTAACAAAAGGTGAACTTAACAAGGAAGTGTGAAGTAACTCTAAAGATATAATCTAATCAAAAGAAGATGAAAACTAGGAATGGGCTTTTAAAGGAAGAGAAACAAGCGTGAAAGGTCTATATATTTGGCTCCCTTGCTGTCTCAGAGAGAAAATCTTGATTGAAAACACTCTCTTTCCCTTATTGGCAGTGGAGAGTTAGCTGAGAGGAGTTTGCTGAGCCTTTTGGCATTTTAGCATGACTACAAGCTATTGTCCAGTTCAGTGGTGAGTTTCTGGCTGAGTTTTTCTCCTTTATTTTCCAACTTTATCCTCTTAGAAGCCTCTAATCTTCTTCAGAGACCTAGAGACAGGGATTTTTAAAATTCCCCCTGGCACAGGCCAGGTGGGAAATCCTATGTCTCCTTCCTTCCCTCTCCTTAATTCCTTCCCTCTACATTAATTAAATTACCATAAAATACCAGACTGACTTGGGTATTTTATTTGGGATTTCCCCTGGCGATCAATTAAATCTAGATTTTAAGTCACAACTCTAAATTCATCTTTACAGTCTCTTTGCCAAGAGAACCGCAAATGGAGTCACAAAGAGTGGGACACTACTGAAAAATGACCAAATGACAACAACAAATGCCCTCACCTTCCAGTTCATCTTCTCCTTTTCAGCTCTCATGACCCACTCATAGCCATCCACAGGGATATCACCATGATTCATAACTGTAACATCTCCAAGATGACTGAACTCTTGAAATCCCTTTCTCTTATTATAATCTCCTTTCCTTTCATATTTCCCTCTGCCTTATTCCTCCTAAATCTATTCTTTGTACACCACCTCTACTCCTCCTTCATTCTTCCTAGTCTTCATAGACCAACACCCTTGCTCTGAACCACACTTTCTCATCTATTAAAACAAGGATAGTAATAACTAAAGTAACTAGGATCATGGTAGAACCTAAAATGAGAGAAGTTATATGAAGCATTTTTCCAACCTGAGTCACATTATATTTTGAGGGGAGGGAAGTACTATCAGATAAGGAAAGATTGAGAATAGATAAAGGGGAAGGTAGGAGAGAGAAAGAATATAGGACAAGGACAACAGAAGTTACTGCCCAGGGCTGGAAGAGAAAAAAAATTAAGGACACAGGTAAAAGAGGAGAGAAAAAATTGTCCAAAGCAGGAGTTCTGAACCTTCTTTGTATCATGGACTCCTTTTGATGGTCTGGTAAGGGAGGTCTGTGAACTCCCCTTCTCAAGAAGAATATTTTGAAATGTATAAAATAAAATACATAGAATTACAAAGGACACTGGATACAGAAATCAGAACATTTTTCAAACTCACTGACTGTGTCATTTAATAATTCCTAATATAAAGAGATTTTGAGAAATGGAGAGAAAAATGAATCTTATAGTGAATGGTCTCTATTTTCTTAGCAAAGAAAATAATCATCTAATGAAAAATTAGATATTAAGGGAGGAGAAAAAGACTGAAATAACTGCTGAGGCCAGTAGGATAGTCATGTAGGAAGAACACAAGTTTAATGATGAAGTTAAGCCATGAGGTGAGATTACAACTATATGGTATCAGCTGAGATTCAATAACATGATTCAGTTGCAGAAATTCCATTCTTCAGACTCTGACTACTATAACTGGCCATGGTGTTCAACTGTACATTATCCTCTCCCTTTGACTCCCTTTGCACTTTGTTCTACTGTCAATCAATCTTTAACCATAAAAAATCTTCATTCATTTGCTCTTCCAAGTTCCTGAACTCTGAAGGAAGTCATGCCACATTGCCAAATGGATTCACCACCACTTTATCAGTATTCTTTACTGGATTATCATCCAAGTCATTCCCCTTTAACACAAATTTTACGCAAAACTTTGTTCTAAGGCACTTTCTCTTCTATGTTTTAAGTACGTCATCAGCTCCCAATTAAAGTATAAAGGGGATTCTTCAATCTAGATACCCAGGGCTAATCCATCTCCTAAATCAATGTCCTAGTCATGTATCAGTTAGAGGAGATACTGCCCAATTGTCCAGGAAGCATATCAAACCTATTATGCCCAAGTCTTAAATCCAGTTTCTACACCAATCAAATATGCCAAACTATCTCTTTGTTTTCCCTTGTGATCTTCTATTGTATCCCAAGCCCTGAAAATTGGGGTTCACTTTCTCACAGCCTCATATAGTTTCTGACACATTGTAAGAGTTTAATAAATGTTTGTTGTCTGCTACTGAGTTTGGAGTTCTGAATTAATGCCAAGAAAATGGCCAAGTGAAGGGAACTTCAGATATACCTGCTCACTCCATTTTGTATCTCCATCCCTGTCTGATTTCAACTCCACTAAACAAGATGCCCCCAGTGTGCCCTGTGGTCTCCACAACCCTTCTCCCTTTCCGGCATCATTCTGTATGTCCTCTTCCCCTATTATACTGTAAGTTCCTTAAGGACAGGGACTATCTTTTTAACATTTGTAGCACAGTGGAGGAAGTGCTTAAAAGTAAATGTTTATTGAATTGAATTGAAACTGTTCAACTCCTCCCTTTCTCCAATTCTACTACCCAAACTTAAGACCATTTCATGCCAATTCCACTAATCTCTCTAATGATCTTCTTTTACTTCTCTCACATTAACTATTATGCTCTGAAAGGATTATGGCTATCTGATGGAACTTTGGTGGCATGTGCGTACAGGTCTTCCTTTGATCCAGTGACACTGGCTTTCTTGCTGTTCCTCAAACAAAACACTCCATTTCTCAACTCTGGGCATTTTCTCTGGCTGTCTTCCATGCCTGGAATCCTCTCTTTCCTCATTTCCCCCTCCTGGCCCTCCCTGGCTTCATTCATGTCCCAGTTAAAATCCCACCTTCTAAAATAAGTCTATCCCAATCCCTCTTAATCTAATTTTAAAAACAAGCCAAATATATATATGAGACGAGGAACAAGAACTGGATAAATAGAGTTCCCTAATGTAGGGCATTCCAGGATGAGGAAGTTTTCTACCAATTCAGGTCAATGACTTCTCTGAAATTTGGCTGGCTAGGGCACCGAGAGAAAATCACTTGGTTCTTGAATAACTACATGTAGAAATAATAAATGTTACTAGATGATAAAAAGTACAATGGCATACTTCTAACTACGGTTATGAGTTATTTATAGCTAGATCATGATGCAGCACTAGGAAGGGCAACTGGAAGAACTTGAGTTGGATCTGGGAAAATGAACCCAATTTGAAGGAGTGGAGAGAGTGAGAGGAGATCCCAGGTGGGGGTTACAGCATAAGTAAAGTAATATAGGTGGGGAATGAGATAGAAGAGTAGAAAGCCAGAAAATAGACCTTATTCACGAATAGAGCTGAAAGTGCCTATGCCAGTAACATCAATCATAGGGATAGATGGATATGAGAAAGACAGAGACAGAGAGAAATACAGAGAGAGATAAACAGAAAGAGAGACAGAGGTAGGCAGAGAGAAGGGAGGGGAGAGGGGACAGGAGAGTTTTAGAATGTAATTGTGTTTCATTCTTAATATTATCAGTGATTTATAGACCCAGAGGGGCAGATAGGTGATGCAGTAGATAGAAAGCCAGGCCTGGAGTCGGGAAGATCTTGGTTCAAATCCAGACTCAGACATTTACAAGCTGTGTGATCCTGGGCAAATTACTTAACCCTGTTTGCTTCAGTATCCTGATCTGTAAAATGAGCTCAAGAATGAAATGGCAAAGCATTCCAGGATCCTTGCCCAAAAAGCCATAAACAAAGAGCCACTACAACATAAGCATAGAACACTGAATGTGTCTTTCCTGATTTGAGGGGGCATCATTTATTTGAATATCTAACAATTTATTATATTACCATTTACCAATTTCTATAAAATCTAATGGTCAAGAAGGCAAAAAAAGTTAACCATGGGCTCTGAGAGTTAAATTTTACTTGAGGTTTTACTGTATTTGAGGGAAAGTTATTTAAAAGCAATAAAAGTTTAAAAAGTTTCTATATTTTCACATCAATGCTTCTCCCCGAAGCAGGAAAATCAGCCCATTATGTGGGCTTTTTTTTTTTTTGCTAAAAATTCTCATTTGAAATACCTGAAGATTTAACTTCACAGCACAACTCTTTGGTTTGGGGGTATTAATTTTACTTTTCATTAAAACTTTAGAGGGTTGAGTCTGTTGTTTGTTAAAAGTGGGAAAATAAACAGTGCAATGATGACAGGTACAAGAGAATGACAATCCAAAATTGATGATGTTTACTTGGGATAAAAACAGACAACCTGCTAACACATGAAAAATACCATTTGCTGCCTTGGATATTAAACCTCAAATGGAATTCCTTAGACTAAAATTAAAAAACCAAACCTTGGAGATAGGAATGTATCTATATTCTAAAACAGGCTTTAAAAACAGGTGAATCAGAGTGTAATTAAAATAAGTATATTATTCTATAAGAGACCAGACAGAAACATTAACAAGAAGAAATTAACAAAAGACTGAATGAGAAAACGGAACCCTATGTGCTCCTTCTATACCAAAGGGAGTAAGTAGATGCTTTCTTGGTTACATTTTTCTTATCTATAAAAGGAAGACAAAATTGTAATTTACTACTAAAATATTCTGGGATTTCTTTATTGCTGTTTAAGGTCCATAATGTAGGAATGCTTTTCAATAAAGACTGCCTAAAAACAAGGTTCCTGGGATAACTCAACCCCCTTAAATAGAATCTAAAATAGATATACTTCATATGGAATTCAGTACTACAGCTAATTGTGTTTGAATAGGAATCTTCAAAATTTCACAGGGATTTTCTAATCATTGACAAATAAGATATTCATAAGGTCTGTATAGAAAAAAATATAATGCAATTATAAGTCAAAAGTCAAAAAAGGCTTACAAAATGCATGAAAAATAAACAAAATGATTACCATTTTATAGCTTGAAAATATCTTTAAGAGTACAGGAAAACGAATGGAATGTATTTACTTCCAAGTTAAATTTGAAGGGAAAATCACAAGACAGATTGCGAATTTAAAATTAGATTCTGGTGGGAGGCCTTGGTTACAAACCTGTTCTTTCCCCACAGGAGGCTGAGCTTAGAGACAGCCAAAAAAGGGGGGAGCTAAGATTAAATGGAGATCGAGTTCTGGAAGTTATTGCTAAATTTTACAAACTGATGAACACAGTTTTTGGAAGACACATTCAAAAGGCTCCAAACAAGAACACAAGAGGTTAAATAGGATACTTAAAAAATAAATAAAAGGGGTCTTCCAGTCAAGATAGCTGCTTGAACACAGTCAGGCAGCTCAGAACCACAACTATTCCAGCAAACCCCTGAAACTTCCAACCGATCAAATAATGAAATTGTAACAGGGAATATCCCTTTACAAAATACAACGAAAAACTATACTAAGAGACTTCCAAGAGATGAGGATGATTAACAGTGCCAAATCCTGCAAGTAAACCAAGAATAATGAAGATTCAAGAAAAAGCTACTGGACACAACAATTAAGAAGCCATTGCTAATTTTGGAAAAAGCTGTTACACCAAAATAATAACTTTGGAAGACAAGTTTCAAAAGATTAAGAAGTAAAACAAGAGAAAGAAAGCAGAAGCAAGTAGAAGTTTTTCTGGGAAGTCTGTTGGAAGCAACAGGCAAAGATGAAATCATGTGAAGATGTTTAGCAAGGAGGGAGTCAATAAATAGGAAGAAATTGAAGATTAGTAAAAGATTGCAGAGGCAATCTGGCAGAGGAGACAAGAGTAGCGGAAATCAAGGGCACAACTATAGGGACCAGCCAACATATCAGAGTAGTAGTACAGCTGAGCTCTCCCCCACAACTACTCCACAAGAATCTTAAAAAAACAAATTGGACCAAGTTGATCAAAAAATCTCTCTTTTTTTTAAATTGCAGTGAGTCATTTTTCCAGCCCATCTCAGCAAAGGGAAAGAGAAAGAAAGGTCTCCAACAGTGGGAACCAAGTCTAGGCAGGAAGGTACCACAAATAACCTCACAATATGAAGGATTTCAGCATATAACAAAGGTTCCACACTGACACAAAAGAATCAGAACTTATGTAGAGAGCAAGAACAGGCACCAACTGGCAGGTTTCTCATTGACTACCCGGTTCTTGCTCATAGAGCTAGAGTGGACAAGAGACGACCTGAGCATCAGGGGAGAAGAGCAGGGGTTCAGGGCAAAGGAGGACTGTCCAAATTAGGCTGCATAGTATGAGGAACAAGGTCAGAAGCAAACAACAGTGGTAGGGGTCTGACACGAGGAGCATTCCAGGGTCTTACTTCTGGTCTCCAAGACAGTCTACACCTATAACAATAACCGGGTAAGGAATTGCAGACCAAGGATGAACATTCAATTGTCTCACTCTGAAAGTGCAGAATTTTCTAGGTATCTGATAATGCCTAACACTAGAAATAGTCTACTGGAAGTCTAACTAGAAGCAAGTCAAAAGGTGTTGCTTAGAACCAGATCCAGATGAGCAACTGACAAAGCTCAAGAGCAGTGCAAGTGACAATTAGACCACAATAGGAGCACAATAAGGCTGTGATGGATACCTTGAGTTGTCTTGAGGTTCTCTAAATACATTATACAAAAGCCCAAGAAAAGCAGCTGCATTTCTCAAGAGGGTACAAGTCCAGTCTAATAATTTACATTACAATTATGCAAAGTTGTATCACCTCACACCCACTAGATTGGCCAATAGAATAGAAAAGGGAAATTATATATATTGGTAGCAATGTGAGAAAACACTAAAGGTAGAGTTATGAAATGATCCAACCATTCTGGAGAGCTGGAGAGACGATGGCTATAAAACTATTTGTACACTTTCATCCAGCAATATGACAACTAGGACCACATTCCAAAGGGATCCAAAAATCTCTCTTTTTTTTGTGGTGGCAAAGAACTGAAAATTCTGAGGATGCCTATCAATTGGACAATACCTTAAATTGTGGAATACTACTGTAATATAAGAAATGATGAGCAGGATGACTAAAGAAAAACCTGGAAAGCCTTACAAGAACTGATGCAAAGTAGAGTGAACAGAATCAGGAGAACCTTATGCAAAGTAACAGAAATACTGTAAAATGATTAACTATGAATGGCTTAGCTATTCTCATTGCCACATACAGAGACGTATGGGGCCACATGCTGAAAAGGACTTTTTTTCTCGAAGTGACACACCACCAGACTTATGCTTGGTTTTTTAGCGAATTTTGAGATTCAAGCCCAAAAGTTTGCCCACCAAAAGGTCACTACTAGAGAAATCACATTAGATTGTGCCACAGTTTATCAGTCTCTGTGTACAATGTTCTCCTGGTTCTGCTCCTCTCACTCTGCATCACTTCCTGGAGGTCATTCCAGTTCACATGGAATTCCTCCACTTTATTATTCCTTTGAGCACAATAGTATTCCATCACCGACAGACACAACAATGTGTTCAGCCATTCCCCAATGGAAGGGCATCCCCTCATTTTCCAATTTTTGCCACCACGAGGAGCTCAGCTATGAATATTCTTGTACAAGTATTTTTCCTCATTATCTCTTTGGGGTACAAACCCAGCAGTGCTATGGCTGGATCAAAGGGCAGACAGTCTTTTATCGCCCTTTGGACATAGTTCCAAATTGCCCTCCAGAATGGTTGGATCAATTCACAACTCCACCAGAAGTGCATTAATGTCCCGACTTTGTCACATCCCCTCCAACATTTATTACTTCCCTTTGCTGTCATGTTAGCCAATCTGCTAAGTGTGAGGTGATACCTCAGAGTTTTGATTTGCATTTCCCTAATTATAAGAGATTTAAAACACTTTTTCATGTGTTTATTGATTGTTTTGGTTTCTTTATCTGAAAATTGCCTATTCATGTCTCTTGCCCATTTATCAATTGGAGAATGGCTTGATTTTTTTGTACAATTGATTTAACTACTTATAAATATGAGTAATTAGACCTTTATCAGAGGTTTTTGTTATAAAGATTTTTCCCCCAATTTGTTGCTTCCCTTCTAATTTTGGTTGTATTGGTTTTGTTTGTACAAAACCTTTTTAAAGTAACATAATCAAAATTATTTATTTTACATTTTGTAATTTTTTCTAATTCTTGCTTGGTCTTAAAATCTTTCCTTTCCCAAAGATCGGATATGTATTCTTTTCGTGTTCACCTAATTTGCTTATAGTTTCCTTCTTTATATCCAAGTCATTTACCCATTCTGAGTTTATCTTGATGCAGGCTGTGACATGTTGATCTAAACTTAATCTCTCCCACACTGTTTTTCAATTTTCCCAGCAGTTTTTGTCAAATAGTGGATTTTTGTCCCAAAATCTGAGATCTTTGGGTTTATCGTAGACTGTCTTGTTGAGGCCACTTACTCCAAGTCTATTCCATTGATCCTCCCTTCTCTCTCTTAGCCAATACCAAATTGTTTTGATGACCACTGCTTTATAGTATAGTTTGAGATCTGGGATTGCAAGTCCTCCTTCCCTCACTTTTTTTCCATGAATTCCCTGGATATCCTTGCTCTTTTGTTCTTCCAAATGAACTTTGTTATAATTTTTTTCTAACTCAGTAAAAAAGTTTCTTGGTGGTTTGATAGGTATGGCACTGAATAAGTAAATTAATTTGGCTAGGGTTGTCATTTTTATTATGTTACTTTATCCTACCCGTGAGCAATTAATGTTTTTCTGATTGTTTAGATCTAGTTTTAATTGTGTAGAAAGTGTTTTGCAGTTATGCTCATATAATTCCTGTGTTTGTCTCGGCAGATAGATTCCTAAGTATTTTATATTGTCTAGGGTGATTTTAAATGGAATTTCTCTTTCTAATTCTTGCTGCTGAGATGTGTTGGAAATATATAGAAATGTTGATGATATGTGTGGGTTTATTTTGCATCCTGCAACTTTGCTAAAGATGTTGATTATTTCGACTAGCTTTTTGGTTGATTCTCTAGGATTCTTTAAGTAGACCATCTGCAAAGAGTGATAGCTTGGTCTCCTCATTGCCTTTTTTAATACCTTCAATTTCTTTTTCTTCTCTAATTGCTACTGTTAGTGTTTCTAGTACAATGTTAAATAATAGAGGTGATAATGGGCATCCTTGTTTCACTCCTGATCTTATTGGGAAGGCTTCTAGTTTATTCCTATTGCAAATGATGTTGGCTGATGGTTTTAGATATATACTGTTTATTATTTTTAGGAAAGGCCCTTCTATTCCTATACTTTCTAGTGTTTTCGATAGGAATGGGTGTTGTATTTTGTCAAAGGCTTTTTCTGCATCTATTGAGATAATCATGTAATTTTTGTCATTTTGCTTGTTAATACGGTCAATTATGTGGATAGTTTTCCTAAAATTGAACCATCTTTGAATTCCTGGTATGAACCCTACCTGGTAATAGTGAATAACCCTTGTGATGACTTGCTGGAGTCTTTTTGCTAGTATCCTATTTAACATTTTTGCATCTCTATTCACTAAGGAGATTGGTCTATAGTTTTCCTTCTCTGTTTTTGCCCTGCCTGGTTTTGGAATCAATACCATATTTATGTTGTAAAGGAATTTGGTATTGATTGCTTCCAAAAAGAAGACCCCAAATAAAAACTTCAAGGAACATTATAGCTATACTCCAAAGCTTATATATATATACTAGGAAGTGAAGAGAAAAAAAGGAGAAGGGAAACTAACTTACATAATAGAGGTATATAATTAGAAAGCTATATTAAAAAAGGATGAAGGGATGAGTGGAATTATTAACACTGGAACCCCACATTTACCTGAACTAGTCAAAGGAGGAAAGAATACACAACAGAACCAGATGGAAAAATACATTTCACTCAACAGGGGGAAAAGAGGAAAGGGGGAAAAGGAAAGGTGGAAATAAGAGGGAGGGCAAGTTAGGAAAGAGATTAATCCTGAGCAAAACAGATTCCACCTAAGAAGGGGTATATGATGAAGATAGGTTTAAAAGGAAAGAAGGAAAGAAAGGACAAGAACCTGCCATTTGGATCTGGGAAAGGAAAAGAAAACAGGGCACAGAACAGAAGCAGACAGTATTAAACTCAAAGCACTGGTGCTGATGGCACTCATCTCACACTACTATCTTATCCTTTATAAAGCCAGAGGAACAGTCAAAGAGAAGGAAAAATACAAAATATAATGGAAGGAAATTATCATAACTATGAATGTAAATGGAATAATTTCACACAAAATGGAAGAGCAGAATGCAGAATCCAACAAGAACTTGTTTGCATAAAATAAACTTGAAAACTAAAGATTTAGAAGTTAAAATATGGGGCTGGACAATATTCAATTATGCTTCAGTTAAATTAGAAATGACAGGGGGGTAACAATCATGATTTCAAAGAAGGTAACAGCAAAAATAGACAATTAAAAGGAATAAACAAGGAAACCGCATTTTGCTGAAAGGTAACATAGGCAATGAAGCAATATGAATTTTAAACCTAAATGCATCAAATGGCATTACATCTAAATACTTATAGAAAAAGTTAATAGAATTATAAGAAGAAACAGACAGGATAATTATACTACTAAGGGGTCTCAGTTTACTCCTTTCAGACCTTGATAAACAACCAAGAAAGAAATTAAGTTCTTGAATAGTATTCTTAAAAAGTTAAATATGAAAGGAAGTATGTGTGTGTTTGTCTACAAGTATAGCATCTCAACAAAAATTGACCATGAATTAAGGTTATAAAAATCTAACAAAAGTGGAACTATTAGACATCTTTAACAGATACAATGCAAATAAAATTATGTTCAATAAAG
Organism: Monodelphis domestica; assembly: GCF_027887165.1. Classification (NCBI taxonomy): domain Eukaryota; kingdom Metazoa; phylum Chordata; class Mammalia; order Didelphimorphia; family Didelphidae; genus Monodelphis; species Monodelphis domestica. Next base: position 11,336,206 of record NC_077230.1, on the reverse strand, counting down.
GGATTCATCAGAAAATGTTGAGATGGTTTCATGAATTGAAAGCCAAGTCTAGAGAGAGGAGGTCCTAGATTCAAATCTAACCTCAAACACTTTTTAGCTATATGATTCTGGGCAAGTCATTTAATCCCTAGTACCTAGACCTTACTGCTCTTCTATCTTAGAACCAAAACACAGTATTGATTCTAAGACAGAAAGTAAGGGTTTAAATTAATATATGTAGTCAATTTCATAAGATAAATAACTATCTTAAAGAATAGATGGATCAGAGATCAAATCCTTGAAACAATTCATGAGAAGCAATAATGAGAAATCATAGCAAACTTTTGGGGATGCAGCCAAAGGGATCTTTAGGGGAAAATGTATCTCTCTAAACACTTTCATTAATAATGAAAGATAAGCAAATTGGGCAAATTAAAAATCTATCCAATAAATTCAACAACAAAAAAGAAATCTTGAAAATAAAAGAAGTTATTAATAAAACTGAAAACAGAAAAACCCACTAAGTTAATGTATGAAATTAGGAACTGTTTTAAAAAACAATAGATATAATATTAAATTATTTATAAATTATTTAATTATTAGAAAAACCCACTAAATTAATGTATGAAATTAGGAACTGTTTTAAAAAGCAATAAAATAGACATATCAGATTATTTAATTGTTTATAATATTAATTATTTAATATAATATTAGATTATTAGATTAGATAATTTAATATTAGATTATTTAATATGCTCTTAATCTTAATAAACATATTATTAATTATTTCATTATTATTTAAAAAGAGAACCAAATTACTAGTATCAAAAATGAGAAAGATGAAGAAGTAAGGAAAATTATTAGGAATTATTTCTTCCAATTATAGGTTCAAAAAACCGGTGATCTATATGAAAGAAGTAAATATTTACAAAAGCAGAAAATTTTCAGATAGAATAGGAACCAAAAGACTTACATAACTCAGTCTCAAGGGTGGGAAAACCCTGAATAAGCCATAAATAAGCTCCAAAAGATAAAAATCCAAACATCAGATAATTAATATGTGAATATTTTTAAACATTTAAATAACAATTCTATATACAATTTAAATAACAATACTATAAAAGCTGTTTGAAAAGTATGAAAAAGAAGCAGCTCTACAAAATTCCTATTATAATGCAAATTGCAGTCTTGATATTTTCTAAACCAATGAGAGTCAAAACCAAAAAAGAAACTGTAGTATGACGTACCTGATGAATAGTAATACAAAACTTTTAAGTAAAAAGCAAGGAGAATAAAATGAAAAGATTAGCTATAATGATCAATTTGGGGATTTATGAAATTAAGTTTCTTTGCCAAGAAAACCCCAAATGGGATAACAAAGAGTTGGCTACAATTTAAAAATGACTTAACAAAATTCAGGACCATACCAATCAAACTACCAAAAAATTATTTTATAGCTATAGAAAAAAAAATATATGTATATATATAAATTCATCTGGAAACAGAAGGCCAAAAATCGAGAGGGGAAAAAAAAAAGGAAAAAAGGGAGTCTAAGAGTATAAGATCTCTAATTTTAATGCAAAACAGTACTCAGATCACTTTGGTACTTGTTAATAAATAGAGAGGACAATCAATAAAATAGATCAACAGAATACAGAAGCAAATAAACACAGCAGCCTAGTACTTAATTAAGTCATTGAAGCAATAACAGAAGAAGAGGTGAAGGAGGAGATGGAAGAAGTAGTGGCAATGATGGTGGTAGTAAGAATAGTGGTAGTAGTTTGTATGGAGAGTAGTGGTAGTAATACTTAAAACGTATGTAGATTTTCTAAATTTATATGGGTTTGCAAAATGCTATATGTATGTTATCTTATTTGAGAATTACAACAACCTTGTCAAGTAAATTCTATTATTAGCCCCATTTTACAGATTTGGAAACTGAGAGAACTTAAAGGACTTGCCTGTGGTCAACACAGCAAGTAAATATCTGAGGTAAGATTTTAACTCGGGTCTTCTTAACTTCAAATGCAGCACTCTTAACCAGTGCTTTCCTACTAAACAAAAACTACTGGGAAAACTGGAAAGCAGGCTGGCAGTAACTAGCTAAAGACTAATATCTCACACTGTATACCAAGATAATTTTCAAAATGGTACATGGCTTTGACATAAAGAGGATATCATAAATGAATTAAAGGAGCAAGTAAGAAATTTCCTCTCGTGGAAAGAAGAGTTCATGACCAAACAAGGGATAAAGAGAATCACAGATGGTAAAATGGATAATTTAGATTAAAGAAAAATTGTAAATATTTGCACAAACAAAGCCAATGTAGCTAAAATTAAAAAGAAACAGGAACATGGGGGGAAATGTTTACAGTCATTTTCTCTGATAAAGATTTCATTTCTAATATAAATAGGGAATTGATTCAAATTTATAAGACTAAAAACCATTCTCATTCTTATTAGTTGACCAAATAACCAAATGATGAATGGTCAAAGATATGAGAATCACTATTTAGAGGAAGAAATCCAAGTTATCAATAGTCATATAAAATGCTATAAATCATCAGTAGAGAAATGCAAATTATAATACTTCTGACCTTCCACCTCATACCCATTAGACTGTCAATGCTGGCAAAAGGGAAATTTAAAATGTTGGAATGGCTGTGGGGAAATGGGTATATTAATGCACTGTTGGTAGAAATTCTGTCAAGCCAATGAAGTACTGAATGTGGTGCCTTGTTTACTTGTCTGATGGAGGCAAGGAGGAGAAATCATCTCCCTCAACTCCCCCAAACTGGGGTCTCTTCCATAAGGAGCTCAGAAGCTTTTCCTACTTTGAATGTTCCAGGACTTCGCTATTTAAAGCCCCCAGGAGTGTAATTAATTAGTATGCTCATCCAATAAACAGAAACTGTGGTGGAACTGCAATTGAATGGTCCAGCCATTCTGGGAACAATGCCCCCAAAGTTACTAAATCGTATATGCTCTTTGGCCCAGCATTCCTAGGGTCATTTGATCCATATTATGACTAAAGAGAACAAAGAAAGAGGGAAAGGACCCCATGTGCACACAGAATTGGAGCAGCTTTTGTTGTGGGACTAAGAATTGGAAACTAAAGGGGTACCTATCAACTGGAGACTAGCCAAGCAAGTTATGGTTATATGAACATGAAGAAATACCATTGTATTGTAAAGAACGATGAAGGGGAAAGTTTCAGAGAAACCTGGCAAGACTTGTATGAAGTGATGTACAGAGAAGTGAGCAAAACCAGGAGAACAAGGAGAGGTGGAAGAAAGAGAAGGTGGATTTTCATTGATTGAAAAAAAGAGAGAAAGACAACTACTTCTGCAAAGTCTGAGATTGAAGCAAAGGAGGAGAGAATGGAGGATGATGTCAAGGGGTTTTAAGATGTAGAATACAGGATAAGATGGACCTTAGAGCAAATTGTTTCTATCTTCTCACTGGAAAAATGAGGAGTTCCTTTGCTGTGAAGGAAGAGTGGAAGGGATAGAGTGAGCGGCTTGAGAAGAAAAAGTTTTGAAAAAAAAAAAACTTTAGAAATTTGGATTTAAATTTTTAACTGATTTTTTTTTATCTACCAAGATTTATTATAACAAAGTACTATTTTAAAGTACTATTAAAGCTACATTGTAAATGTCATCTTACACGAAGATGACAAAACAGAAGATATCTCTAAGAGTGTGCAATTCAGTCAAGGAAGAAGAGAAAAGAGCTCATTATCAACTATTACTATCAACTACCTCTTAGACAACTACCATTTTGGGACTGCTAAAGAGCCAATAACTGATGGGTCACTTCTCCAAAGCCTCTCTTTGTCCGAGCCAAATACAACACAACTTTCCCCTAATGACGAAATTTATGACCCACATACAGGCTCTTCAAAGACATATAACCTACCTTCTCAAAAGGCAATAATGGTGTCCAGCACAATTCTCCCCAAGAGAACTCTGGCATTTAGATGTATAAAACTGCAAATGATATCAAAATGAACAGCAGCTAGAACTTGAGTCTTTTTGCACCAGTCACTTGGTACTCCATAAATGTTTCATTAGAGTCTGTGAAAATATCCCAAAAACCTGGAGGGAGAGAAAGGAGATACAAAGATTTAGGTTAAAAAAAATATATATATATATATATACACACACACATATACACACATATTAAAAGGGCATTTCCTAATGAAAATATTTCCTTACCTTACACTCTTCACTCTGGGCAAAAACCAAATTAAAAGCTACTTTTATGTAGTGCTTCAAGGTCTACAAAGCACTTTTTGGAGGATCAAGTGAGGTAGGCATTATTATTAGCCCCACTTTATGAAGACAATTGATTCTCAGAGAGACTGTGGCTCTGTCAGAGAGCATCCAGGTCCTTTGAAGCACTTCATTCCTTCTCTAGAGACCCAAACCATCAGATTCTCTCATTTCTCAACAGATGCGCTTTTTTCAGTCCTCACAATAAAGAGTCACGTTTCTCTTGACAAAGCAGTAATAATACTCGTTACATTCCCGCAGGGTGCTATGTGGGAAGTACCTTGCTAGTACCTCTACTACGGAAAAGAAAAATGAAGGGACTTTGCGAAGTGGATCAAATAAGTGGATTCTCAGAAGGTGCCTTCTAACTCTTGAATTTTATCCTCAAGTCCCTATAATAATCAGTTCCCTGTTACATCCTTTATTTTCTTTTTTCTTCAAAAAAACTTTATATCTTTGCTAAAGTAAGGAAACAATTTGTCTCAATTCTTATTGGGCACTTGTCAGAAACACTTGTGGAAAAACTTGTGTGTGTTGAGAAATTTTAATTTTTTATATAAATATAGTCCAGGATTAACATGTTAAACATAGCCATGCTGTTTTGGTCATAGATGATGTTGACAGCTTTTCACCAAGGTGTTACCAGCAAAGATGAGTGTTAAGACTCTTCTGCCTTGGAACCAATACACAGTAGGTAGGGATTTTTCTTTTAAACCCTTACTTTCCACCTTGGAGTCAATACTGTGTATTGGCTCTAAGGCAGAAGAGTGGTAAGAGCTAGGCAATGGGGGGTCAAGTGACTTGCCCAGGGTGACACAACTGGGAAGTGTCTGAAGCCAGATTTGAACCTAGGACCTCCCATCTCTAGGCCTGGCTCTCAATCCTCTGAGCTACCCAGCTGCCCCCAGGAGGTAAGGATTTTTTTTAAATTCATGAACCTCTTTGGGTGGGGTGATATAGAGAAGGGCTTATTATTTTCTGGGTTAATTTTATATTCTTCTACTGTACTGGTTATTAATTATTTCCATTAAGTTTTTATTTGATTTTATAGATTTCTCCAAGTAAGACATCGTATCATCTGCAAAAGAAATTATAATTGTGTTTCCTATTTGCCTATGCTTATTCCTTCGATTTCTTTTACTTGCCTTATTGCTCTGGTTAGCATATCTAGAATTCTGTCAAGTAGTAGTCATGAAAAGGATAGCATCATTTTACCGGGGATAAGAGAAGGGAATAAGGCTCTACTAGTTTTATATTTCTAGCTAGAGGTGGGTGCATGCCCACTTAGACATGATATGTATCATTTAAAAATATTAACTCACAGTCCCGGAAAGCCCAAAGTACTATTCATTTAGTTCCTGTTCCACTGAAATTGCTATAATGTTGTTAGCTATGTCTCTAGAGAAACACAACACAACTACAAACATTAAAGGTTTGGTAAAATATTTTTGAAAAGGGATTTGTGTCTTAATTACTCAGTTACTGTACATTTTATTCAAATACATTTTATTGATGCCTTTTTATTTTTATATTACAGTAATTTCCCTCTACTGTCTATCTTCTAGATTTCACACTTTCCTTTATGACAGAAACATAGCTAAGCAAAAACACTGAAATCTTTCATTTAAAAAAAAATCTTTATCTTCTGTCTTAGAATCAATACTATCTATCAGTTCCAAGGCAGAAGAGCAGTAAGGTTATACAACTGGGGTTAAATGACTTGGCCAGGATCACACAGCTAGGAAGTATCTATGGCCAGTTTTGAACCCAGGTCCTCTTGACTCTAGACCTGGCATTCTATCCACTGAACTCCCTACCTGCCCCCAGAAATCTTATAGGACAATGTTCATCAACCATTCTGGATCGGAGCAACCACCTCCAACCTCACTTATCTTCACTTTCTCTCTAATACTTCCATTCCCATCAGCCACCATATTTGAACTTAATTACCAGCTCTATGCTGATGATTCTCAGATCGACAATCCTCCAATCTCCCATCTCCAAATTGCCTTTCAAAATCTCAAACTGGATGCCCAGTCGTCATGCTAAACCCAACATGTCCAAAATGAATTCTCTTTCCCCCTAAAGTCCCCCTTACTTCCTACCTTCCTTACTACACCATCCTCAGGCTTGTAACTTAGTTCTCAACCACAGCTCAAGGTCTCTCATCCCCCAAAGCCAAACTGTTGCCAATGCTTCTATGAGCATCTCTTGAATAGGACTCCTTCTCTCCTCCAGCACTGCCACTATTAGTGCACTCCCTCATCAGCCTCATCTCTATATTGCAATAGGAAGCTATTGGTTCTGCCTGCCTCAAGTGTCTTCCCCATTCAGCCCCTCCCCTCCACACATATTCATCAATCCAAACACTAGCTTCCTAGCTGTTCCTTCCACAAGACACTCCATCTCCCAACTCCCCCATGCGGGAGCTTTTCCTCTGGTTCATTTTCACCTCCTTCTTGGCTATAATGACAGCTTCCTTCAAGTCTTAGTTGAATGGAGCCCTTCCAGTCCTCAAGTGTATTATCTTCCTTCTGCGATTATTCCAATTCACATATATAAATCCATAGTAGTTTGCATGTTGCATTTTGTCACTCTGATGAACCTATGAGCTCCTTGAAAGCAGGGACTTGTTTTTTTATTTCCATGCTTATTATTTGGGGTATACAGTAGGCACTCAATTGATTACTTGATTTGCTGACAGGTGCAAATACAAAGAAGGCATCACAACCCCCCATAAAGCAGGGTCTAGGAAGTCTTTTCTCTCATCTCAGGTCCTCGCGCAGCTTGAATGTGTTGCTCAGATGGATTCCCAGAGTTTGCTTCCCTCTCGATGGCCAAGGCTAGGTCTCTTTAGTACATAGGCAGCTCACTTCTTTGCTCTGGTCAGCTCAATATCCCTTGAAGGGACTTCTTGTCTATCTGGAATGTGTGTCTCTATTCCATTAGCTGCGTCCTGAATTCCCTCTTTATTGAGATACAATAAAGTGCCTTCAGGCACTTCACCAAACTCTAGGGATGTAAAAAGAGGCAAAAGCCAGGCTCTGCTATCAGGATCTCAGAATGCAATGGGGGAGATAACTAACAAGCAAACAAACATATACAAATGACCTAAGTGTCAGTCCTGTCAGTGCTGGGTGCTTGGATCTCTGCTCCTTCAAGGGTGCCTTGAAAGAGTTTTCTCAAACCACAGAGCCTCAATATGCTGGAAAGGTGTCCAGCACCCAGCTGCTGACCACCAGGTTGGAGAGGACGAGGAGGAAGAAATCTTCTCCTCTCTCACCTCCCAAAGCCCCAGCATCGGGCACTTTTCCCCAAAGAGCTCCCAAACATTTACTACACTGAATTCCCCAGGACTGAGTCATTTAAAGCCCGCAGGAGTGTATTTGCTCATACAACAGATTAATTCGCTTTCTCAAGGGACTCCATTGTGTCTCAGAAGGCTCGGTTGTAATTCTGGAACTACTTGGTCATCTTATTAAAACTTCATCATCTGTGATGAAATCTAATGACAATATCAACCGGAAAGAAGGAGGAGAACAAAGTCCTCCCTCCTTCAGGAATTACAAATATACTCAAGTGATAGTTTGCATGGCTTGATTCAGCTACCATCCGGCTGGCTCGGAACCTCTCATTCTAGCCGCAAAGCCAAGAAGCCAGATTTTTTTAACCCACTGATCTTTTGAGGACCTTCAGAGACAGACTTCTAGAACCTGAAAATTACCAACAAGTACTTAAGGGAACAACCATCAAAGTGAGCTCCAAAGTTTAACTAGACTCATAGATGGGTACAAAAAAGAATTAAGGCAAAATGTCCTTAGCCAAACTGTTCATCTAATAATTAGAAAAATTAATCAGAACTAGGAGAAGTGGGCTTTTAAAAAAATCTGCACAGTAATAAGGTAAAACTGTTCAGGGAAAGGTCTTTACCTTTGTTTGACTTCAGTCAAACATTCCAACTATTCTCTGAGACAACCCACTGATATACCAAAACTGAAATAATAATAATAGCAGCTAACATTCATATAGCATCACACAGATGCCAGATGCTCTGCTAAGTGTTTTATAATTATTATCTCATTTGATCCTAATAACAACTCTTCAAGGTAGGTGCTGTTATTATCTCTATTTTACATAAAAGGAAACTGAGGCAAAACAGAAGTTAAGTGATTTACTCAGGGTCACTCAGTGTCTGACGTGGCATTTGAATTCAAATCTCTAGGGTCTCTAGTCACTGTACCACCTAGCTGCCAGAACTAAGAAAAATTACTAGAAGTAGACAAATTATTTTAGCAGCAATACTAAGAAAAATGAATATTAATAGAAAAATCACTTGCAGGCAGGCAGAAAATATGGTATCCTTTTGAATCTCCAGTTCTTTGCCCCTTTCCCTATATTACCCCATTCCGCTCCTTTCAGCCCTGCTATCTTATTTAACTTCTTAAACTAACCTTAGAAAATTTTCTACCAGTTCATCGACTGTTCAGCAGCTGTCAAAAACCAGGAAGCCCACATCGGAATGAAAGTACAGTAAGCGCCATTTTGTTGAAATAGACTTTCCATGCTAGCCGTCAAGGCAATTCTCATAAATTTTTGGCTACCCAACATATGGATCTAGCGGCATAAGTATCCCCCTTCCTGAATGCATCAGACAGAAAATGCACACATCGAGACACACACATATGTATCTATACCCCTTTTCTATAAAAGTCAGCAGTGAGAAAAACTGGGGTGCGGGGAGACACCTGAGGAAAAGACTTAATGGAGCATTATAAGATTGGATTGGGTTGATTAAGAGAAATAAATATATTCATCTCTGTATATATACACACAGCACCTATGTGGATGCCTAGCCAACAGTTAGGGGAAAAATAATCTTCCTGAGTTCAACTCTGGCTTCAGACACTTAGTTGCTGTGTGACCCTGAACAAGTCACTTAACCCTGTTTGCCTCATTTTCCTCTTCTGTAAAATAACATAGAAAAGGAAATGGTAAAAACACTCTAATATTACTGCTAAGAAAATTCCAAATGGGATCCTAGAGAGTCAGACACAACTGAAATGAATGAACAACAATACACCACCCACAAACAGTGATGTTTTGGGGCATATTTTCCGATGCATCTGTCATATATAAATATTTATACAATTTACTGCATTGCTGCCTTACAATTTTAATTTGTCATGGAATTTCTGTGACTGTCATACAATATCAGAATTCATATTACTCAACACTTATCTGCAAAAGGAGAGACTATTCTAGAAAAGCCTTCCAAGTTTCCTCTTCCCATTTCTGCAAAAGGGGATGAATTAAATCACACAGAAAAATTAAAAATGATGTTGACTATGAGTTAAGAACTGCCCAATTTGATTCACTTTGGTCACAGGAACAAGTCAAAGTCAGAAAGCACACTACATGAATTTACAAGTAGAAAAGAAGTCACCTCTACTCACATAGACTCTACCAATTTTAAAAAGAAGGTAAACAGGTGGACAAGTGTGAAATTAATTAATGCCACATTGAAGTTTAAGGGGGCAGCTAGGTAGCTCAGTGAATAGAGAGCCAGGCTTGGAGACTGGAGATCCTGGATTCAAATCTGACCTCAGATACTCCCTAGTTGTGTGACCCTGGGCAAATCACTTAACCTCCATTGCTTAGCCCTTACCACTCTTCTGCCTTAGAAGCAATACTGAATATCATTTCTGAGACAGAAAGGGTTTGTTTGTTTTTTTGTTAATTTAAGTTAGAATATAGTGAGTAATTGCATACTTCTTTTGGCTTTCTTTTTATTCTTTTTTTTAAAGGAATGTCTCAGAGGATAGAAAATAAGGGGAGGGAAATACTCAGAAATTAAAGTGAATTACTGTTTAAAGAAAAAAAAATTGGGCTTTTAAAGTGTCCTTTGAGAGGTGCCTGGTTAATGACTAACATGATAAAGAACTTCGATAATTAACAAATCCATTAGACAGTATCTTAATTTCAGTGCACAATTTTTAATTAAAAGTTCATCTACTTCCGCCTCTCATTACTTAATCTTTAAAAGCAACTTATGTTCTTTTCCTTGTTTTGGAAAAACAGCTTTTCTTTCTTTTTTTTGTTTTGTTTTCTTAGTTATTTTTTTTTTAATACAGCTTTTCCCTTTTTGCCATTTCAATTTTGGCATCACTTTCTTCTATGTGTTTGTTTTTGACTTTTTTTAATTTTCCAACAATCTGATAAATTACTTCTAATATAAGTCTCACAATATTGCCAGTGAAAGGCCAAATCAAGAAAGAATAACTGTGGAGTATTTCTATACTTCTATTATGAAAACTAATCACTTGTTAAAATAAAATAACTTTATTAAAGAAATCAGAAAGCACAAGCATTTTATTCACTGAAATTTCAAAAGCATATTTATAATATTACATATCCTAAAATCAAGGGTTAAGGTGATTAATCTGATACTTATTTTAAAAAAACAACCCAAAAGAGGAAATTATGTGCCAGAGATAGAACAACAGTATCTGTCTCCACAGGACAAGAAACAAAACAAAACCAGAGATTACCAATGAAGTCACTGTCTTGTGAATTAAGAATAAACAACACTGGGGGTAGCCAGGTGGCTCAGTGGACTGAAATCCAGACCTAGAGACAGGAGGTCCTAGGTTTAAATCTGGCCTAGCTGTATGACCCTGGGTAAGTCACTTAACCTCCATTCCCTAGCCCTGTGATGGCAAACCTATGACATGCATGTCAACACACTTGACACACATAGCCATTTTCGATGGCTTTTGATTGGATTTCTTCTATTCCCAGCTCTTGAAAAAAAGTGAGGATGAAAGGAAAGAATACATTTACAGGCAACTAATTCCATCCTTAAATTTGTAAAAGGCTCTACAAATTTAACATCTGCAAGTTTGAGCATTGCTCACTCCATAGCTAAGCATGGAAAAGCACTCAGTGAGGGAGAATTTATTAAAGAAACTCTCCTAAGATGTGCACCAGTTCTATTTCACAATAGGTGGAATAAAGATGGAATTGAGAGAATATCTGATTTACCACTCAGTAGAAAAAAAATCATAAAAGACTAAATAATAAGACTGAACACAAACATTCAGCAATTAAAGAGAGACATAAGTAATAAGTAATTATAAATATTTTTTATCTCTGATGAAACTACTGATGTCACGTCACATGCTCAGTTGGCCATTATTGGTCGATATTCTGATGGTCTCACAATGAGATTAGAGTTGATAAAGTTAGTATCAGTGCCAACAAGTACATCAGGAAGCGAAATATGTAAGGTTGTTATATGAACATTCCATAACCTAAGCATTGATATCTCTAAAGTTGTGTCAGTGACAACAGATGGGGCACCAAACATGGTGGGGAAAAAAGTTGGATTTGTCAAATTGTTTACAGAAGCTATTGGACATCCAATTGTGCCTTTTCGTTGTATTATACATCAGAAGGCCTTTTGTGCCAAGGCAGGATTCACCAACTTAAATGACTTAAATGTCAGTCGTTATAAAAATAGTTAATTTAATAGCGGCTTGCCCCCTTCACAAGCAAGAATTTTCTGCATTTTTACTGGAGGTTGATTCCACCTACAGTGGACTGCTAATGTACATTAACATAAGATGGTTGAGCCAAGGCAACTTGAGCACTTTGTGGAGTGCTTTAAAGAAATTAAGGTATTTCTTGAGGGTAAGGATCTGGGAAACTTTCCTCAGCTTAATGATGATAAGTGGGTCAACACCCTGATGTTTTTTACAGATCTCTCTGTTCATATTAATGAACTGAACTTAAAGTTACAAGGTTTTGGCAAAAGTATTGATGTTATGTTTGGATACATAAAAGCTTTTGAAAGTAAACAAAATTTTCAAGCGAGATGTAGAAACTAAAACTTATAAGTATTTTCCTCGAATAACAAAGTATTTTGGGAAGGCCAGTGCAATTGTACAAAATGAAATAGAAACCTTGCATATAAAGTACCAGCATGTTTTAGACTTGTTGCCTGATCAGTTCAGTGATAGAGTTAACCAATTTAGAAGCCTAGAACAGACCATGAAAATAATTAATGGTTTCCAGTGGATACAAATTGATATTTGGAGATACAACTTGCAGAATTTCAAGATAGCATCTGGGCCCAGGTGTTTGTCAACTTGAGGTCAAAGCTTGAGAATCTGGAAAGGTGCCGCTTGGAAAATCAAGGAGTGCCACTATGAAAAGGAACTTTGGAGTGCCTGGAACTGATTACCAGACACTTTTAGCACCCTGAAAAATATAGCAATGGCTTTACTCACAATTTTTCTCTCTACATACTTTGTAAGACCTTATTCTCAGCTTTAATCAAAAGCAACAAAAGAAACAGATTAACAGATGAAATTGATAGCACTTGCTTGGGCTTGAAGTGTACAAAATACCAATCTTCAATTGAAGATTTAGCCAATGAAATTCAGAAACAAAAAAGTCACTAATAGGCCGATTATTTAAAGAATCCCCCCTCGCCCTTACTTATCTTTGTTCACAGCACCCCACACAAGTTAAATAATATCAAGACCAACAAAGAAACCGACTGACAGATGAACAAAGACCTCACTAAGCAGGTAAGTTAATAATTAGTTTTTGGTTTATTAAATACAGTTATATGTTATAATTATACATTTTTGTCACTTAAACTATAAATATCACAAAATTATGATTTTTTTCCTCAAAGTGACATACCACTGAAGTTTTGCTTGGTTTTTTGATGAATTTTGACACACCAAGCTCAAAAGGTTGCCCATTATAGCCCTAGCCCTTCCTGTTCTTCTGCCTTCAAACCATTACACAATATTGATTCTAAGACAAAAGATAAGGTTTTTAAGGGGAGGAGGAAAGGGGAAAGAACAGAAATTACTAATCCTTAAGATCCTCAGAACCCCTATCCATCCATCTTCTGAGCCCTGACAGGGTATGATAAACCTGTGCTTTGTGACCCATTCAGTAATTTTTTGGCTGCTACAATCTCTGCTGTTACAGACTGTCCCTATGGTCAACTCTGACCAACCACATAGGAGAAAAAATGTATATGAGGAAATGAACATGCCTAGGGCAGTCTTAAAGCTGGCAGAAACAACACCCACTCTACCCTCCCAGAAGTCTACAAAACTAGAGCAGTAGACTTGCAATACCATGCCTGAAAGAAAGGAAACTGGCATCTGGCTGTAGCCAGGTTGTCTCCCCAAAGTTAAATGAGGCAGGGACTAAGAGCAGTTAAAAGGTAAAATAGTCAAAGTGGGAAGAGACTGAGAACTTTTGAGGTCTAGCCCCAAAAGTAAACCCCATCATTAAAATGGGAAGAAAATGAGTGACAAGGGAATATAAGGTGAAAAGATTAAAACTACTAAGGATCTCAGGAGGAAAAAAATTCAAATTAAAAACCTAAATCACCAGAGCCTAAACCAATAGGAAATACACTAAAATCACAAAGGAAGATGACTTACAAGCCAAACTAAAAGATAACAAATATCTCTAAATAAATGTCATGAGACAAAGGAAACAGAACCAACAAACCTTTAACCAACCTAATTTTTTTAAAGTGTCAAGTAAAATTATATCAACAAAATAGCAAATGCAATCACAAAACCAAAAGAAATCCTAATATGCAGTTAGATATTACTAAAACGAAGACCACAAAATACCAAAAGAACAGAATACCAAATATGGATTTTACATAGTCTAATCTCAGAAAAAGAAATTGAACTAATTGTAAAGGAATTCCTAAGGAAAAATACTCCTGGGTACTTACTGGTGGATTTATAGAAGAATTGTATCAAATTTTAAAATAATAATTAATACAAATAATTCACCAATAATTCTTAACAACTTAACAGCCATTCAACTAAAATCCCTTTTTGAGGCAAATAAATATAGTCCTAGAACCTAAACCAGGGAAGGATAAAACCTATCAAACAGATTACAATTTATGTCACAAATCAATCTTTATGAACAAGTTGCTTTTAATATTCACAGATAACTAAATGCATGTCAGGCCACTTCACATGCTCCCACCCACTCCCATCCAAATTCCAGTGGCTCCCGATTATCTCTAGGATCAAATATTGGCATTTGAAGCTCATTAAAATCTTTGCCTTTCTTTGTATCTAACACAGCAGAGTGTAAAAAGATATTTTTATTAGTAAAGAGACAAAAAAATACGACTAATGCTTGTTGATAATTTTCCCATGTTTCCAGTTTTCCTCCACATCACCCTTTGCTACTAAAATTCATCCACACAGTCCTCCTTGTTGCTCCACATAAATGAATCTCTATCTCCTGTCTCTGTGCTATTCCATTGGCCTTAAACATTCCCAATACGTGAAATGTTCTCCCTCTTTATGACACAGAGAGCTCCTTAAGAATCTGTGGTTTCTTCAAGACTCACTTCAATGCCCTCCCTCTTGTAGGAGTTGTTATCTTCTGTGGCCATTTTCATATATGTATTGTTTCCTTCATTAAGATAATTTCTCATCTGGCTTCTTTGGGACTTCTTTGAGTCTGATTTTGAGACTTATCACATGCAGCCCAGGAAGCCCATTACTGGGGATGGATAACCTCATCACTACCATATCTGCCTCTTGATTAGAGGATGAGGCCATGAACCCCAAACCTCCATATAAGGAGAGCTCAGCTCATATATTTCACTTCTTACCTGGTTGCACTACTACTCCAGAACTTCTCCCCCCATACCCACATGGCATGGCTCCCCCACATCTTTTCAGCTTCCTTTAATCTATGGTCCTTCCCCATTAGATTCCAAGCTTTCTGAACCAGGGACTGCCTTTTTTTTTCTCCATATTTGTATCTCCAGAGTTTAGCACTTAGCTTAATAAAAGTTTACTATTAATTAAACAGTTTAGCAGCTGAACTGTTAGATGCAAAATTGCCAGACCACCACAAGCTACCCAATTAAATTTTCTAATGTGTTCCAGGTCTAATCATTCTAAACACTTAGCCTTAACCTTTCTGCTCTGGATACGATTAAAAAAAATTTCTGATTTCCCTGGCATAAGGATCTTCCAAGAAGGAAACTCTTTATAAATGTAGTTGGGCACCTCCTTGGCAACTTACAACAGCCTTGGAGAGTTCCCTCGTCACGCAGCAGGTATGCATCAGAAGCAGCAAGCCCCACACCCCAATCTTCCTCCCTGGGAGCCTAACTTTCTATCAGCTATCACACTTGAGCTTATCACACGCTCCTGATTTTTTTCCATATCTTCTCATTCTTTTTTGCTTTTCAGATGCTTTTCCTAGCCAAATCTGATTTTAAAACTCCAGCAGCAGATTTTAAGAATAATTTTATAATCTGGCAATTACAGTCATTTCTCTTTCACAAATCCAAATCTCATGGAAAAACACCATAATTTAAGAAGGTAAAGCTACCTCCAACTAGTTTGGAAACTTTTCATTTATGATTATAAGCTTGGACTTACTTCCAAATATAATAAACTTCTCTAAAAGATTGAAGTGTTCCCAGAGAGGAAAGGGATTCAATATGAAAGTCACTGGTCTATACTGGCAACTCCAGGCAATCTTTAGCCCAAAAAAGACAATCTGATAGTTTCAGCCTCCCTCCCCAAAAAGAATTTAAATCCAAAGAACTTCTTAGTATTAAGAAAAGCGGTCTGAGGACATCCTATAAGAATATCCAACAGAGGGCACCCACTTAAGCACTCAATTGAGGGTTGATTTACAACAAATGATCTGTGATGAGAGACAGTATCTGAGATTCAGAAGACCCGAGTCCATAGCTTCCTCTCACACTTAATCAGACTCTGGCAAAGTCACTTAAGCTTCCAGCGGGTCGAGGAAACTCTCTAAAGTTGAAAGTTCCTGGGAAAAGACAGATTACTCATCAGGAAGTTCTCTACATCAAGGAAATCCCAGGTACAGCCCCGTCATCCTTGTCCCCAGTATCTATGACAGACTCTGGCCCCTCCAGGTTCAGAGACTTCTCTTAAGTAACCTACCTCTCTCTGCTCCTGCCAAGTGGCAAATGCAGCTCTCCTGTTCAGTTTTTTGTAAAAAAAAAAAAAAAAAAGCAAGCAGAGTAACAACAGGTTTCATTAATGTAAGAAGGAAGAGACGTGACCCTACCAAGAAGAACTTGGAGCACCCAGCAACCCTTACTTCCTCCTACCTTCCCTCTCTTCTGCCCTCTACAAGTCACATTTTCCTAGCACAGAGTGGGATGGCCATCTGATTAACCAGGTGACTGTACCACTTTGGGGAGAGGCCACAAACATGTGGCAGCTTGTATGACGAGTATGCCTATTAGTAAGGAGGGATGAGACTGTCTGGATCGTTGATGACAGAAGGAAAACATTTTAAAGTCTTGCAGGGAGACTCACCTGGAGGTGAGGGTGCCAAAACTGCCTGAGTGAGCGACTTAAACTTTGGGCACAAAGGAAGTATAATGATCAAAATATAAACAGTCGTGTGAAAAGGATATCTCTGCCAGAAGAAAAAAAACCCACCCACAATTTGTGGGTTTGCTGACATAAACATTCTAGGCAGACTGGTTTTAAGACTACTGAAAGATGACAAGTTACAACAAGCAAAATATCACATCAAAACTGAACTGGAGATCAGTAAACATATAGCTCTTTCTCACAGAATCATGTCAGAAAGAACTGAATCTGGACTTTGAAGCCTTTTCAAATAATATTCCAGGCAAGAATTTCTGTTCGTTCATTTCCATTCAATTCAATCATTTGGCAAACGGCTACTCTCTGTACAAGCGAGGGATCCCCAGTAATTGGGATCCATTTTATCCTCACCAATCAATTCTGCTGCAAAGTGGTGCTCTCGAGGGGTTCGGTTCTAACTGCTATGGCAGGTGGCCCTGGACCCCTTTCCTGAAGGCTTTTTTCTTTCTTCAATTAGGTCAGAATCCATATTACTACAATGATATTATTGGCACTTTGCTGGCCCCATGAGAAAGCTCCAAAGGGGTGCCATGAGCAAACACTGGCACTCATTGGCAAAGCAATATGAAGAAAAGAATGCCTTCTAAAAAGAGGGCTGCACCCCTGGCAGGTCACCCACAAACTTAGGGTGGGGGTGATGGATAACGCCAAGCACACTCAACTAAAAGAAGAAGACCAGAAAGTTAAATACATTTTTCTGAACCCTTTGATACACACTCACTCCAGAATTTGAATTAGAAGCATTCTCAATGGCTATCCATCCCAATCCATATATGATGCATGAAAGAAATCCCCGCCATTGGCTGCATCCTTAATCTCATACTCTACTTTCTTTTCCAGAGTACTGACCTCTTTCTTTCCTTTATCTATCTTCCCCCCTCCCATTCCTGCACTCAATACACACACCTTTCAATAGATCTCGCCATCCCTATTTTCATCGTATACTTTTTCTCCTTTTCTCAGTTAAACTACTTGAAAATTCTGTTGACAGAGAAGCCAGTAAAGATATAGCAAAATAGGAGAAAGCAAGGCAACCCTGATTCCCTGACAATGACACAAAGATCTTAGCCGTGATTAGAAATCTGAAGAAAAACATAGTAGGTCATTATTTCAACAGGAAATCACAAATGTGACCCATTGGCAAGTGACGAGGTCATCCCTGTCCTGTGTGGGTCAGGACCATGGAGTCAGAGCATAACAGGACAGCTAGGATGTGGGATTCAGCCCGCTAGTGATCAATAGAACCTAGATGCTGAAGTTCTTCAAGGAGGGGAGACAAATTTTAAACAGGAAAAAACAACAGGTATAAAGATTCAGCTTGTGGACATCAATGCTGCTCCACCCAAGAGAGGGGACCTTGATGCTAGACCCCAAGAACAGAAGAGGACCCCAGTTCTATCTCTCTAACCCAGCAGAGTTCTGAGTCAGACACTGTGTGAGAAACAGAACCGCAGACCTGTCACTTGGATCTCAGCAGCAAGACAACAGATAAGATGGTGCAGAAAAGCAAGACAGACATATGACATCACTTATCACATGTATATATGGCTATATGATTTGGGGTTTAGGCTTTAAAAGATGGCACTATAGCAAAAATGAATAACATGGAAATGGGTATCAAGTGACACCATTTGTACAACCCAGTGAAATTGCTTGTTGGCTCTGATGGGGAGGGGGGAGGGAAGATGGCAGGGAAAGAATGAATCATGGAAACATGGAAAAACATTTTAAAATTAAAAAAATTTTAAAGATAGTACAGGAACATATGAGACCAGGATGATTCTGCCAGACATGAGCCCCAACACCAAGTCCCAAAGCCAGACATTAGGCTGTAAAAATGAGGACACAAAAAAAAAGAATACCACAAGAAAGAGCTGTTATGGTGACAATGACACGGAAAACACAAACCAAAGAGAATAACTCCGAAATATCTTCAAACAAAGCTTGGTAGAAAAACACAATTTGCTCACGATTTCAGCTAGAATTCTTCGGGGGGAAATGATAGCACAGTCTTGTTTTTTATTTTTAAATTATAAATAAATTGAGAGCTGGGGAAGTAATTTTAAAAGACATGAAAGCTTTAGAGGAGAGACTTGGAAAGAGAATCGGTGGCTTTGCACAAGAGACACAAAACTTTAGCCAAGTAAGAAATTAATGAAAATTAAGATGCTCCAAACAGAACTTAGTGATTCTATGAGTTAAACAATATTAAAATAAAGTCAACAAAAGGTTGAAAAAATAGAGAACCTACTTCATATTGAAAACAAATGACAAAAAAACTGATTCAACAGAGATAATTTGAGAATCATTCAATTACCTCAAACCTATAACCAAAAAAACCCTCAAAAATTTGATATGTGAAGAAATCATGGCAGGAAACTACCCAAACATATTAGAATAAGATCGCAGGGAGAACAAAAAAATTTACTAACCCAGTCTGGAATGAAAACTGAAAATGAAAATTGCCAGGAACGACACAGCCAAAAGCCAGAGCTTACACTGCAAAGGAAGAATTCAAGTGGGGAAAACCTTGAGGCAGGGAGATCCTGCCTAGTGCAGTAACTGAGGCATGAGGTAGGTGGTAAGGGCTTGGTGGCAGTGACAAAAGAGAGAAGGGAGCATGCATAGGAGGTACCAGGTGTTTTATTTATGACTAATCTCTCCCTGAATCTACCCTCTCTTTTATTAACCCCCACCCCACTGCTAAGTTATCTTCCTAAAGAGAATTCTCTACTCAGTAAACTCTGGGATTCCCTACTACCCCCAGGGTCAAATATAAAATCTTTTGCTCCACTTTTTTAAAGCCTTCATACTCCCAGGCATGTTCCTACCTTTCTAGGCTTCTTAACAATTTATTCCTCTTCATACACTAGCCTCCTTGTCTCCTTGCAGTCCCTTGCACAGGACACTTCCATCCACTGATTCTGTGGTGCCTTTCCACTGGGTGTCCCGCATGCCTGATGTGCTCTCCCTCCTCATCCCTGCCTCCTCCAATATTTCCTAGGCAAATCACGTAATTTGTCTGCCTCAGTTTCCTCAATTGTAAAATGGGGATTATAGGAGCACCTACTATTGTGGTGCTGTTGTGGGGCTCAAAGGTGATAATATTTATAAAAAATGTGTATTACAGTGTCTGACACATAATAGGCAGTACATAAATGCTTTTTCCTTCCTTCCTTAACATTTCTAAGCTTCAGTTTTCTAGACAGTAAAATAATAAGATTGAATTCATTTGCTTCTAAAGTCCCTTCCAGATCTAAATCTATTATCCTATAATCCTCTCCAACTTCAAAGATCCCTGAATTTGTTCCTGCTTGTGGCCAGCCTTCTCTGCCTAGACAGATGATGATGCTTCTCTGACTAAGCAGATGATGTTTAGGAGCTCTCCTAGCTGCGAAATTCGCTTCCCCACCCCCACCCCCAATCCAATCTGGTGATGAGACACCTGGGAATTTAGTGAAACTGATGCTCAGATCATAGAAACATGGTCTCGTTAAGGAGAGCTCTATTCAGGACCATTCATCCTATCAAAACGGAGGGTTTCCTCTTTTTTGGAAACTAAAACAAGAGCTTCTCCTCAACCCCTCACCACCTGTAGTCCAACTAACCCACGTTTATCCTTTCTACTAAGAGTCTACGCATTCATGGCTCTCCAGCACCATTTTGTCTTTTCTTCAGAGCTAATTCAAGGAACTAATTTAGTCTCAACGGGTTACTCTTTTCACTGTAGGTAGCCCCTGGAGTTACCCATTGCTTTTCTATATTATTAAAGAGTCAAGAGAGCTCAAAGGTTAAACCTGGAGACGGAAGGGATGCCAAGGATAGATACTCTGTGAACTAAAGTAGTCTGAAATCAAGACATCAAGTAAATGAAGACAAATGGATTTTTGAAGAGAATAAATTCTGCTAAGTTCATTTTTAAAAAATCAACAATCCTACCAATTGGCTGTACCCCTTCATATATGCTAGATCTCAAATGACAAGGTAGAAATGGCAGATCATAGAAAAGGGAAAAAGGAGATGTTCAGTGAATAGTGAAGAAAGATGTCACGATACTAAGCTTTTCCAAGTATGAATCCCCTCTCCATTGTCCACATCTCCGAACACCCCACAAAAATGTGCACATTTGCTACCATATAATACTTCAAAAGCGTGTCAGGTCCTTAGATGAAAAGCACTACCCCAAAGCAAGTAATTGCTACTGTGTTGGTCCTTAGGGTGCCCCTTAAATCACTTCAGCGATGAATAACGAGATCACACCATGTTCCTTTCCTACTTTGCAGGGATGCTATTACATTTAATTTGACTTTGTGCTCTTTAAGTTTCAAGACTTTTAGGTGAAAAGAAGAATCATTAGAAGTTATGGCTTTGTTTAAAGGCACTTGTAAAAAATTAAAATGTGAATATAAGGCTATTTCTTGGGTTATAGACACTTTTAAAAAACATTTCTTTTAAAAATTGGCTTTCTTATCACTCTTTGCAGATGACATGATGGTCTACTTAAAGAATCCTAGAGATTCAACCAAAAAGCTAATTGAAATAATCAACAACTTTAGCAAAGTTGCAGAATACAAAATAAACCCACATAAGTCATCAGCTTTTCTATATATCTCCAACACAGCTCAGCAGCAAAAACTAGAAAGAGAAATCCCATTCAAAATCACCTTAGACAAAATAAAATACCTAGGAATCTATCTCCCAAGAGAAACACAGGATCTATATGAACACAACTATAAAACACTCTCCACACAACTAAAACTAGACTTGAGCAAATGGAAAAACATTAACTGCTCATGGATAGGAAGAGCCAATATAATAAAAATGACCATCCTACCCAAACTTATTTATCTATTTAGTGCCATACCCATTGAACTACCAAAATACTTCTTCACTGATTTAGAAAAAACCATAACAAAGTTCATTTGGAAGAACAAAAGATCAAGGATATCCAGGGAAATAATGAAAAAAACACATATGACGGGGGCCTTGCAGTCCCTGACCTTAAACTATATTACAAAGCAGCAGTCATCAAAACAATTTGGTACTGGCTAAGAGACAGAAAGGAAGATCAGTGGAATAGACTGGGGGAAAGCGACCTCAGCAAGACAGTATACGATAAACCCAAAGATCCCAGCTTTTGGGACAAAAATCCACTATTCGATAAAAACTGCTGGGAAAATTGGAAGACAGCGTGGGAGAGACTAGGAATAGATCAACACCTCACACCCTACACCAAGATAAATTCAAAATGGGTGAATGACTTAAACATAAAGAAGGAAACCATAAGTAAATTGGGTAAACACAGAATAGTATACATGTCAGACCTTTGGGAGGGGAAAGACTTTAAAACCAAGCAAGACATATTTATAAAGAGCTAAATCAATTGTACAAAAAATCAAGCCATTCCCCAATTGATAAATGGACAAGGGACATGGATAGGCAGTTTTCAGATAAAGAAATCAAAACTATTAATAAGCACATGAAGAAGTGTTCTAAATCTCTTATAATCAGAGAGATGCAAATCAAAACAACTCTGAGGTATCACCTCACACCCAGCAGATTGGCTAACATGACAGCAAAGGAAAGTAATGAATGCTGGAGGGGATGTGGCAAAGTAGGGACATTAATTCATTGCTGGTGGAGTTGTGAATTGATCCAACCACTCTGGAGGGCAATTTGGAACTATGCCCAAAGGGCGCTAAAAGACTGTTTGCCCAGCCATAGCACTGCTGGGTTTGTGCCCCAAAGAGATAATAAGGAAAAAGACTTGTACAAGAATATTCATAGCTGCACTCTTTGTGGTGGCCAAAAATTGGAAAATGAGGGGATGCCCTTTGATTGGGGAATGGCTGACCAAACTGTGGTATATGTTGGTGATGGAATACTATTGTGCTCAAAGGAATAATAAAGTGGAGGAGTTCCATGGAGACTGGAATGACCTCCAGGAAGTGATGCAGAGCGAGAGGAGCAGAACCAGGAGAACATTGTACACAGAGACCAATACACTGTGGTATAATCGAACATAATGGACTTCTCCATTAGTGGCGGTGTAATGTCACTGAACAATCTGCAGGGATCTAGGAGAAAAAACACTCTTCATAAGCAGAGGACAAACTGAGGGAGTAGAAACACCAAGGAAAAGCAACTGCCTGACTACAGCAGTTGAGGGGACATGACAGAGGAGAAACTCTAAAGGAAACCCTAATGCAAATATTAACATAGCAATGGGTTCGAATCAAGAACACATGTAATACCCAGTGGAATCACGCATTGGCTACGGGGGGGGGGGGGGGGGGGGGGGGGGAGGAAAAGAAAATGATCTTTGTCTTTAATGAATAATACTTGGAAATGATCAAATAAAATATTATAAAATTTAAAAAAAAATTGGCTTTCTCCAATGATATTGTTTCCTCACTCCTGCCAAAAAAAAAAAGCAAGTTAGCAGTAGATACACAGGGAAGATGTGTGTCAAATGTAAAGTTTGACTTCAAGCAAACAGTCATTTATCTGAGACAAGTACAATACTGATAAAGAAGTAGACAGTTTCTACTGTTACAAGAAATGATAAACGTTTCGGAACATTATACTATCTGAACTTTGTTCAGACATTCTTGAAGCGATCAGATTTATCGTTCCTTAACTTGGGCTTCTCTTTTTTCCCCTAATCTAGGCTAACTACCAAATCAGTTGTGGAAGCCTACAGCATTAAGACTTCCATTATATTATATAATATTAAGAAATAACATTTTAAAGCATCCTAGTCTGAAGTCCTTAGTTTTACTTGAATCAAAGCTCTAATCATTACACCTTGAATAGAAGATTTAATCCGTTTTAGGGAGGAGTCTTGATTCTCTGAAATTAATACACTTGGTCTCTAAAACCTATCTTATTTAATCCAATTAAGAGAAAGAAGTATCTCTTTGTTCCCCCTTGGATCAACCTGAAAGGGGATCCCTTAAAGGGAGTAATGGGTGACTGGTTTCAGGAAGACATTTCTCTAATAATTTCTAGTCGGTGATCCCATTTGAAGTTTTCTTGGCAAAGATAGAGTGGTTTGCTTTTTTTTTTCTCCAATTCATTTTATGAGGAAACTGAGGTAAACAGAATTAAGTGACTTGCCTATGGTCACATAGCTAGTGTCTGAGGCTAGCTATGAATTTACAAAAATGATCCTTCCTCACTCTGGCACTCTTCACTGTGCTACCTAGCTGCCCTCCTCTCCAATAATATTCTAGCATTAATATTACCATTTGCAATAGGGGCAATATTCTTTCAGGCTTGGCTTGGAGTAGGATAACTTCCTGAGGCACTACCCTACAGGTCAGGCCAGTCACTTTCCTTAAGTGGAATTGAGTCCCTCCTTGAAGCTTGATTTAATTGCCTGGCTCAAGAGGATAAGGATATCTGGTCCCAAACTCTAGCTCCTTCTCCAAGATAGAAGAACCTAGAATCAAAGGCATTATGAATATCAGGAAGCTGTGCAAAAGCAAATAAAGAGGGTATCCACTCTGAATATCTTTGCTTTATCTCTCCTCTGACATGACTAGGTAAACCCTCTAGTTTTTCATTATTGAATGACCTAGTTATCTACCAACAAATCTCATTTCCTACTATGGACAAATCACTAAAGCCTGGCCAGAGTAAGGTCCAACCTTTAATACTGATTTTTTTTTCTCTTAAGTAAATCTGGTAGATTTTGAAACTCCCCTTCCTTCTCAGTGACTTCAATTCCTGGTTCACAGTCTTTTTCTTCTCAACTCCTGCCCTCATCCTAGAGAACTTCTAGACAGACAGACAGACAGACAGAGACAGAAAGAGAGAGAGAGAGAAATAGAGAGAGAGAGAGAGAGAGAGAGAGAGAGAGAGAGAGAGAGAGAGACTCCTTTTAACACTCCAATGTTGCAGTTCCTCAACACACTAATTACATATGATCTATTCCTCTATCCCATTTTATCCTCAAAGGTGGTGATACACTTGGTCTTGTCATCACCCATAAATAAATCATTTCGACATTCATAAACTTTCAGTTTTTTATATGAACACAAAATCCACGTTGTTCCATTTCTCTCTCTGCCTTTACATCCCAGTTCTTCCTCCTCACCGTGACCTCCAATCCTTCCACTTCTCAGTTCTTTCCCAGGTTATCACCCCTGTCTAATCCATCCTTCAACAACCCTCACTTTGACCTGTCTGACCCCACTATCATCCCATATTTCTCCTCCCTTGTTTATGTGACTAAACTCCTTGGAATCATCTACAAAAAGGTCTTTCCCTTCCTTTTCTCTCACTCTCTTTTGACCAAATTATTCAACAGAAACTGCTCTCTCCAAAGTTACTGATAACAAAGTTAATGATCTCTGAATTGCCAAATCTGAAGACCTTTACTTAATTCTCAGCCTTCTTAATCTCTCAGCAAACTTTGACACTATTGATCACTCTCTTCAATAGTCTCTTCTCTCTAGATTTTCATGGCATTTTCCTCTTGTGGTTCCTCTACCTCTCTGATTGCTCCTTCTCAGCCTCCTTAGCTGAATCTTCACTGAAATCAGATCTGCTACCCTGGTGTTCTTCTTCAAATGGTAAACTCATCAACTCCTGGGCTTTCAATCATCATCTCTGTGCTAAAGATGATCAAATCTATTCCCTTGTTCACCTCCAGGCTTCCATTTCCAAATGCCAAATGGACATCTTAAACTCAGCATGTCCAAAGCTAAACTCATGATCTTTCACCAAAAACCCTCCCCTCTTTCTAACTTCCCTATTGAAAATACCACCATTCTCCCACCCATGCTTGAAAACCTAGAATTGTCATCCTCCACTCCTCACCATTTCATCAGCAATATCCAATCTGATGTTCTACCTTCCTAATACCTCTTATCTATTATGCTCCCTTCTCTCCTTTGTCACTGCTACCATCTTGGTACAAGTCATCACCTCTCCATTCCTCTACTGCAATAGGCTTCTGGTAGAACTCCTTGCCACAAGCCATTTCATAACTCCCAAGTCTGGACATTTTCAATGGCTGTTCTAAATGCCTGGAACTTTCCCCCTCTTTATATCTAACTCCTGACTTCCTTCCAAGTTGCAGCCAAAATTCCACCTTCTACAAATGGCTTTTTTTTCATCTTCCTTTAGTCTAATGTATGCCTTTTCTTCTGTTTGTACATAGATCTTTAGTGGATGTCTATCCCTTATTAGATGGTGATCTCCTTCAAAGCAACAACTGCAACTGGGTTTTGCCTTTCTTCGTATTATCAGCGCGGTTGCCTGACACATAATAAATGCTTGTTGACTTACTAGTTGCAAAGCTCTCTTACATATATTGTCTAAAGCACACAGTATAGTAAGTTTGTCTTCAACAGATTATTTTGGTTGACAATTAAGAATATGTTTACTGGGCATCTTCAAAATAGTTCCTTGGCTGTCTTTCACAATAAAGGCCAAGGGGAGAATTCTTAACCAAAGAAGGAACAGACACACTCCAGGAAAAGAAAGAGAAGTTCCATATACACCAAAATATTCAGAGCAGCACTCTGATATTTTCTGATAACAGAGAACTGGAAACAAAAAGTGATTGGGATGAGGCCAAACAAATTTTAGTATGTGGAACTGTGGAATATTTGTAATGCAGTAAACAATATTGACTATGAAGGATTCAACAAAGCCAGAAAAAAACAAGAAATGAACGAATGCAGAGTGAAATAGAGAACCAGGAAATAATATACACAATGTCAACAATGTACAAACAGTCCTAGACATAAAAATCAATTTAATTTAACCATTAAAGTAACTAAATTTGAAAAATCCTTAAATATTAGGAGGTTTTAAAGGATCAAATTTTAGTCATGTAAAGGAGCCTTAAAATGTTCTTGTAGCCCAGCTGTGTGACCTTGGGCAAGTCTCTTGACCCCCATTGCCTAGCCCTTACCACTCTTCTGCCTTGGAGCCAATACACAGTATTGACTCCAAGATGGAAGGTAAGGGTTTAAAAAAAAAATTTAAAATTAAAAAAATAAAAAAAAATGTTCTTGTAGGGGAAAGTAGAGATCTTATGGATGTGAAATGCTGCATAAATTGGTATACATGGTAAATTGGTTCCTTTGATTTATTTGGTTTCTCCCCTCCTCTTTATTCTTTGCCAAAAGGTATTTACTACTAAGTGAGGAAGAGGGCATGGATATATCCAGAAAAAAAGTGACATAAAAAAAGCCCTCATTATCCAAGAGAAGAGGTTTGGGGGAAAAGTAGCACAAAGTAAGTGCAAAGTGACTAACTAAAATATTTTATTCTACTTTAATGTTCTCCAGAGAACACTTAAAATTCTGAATTAAAACAAAATTGGAGTTTTCACACTTTGACTAAAAACCCCAGTGAAGACTGATCATAGTTTTAATTATAATTATAAATAGATTAGAGAATGTTTGCCATATAGAAATGTAAATAATGACTAGATAAAATGACATTTAAATTTTTAAAATGTATGTATCTTTTTAATATATAAACAGCAAAGGTCTAATGTAAAAAACAAATCAGCTAATCCTATCCTTGTCTAGAAGTGTGTGACTATGATCAAATATTAAAAAGAAAAACAAATTGATATTCTCACAAATTTGTTTTAGCATTCTCAGTGAAAACTGAACATTAGCCAGCAGAATTTGG
Source organism: Monodelphis domestica (assembly GCF_027887165.1). NCBI lineage: Eukaryota > Metazoa > Chordata > Mammalia > Didelphimorphia > Didelphidae > Monodelphis > Monodelphis domestica. The sequence continues at coordinate 11,308,839 of NC_077230.1, read as the reverse complement.
TGAACATTACCAAGGTCCTAAATTTTGGGTTCAAATACAATCAAAGATACATTTAAAAATTACAATGCAACCCACTTTTCAGAGACTTTGAATCTGTTTAATTAAAGTAGCATTGAAAAACATCCCCCTGAATCCTATTGAAAAGAAAAAAAATTCCTTGCAATAAATATACATAAACAAAACAAATTTCCTCATTGACCATGATCAAAAAATAAATGCCTCATTCTAAACCTAGAATCTAAGCAAAAATAACTGATTACATCAGAGGAAGAAATTTATGGCCTTTCCTTAGCAATGTCAATTTAATTCTCCATCACAGAATTTAAATATATCAGGTATTAATTTTTAAAATGTCAAAATGCCAACCTTTTGAACAACAGAGTATGTTTCAAAATTAAATATCTCTATGAAAAATCAAATCCATGACTACACAAGTTGCATAATGGTTCAGATCAGGAAGCCCAAATTTAGGGTTATGTTTACCTGAATTCAAGTTGGAGCAAACCCCCCCACATACATTCCAGAATCATTCCAGAAGAATGAGCGCAATGATCCCCCACTCAGTAATCCAAAATTGTTACAGAATAAATGCCCAGAGCTGCCATCTGTTCCTACCAAACTGTTGTTTGGTTGTTTTGTTTTTGTGTTTTTTTTCTTTTCAATTTAGGCATGAGAAGAATAGAACCAAGAAAGCAGAAAAAACCCTATTTTCATATTCTGATTCAGTAACATCTTAAAGTTATGCTTTACTGTGCAACAAAATAGTTATATGAAATATCATCACTGTCCCGTTTGGGGGGAAAGTTTTCCCACATAAAAATAATTCTTGATATTAACCCTTGCCAAAGCTTTCTCCTGTCAGTAAATACTTTAAACTTATTTCAATTATAGATTCAAGGAATCAAAGCTGAGGCTATTCTCTTTAAGAGATCCCTAGTATGTTTTTAACAGTCTAGAAACCAAATGAAAATTTTCTAGTTATTTTCTAATGAGTGAAAAATATCTTGTCACAATCAAGAAAACTGCCATTTTAGGTGAAAATCAGAATGTGGCTTTTTAAATTCATTTCCCCAATCTATTTTTTTTTTAAAGAAGCCGAGGGCTCTCTGCATTGGAAATTTTTAAAAAATACAGAAATTTCCAACATACAAATTTTATGTATTTTTTAAAAATTCAGATCCTTCAAACAATGTATGATGAAACAATACTGAAATTCAAAAATGGTTGGCTTTTTCTTGGGAGTTATAATGAACTGGTGTTTGACCTTAAATCAATCAAAAAGGAACTATTTTCTAGATCATATTCTAGAGGCTGGGGATACAAAGAGAAAAGAAGTATAGAGTCTGTAATTAAGGAGTTTAATTCTATCTGAGGAGTTCTGTACATGAAGAGGTAGATTCAAAACATGTAAGAGGAAATTTATGGGAAAAGAACAGGGAAGGGAAATAGAGGCATTAGCAGCTTTTAGGAACCAGGAAAAACCTTTGGGTCTTCCTCCAAGTTAATTTGCCTATTTTGTTGTAGTCATTAGAAATGATAAATTTACCAAATATCCTGCAGGTTACAGCTTAGGGTTTTACTCTGGAGGAAATCAAGGGATCCTCTTGATTGGTACTTGTTTCTGTGTTCAAATATAGATGGATGAATGGATGGATGGATGGATGGATAGATAGATAGATAGATAGATAGATAGATAGATAGATAGATATAGATATAGATAGACAGACAAAAAATAATAACTAACATTTCTACAGCACTAAATAGAGAGCTAGATGGGATAGACAGACGGACAGATAGATAGTCAGGTCAGTGCTAATCACTTTATGAATGTCTCATTTTACCCTGGAAGGCAAGTGCTATTTTTAAATCCATTTTTAAGCCCTTACTTTCTGTTTTAGTAACAATTCTAAGATAGAAGAGCAAGGGTTAGGGCCAGATTTGAACCAGGTATTCCCAACTCCTATCAGCCCCATTTTACAGATGAGTAAACTGAGATAAACAGGGTGTGGCTTGGCCAAGCTAGGCAACTGTCTGAAATCAAATGTGAACTAAAGACTTCCTGACTCCAGATCAAGAGTCATACTTTGATCCTTGGCTGCCCAAATAGAAACAATGGCATATCCAAAATAATTTCAATAAAAAAGCAATTTCAAGAAGGCAATTTGGAGAAATCAGAAAAAGTCTAGTTTAAGAAGCAAAATGCTTTGAAGTTACTAGAGAAAGGAGTCCAAAAAGAGTAGACCTTGAAACAATGAAAAAAATCTCAAATCAAGGGGGAACATTACAGACAGGAGCGTTACAGCATGAGCAAGAAGGCTAGAAATAGGGTTTGTTCAGGAACAGAAACTAGACCAGCCTGGCTGGAGCTGCACATATGGCCAAGGGGGTGATAATGAAGCTGATAATTATAATAGGCTGCTTTTACACAGCACATCGAGATAACAAATAGCTTTCTGTATCTTATCTCATTGATGTGACATAATGTATGACAGGCCAGATTCTGGCTAAACTACACAAGACAGGTAGAGGAGTTTTGTCTAATGAAGAGTCACTTAACAATCACGAGTCATAGAAGAACTGATTGACCAACACATATGCCTTCTACCTACCTAAGCCTCTAGCATTGTATCTGCTCAAATATCTCAGAATTGGAGAAATCTACTTTTAGACAACCCTAATTATGTCTTTATACTATTCAAATTCTCCATTGTCTAGCACACTTGAGACAATGTGGGCATAAAGAAACTAGGACTGTCAGAGGACTTGGGTTCAAAGTCCAACTCTAATATTTGCTAACATGGCTAATTTGTTCCTTTTTTTAAGTTGAAAACTTTTATTTAATTAAGAGTATTTTCCCATGGTTATATGATTCATGTTCTTTCCCTCCCTCCACCCCACCACCACCACTCTGTAGTAGATGCACAATTCTTCTGGGTTTTACTTGTGTCATTGATCAAGATCCATTTCCATAAAATTGTTAATTTGCATAAGTTATAACCTCCCTTTGAGTTTACCCACATGTAATTAACAGGCTGAGCTAAAAGACCTCTAAAGAGATCTTCCAGGCTTAGGCTATGAACCTTTATGGTACATGATACATTTTAAAAATAAAGAAACAAGGAGCAGCTTAGAAGTCCTGGGTTCAAACCAGGATGTAGACACCTCCTCACCGTATGACCATAGGGGAGTCATTTAAGCCCAATTGCCTAGTCCTTACCCCTCTTCTCCTTTGGAACCAATATTTAGTATTGATTCTAAAAAAAGAAGGTATGGGTAAGTTAAATGAGAATTCAAAGTAGGCACAGTAAGTATACTTAAGATGAGTAATGATTTCTTACATTTGACATGACATCCTTTATTTCAAAACACTTTCCTGGATGTTTTCATTTTAGTCTGACGAGCTGGTTAAGTAATTTTGGGAAAGTATCCTAACCATGTTACAAGAGAAAATGAGATTCTAGGAGATTAGTGTTTTACCCAATGTCACATTAGCTGGCTCAGCATCAAATGAAAGCATATTTACTATCATTTGGACCAGTAGTCTCCACACGTTTTTCTCTTACTACTATGAGTAAGAAACTTTTAAGCAAAATGACAGAATATATGTATATTTATTTATGCTATTCTGATAAGTCATCTGAAAGATTCTGCCAGCAGAGCATGAGTTCTGGCATATTGCACCATGTTGATGAAGCTTAGATTATAGCCTGCTATCGGAAAAAAATTTATTTCCAAGAATTAGCCTACTCAAGTATGGAAAGGCACATTACCCCACAGGATGACCAATTAGTAATGAATGTTTCTGGCCATGGCAAGGAATGAAACCAAGACAAATTCGATACAGACCTCCTTAATCCTTCCATTCGGCAGTTAAGAGTGGCAATAATGGGAGACAGTATCACATAGTTTTTAGATTGTCAATAAACACTAATTATCAAATTTTATTTTTCTTCTAATTAACAAACACTTACAGTCTTGTCACAAATAGGCATGGCCAAGCAAAATAGATTCTTTCATTGAACATGCCAAAAAACATGTCTCTTTCTGCACCTCGAGTCTATCACCTCTCTGTCACAAGGTAGACATCAAGAAATTTTAATCTAATCTCTAATTTAAGTAGTCTAATTATGAGCCTCTTGACCAACAAATAAGAGGACATGTTCTTGGGAGGTCCTGAATCATAGCAATCTTGACATCTTCATACGAATAAAATATTTTTAAAAAGAACAGTACAGCTAAACACAAAGATGGATCAGAGTCATTCCTTAGAGAAGCAAAGAAGGAAGTCAGCAAAGTACATTTTATTGTATACACAAAGGGAACAAGAAACATTATTTCATGGGGCTTTTGGTCATCACTCACCATATATTTTATTATTATAAAACTGTATTTTCAAACATACAACAATAGGAGGCAGCTAGTTGGCTTAGTGGATTGAGAGTCAGGTTTGGAGATGGGAGGTCTTCACTTCAAATCTGGCCTCAAACATTTCCCAGCTGGGTGACCTAGACAAGTCAGTTAACCCTCTTTGGCTAGCCCTTACTGCTTTCTGCTTTGGAATGGACAGTATTGATTCTAAGACAGAAGGTAAGGGCTTAGAAAAAAATACCACAGTTAAAGATAACTAGCTTGTGCCCCAACATTGATGAGAATAAAAATAGACTAATTCTACATAACACTTGATAAGGCTCTGGAAATTAAACTAACACGCATTGTAATACTTGGTGATATCAATGCCAAGATGGAAAAAATAAAGTGAGGAGAATAATATAAGAAAGCATAGCTACTGGCCTCAGACACTTCCCAGCTGGGTGACCCTGGGCAAGTCACTTAACCCCCATTGCCTAGCCCTTACCACTCTTCTGCCTTGGAGCCAATACACAGTATTGACTCCAAAAGGGAAGGGAAAGGGAAGGGGTAGGGGAAGGGGAAGGGGAAGGAGAAAGGAGGAAGGAAAAAAGAAAGAAAGAATAGCTATCAGCAAAAGAAATGAGAAGTCAAAGATTTTCAGTTCATAAGAAAGTCTCCCGTTTTTACATCAGGAATACATTTACTAAGAAAAGAATTGGTAAATGCTGGACATGAAGAATGCCAAGGGATAATGCAAAGAATTAAGTAGATTTTTTCTTGATGAAAAGGAAGTTTTCCCTAGGTGGAAATGCGTCAGCTATCTGCAGGCAAGCCATCAATTTATCAGATTAGAATGGACTGTTTAAAAACCAAAACTAACAATGAGGAAAAATATGGTGAAAACTTGATTTTGAACAATTAAACAAACAACAATGTGGAATGAATAATAGATATGACTTGGACACCAATTATACTGGCTTTATTCAAAAGTTAAACCAATATAAGCCAACTGAAACAATGAGACCAAAAGAACCCAGAAAATGCTGGAAAGAGCCAAAAAAGCAAATCTGTTTTACTTGACAAAAGTTAAGACCACATTAGACTATGAAAGTGTAAAACCTTATAAAGAAGGGTGACCTTATGATTATGAGTGGCAACATCTCATAAAGCAAAGCAATATAACAGGGCAAAATCATTTGAAAGAAAAGCTCAGCAAGGCATCCAATTAAGCAAAATAATGCAAAGAGTATTTAAGGAAAAAATGGCATGTGGACAACAAACAAGAAAATGGAAAAGATTTTTCTTTAAAAATCAGTGTTACATACTGTTTTCTCCATCTAATACAGTGGAACAAAGAGGGAGGGGGAAATAGCTCTAAAGAGAACAAAGATAAGAAAAGCAGCTGAGTAGACCAAGTGTATATAATGGAGACCCATGATGATGACAAAACAGCTATGAGAATAAATAACCAAGATATAGGGGGGGGGGGGAGGGAATGTAGGTACTATAAACATAGGAAAATATCTTAGAAGTTATTAATACATAAAAAAGATCAATAATGAGCAATATGTGCATGTGTAGCCCTATCCCATCTAAACAAAGCCATTATAAGAGTCGTCCACACCCCAAAGCATCCTCGCTGAGGCTGAAGAAGGGAAAACGCAGGCTTTCAACAAGTGCTATTCTATGATAAATTACATTATAGCCATTTCACGACTAACTAAAAGATATAGAGAATATAAAATTCCATAAGATTTCACTTTTTTACAAAAGCAGCTGAGAAAATCTGAGCAGTAGAGAAAAACATCTTTTCAAAAAGATCAAAAGGTTTCTCATCCATACATTATAATTATTTGAGATTCCCTAAAAGATAACAAAAATAACCCCATTCAATGCTTTTATCATAACATTAGGCAATCCAATACAGCTGAGGAAGTCTCCAGGTGTAACGACTTTTCGTGCCACTGGACCCAGGCTTCCAGCGTGGAGAGAGTGGGACTGTCTCTGTGCAACGACTTTTCCACTTAAATCTCCTTCACACACAAGTGTCTTCATGCACACTCATCTATACACCATAGATGAAAACACACAAAGACAATAGTCATCCTTGGTTACCGAGAGACTACTACCACCACCAGGCAAGGCTAAAAACAGGGAAATATAAATGTATCTAAGGGATTTGCCAGTATTATGAAGGACATCCATCTCAGTATCCAAACTGAAAAGGAATTCCCTGTGGATGATGAGAGCCCCTAGAAATGTTATTTTAAAAGGACACTGTGCAGATTGCACGGAGCCCCAGAGCATTGCTGGACCTTCTAGAAGGAATCTATAATTACTCAAAGGAACTGACCTTGCCCACTAACACCAGAAAGACTGAATGAATGAAAAATGTCTATTGCCCAGACCGCAACATGTATTTGGATGAACACACAAGTGTGTGCATATGTATGTAAAAATTAAATTTATATCTCAAATAATAAAATATTATAGTTTAGGAAGTTTATTAAATGATCACTAGAAATCAAGGAATAAAGAGGATACAACATAAAAATAAAAACCACGTGCCCGTGGCTGGTTAGCCATTTTCTAATTTCCCCACTTTACCACCATCACTGCTGATTCTACATCATGCCAAGAGAAGAAGTGCCTCAATACCCACGCCCTTTATCCTCTGTCTACAGGAAGTATGTAATGACAGGAAGTCAGTGGGCTCTTGGGATATGTAGTTCTTTTTTTAGGGTAACAGATTTTCAATTATATATGTGTGTATATGTATATATATGTATATATATATATATATATGTAATATACACCTATACACATGCATGCAAGCACACACACACAGAGTCCTCAAAATTCTTAGAGCAGTTTAAAGGTATTAAAGCTTAAAATTTCACTAAGACTTTTGAGGCTTGTAGATATGTATGTATGTGTATGTTTTGTGACTGTGTGTCTATATACATATAAATACATGTGTGCACGCACGTGTGTGTGTGTGTTTGGAAGATAGTACAGATGGACAACAAATTGCTTACAGAATTAAACTAAAGAATGAGCAGGCTGGATTGCCTGTGGGAAACTGAAAATCTGTCTTAATGAATTGGAGCTTCAGCAAAGCAAAGGCCTATGTTTTTATACCAACATTCTATCAGAGTTGCTACATAACAGGAGAACAGAGAATATAACATTCTCTGAAGAATTAAAAATGAATATCACACAGAATGAGAGATAAGAGCAGGCTGCAATATCAAACAAACCCCAAACCAAACATATTTGGAAGGCATTTAGCACTTTCCTGCCTTCCCAGGAACATTCCACTGATATGAAAGCCTCAATCATTTATCTTTTCCAGTATAATAATAATTAATAACAAGATTTAGTATTTATATGGCACCTACTATTGAAATGACCAATATTGACTCTTCTTATTGATCCTCTTTACAGTTCATTGGCTTTGGTTCTGGAATTGCTCTTTGTCTTTTAACTTAGTTCAGAGATTCAGCTGATTCAAAATGGGTTACTTTTAGAAACCCAGTTCTCTGTAATTACTGATCTATTCTTCCCTCAAGAAATTAGGTGACCTTGGGAACTGCGTGTGAATACAAGAGAGTTAAGCTAATTTCTTTATACCACCAAGCAATCCTTCAAGGATAACTGGTTTGCTGTCCAAAATGTCTGGACCATTATCTTGCAGGTAGACTCAAAAAATGAACATTTCTTAGTCATATAGAAGGGGGTGGGGGGGAGTCATTGCTAGCCCTTCCCACTTTCCCACCCCTTAAGTATGAAACCAATTATGCTATCTTCAACCCCATGATGATACCTACACTGTTAAGTTCTTTGTTCTGAACTCCCCAAGATCTATAAAAGATTCATTCAGGGTCACAGCTTACTGAGGAAGCTGAGAATCTATTTGTTGGTAGATTCTTACTTTACCAATAAATTGATGGTGCTTATAACTTTTTGCCTCAGTTTACTTTAACAGTTACTCTATGCATTTTACAATACCTCATTTGGTATCACAGCAACTCTGGGAGGTAATTGCTATGATTATACACTTCAGCATCCAGCAACTATATATACACAAAGCAAGCAACATACAGACAGGATAAATAGGAAATAATTCACTGAAGGAAGGCAGGATTCTCAAAGTAAATCAACATCATCTGCAAAAATCAGTCATTTTGTTTCTCTTTGTCTGTGGTTAATTCCTTCCATTTTTTTGTATCTTATTGCTAGAGGCAGTAAGAGATAATTCTTGCTTTACTACTGATCTTAACAAAAAGGCCAATATTTTATCCCCATTCTATATTATATTTAGTTACCACATTAAGGAAAGGTCCATTTATTCCAAAACATGTTTTGTTTTGTTTTTAACAGAAATGAACTTCATATTGTCAAAAGTTTTTCTGCATCTGGTTTTTCTTTCCATTATGAAATGGAATTTATGAACTTTGTCTATAATGATTAGATTAATTAGAAGAAATAATGGACTATTATTGTATGTTAAGATATAAGGCTGTTTGAAAATTCCCAGACCTGAAGGATGAAGTATAGTGAACCACACTCCAAATCTGGAATCATGGACAAATTAACTCTGTTCCTGGTAGGAGTGCCATTGTTCCTGGTAGAAATACATTTCTTTATTTGGAGTGGAGAATACAAAGGGAAGAGCTTTCAAGGAAAGAGGTGAGGATCCAGCAAGAAAGTAGCCCAAAACAAAATAAAAAAGATTATTGAGTCATTTTTTAAAATGAACAACAGATCACAGAATTAAAGTTCAAAAGGAAACACCAGCAAGATAGTACTGAAAAGAACATTTTGAATTGACATATATAGATGTAAATATGTGCACCTACACATGTGTATATATACATACATTCCTGTATGCACAGGCATGTACACAAAACGTTTAAAAAACTGAATGTAGTAGAGATTCATGGTTTCATATAAAATCCTGGTTTTCTGTACCACCTTTTTTAGTGTTCATTCAATTCCGAATTAAAAAATAAATAATTTGAACTGAGTTGATGAGTACACCCATAAAAGAAAAGGCCCTGGAAGACAGCATTTTTTAGTCTACAGAAACAAATACCTTTCCATAATCAACAAATAATATCAGAGGGTTCTCATATTCCCTATCACTTTCAATTATTTGTGAAATGATAGAGATTAAACCCATAATTGGCTATGGGTCACTTGTTCCTAATTTTCCCATTGAAGATGTTCTTGATTTGTATAAAGATAACTCTAATAAAGACTTTATGTATATGGAAGAAAAGATGTTCACATTGCTCATTATCAAGGTTCTCTCAGTGGCTTTTGAGAGGATAAGATCCAACATTTTTTTTCCTCAAATGAATACTGATCCCTCCACACCTTCATACCTCTATATGCACTTGATCCAATTCAGCTGCTTTTCCCATCTTTATAACCCTTCAAGTGCATGTGGAATTATAATATTAGCATCCTGGTGTGATGGTTCCACTGTCTTTGTTGGGGGCAGGGGAGGAGTGGACCCAGCAGTTTATAATGTTGATTTTTTAAAATCTTTTCCATTTTATTTGTTGTCCTCTTTCTATTTTCATCCTTAAATGCCCTTCAGATTACTTTGCTTAGTTGGCTGTGTTGCCAAGATTTTCTTTAAATTGATTTTACCCTCTACTGCTTTTCTCTGCTTTATAAGATGTTATTTCTCATAACTCTACATCATTTCTCTTCATAAGAATTTACAAATGACTTTACATTCTAACCTCATACTACTGCCTTTGGCATCCTTGTCTCTGTCTTTCTGGCACATAAGTCAGAAGTTTGCTAAGTGGTTTTCTGGGATCCTTTGGTCTTTCCTTGATGTGCCAACTAATTTACATTATTATAAATAACAATTTATAATAAGATTAACCAATAATTCACGTTATTGGTTAATCTTCTAAATAAAATTGCTATCCTCATTGACAATATCTCTTCTGCTTCAGTATCCATTTTTGATTGCCAATTGTTTAAATAGCTTAGGTTAAGTTAGTTCAATTGTCAATTGAACACCATATTTTATTCTCATTATTCCTTTTTTTACACTAATTCTGATCTTAGCTTTTATTAATAAATGGTCTAATTGTAAAAAAAAAACCAGATGATTCAAGGACAATTCCCATATTAATAAGTCTCTTTTTGTCTTTATAATATGATCTATTTCATTCTTTAGAGTTATTTGGCATTTGTATGTCTAGTGCCAACCTACCATGTCTCAAAGAGAGCACTCACAATAAAGGCATGAGGCTCCTGTGTAATAGACAAATCTTTGGCCACGGTCACTCCTTCCTTCGTAACCAGGTTTTCCCATATATTTCTCTACATCCTATTCCCACCTGTTTTATTAGTCATCAAGTATCAGAATGTATGATGATTTAATTTAGAGGGTCATATTGAGTTCTCTGTAAAATTTCGCTACCACTTCATTCTGAATAATTAATATTGGTGCAAATAATTTTCAAGATTTTTTTAAAAAATTGTCATTGGCACTGCAAAATATAATGACCATGGGCAGCTAGGTGGCTCGGTGGATAGAGAGCCCAGTCTGGAGATAGGAGGTCCTGAATTCATATCTGGCCTCAGATATTTCCTAGCAAGCCACTAAACCTCAATTGCCAAGTCCTTATTCTTCTGCCTTCAAATGGATACTTAGTATTGATGGAAAGGGAGGGCAGGGCAAGGGAGGAGAGGAAGAGACAGAGAGAGACAGAGAGGAGGGATAAAGAGATAGAAAGGAAAGGGGGGAAGAGACAGTACTCAAATATCCCATGCCCTGCTCATCTTCTGAAACTCTTGCCTACCTCCTCATCCCATTAGTCAGTTATGAAGAGCTACCCAGAGTGATACTTCCCTGATACAAGTGATCACTGCTCTATTCCTACCTTCTGTTTTAGAATCGAAAGCAAGTAAGGAACTGTCTGAAGTCATATTTGAACACAGGACATCCTGGTTCTCAGTCTCTGTATCCACTGGGCCATCTAGCTGCCCTTCTTTTTTTCTTTTCAATAGAATAATGTCACATACTGCTTGTCAAAAATATTTTCTCCTAGTTCCTCTCACTCAAAAATAGCCCACAGAAACTGCTGTCAGCTGGCACTACTGTTCTATCTCCTCTTTGACATGGCATCTCAAGAGAAGCAGACCAATTCTGGCCTGTAAATCGAGCCCACTCAAGGTCCCACCATAGCTGAGAAAGGCAGAGCACAAATGAAACCCAAGACAAGTCACATACTCGTTACCAAAAGAGCAGTTTTGATAATATACTCTTCCTTGTCATTCTCCTCCCCACTTTTAATCTTATACATTTTTCAGGATAGGCTCAAAGGTTTAACGTTCTGCCTCTGAAATATGGTAGCTTCATAGGAAAATCATTTAAGCTCACAGTACACCTCTGGGCAGCTCTGAAGCTCTAAGTTGCTAAACAAATGTCAAACAGAATTGATAGAGGGAACTTTCTTTTTAGGCATTCCCTCTACCAATGAAATCATAGATGTGAACCAAAAACTGATCACTGTCAGACAGTCAGTGCCTTGTCTAGTTTTGCTGAACTGCTTTTTTTCTTTCTTCTGAAATCTTTGTTACAAGGAATGGTTCATAAGGGAAAGGTGGAGGACATACTTGGAAATGAATGTAACGTAAAAGAGTAGAGGCTGATTTAAAAAAAAATATATATATATATATATATAGCATATACAGGCAATAGAGATGAACCAAAGTTGCCATTTTTTCTCCAGGGTGTTAAAAACCAAAAGCAGCTGGGGAAATGGGCACTAGGGAAAAGTCACTGGTAGTCAAACAATGGAAGGAATGCTGGGGAAATGAAGTTTTTAGTAACTCATTCATAGCCTGATAACCCACCTCCCAAGGACACACAAAGAATAAAATATCTGAGAAAGTTTTTCAGAGTATGTTGTATCAATTCAAAATTTAGTAGTTTATACCAGGACTGTCTATTATGCGTGGGTGTACTCACACACACAGAGTTCTCGTCTCTTGTGCCGGCTTTCTTGCCATAAGGAAGATAAAAAAAAATACAAATGAAATGAGAAGAGGAAGGGAATTATTGAATTTTAAATGAAGGGATAACAAAATGTTGAATGAAGGAACCACAAAAATGGACAAAATGAAATTAGGGCTATAGAAAAGTGGCCATCTGACTTACATTGACCACAAAAAGGAATAGAGAAATCTAAAAATGGAGCAAATGATTTCAACACTCAGAAAAGGAAAGAAAAAATAAGTGGAAAGAAAAAAAGGGTATTTCGTTTGATAAACACTTTAGCACTCAATAAGCTTTTTAGGGTTTTTTTGTTTTTGTTTTTTACTTAAAAGAATGCACAATGGCCTGGGACCCTTCCTAGCTATATCAACCTGGGCAAGTTACTTTACCCTCATTACCTAGTCTTTGCTGCTTTTCTGTCTTAGAACTGAAACTAGGACAGAAGACAAGAGTTTGGAAAAAAAAACCTTTTATAAACCTAATAATCTCTCCTCCACCTAATTTACCATATAAATGGAGACTTTCAGAGAATGAGTATTTTTCAAGTACAGTCCATCCTTACTGAAATGAACTTGAAGATTCTGGGCACCCTTGCAGTCCAAAATTAATCAGGGAAGATGGGGACACCCGCCTGACTGAAGATTTAACTCTAGGGAAAATACCCAAATAGCTTTCATTCAATATAGTTTTTGAAGGTCCTACTTCTAACATGCCCTCGGTAGATGGGGGCTGATGGCCTGAGACCTTTTATTCTGCAATCTTATTCCAAGGGCAGGCCCATATGCCCAAGATCACTCCTTATCTCCTTAATACCTAAACTTAAGGGGAAATATAACCCCAAAGTGCTATATATTCTTTTGTTCTGAGATCCAAGAAGAACTTCCCTACCTCCCCCCATCCTATTACCCTCTACTTCCCTTTTCAGTGAGATGTCCTACTACAACAATATCAATTTGAGATTATTAGGAAGGGGCTGGGGAACAGTTAGAATATTGAGACAAGGGGGTAGGTAGTAGGGTGGTAGAAGGGAAGTCATCAGTTCATCATCTCCTCGAGCAGCAGGATAGTCTAAGGCAGCATACATAAAAAGAGAAGCTCTTCTGCATTCTTGTTAGAATTTCTAAACAAAATAAAAAAACTCCCATAGTCATCATATGGAATTTGCTTTGCTATCAGTAGCATGAGATGAGCTGAAAATACCTATAAATCACATATGAAATCTTAAATAAATTTTAGAAAGAATTTCTCAAAACAATGACAGCAAGTATATAATAATATAATAAAACCCAAAGCTGAATTTTTGATAGACATAACTGAAAGAATATCTTTCAATAAAACAAAAATATTTTCTATGGCAGAGACAAATAAAGAAATAAATACAATAAGGACTTCCTCCTTAAAGGGGGCCAGTACTTTATTGTAAATGCCTTTTAAAACTAAAGCATTTTAAAAAGAATTATTAGGGGCAGTTAGGTGGCTCTGTGGATAGATAGCTAAACCTGGAAACAGGAGGTCCAGGTTGAATCTGACCTGAAACACTTCTCACCTGTGTGACCCTGGTCAAGGCACTTAACCCCAATTGCCTAGCCCTTCCCTCTCTTCTGCCTCAGAACCAATACTATTGATTCTAAGACAGAAAACAAAGATTTAAAAAAAAAAAAAAGGTGAGAGAGGCATATTACACTAAAAGTCAATTGTGATGATTGAGACACAAGAGGATAGCTCAAAATCCAATTATTGGCTAGAAAAATAAAATGTATTTAGGACTGGTGGGGAATAAATTAATAAGGATCTCATTAAAATGCCAATCATTATACAGTAATTTTTCCAACTCTATTGGAAATTATCAATTAATATACAAATATTAATATAAAAACACAATAATCATGTTTTCAATTAGCTCCATTAACAACTGAGGTCTAAACTATGAATAATTTCCCCCTTTATCTAAAGATTATGTTCCAATTAAACAGGTCTTTTCATTTTACAAAACTACCAAAAGGTCCAATTCAATAATGTTTTAATGTGAAGTCAATTGTAAAAGTACTTTTACTTGAGGGGCTTTTACAAGGGTAAAGGGTGAAGATGAGGTCTAGCCATATGCATGGATCATCGTAACATGCAATAAATATATTCATCCTACTGACCCAACAGACAGGTCTCAGGAGCTCTTTTGATAATTCTCTCGTTTCTAGCAACTGTGTGTGGTGACAGCGTAGCTACAAAATGAGACAACGAAAGCCCCCAAACTCCTGGGACCACCTGTAGTATCTAGGAAAGAAGACAAAGTAGCAGCCACAGGCAGTAAAATATGCAAAGCTCAAACTAAAGGCAGAGATGGCAGTGCAGGATGTTTTCTTTGCCTTCACTCAAGTTTATTCTCCAACTGCCAGACTGAATTTCCTCCGCAATCAGCTCCAAAGCTACTGCCCTGCATGCAAACTTCCATTTTTGCAAAAGTAGAATTAAGCAATCAAGGCTGAAGCAAAATCGCCACCCACACAACTGAATTGTTTCTAACGAGGAGCTTGGTTAATAGCTAGAGAAAATAAAGCCTCAATAGACGAGAACGGGAGGCGAACAGCCTTCTGTGACTTCATTTTTTTTTTCAGGAATCTGAGCACTCCACCGTGAGCTCTAAATCCAAACTTCAATCCTGCCGGCTCTAAAACAAGATCTTCCTAATGTCTCTTCGGATTTTTTTCCCAGCCCAGTTTGAGTAGAAGCTGTTCCCGGGGCTCGTTTTCCATAACAATAACCTGTAATTACTGAAATGAAGGACACAATCTTTAAGACGTACCGGGAGCCCATATACATTCTCCCTAGGAAGGCGAATGGGTTCACTACCCCGGAGGATGTATTCAAGGCTATGCCTCCTCACTCGCTACGGGCTGACCAAAAGCGAGGTGAAAACGCTCACGAGCCCAAACCCCACGATAGACCTCAGAAATCGCGATTAAATAGCATAGACTGAAAAGGAACTAAAGAAATTCTGGGAAGGAAGCTTCGGATGGTCCCGGCAGGCTCCTTAGGCAAATTCAGTTTCATCTCAATTCCCACAGTAGCCTGCTGCTCTCCCGGGTAACCCAAAGCCCCAGCGTCAGACTAGAAAGAAGTCCGGCGGGAGAATAAAGGCAGCTTACCCCCGATCTGCAAGAAGCACATTGTCCGACTCTGCCATCTCACAGGCTCTCTCCCAGCTAGTAACACAAATGAGGAAGCCCGAGCCTGCCTTCCACTCAGCTTCTGGCGGAGGGAGTGGGTGTAACTCATTAAGTTTCAGGCGAAGATGAATCTGGTCATTTGGGTGTGTTGGAAAGACTGTTTCTCTTCTCCACCCCCTCCCGCCTCCCGCCTCCCCGCCTTCTCCAGCAGTTTTCCCCTCAGGCATTCTCACCTAGGAGAGCTCGGGCTTCCTGAAGCCAGCGCCTCCAGCCTAGGTGCGACTCCCACCCGGGCTTATTTATACATTTTAGATGAACCCTACTTTCCCGAGGAGAGTGACAGTTACTGTCAAAAGTTCCGGCATGTGCCAGGCTTTGAGGGACTCACGAAGCGAGCGAGGCAGCTCGAGTTTGGTTTTGGGAATAAAAAGTTCGAAATGACTCGGGAGAAGGTCGGGTACTGTAGCTAGTCAATATAGGATCCTGCCGATAGATACGGACTCGGAGAAAAAACGAAGATCACGGATCTGTCTACAAACAGAATTAAAGGAAACCAACTAAACGAGATTGACTACTTAAGGAGTTAACAAAAGCTCTCAAAAAGGATTCCCAAATGGGAGGAAGGAAAGAAGCATTCATTTAACTTCTCCTAAGTGCTTTACAAATATCGTTGCATTTTATCCTCACAAGAACCCCGAGGTAGGCGCTATTATTATCCCCATTTTCCAGATTTTCAGGAAACTGAGACAGATAGGGGTTAAGTGACTTGCTCAGGGACACATAGCTAATATCTCTACCAACCCACCTAGCTACCTCTATATCCAGCACAGATATGAGATGAAAATCTCAAAAATGACTAGCCATCTCTTAATGCCTCACTTGGGGCCAATCAGATTTTAAGACCCTCTCATGCTGTTCCCTGGGAAACTACACCTAAGGGGGAGGGGGGGGGGGAAGGTACTGCATCAGAAACAGACACACCCTTCACTGAGGAAATCAGATAGATTAATAGAAAACGATCAGCTAATACCTCCTCTGAAGATCTCATTGTGAAGAGAAGTTGACTCTGTGTTTTCAAAGGCTATAGCAGTAGAGTACAAGTTCTAGCAAATCCCACTAAACAGGAAGGGGGAGAATGATCTTGGCAACATCGCGAACCCGGCTAAATTAGGAGAGGTTCATCACCAGATGAGGGAGGGAATGATTAATTTTTTGGCCTCCACAACTCACATACTTTCTATTAAGTCATGGAGACATTATCTGTATCTAAAGAGTACTTACTACAACAAAATCAAGGGATCTTTGACGCATTAAAGTGTCACAGCTGACAAACCAGCAGTTATGTAATACCTGCAAAACTAGTATATAATGGAAAGTACTTTCTTCAAAGAAGAACCACAAAAAAAAAAAGATGAGCTAATGTTAAATGATGGGCAGGTAGGTGGCACAGTGCAGAGAGTGTTTGGCATTCCTGAGTTCAAATCTGGCCTCAGATACTTGCTGTGTGACCCTGGGCAAGTCCCTTAATCCTATTTGCCTCAGTTTCCTCATCAATACAATGAGCTAGACAAGGAAATAGCAAACCACTTCAGTATCTTCTCCAAGAAAAGAATTGGCCATGCCCCTTCTCCCTACATCTTCCATGGAACTTTGAAGAAAGGATACTGGACCAGTGGCATCCAGCGGTAACCCAACAGATAAATGCAAACATAAAGAGACAAAAACTCAAGAAAGAAAGCAGCTGCAATCCACGTATCCCCTGGTAGCTGAGAAGAGTTGGACGATGGAGACCAGCAGAAGCTGGGAACACAGCTGTAGAACATCTAGGAAGGGAACGAGGGCTCTAGGAAGAGTGCATTTCCAGATCCTGTAGTACCAAAAATCATTAGCTACCTTTGCCACTCCTGTTAAACCTGGCTGTGCTTCACTTCCACCATCCAGGCATAAGCCCAGATGGTATAAGCTCAGACAGGGTATATGCTTGAAGGAGACTGTAGCCCAGCTTCCTGAGAGGGAGAGGAATGTATGGCATCTACTCTGCCTAGTCCATCTGCAGAAATGCAACCATGAAGGACAGTCTTCTGTTGAATTATTAATGGGAAGGAAATGGGTGTTAAGAGTACAGACCCACCTAAAATCCCAGATACTGACCAGCCTCTGAGGGCTCAATCTGCAAGTCCAAGTACCCTAGCTAGAAGGAACCCAAAGGGGATTTTACAGTAAAATTTTACATAAAAACTGTGGACATTTGAAATCTGGTCTCAACCAGTCTTGATAGACTGATTACATATTACTCTTTACCAACTACGGTCTAATCAAAGTGACTTATTTGATATTCCCTATTCATGATATCCCATCTTCAGCATCCTTATCTTTGAACAAACCATCCCCCCAGGCCTAGAATGTTCTCCCTCTCTTAGAAGTCCTCATTTTTAAAAGAGGAGCTCACATGCCTTGAGACCTTTTCATATCCCCTCCCCCAGCTGTTAGTCTGGCCTCTCCCAACCCTTAAAAATATTTTATATATGTTCTGGATTTCTTTTGTGTCTATTATCTGTGTGCATGGAGTATGCCTCCAAGGAAGCATGAATTCCTAAAATGTACGAACTCTTTTTCATGTTTGACATTGTATCCCCCAGTGCCTAGCACAATTCCTGTTACAAAATAGGCATTTAATAAATAATTGTGGAATTAAATTAAGTCATCAGAATGTAGTAGGGGGTTGGATTGGAGAACTTCCCACAGAGCTGGGCATGCACGCTTTGGCTGCATGGGGAGGAACACATTGTTCTAGACTGGAAAGGGAAGAAACCATACCAAAAAGGATTGTTGACTGAGCTGCCCACTCTGTGAGCCAAAGGAGTGAGGAGAAATGGCTTCTAGTCCCTTGTCTTTTAAAGCATACTCTTTGCTGGCACCCAACTAAGGCCAACGTTCCCTTGGATTTCCAAAATAAGAGGTGGAGATTGTCTCTCCTCCTGTTAAAGCAGCTGTACATACGTGCAAGGAAGAAAGAAAGTGTGTCTGCCTCGGTGATGCAGACCCTTGATCTAAGTCTGTAACTGCCTCTTCTGCTTGATGTTTCTTTCCCTGAGGACAGGTCACCGAAAGAAAGTTCTAATTGATGGCTCTCCCATCTTGGCAGTGACCGTTTAAGGCTGAAAAGGTGGTCATTTCTGAAAAGTAATTGCCAGTAAGAAGTACTGATTGCAACTCTGCAATTTCTCCACTGAGAAGAGAACAATTGTTGAGATTGTGCTGGAATAGGAAGGTCCAAGTTAGGGTGGGGGTGATTCGAAGACCCACCATAAGGCTGCTGCAGGGGGACCACACAATGAGAATTAAGTGAAATCTGTCGAGCAACCCCCAATGGTACTGCAAGTCTCTTCCAGAAAGGAAAAGAGAAGTGATATATTATAAATTATATTTGAAGGGCAAGTATGAATCTTTTGTGATAAGCCTTTTCTTCATTTTGTGGTAATAGATCTAGAAGTAACTGATATCTACCAATTAGTACACTAAGCAACATTTCCCTTTTTCCTACTTTTTGTTCCCCCCAAAAGAAGGGGGTAATAGAGGAGCAATATTAGAGTGATCTACTTTAGCTCTACAAAACCTACTTTTTTCTTCTCTCTCAAATCCTGACCACTGGGTCATGCCTTTTCTCTTCAGACCCCACCCTCTCATCTCCATGATCCTTGCTCCCAAGTTCCAAGTTGTATTTGCTTTTAACTCTTCCCTCCTCAGAAATGCCTCCCCATTAAGTCTGCCCCACCTTTCCCACCGGGCACGTGCTCTTTGGTTCGTTTTGCTATACCAAAATTGTGAATGTGCCTGTATATTCAGCTTTCTTTGGGCTGGTTCAGTTAAGAGAGAGGTTCATGTGGTCCAAGTTCCTCCATTCCTTCATGTTCATGTTCATGTTCATATTTTTTCTTTTTTCTTTTTAAAATAAATCCTTACCTTCTTTCTTAGAATGGATTCTCAGTATTGGTTTCAAGAGCCATAAGGGCTAGGTAACTGAGGTTAAGTGACTTGCCCTGGACAACACAGCTAGAAATTATTTGGGGCCAGATTTGAACCCAAAACCCTCATCACTAGGTCTAGAGCTCTATCCACTGAGCCACCTAGCTGCCTCTCCTACACTTTTCTTCTCACTAACAAAACTAAGAAAAACAGTAAAGTGTCATCCCAAGACTGCTGTTGTTGTTGAGTCATATTTGACTCTTTGTGACCCCCTGTGGGGTTTTCTTAGCAAAGATACCAGAGGGGTTTATTATTTCCTTCTCCAGCTCATTTTACAGATGAGGAAACAGAGGCAAACAGAATAAAGTGACTTGCTCATCATCACACAGCTAGTAAGTATCTGAGGCCAAATCTGACTTTAGGAGATGAGTCTTCCTGGCTCCAGGCCCAGCACTACCTGCCCTATTATGTGTGGTGCTGTTGAATCAAGAATAATACCAAGGCTTTGGCCCTGGGTGACAAGGAAGATAGAATTGCCCTCCACAGTCAAAAGAATGTTGGGAAGAAGTTTGAAAAGAAAGATGAGTTCTGTTTGGCCATGTTGAGTGGAGATGTCTATAGGACACTCAATTAAAGTTATCTAAAAGTAGCTGTTAATGTGAAACTAAAGCTCAGGAAAGAGATAGGAATGCATATTAGAATTGTGATTCACCTACATAGAGATGATAATTGAATCTATGGGAAGTGATAAGATTATCCGGGAGGATAGTATAGAGGCAAAAGAAGGAAAAGCCCTAGACAGAGTCTTGGAAGACACCCTACAGTTAGTTAGTGGATATGACAGGGATGAAAATCCAACAAAGGAGACTGAGAAGGAGAAGGCATGTAAGGGGGCGGGGGGAAGGGAGAGAGGGAGGGAGAGAAGGACAGAGGGAGAGACAGAGAGAGACAGACAGACAGAAACAGAGAGACAGAGACAGAGACAGAGACAGACAGACACAGAGAGACAGAGACAGAGAGACCAAAACCCCACAGAAAAGAGGGTATCCAAGAGGACAGAATGGTGAATAATATCAAATGCTGCAGAGAGATCAAGAAGCAAGAGTACTGCAGCCCCAGAGAGACAAGAAATGGCAGTGGGAAGCAAGGAGTATCTCCACTACCATGACCAGTGAGGTGGTAAGTAGAAGTCAAAATGCAATCAATATTGGAAAGGGTGGGCAATAAAGATGGAGCATCATCATGAAAGAGTCAGGACTTAATGAGTAGCAGAGGATGAAAAAAATGAGAAAAGAAACGTTCAAGATGAGAAGAGGGTTAATTATGGGCAGGCATTCCAGGAAGCACAGTGAAAGAGGAGGGAAGATCAGGAAAGAGATATAATATTGCTGAGAGGGACTAGCATGTAGAGGTGGGAAATGGAGTCTATTCCTTGGCATCAGAGGGTTCACAGTCACTGGGATAGCAAACAGAAAGAGGATGCAAGTAGAAGAGTGAAGAATAAATTTCCTCTCCTTTCTATTGGTAGCTGTCAAGTCTTATGTAATCCTGTCTGTCATTCCTTGGTAATTGAAAGCTTTCTTCTGGGTGGTTTGCTACATTTTTTCTTTAACTCTGGATTTTGGCTATTAAATTTCTGAACGCTTTCATCTTGGAGTTTCTTTCAGGAGATGATTAGTGAATGCTTTCTATTTTTACTCTGCTTTCTAATTCTAATAAAACAGGAGTTTTATTTATTATTTATTGAAACATGGAAGGGAAAGGAGGAAGTAAGTATTTATTAAGCATCTATGTGCCAGGCTAAGCATGGTAGGTAGGTAGGTAGGTAGGTAGATAGACAGACAGACAGACGCGCGCACAGACACACACACACACTCTCATTTGATCCTTACAACCCTGGGACGTAGCTGCTATTATTTTCCCCATTTTTCAGGTAGGCAAATTGAACCAGAGAAGTTAAGTGACTTTCCTGGCTCTCATAGCTATAAACATCAAGGCCACATTTGAATTCAGGTTCAACCCTGAATTCCATTCACTTCACCTAGCTGGCTCTTGCTTTCTGGTAGAATATCTCTGCTCCCTTGGTCTATGTTCCAAGTCAGTGGCTTCTGATCAGAAAAACCTACTTTTTTAGTGTTTTGATTTTGTTCTAATATTTTCCCCATGAAATCTCTGAATTCTGTTTGGCCCCATTCTAACTTTCATTGTCTACTACTTGAATAATGTTTATCACTTTTTGTCCCCAGATACTTATTCTTATTTTGATTCTTTCTTCCCTTAGCCCTCATTGCATGTATAATTCCATTTTCTATCTTGTTTCTTTTTTTCTAGGTATTCTGTGAATAGTGGTATTTTGGGAGTCTTGTCTGAGCTCTCCAGTCCCCCTGTTCCCAGGAACAGCAATGGAGGCTTTAGCTATCACTGACATGTGTTTGATCATCATTGACAAATTTTTGACTTGTTTGTCTGCCCTCGTGCTAGCTCTTCTGGTGGCCTATTTTCTGGCTTCTGGCTGTGCACGGTTAGTCCTGGGCTAGATGAAGGTAATTACTGAAGATTTCCTTTGATTTTCTTTAGTGTTACTTAGTCTGGTATGGAATAATTTTTTTAGAGGGACCCTATTAATCCTTTTTTGGAAAACCCTAAAAAGAAGTCATATACAAACTTTACTTAGATTTTTCCTAAGATGGTAGTGGCACGGAGATATACTTATAAAGCAATTAGCACAGAGTCAGGCACATATGGTTGTGGGTTCTAGACAATGCTCTAAAAAAAAGACTAAATTTCAGGAGAAGTGGCAAGCTCCTGGTTCGGTTTACCAGAACACATAAATTTTAAGGGAGACAGTACAGAGCTAAAGTGAAATATAAAATTACTGACCAATAGTCCTGCAAATTGCTTCATGTTTTTGTTGTCATTCAGTTCCATCATTTCAGTCATGCCCAACTCTTCATGACCCCATTTGGGGTTTTCTTGGCAAAGACACTGGAATGGTTTGCCATTTCCTTCTTTAGCTCATTTTACAGATGAGGAAATTGAGGCAAATAAGGTTAATTAACTAACTTCTCCAGGGTCAGATAGCTAGTGTCTCAAGTAAGATTTGAACTCATGATGATGAGTCTTTCTGACTCCAGGTCCAGCACTCTATCCATTCACTCTACTCCTAGGGAATGCAACCTTTTTTTTATACTTCTAATCAATACTGTATCTTCCTTCCCACCAGTCCCCAGCACCACAATACTGGTTCCATATATTCTCATCTATCCTCAAGCCCCCTTCCTGACCCCTTTCAGCTATGGACTTTTTCTTATACTTCATTAAAAAACTGAGGCATTCATCAAGAGATTTCTCTTCTCTCCTCTCTCTTATCTCATATTACTCAGACATCTTCCCGCACTATCTTCTTAGAGGCAAGCCTTCCTCCTTGCCAAGACAAACCCCTCAACATGCACCTCTGACCCCATCTCCTCCTTTCCTCTAATCTTCGATCTATCTCCTGACTCTGTCCCTGCTTCTATAAACACAGGTCTTCCCACCATCCTTAAAAACACCCTGATTAGATCTGACCATCTCTGACCATCCTATTTCTTTCTTCCTCTGAGACTGTGAATCCCAGGTTTTTAAAGAAGACTGATGTCGTCGTCATGATGAGTGTTGAGACAAATCTTGACTGGTCTGTGCACTGGATGTTTAGGAAGGCAGAGTTGTGCAGAATCATCTGTCTCACTTTCTCTTCCAGAATCACTGAAGTCCAGTGGCAAGGCAAAGGTCAGGATGACTGGCAATGGCCCAAGATGCAGTAGATGATCTTGGCATCTTCAATGTCTAACAAATCTCTAAGCAATCCACACTGCCTGCCTCGGTCATCTTGCTCTTGTCTGCCTATTCTTCTGAATGACTTAATTCACTTAGAAAACAATTTATACCAGATGTCTCCACTTCCTTGACTTTTTCCTTCCAAATTCTCTGCGATCTGACTTCCAAACTCATCACTTGACAGAAACGGTTCTCCAAGTAGCTGGTGATTTCTTAAATGTCCAATCTAATATGCTTTTCTTGATCTTCGCTCTTCTTGTCTTCTTTGTAGCCTTTGACACAGATCATTCTCCTCTCATGAGTACTCTTTTTTCTCTAGGTTTTCATGTCAATGGTTTCTCTTGGTTTCACCCCTGCCTATCTGACTGTTCTTTTTCAGACTCTTCTGCTAGATCTTCACCCATGTTGGAGACAGCTGGATAACTGAAGTTCTCTCATTACTATTCTAAAGGAATAGTGCCTGAGAACCCAAGACAAAATCAAAGAAAAATGCTCAACAATGGAAAAGATGCTACATTTACAGTAAAAAAAAAAATTTTTTTAACTACACCAGAGGGTCCCTTTGTGAAGTGCAACACAGTCCTTTGAGTAAATGAAAAAGAAAGCAACAGAAAGGGAGAAAAAATAAAATCTCTGTGTCCTTTAACAATCAGTTCTCTGAGTTCTAAAAGGAGATTCCAAAGGGGAACCCAACACCTGATGGGATAAGAAGACACAAGGAGCTGAAAGAGGTCACAGGGATCTCTGAGAGAAGCACAGAATGAGAAGGAACTACAAAGAAAGGACTAGGCTAAGGCTGCTTGGGCCAGCTCCCAAGGACACTGGGCAGGAAGAGCAGGGCAGGAGGGAGGTAAGGGAATCCTAAAAAGAGATAGAGATCTGAGACTGAGCCCTTTTGCCAGAGGCTCAGAGTCAAAAAAAAGAGTATTTACAGCAGAAAATGTCTTTGGACAATAGGCCAGTAGTATGGTGAAGGGCAAAGAGGAGTGGCTGAACAGCACTGATCCCCATACCGTCCCTTTTTGAATGTTATTGATTACTATTAATAGGGGCAGCTAAGCCCCTCCGTAGCTAGAGAGCCAGACCTGGAGACAGGAAAAATCAGTCCTCAGACCCTTCCTAGCTGTGTGATCTTGGGCAAGTCACTTAACCCCCATTGCCTAGCTCTTGCCACTCTTCTGCCTTGGACCCAATACTCAGTATTGATTCTAAGACAGAAGGTGAGGGTTTAGAAAAATGATGAGGTTAATTTTTTAAAAAACATGGGAAAACCTACATGAAGTTATGAAGAGTGAAATGAACATCACCAAAAGAACTTTATTGTATGAATGAATAATTTGTATATGTACACTTCAAGAGAAAAGACCAATAGAGAAAAAAATAAGACATACATGCATACATCTCTTTGTCAAGGGATGCCTTCTCTGATGGGGGAGGCGAGGGAAGGAGGAAAATACTTGGGAACTTTAAGGTAACAAACAGATAAATGTTTTTTAATTAGATGTGATAGAAGGGAAAACTTCCTAACAATCAGAACTTTGCCAAAGTATGGGCAGACTAATGAAGAAATGGGGTCCTCTTCACTCAAAGTTTTTTAATCAAAGTCTGGATAAAGCATGTGTCAGGTCAATGTTTTGGAGGACCTTCTTGTTCAGAAACAAGCTGGAATCGAGATGGCTTTGGGGGCCCTTCCTAACATTGGGATTCTGGGACGTGGCATAATTTGTTCAACCATGTCCTAATCTTTGGACAGCTTTCTAGCTTAGTATTATCAGAAATAATCTTTTTGTACATATGTGACCTTTAATTTTCAAAAACTCTTACAGGAGAGGAAAAGCTATGGCAGGCTTTACCAAGCTAGAAAAGCTTTCCATAAGTCAAATCACAGGACCAACTAAGTTTGTAGGTTGGCTACAGAGTCATGAATTTTTTTGATCCTAGCAATTCTCAAAGGCCATTATATTAAAGTGCAGTCAGTGGAGGGAGTGTCTACACCAACTACATTTGCTGATTCTCAAAAGCAGTGAATTAAAAGTACAAGTTGTTGAAAATTCCTATTCCTAATTTTCATTTTAAAAAAAATCACTATCTACCTCCACTTTGTTTTTTTAATTTCAGTAGTTCCCAAGGAATAAGAAGGAAGTCTTCTTTCTGATATCTAACATGAACCTCTGCATACTGCTGGTATTTAATAATAAGTGAATACGCAGAACTGCATAAATGAGAATAGAACCCATTTGTCTTGATCTCTATCCAAGAATCTGTCTACCAGACCTCATTGCCTCTAAGAACATGACATCCCCAGTAGGCACTGCTTTCCCAGTAGGAAAGAAGTACAGTGTGTCAGTGTATGCAATTACTTTCCAAAGAAAAAATAATCCATTTGAATTCTAAAATATTAATATTATCTGACGTTGAAGAAGAGGGAAGTGGGAAAGGAAGAGAGAATGGTTAGAGAATGTTAGACTTAACTGGTTAGTGATTGCCTCACCCAACCCTTGACTTTTGAAATGAGGACACAGAAGATTTCAGAGTGCTTTGCCTAAAGTCACATAGATTAAAAAATATTTTTTCTTTCATTATTATGCATTTGACAAACATTAACAACACCAACACTGCCTTATACACAGAAAAAGAGAGATGGCGATGAAATTCGACAACATATGTTGGTTCCCACACTGCCCTCAGGATTTATATTTAACCCTAGAATATTCCCATATGAACTTCCTTCTGCTCTCTTCTGTATATCTTTAAAAAATGATTTACTGATATTCTACCTTCTGTTTTTCAATATCATTAACATTACCTTTAACACTGTCCCTTCCCTGAAGTCCTCTCTCCCCCCAAATTAAATCAGAGTCAGATTTTGGAATAGTCAAGAAAAATAAAGCCTCACACTGGCTTTGTCTAAAACGTCTTGTTCCGAACCTCATTGAACTTAAAAACACAAGAAACATTCTTAGCTTGCAGGTAGCCCGCAGCTGGCACAGCAGGCTGGATGTGACTCCTGGGGCACAGTTTACCAACCCCCTTCTCTGCTTCATCACCTCTCTGCAACAAGGGAGAAGGATCATTATTGCACAAAAATACTGATAGCAGCTCCTTTTGTGGTGGGAAACTGACTAGATGTCCATCAAATGGGAAATGACTAAACAAGTTGTAGTACATGATTGTAAGAGAATACTATTGTGCCATAAGAAATGATGAACGGGATGATCAGTAAAAAAAAAAGCCCGGAAAGACTTATATGAACCGGAAGTGAGCAGAACCAGAAGAATGTTGTACACAGTAACAGCAATGATATTTGACGCTCAACTGTGGATGGCAACTATTATCAGCAATGCAGGGATTCAAAAGAATTCCAAGGAACTCAGGAGGAAAAACACTAATTGCTGCCTTTAAAGGAAATGGTGGAATTTGAATGCAGATTCAAGCATATCATTCTTCACTTTACTTCGTTCATGAATTTTTCTCTAGTATAAGCAACATGACAAACATGGAAATATCTTTTGCGTGATACAACCTATATCATATTACCTGCTGATTTGGGGAAAGTGATGGTGTTGGAGGATGGAAGAGAACCAGGATCACAAAATGTCAGCAAATGATTATTAAAATTGTAAATAGAAATATTTCATAATACAAACTATATGCCTTGGTCAGTATATAAGGGCCAGCATGGGACAGTAAAAAGAACATATGGTTCTTAAAAGCAAAAGACTTGAATTCAAGTCTAACTTTTGCTTCCTACTAGTTATATGTAAGTCACTTTCTCAGTTTCCTCTTTTGTAAAATAATATTTCTTGTCATGAGTACTTCAAATGGTTGTGGTGAAGATAAAATAAGGCTTGAAAACACTTTGCTTGGAATCCACTTTGGACTAATCTCCCAACTTGGTCTTGAATTTCTGGGCTGGGGACCTTGAAGATGGTGACCAGAAGGAGGGCACAGAGATGAACCTATGGAAATGCTGCCATTGATCATTGAGTAACAAGTAGCTATCAGATTCAATTAGCAAAGGCATTTACTAAAATGGTACAGTAAAAATGGCACCTACACAACACTACTGTTCCTCCCCTCCCCAGAATCAGAGTATTCTCTGCCACAAATACACAAAGTATCTGTGGGAAGAGTAGAAACAAACTTATGGTACACTCAGATACAGAAAGAAAGTCACCTAAGGGAGGAAACAGCTTCGAACGTTAAGGGGAAGTCCATGAGCTATATAGTATGTGGCAGAGTAACTTACAATTACACAAATGAAGGCTTACGGTAATTTATTCTTGAGGCAGGAAGACTAATTATGAGGCTGCTGCAATAATCTGGGCAAGACGATAAGGATCTGAACTAAGGTGGTGCCTGTGTGAATGGAGACAGAGTTGGGAGGCAAAATAGGTGCTGGGCAAGATAACCCCCCCCCCAAATGTGGCCACTGAGATCTGTGGGTTAGGAGTCTGGAAAACTGAGGCAGAAATGTTATTACGTGTATTTGGCAAAATATAAATAAATAAACCAAAAAAAAGAGAGAGAAGTCAAAGATTAAAAAAAGAATGAATTTCAGGAGAGAGACTGGGAATATAGTGGGAGATCTGGGAGTCATCTGCACAGAGACACTTATGGGAACTGACGAGAATACCAAAAGAAAGAAGAGAGAGGGAAAAGAGAAGAGAACCTGGGACAGAATCTAAAGCAACATCCATCCAGTTCCTTAAGAAGTTTGAGAAAGAAACGTCAGATAAGCATGAAGCAAATTATGAAAGAATAACGTCCTGAAAATTGAGAGAAGAGAAGAGACTATATAGGAAATGAAATGGTTAACAGGGTCAAGTGTAGCCAATAGGCGGAAAAAATGCAAATGAATAAAACCCCTCTGAAATGTGATGATTAAAAAATGGATGGCAATTCAGGGCAAAGAAGTTTTAAATGAGGGTTAAATGGGAAGCCACACTGCAAAGTAGAAAGGGAAAGGGAAAGGGAAAAAGAAAAGGAAAAGGAAGGAGAGGAGAGGAGAGGAAGCAGAAAGTCTTCTCAAGGAGTTTGGTTGAGAAAAGGAAGAAAGATATAGGAGCCAATGCAAGTGAAAGAGATAATAGATTCTAGTGGAGGTTTTTAAGATAGAATGGACATGACGCTATTTGTAGGCAGTAGGGAAGGAATCAACTGAGAAAAACTGGTTGAAGATTGGAGAGGTATGCGATGGTTGAGGATGCAATCTGCTCTCAAAGACGGGAGAAGTTGGGGTCAAGTGCCCACGGAGAGAGTCACTTCATCAAGGAGAAGGATCATCTCTTTGTCAGCAGCTGAGAAAAACGAGGAGAGTGGGAGATGGTATCAAAGGCTACCAAGGAGTTTTCAAGTAAAGAGAATGAGAAGAAGGATTTCCTATTGGATAACCTCCATTTTCTCAGTAAGAGAAAGGAAAAGGTGAGAGTCCTCAAGTGGGAGAGCCAGAGGAAAGGAATGAGTAAGGAAGAGAAGATTTGGAGTAGTGTCTGGGAGAGTTAGATGGTAAATCAATTAGGGAATAATAAGACACTTGCCTTAGTGCAGTGTAGAACCACACATGAATTTGTAATATAGTTGTGAAACTTCCTCCTACTGTATTCAACAACTCAGGGAGGAGGAGCAAAGGGGCAATCGGTAGGGAAAAAGGGAAAATACCAGTGGTTTGGCAAAACAGGAAAAGTGGGCAAGTAAATACTGTGCTGAGGTAGGAGAGAGGTAGTCAGAGAAAGGATTTTGACTTGAGATGGCTGGAGCAGCACCTCACTCCACTGAACAAGGGAAATTGCCAAGGAATAGATGACCTCGATATAAATGAGGTCATATTATAAACAAATTAGAAGAACAAGGAAGAAATTACCTTTTCAATCTCTGGATAGGAAAAGAGTTTATGATGAAACAAGTGATGGCTTAAAAAGATTCTAAACAAATTTCTTGAAGTACAAATTTGAAGGGCAAGCCCTAGGAAAAACTCTTTGCAACATTTCAGAGCTATCATCTAAAAGGAATTAACTCAAATTCACAAGTTAAGAACCATCCTCCAGAAGATAACTAGTCAAAAGATATAAATGAGGTTTTCGGTTTTGTTTTGTTTTTTAAGAACCTTTACCTTCTGTCTTAGAATGGATATTAAGTATAGATTCTAAGGTAGAAGAGCAGAAAAGGCTAAGCAATTGGGGTCAAGTGATTTGTCCAGGGTCACACAACTAGAAAGTGTTTGAGGTCAAATTTGAACTCAGATCCTTCTATCTCTAGCCCTCCTGAGCCACCTAGCTGCCCCATGAGCAGTTGCCAAAGTAAGAAATCCAAGCTATAAACAATTTTATGGGGGGGAAATGCTCCAAATCATTAATAACTGCAGAAATACATATTAAAGACACTCTAGATTTTCATCCTATACCCATCAGATTGGAAAAGAGAAGAAAAAAGGAAAATGGCAAATGATAGAGGGATTGTGGGTAAACAGGTACATTAGTGAATTGGTTGGTTTTTTTCTTGGAAATTCAGTGAATTTTCTTTTTTTTTCTTATTATTAGAATTCATCCATACACCAGGAGGCAGACATGTAGATACAAATGAGGTCTTTTGTGTTTCTAATGTTCAGTTCATTCTCTGGAGGAGACAGTCACAATTTATTCTTTAATTATTTAATCTGTAGCCATGTGGCACTACTCATTTTGCTGTTCATTATCTGGTGTAGTTGTTTCCAAGTTGTTGTTTTTAAACTAGCCCACTCATCGTTTCTTATGGCACAGTAGTATTCCATCATAATCACATATCACAATTTGTTTAGCTTTTCTCCAATTGATGGGTATCCCCTCAACATCCAGTTCTTTGCCACCACAAAGAGAGCCATTATAAATATTTTGGAACATAGAGGCTCTTTTCCTTTTCCCCTGATCTCCTTGGAGAACAGACTTGTACTGCTTAGACTATGCACAGTTTTATTCTCTGTGGGTATAATACCAAAGTGCCCCCCAAAATGATTAAGTCAGTTCACAGCTCCAACAGCATATTGGTGTCCCCATTTTTTCACCACCCCCCAACATTTGCCATTTTGCCCTTTTGTCATTTTAGCCAATCTGATGGGTGTGAGATGAAATCTTAGAACTGTTTTGGTTTGCATTTTTTAATCAGTAATGATTTAGAGCACTTTTTCAAATACCTATATATGGCTTTAATTTCTTCATCCAAAAAAAATCTTTTTTTTTTAATTAATCGGGGGGTGGCTCTTATTCTTACACCTTCAACAAAATTCTCTAATGTTAGTACACTGTTGGTGGAGCTGTGAATTGGATAGCATTCTATTAAAAAAACTAGAAAACTAAGATCAAGCTATCTCACTATTAGGACTGTACTCCTAATTGAAATCAAAGAAAGAGGAAAGGGATCTCTATTTGCAGTCAATAAGCCAATTGACAAAGAGTCAGCATTTATTCATTGCCTACTAAGTGCCATGTACTGCTCTAAGCACTGGGAGACACAAAGAAAGGCAAAAGACAGTCCCTGCTTCTAAGGAGTATAACAAGAGAGATAATGTGCAAAGAAATACATGCAAACAAGATATATGCAGGAAAATTGGAGACAATCCCAAAGGGAAATCTAGAGTTGAGGAGAATTGGTAAAGGAATTTTGTAGAAGGTAGATTTAAGCTAAGTGAATTCCAGGAATGAAGAAGGGCCAGGGGAAAATACCAGAACTGGGAGAGGGAGTTTTTTGTGGGAGGAATGAATGGCAAGTAGCCCAGTGCCATTTGATCAGAGTATGGGCGTAAATAATAGTATAAGACTGAAAAGGTAAGAAAGAGGCCATGAAGGGCTTTAAAAGTCAAACAAGTGATTTTATATTTGGTCATGAAAGGGAAAGGAAATCCTTAGAGTTTGTTGAACAAGGGAGTGACACAGATAGAACCGTACTCTAGGAAGATCAATTTGATATCTAAGTGCAGATAGACTAGAATGGGAAGAGACTTGAGGAAGAGGTACCAACCACCTGCCAATTAATATATTTTAGGCACCAAAGAATGAAGACCCAGACCAGGATGACAGCCATGTCAGAGTAGAGAAGGGGGCACACGTAAGTAAGAGATGGTACAAAGGTAGAATCAACAGGCATTGGAAACAGATTGGAAATGGGGGATGATAGAGGATGGCAATGAGGATGACCAGGATGACAAGACTGAGTTTCTGGTGACTGGGAGAATGCTAATACTCTTGACAGGAAAAGGAAAATGGGAAAGAGAGAAAGATTGGGAGAAAGATGATGAATTCAGTTACAGACATGTTGCATTTAAGAAGTCACCAAACCTAGAAAAAGCCTTTGACAAAATACAACATCCATTCCTATTTAAGACACTAGAAAATATAGGAATAAAAGGGCCTTTCTTCAAAATAATAAACAGTATGGATTTAAAACCATCAGCAAGTATCATCTGCAATTGGGATAAGTTAGAAGAAGTCACAAAATCATGCTGATGGAATCCATTACAAATGTGTTATATAGGGCAGCTAGGTGGCCCAGTGAATACTGGCCCCAAACACCTCCTAGCTATGTGACCCTGGGCAAGTCACTTAACTCCAATTTCCTAGTCCTTACTGGATATTCTGCCTTGGAACCTATACTTAGTATTGATTCTAAGATGGAAGGTAAAGGTTTAATAAATAAACAACAATAAAAAACCAAATGTGTTATATAACTAAGGTCCTCCAGGCAGTATAGTAATTATTTTTCACCTACCCCTCTAGCCTATTCATTAACCCACTTACTACATCAACTCTTCTGAACTCTTCCAATTCTTCCCAAATTTCCCATGGTTTTCACCAAAGGTTACTCAACTGTATATACTGTTGACTAAGTAATATCCCTATTAGTTGTATACCTCAAAGATATTAAAAAAAAAGAACAGGAACTTAAATGTACAAAAATGTTTATAATACTAATATTAATATTAAAATTTGCAGTCAATAATATTAATATTAATAGCAAAGAACTGGAAACTAAGAGGCTATTTTGTGCCAAAAGAAAAGACAATGGGGACAGTTAAAGAGACACTTGGGAAAAGATCTGTATGAACTGATGTAGAGTGAGATGAGCAGGACAAGGAGAATATTTTTATGAGGACAAGAATAATGTAAAAACAATTTTGAAATTGACCAAATTCTGACCAAAGCAAAGAATTATACTCTCGACAGAAAAATGATGGATTCAGAGTATAGAATAAGAAAAACTTTTTTGGACATGGACAGTGTGGGAATTTGTTTTGCTTCACTATGCATATTTGTTACATAAACATTTGATTTTCTTTTCTTTTCCCATTGAAAGGTGAAGAAGAAATCAATTTTAAAATCAGAGGAGAGAAAATCAGTTTGCATTCTTTGGACATGATCAGATTTTAAAGGTAGCTTCCATTCTTTTTCAAGTCTCTAGATTGGGTGGCCAGTGACTTTCCAGTGGACAGGGGAGGGGACACCATTTACCGTGAACACAATGGCTAAAGCATATGGGTTGGCTGATATAACTAGATCTCAAATAATTGCCTCTGCTGCTCCTCTTCTGTTTCTTCCCTGAGTATAGCTGAATAAAGATGCCAATTTCTTGTCTTAAAAGCAACTTTGTGAGTTTGAGAGATTAGAATCCAATTCTGCTTTGGGAATAATCTCCAGGAACTTCTTCAGAGTTTTTTGAAGAAGATAACCACAAGCGGGAAGAAAGGATCAACCCCTGGCCTGGCTTGACAGAAGACATGGACCCAGAGATGTGTATGTGCAATGCAAAGCTGAGATGAAAGGCCAACTCAGCAATTTTGCTACTTTGAGTAACTAAGTCCAAGCCTATTGTAAAGTGATTACATTATTCAAAATGTTATTGCATATTTCCATTGGGCTAGAAGCAACTATCCTATTTTACATACTTCTACTATGATGAATTTGAATAATGCAACCATTTCGTGTGATTTGTCATTTGTACTAATTAAGATCCCACTTGAAAAGTCCAAAGAGAGTATAAAAGTAGTTATAAGTTATTACTACTACTGGTTTAAGTTTTTGTGTTTAAACACTTAATTTGTGTGAAGAAAATAAAAAACTGTTTAAAAGATTTTATAAAGAGATTCTCATTTTTATTTATTCGGCACCTACTTTTCTCCTAACTTACAGGTTTCCATCTACAACAGCCAGTTAGACATTTGGAACTGGATGGTCTATAGACATCTTAAACACAAAATGACCAAAACTGAACTCATTTTCTTTACCTCCAAAAACTTCCCCCTTCAAAACTTTCTTATTATTGTCGAAGTCACCACCATCCACGCAGTAACTCAGGAGTCCAATCTATGTGCCATCCTGGACTCCTCACCCTTTCTCATGCCACCTAATCGATTCAAACTGTTACCAAGATCTACCTTCACAATATCTCGCATCTCTTCTCCTGATACCACCACCATCCCAGTGCAGACCCTCACTACCTCATGCCTGGACTATTTAATAACCTCCTGGTAGGTCTGTGAATCTCAAATCTCTCTGCACTTGAGTCCATTCTCCATTCAGCTGTGTAATTGAACTTCCTCAAATGCAGATCCAGTCATATTCAGCTTCCTTTTTAATCAACTTCAGTAGTTCCATATGATCTCTAGGATCAAACATCAAATTCTCTGATTTTAGAGCCCTGCATAATTAACTTGGTCCCTCCCTCCCTTTCCAATATTCTTACACACACTTTGTGATTCACTGACATTGGGCTCCTTGTTGTTCCTTGAACAAGGCATGGCATCTCCTAACTCCGGGCATCTTTGCTGATTGTCACCCATATCTGAAATTCTCTTCTCACTGTTGCTCCTTGGATTCCTTTAGGTCCCAGCTAAAATCCTGCCCTCTACAAGATCCCTTTCCCAATTCTCCAACATGTTAGTTTCTTCCCTCTATTGACTATCTCCAACTTATTCTATACATATATTGATTATACATAGTTATTAGCATGTTTTCTCCCCTATTAGATTGTGAGCGCCTCAAGGGCAGGGACTGTCTCTGTATCCTTAGCACTTAGCAAGTACCTGGCATATAATAGGCATTTAATAAATGCCTGCAGATTTGACTTAATTTCATCTTATGTCTGATCAACATTCAGTGCTGTTCTAGGATGGCTATATGTCTCCTAGATATGAACTGAACATACTATTTAAGTGGTTCTCCTTGAGATCCAAAGTGAGAGATTTACAGAGCCTGAGAGTTTGATAAAGGACTTCTCTCTCTAGATTTCCCTAGGACTATCTTCAGTCCATGTGTATGTATCCAAAGCTGATAGAAGCCCTTTGGAGAAAAGGAGGGTGAGCTGCCCAGATTTATTGGGCGCAGTTATGGTTCTGTTTGCTTATTGTCATATAAGAGTCATCATACTTCCTGAAACCTATGACTGCACAAAAATCTTAGATGCCAAATTTTGTGAAAGCAATGGGAAAATAGAGGCACCACCTCCTAAAAGAACCCCAAATAGAAAACACTTAGGAAAGCTATAAGCAAAAACCAGAGATTCAAGATAGAGAAAAAGTACTACACACAAAAAGAAAGGAATAGCATTTAGTATCACACTGTATGTAACTATGCTACAACTACGATCAAAGAGATTAAATCAGCCAAGAATAACTTACTTATTCTGCAAAACTTGAGTATAGCCCAATGACAACAATGTAAATTGAAAGAATAACCACACATTTATACATAAAAAAATCAAATATGAATGTTACAAATGTATAAAGAACAACCACAGATTAAAAAAAGACTTATGGGAAAACATTCCCACTATAATCCTTTGCAAAGATGGAAGGTCCACTAGTATTGCACTTTATATTTATTTTCCAACTTTTCCAGTGTATTGATTAGTTCTGATTTTTTTCTCTTCTTTTTCCTTCTCTTTTTTTGTCTTTAAAAAACACAGATATATTGCTGGTGGAATTGTGAATTGGTCCAACCATTCTGGAGGGCAATTTGAAATTATGCAGAAAGGGCTTTAAAAGAATGTTTGCCCTTTGACCCAGTCATACCACTGCTGGGTTTGTACCCCAAAGAGATAATAAGGAAAAATACATGTACAAGAATATTCATAGCTGCACTCTTTGTGGTGGCAAAAAATTGGAAAATGAGGGGATGCCTTCCATTGGGGAATGGCTGAACACATTGTGGTACATGTTGGTGATGGAATACTATTGTGCTCAAAGAATAATAAACTGGAGGGATTCCATGTGAACTAGAATGACCTCCAGGAAGTAATGCACAGTAAAAGGAGCAGAACAGGAGAGCATAGTATGCAGAGACTGATACACTGTGGCACAATCAACATAATAGACTTTTCTACTAGCAGCAATGCACTGACCCAAGACAATCCAGAGGAATTTAGGAGAAAGAATGTGGTTCACATCCAGAGAAAGAACTGTTGGAGCAGAAATGCAAAAGAAAAACATATGATCGATCATATGGTTCAACAGGGATGTGACTGGGGTTTTGGCATTAAAAGATCACTCTATTGCAAATATGAATAACGTGAAAATCGGTTTTGAACAATGATACATGTATAATCCAGTGAAACCGCCTGTCAGCCCCAAGAAGGAGAGAGAAGAGGAGTGACAAAAATGATATTCTAAATAAATTAAATTGAACTTAAAAAAAAAAAACACTGTTATATGATATGGCTCTCTAGATGAGGAGGTATATATAGTAGTGGAAACTATGATGATATTAAAAAATATATATCACTAAAAACTTACTTTTTAAAAAAACTGAGAAAAGCCTTACCAGGAAAGAAGTGTGTCTTTAATAGAATAGAGGACTTTCAAGTATTCCTGATGAAAAGGCCAAAACTGTGTAGAATCTTTTGAAAACAAACGGTTATAAGAGAAACCTGGAGAAATAAAAAAATAAATAAATGAGCAATTAAAGGTACCTAAATTGAAATCAAATATTTCCATCCTAATTGAAGCTGAACCAAACCAGAGAAGAAAAAGTAAAAGAAAGCAGAATTAAGTTCAGAAAAAGACCCAGAAAACTATAGCAGTTTTCTTACAGGTAAGTTAAATTTAATAATCTTTAAGTCCATGGTTTCTTACCTAAAAATCACTTCCATACTGATGCTTAAACACTTCATATTCAGCATTTACTCAGTTATGCTCTGCTTGCTTGCTTGCTTGCTTGCTTTGTTTCCTCCAAGAGAATGCAAGCTCCTTCAGGGCCTGTACTATTTCATTTTTGTCTCTCTATTCCCCAAAACTTGCATAGTTCCTGGCAAACAGAAGGCAGGCAAGTAATAAATGTTTGTTGACTGATTCTTTTTTATTATTGTATTTCAAAAACATGTTACATGAACATTAAGCTGCACCTATTCTACCTGTCATATTTCTATGGTCAGAATCTGTTATTTATCTAAGTATTTTTACTAATTACGTATGAGATGAAATGTGATTTACCTCATCAAATCAACAAAATTAATCTTCAAAAATTAGAATGATGCAAAAATCAGCTGCACTTTTTCTTTAAGCATTTCCCCAATATGTCAGCAGTAGCATAATCACGTGTGACATCTGTCTACAGATCTGCAATCTATACAAAGCCATACTCCCCCAGGGATGCTTAATCGTAATTGCTAACTTCAAATCTACTTCTCAGAAGGAAGTGAGGAAAATTAAATCCAACTTAATTGAAGAATTCAAAAATCTATCATTTCATCAGCGTGGACACTGTTTCTTTACCCTAGTAGGATTTTTTTTTTAGTTACTCAGACTAAAAAAAAAAAAAGCCCTTTGCAAAAAAGGCATACCAGGTCCATAGCTAAAGCCATTCCTGCTGGACATGGAACTCATGACCTTCAGACAGACTTTGCTAACACAAACACATCAATTCTCAATGAGCACTGGATTAATAGAGGCATGATGACAGACATTCCTTAGTTGGATGACCCTGGACATGTCATTTAACTTCTACTTTTCTATGCCTCAGTTTCCTCATTAGTAAAATGTGACTAATAATAGCACCTCTAAGTTTATATATATAAAGTACTTTGCAAACTCTAAAGTACTACATAAATACTCTCATATTGTACTATTGTGTTATTTTGTTGTAATATTGTTACCATTATTGTTGTTGTCATTATTATGATATTTCCTTGACCCCAGGAAGGTAAAAGATCCAAAGTCTATTCTTTGCAACTACTAAATAACATTTCACCCTGCTGAGTAGGCAGACATCGTATCCAAGGGATTTCTGGCAGATACTTAAGGCATTGTGGTCACTGAATCAGCAACCCATCCTCTGAAGAAGGAAACTAGTAGAATTGAACAACCTTGGGCTGATAAAGCTTGGCACAAAATGCTGTATTTGTAGCCACTACGCAAAACTATCTTGCACAGAACCAACCAGTTCTTTCTGAAAGCAACCTATATGGATTCTCATAAGAATTAACAATTGTATCAGCTGTAATTTTGGTTTATGATCAAAGAAGATCAAATTGCTTGGATCTTTGCTCATTTTTTTCTAATCACCCTCTTTCTGCTTTCTCCATAGAATGTGTAACAAAGTTTCCAACAGCTGTAAGTCTACAATAGCTAGTGATAGATAAAATAATTAGATAAAATGATATTTTGAACAGAAGTCAAAAAATGTCAACAATGTGAATAAAGTTGCTTTCCCCTTGATTTGGTACGTAAGGCAAAACTGTAATCCATCAGTTTACATCTGTCTGGTTTCTAGAAAGTGGAATTTTGCAACTATGGGTCACATTAAACATTTAAATACTTTGATTTGACTGGTTTGACAAAAGTGACTTTTTCTCTTCTAGGCTCTAATATAACTTGCCTAAATGACCTATGATTCACAGTTCCAATGCTTCCTCTATCCTTGCATTTTTGAGGACTGTTTTTTCTAACTATAGATGAAATCAACATATTAAAGACCTATAAATGATTTGCATGTGTGGCTGGGAAAAGGATCAAAGCTAATCTGGGTCTGTGAATTGAAAGTGAGAATGCTTGGTAAGGAAAGTCCATCAATGTAGAATCATTAACTAACCTCAAACCTTGGGTCACCTGGAGTAGCTTAGGTTGCTGGGAAATAAAGTGATTAAGCACATGCAATAGGCCTATGGCAGTGATGGAGAACCTTTTAGAGACAGAATGCCGGGCCCCACTCCCCAGACCCCACCAGAGACCCCAGGCATGCCCCACCCCAATACTGAGTTGCACACACCCTGCACAGGGGAAGGAGGAAGCGGTCCCATTGGGCTGCTGGGTGAAGTGAGGAATGTCCTCAGCTAATATAGAGAAGGGAGGAGAGTGGCCAGAGGGCTCCACTCTCCTCAAGCTCTGTCTCCTTTGAGCTACCCACCTTACCTCCTGTGCGATCCTACTGGGCTGCTGGGCAGAGGGGCAAGAGATGTGAAAAAATGTCCTCAGATGTAGTGGAGAAGGGGAGAAGAACAGCTCTGCCCAAGTCCCTCTGCCTTTCTAGTAATGAACTTGGGGGGGGGGCACCCATATGCCCAGAGAAAGCACTCTGTGTGCCCTCTTTGGCACCCGTGCCATAGGTTCACCATCACTGGCCTCTGGTAACATAGCTAGTAACTATGAGAGGTGGAACTTAACCCTTTTCCTGATTCCAAAGCAAATTCTCTATGCACTACACTTCCATGTCAAAAATGGATTGTTAGGTAAGCAGAGTTGAGAACTGATCATCTCCATTAGACAGGTTCTATTATTTTAGTAAGAGAAGAACCCAGAACTAAGCATAATGAAATGTAGAAGTTGTACAACAGCAGATTTCTTTGAGATTTTCCTAAACTACTGTGATTTTACACACACACGTGCGCATACACACACACGCACCTCCCCAAATGTCCAGAAGCCAGGACTCACCATACTTGACATAGATATATTGACATTTTAATTTTATGAAAATGTAAGATAATATAATGATGTAATCCAAGGCTCAAGCTTGTTTGTCTAAGTCTCTCCTCATTGGTGAGGAACTTGATGTGCCTAAATAAAGGGTGAAGTTGATGAGAGCCTGAGGGAAGAGTGACCTTCTGGCTTCCAGCTATAAAAGAGGACACAAGGGTTCTGGGTTCTCTTCTGGCACAGTCCCAAGAGGGAGAGGAGGACTTTGAGAAGAAGCAAACATGTAGACGAGCTGGTGCCTCAAGCTTCTATTCCTGGCTTAACAAACCAAAGACTTAAGGAAATTTCACCTTGAATGAGACGAGGGACTCTTCACTAGGTTGGACAAAGATACGTCACTCAGAGTAGAAGAGCCCATCCACTACTTGTATTGTCTGCTTTAGTTTAACCTGTAAGTCTTTTCGGATTTCTATCTGCTATTGGCTTAAACAGACTTACTTGCTATTCACTAGGTGTGGTCTTTGAAAGGAAGAGAGTCACACTTATAGATATAGGTCGGAACACCCCACCTTAATAGGATAGCAATCAGGAGCACCGCTTGAACCTCAAATGATTTTCTCTAAACTAACACTATATGGCAGGGCAGATAGATATAATTCTGTTCGGTTAACCATTCTCTGAGGAGAGCAGAATAGCCAGCTCCATGGCCCTAATTTCCTGCTCTCTGGCTGGCAGGAATCAAAACTCCCTTGGAAAATCATAGGTGGAGACTAAAGACATCTATTTCCACCTCCCTCCAAGCCCCATCTAGACAAATCCACGGGAATAGTTATTACCTCCATGAGCAGAATGTGCACACTTGCGCATACACATACATTATATTTAGAGCTAGAGGATTTTGCCCTTGTCCTAGAAAATATGTATAGCCTTCAAAAAGCGAAGATGATACACTAGCACATAATTACAGTAAACTAATGATAAGGACCAAAAATACTGGAAATGCCCAAATAAGGAACTATTCCAGGAGCTACAAAAAGGGAAGGAAATTCATGGTGACTTCCTTTCAAATCCAAACTTTGGTGGGCAGTGGAAAAAGGGGGAAAAGTGAGGATCTAAAAACAAACAACCTTGTACCTAACTCCAAGTTTCCATCCAAGAGAGCTAGAAACAGTTCTCCAACTCCGCTGCCCATATCCTCTTTTTCTATTATTTTTAAAAAGGTACTTTTTGTCTTTACATTAGTCATAGATCCACCCCCTACACACAAATACAGTCCAGATTGAATCATCTCTTGCAACAAAGGAAAACAATTAAAGAGGAAAGAGGGAAAAAAGCCTTTGTGCTGGAAGAACAAAAAACAAAAGTAGATAATAGTGTGTTGAAATGTAAGCATGAAGATTTTTTAAAAGATCACCTCATGCTAATTTCAAGGAAGCCAAGTCACCAGGCTCCATACAGGGAGGACAGATGCTGTCCCTAACCCTAACCCTATGCGTGCGTAGGGAATAACCAATGAAAATACCAAGAAGTGAGAAAGAGAGTATCCTGATCAGGAAACAGGAAGGAGGTCCATGTCATTGGATCAAAGAGTAGAAGGGGGGGAGGAGGGCGGCCATATAAGGTGTTGGAAGATTTGAAAGATGTGGTAGGGCCAGATTCTTAAGGACTTTGAATGTCAAGAGGATTTTCTATTACATCTTGAAGGTAACAGGAAGTCTTTGGAATTTATCGGGTAAGGGGATAACATGGCCAGAACTTCACTTAAGGAATATCATTTTGGCAGCTGAATGGAAGATAGACTGGAGTGAGGAAAGATTTACGGCAAGGAGACCAAAACATCAGCATCTTTTTCAATAGTCCAGGCAAGAAGAGAAGAGAAGCAGGCTAGCAGCAGCATCAGAGAGGAGAAGTATATTTGAAAGATATTACAAAGATAAAATGAAAAGGCCTTGACAATTGGCTTGGACATGGTGGAGTAAGAGTCATTGAAAAATGAGCGTACGTGACTAGAAACACTGGTTTCCTTTCCAGCAAAAGAACTGAGGAGCACAATAATGATCTATTGCATTCATAGACCATAGTTATTTTTTTTCTCTTCTGTTCCCCACGAGATAATTCCATTTGTTCCCATTTCTGTATTAGCACAAATAATACTGCCATGGATATTTTGATGCGTATTGTGCTTTTGTTTTTTATAGTCTTTTCCTTTGAGCTTCTGGATTCACTTCTAATAACGAAGCTTTCCTCTTTTACACTTATATTAGAATTACTGATTAACTTATTTCTAACTATGAATCACATTCAATTTATTGATTTTCTCTTCTTTGTTCATATAAGTTCTCTGAGATAAACTTTCCACTGAGAACTATTAACAGTGTCCCAAAAGTTTTGATGCTATTTTTGGTTTCTTGAACCACAAAGATGCTGTTATGCATAATTCAGTCTATGTTGGCCCTTGATATTTGTCTTTTACTTCCTTGAGATTTCTGGGTCAAGGAGTAGGGCAATTTAGTAACTTTGCTTGCATAATTCAAAATGTAAATCCAGAATTATCAGAACCCTTTACTACTCCACTTTGGGGATGCCACTAATGTTGTCCACAGGATCTATTAGTGTGCCTTTCTTTGTAGTCTTTCCATTGACTGTCCTCATTTTTTTTTCACCTTTGTAAATTTGCATGATGTGAAGTGCTTTACATGTTTCCTTGTTTAATCCTCAATGTCGGGTGGGGGTGATTATTATCCACATTTTATAGAGGAGGAAGTAGAGAGAAGTTAAGTAACATGACAAGTGATACAAACAAGTAGGTAACTAAGGCAGGATTTTTTTCCCCAAACCCTTATCTTCCATCTGAGAATCAATACTAATTATTGCTTCAAGGCAGAAGAGCTGTAAGGGCTAGGCAATGTCAATTAAGTGACTTGCTCAGGGTTGCACATTTAGGAAGTGTCTAAGGTCAAATTGGAACCCAAGACCTCCATGTCTCTAGCCTAAGGCAAGATTGCATCTAAGGTCTCCCTGATTGCAGGTCCAGCATTCTATCTGCTACACAGGAACTGTATTACGTATTGTTTATTTCTCCAAAGAACATGCAGCGTTAGGCTCTTTCTCAGGTCTGGTATCTGCTTTTTTGAATTCAAGAACTTTTGAATTTGAGGTCACCTCCTGAACCAATATTCAAACCCTCTTAAAGTCAAATGGACACGCGCTGCCAGCTGCCAGATGTTGCCGTCATGAGTTGCTGTGTGCTGTTCCTGAGAAGAAAGAGAGAAATCCCCCATCCTCATTCTGCTCCAAAAGGAAGCCCAAGGGGGAAAGTCCTGAAGAGCAAAAAGCCAGAAACAGTAGGTGGCTTTTATGGATAAGAGGAAGGCCTAAGCAGATCTTTGAACGTCAAAGATGAGGAGGAAGTTCTAATCAATCAACATCCACACCAATGGCCAGACTCCTATTCTAAGAGAAAGTGCCTCTTGGTTACTTCCAAACACTGGCTCTGCACTGCTAATATCACCAGATGGACTGAAGAATTCCTGAAACTGCCCTGGGACTTCTAGAATCACCCCCTTTACATAAAGAGGCTGCTCGTTTTTAAAGAGAAAATGGCATGGAAAAAACCTGTAGGCACGGGATAGATTCATGCTTTATCCAGTCCCGGGTTTTGTCTCTGACAGACAACAAGAGGCATTTTGTGTAATAGCCTCAAAACTCTTTGATGCTCTTTTCCCCCTACATTTTCATGACATCACGTTTTCCTGGTTCTTCTCCTACCTATGGAAGCCCTACTTCTCCGTCTCCTCTGGAAGATTTCCATGCAGATTTCACTAACTACTAACGTGTCCCACAGGGCTCTCTCCTCTTCTCCCTCTATATTGTTTCACCTGGTCATCTCATCAGTTCCCATTTTTGGTCAGATGACTCTCAGATCTATTTGTCTGGTCCTAAACACTCTTCGGAAGTCGCATTTTACAACTTTAACTGTCTATTGGACATCCCAAACTAGGTGTCTCATAGACATCTTAAACACAAACAGAATTATTTTATCTTTCCCCCAAAGAGTCTCTCCTCTTTTTATTCTATATTTTTATTCTTTTTATTCTATATTTTTATTCTTTTTATTCTATATTTACTAATGCCTTTATTAGGATGGCGCCACCTTCCTAAGCTCACAAAACAGAAGTCATCCTGGTTCTCTCTCACCTTCCTCATACCCAACCATTTGCCAAATCCTGACATCTCTCCTCTGACACCCACCACCCCTCATTCAACTTCAGTGACTCCCTACCAAAGTTCCTTTTGCTTCCTACATGACTCTAGTTCCTTCCAGTCTTCTTACACCTTTTTTCTCTCCACATCCTCTGTGATCCAGCGATAATAAAGAAGACATTTCATCTCTGGACTCTGGCCATTTTCACTGGCCCTTTATGCCTGAAACTCTCTCCATCTTCACCTCTGCCTTCTTGGCTTCACTAGACTCCTTCAAAGTTCAGCTAAAGTCTCACCTTCTGCAAAAAGCCTTTCCTAATTGCGTTAAGTTAAGGGCCTTCACTCTGAGATTATCTTCAATTTATTCTGTATATGACTTGTTTCTACAAAGTTCTTTGCACATTGTCTCTGGCATTAGATTATTAACTCTCTGCAAACAGGAATTGTCTTTTGCCTATGTTGGTGACCCCAGTGTTTAGCACAAAGCCTGCCACATAGCAGGCATTTAACAAATGTTCGTTGATTGATTTTTGCCCTTGTTTACTTAAAATCTAAATTTTATCCTTAGTTAATGGTCTCTTTTCCTTGGCCATTGCTCCACTGTGAAGATAGATGATTATTTATGTATGTATATGTTCCTTATAGATTCTGGACATCAATTTTTATCTGACAGATTAACTTATAATGAATTTCAAATTATGTTCTTTAAATTTTAGACATTGTTTAGACTGTTTCTGGTTATGCAAAATCCTTCATCCTAATCTATTCAAACCTATCAAGTTTATCTCCATTAATTTCTTTTCTATCTGAATGCTAAAAAAAAATGGCCTGTTTCATCATAAGTGTGAAAAATGTTCCTTTATCTTCCATTTTAAAAATATTTTTAAAATCTATTTAGACAGCTGATTGTATTAGAACTTATTGTAGCACATAGCTTTTAATCTTCATACCCTCCCCCACATTTTAAAAATGTATTTAGTCATTCTGTTTTCCCAGTGGTTATCACCAAAGAGCAGTTCCATGGTGCTTTGAGGGTGTGAATTTATCCACACTAATCTTTTATGTTCATTTGATTCCTTATCTGGAGTCTCCATTGATAAATATTTCTTTTTTTTCCAAATCCAGCATTTATAATTATTGCCTTACACTACAGTTTTATTATCTGGTTATCTTGGTCCTATCCCTTCTCTATTTTTCTTTTTTCATGTTTTTTTTTTAACATTCCTATCTGTATGGGGTTTTTTAATATAATTTTTGTTAAGATTTTAATTCTATGAGAACAATCCCTTGGCATTTGTAAGAGTTTGGGATTAAATCTGTTATTTAATTTAGAAAGTAATTTTACTCTATTTGTTCTGCCTTATCATGACAGAGATATTCCTTCATTTATTCAATTCTTGTCCAAACTATTTTGAAATTGTCTTTGTATGGACCTCCTATTATAGAAGGGTAAACTAAGACTCAAAGCAGTCTTGAGTTTTCGCATGCCATTTACAAATAGAAATATATAAATCCTGCAATACCAATGTTTATTCCTTTGTTTCTCTACAAATATATAA
Organism: Monodelphis domestica; assembly: GCF_027887165.1. Classification (NCBI taxonomy): domain Eukaryota; kingdom Metazoa; phylum Chordata; class Mammalia; order Didelphimorphia; family Didelphidae; genus Monodelphis; species Monodelphis domestica. The sequence goes on along the minus strand of NC_077230.1, from coordinate 11,263,875 downwards.
TATAGGCTCATGGTTTCACATACTTACTTTTTCTGTAACATGGGAAAAGGTCCTTTTGAAGGTTTTCCTAATAAAATAAAAATTTTTCTCTCCATCCGATTATAGGACCTTGTAGTCTATTTTTAGTCATTTTTATATTTATCAGCTTCCTTGTATTTAGCCATTCTTACATTCCATTTATAAATCCTAATGGTCATGATTGATTATTCTGAATTAGCTCTATGCGCACTATTTGTGAGTATATTATTTACTATTTTGTTGCAATATTCATTAATGATATAAACCTTTAACTTTTGTCAACTTGGTTTAGGAATCAATATCACATTTTCTTCACTCTTTTGAAAATTCCTTAACCCCTCTGAACCTCAGTTTCTTTATCTGTAGAAATTGGGATACTATCTCCTTCATAGGTTTTACATACTGAAATGGAATAAAGAATGTCTATCAGCTTTTAATCCTGAAAGTATCATACATAAACCAGTAATAATAAGCATCTATAGAACATATTTGCTTTTCTAAATTTTTGTAGAATTCACTCATGAACTTGCATACTTCAGCAAGACAACCCATTAAAGGCGAGTCTGATTTCTTTTTCCTACAGTTCTATATTGTCCACTACTTGTTTTGTGGGTTGGAGTATTTGATATTTTTTGCAGGTAATTATCCAGGTTTAAGTGACTCAGTGCTCTAAGAGTTCTCACATCAGCTTGGTTCCTTCACCCTGGACTTGCTCTATATTCAAGATGGCAATTTTGCGTGAAGATTACCTTGATTGCGGGGAGAGGGTGACGCCTCCCCCAACCAATGCCCTCTCCTGATTTTCTCTCATTTCTATGAAGTCTTTAGTCAGCACAAAGCTCTAAGAGTTCTCACACTGTTAGCAAAAGGCTTAGCTTGGTTGTTTTAAAAATGTAGCTTTTTATGTTGTCTCTGCAAAGCATATTGACTTTGGCTGGGCACATAAGCCCTTATTCATGATCCATTCTAAAATTTATATAGCATTCCCACTTCTGGGATCACCACCGTCCTCTTTGACAAGTGTATTGTGATTTTAATTATTATTTCTTGATAAGTGATACCTTTGCTTCTTCTGGCAATACCTAATATTTTTTTATCCGTGAGGCTTTAGATCTTAACTATGATGTATCTGTGTGTTAAATCTTGCTCCTGAGAATTTTGGCAAGTTAAGTCTATTTTATGTACTGCTGGGGCTTTCCCCCCTATATTTCACATTTTTACTGGCAGTTTCCACAACGTTTTACTTAACTATATCTCCTGCTGATCTTCCTTCAGCTCTCTCTCTCTTTTTTAATGACTTTTTGTTGTTCTTTTCTTTCATTACTTCATTTAAAAAATATTATACAATAGCTCTCCTCAGGTTATACCATACTCCTCATTTTCCTCATCAATCTTGGCCCCCCTCCAAAAAAAAAAAAGAAAAAGCCTGATACAAAGAAAACAGGACCTGGATCTGGAGACAGAGATTGGTGTTGTTCAGTTGTGTCTCTTTGTGATGCCATGGACCATAGCATGCCAAAGCTGTTCATACAGTTTTTTGGCAATGATGCTGGAGTCATTTGCCATTTCCTTTTCCAGTAAATTATGGCAAACAGAGGTTAAGTGACTTGCTCAAGGTCAGACAGCTAGTAAGAATCTGTATCTGGATTCGAACTCAGGTCTTCCTCACTCCAGGACTAGCACTCTATCCATTGAGACTCTAAGCTGCCTATAAACACAGATGACCTGGATTCAAATGCCACCTTTGATACCTATGTGACTGTAAGCAAGTCAGGAAATTTCCCTTAGAAGATCTCAATTTCCTCAACTATAAAATGAGTAGGTTAAACTATGAGGCCCCTTCCTACATTAAATCAGGAGATTCTGCCTTTATAACAAAAAAGCACAGCCACACAAAGCAAATTCACACTTTTGGCTGTTTCTGCAAGAGACAGGGAATCATGACATCCTCCAGTTTTTTGACGGGCAACTGAGTTAATATGACTACTTAAGTTTTTCTCAGTTTTTATTGACAGTGCTACGATCACTATATAACTGGTTCTTCTGCCTCCACTTACTTGCACTATATCACCACATACATGTCTTTCTCATGTTCCTCTAAATTTGTCCCTTTTCCTATTTCTTGCAGCACAACAACATCATATTGCTTTGGAGAATGCAGAAAGATAGTAGCATATTATTTAGAGCTCAAGGCACGTAGAAATGCAAAACATCCCAGTAAAGTTCCAAAAGAAACAATGACAAAATGACTACAAGTTCTGCCACCCTGTCTGGAATAGGACAAAAGACTGCCAGTCTCCCTGGAAGCAGAGAGAAGACAAGAGAAAGGTGAAGTACAGGAGCAATATAGATTCAAAGCAAGAGAGAGTCAGATGACTTCCCAAGCATCAGTGAATAGGCTGATATAGCTTATACCAGTGCTTTCGTGCAATACACATTTCCATATTACTTGTGTTTTGATAGAAGATATATACCACAAATACAATAAAAATCTTGTTTAGAAAATAAAGTGGAAGATAGTATGCTTTGATCTGCACACAGACTTCAACAGTTCCTTTTTTGGCTATGGATAGCATTTTCGTTATGAGTGTCTTGTGGTTACCTTGGAAACTTGCTTTGTTGGCAATGGTTTAGTCCTTTATGGATGATCAGCATATAATATTTCTGTTGCTGAATACATTGTTCTCCTGGTTCTGCTCACTTCACTTTGCATTAATTCATGTCTTTCCAGGTTTTTCTGAACTTATCCTGTTCACTGTTTCTTATGATACAATAACATTCCATTATAACCATTTATACCACAAATGGTTCATCCATTCCCCAAGCATTGGACAATTGCACTATTTCCAATTCTATGCCACTACAAAAAGAGCTGCTGATATTTTGATACAGGTAGGTCGTTTCCCCTCCTCTCGGATCTTTTTGTGATACAGACCCAGTAGGACAAAGAGTATGCAGAGTTTTGTGGCCCTTTCAGCCTGGTTCTGTAATGCTCTCCAGAATGGTTGTATCAGAACACAGTTCCATCAACAGTGTATTAGTGTCCCAATTTTCCCATATGCCCTCTAACATTTATCATTTTCCTTTTTAATCCTGTTAGCCAATCTGATAAATGTGTGGTGGCATCATAGAGTTGTTTTGCTTTGCATTCCTCTAATCAATAGTGATTTGAATCAATAGTGAAGAGTGATTTTTTATATGACTAGGACAGTTTTAATGATTTCCTCTGAAAACTGCATGTTCATATCCTTTGATCATTTTTCAATTGGGGAATGCTTTGTATTCTTATAAATTTGATTCAGTTCTCCATATATTTGAGAAATGAATTTTTTGTCAGATATACTTGCTATAAAATTTTCCCCAGGTTTGTTGTTTCTCTTCTTACCTTGGTTGCATTGGTTTTGTTTGTACAAAAACTTAAATTTAATGTAATCAAAATTATCCATTTCATTTTTCATAATGTTCTCTATTTCTTCTTTGGTCATAAATTCTTCCCTTATTCATAAGTCTGACAGGTAAACTTTTCCATGTTCTCCTAATTTGTTTATGGTGTTACCTTTTATTTCTAGATCAGAAACTGTGATGCAAGATAATTCTGAAGGGCTTATCATGAAAAATGCCACTGAATGATAGAGAAAGAAGAGATGAAGTCTGAATACAGACTGAAGCATATTTGTTAAAACTTTATTTTTGTTATTTTTTCATTGTGTTTTGTTAACAAAATGAGTAATATATAGAAATGTTTTTCATGGTGGCATATAACCTATATCAAACTGCATTTCATCTTGGGCCACTCCTTGAATGGAGAGGGAGACAGAGAGAAAGAGAATTTAGAACTCAAGATATTAAAATTTTAGTCCTAAAAATTGTTTTTACATATAATTAGGGAAAATAAAATGTTAAAGATGAAAACTTGGAATGAAAAAAAAAAGAGGCAAGAAAAGGAAGAACAGAGTCATCAACTATCAAGGAGCTTAGTATAAGACAATGGCCTTGATTTAAAAAAAAAAAAGGATGAATGTAGAGCTTTAAGACTGTTTTCTACCACTGATATGATATGGATGAAAATATATACAGGCAGAACTTCTGGGGACAGAGTCATAATTCTTATTCTAAGTCTCCCTTCTCCACCTGTGAATCAACAAGCTTTTCAGTAGGTTCTCTATGAACTTCCTGAAGAACTTGGATGCCTAAGAAATGGGAGATCTCTTAAAATTGTGCTTGGAGTCTTGATATTTAAATGTATGCCACTTGCATTTAGAGATCATGAAAATGGAGGGGGATTTATGTATGTTGTAGGATGCTTTAGAGATATCTAAGAAATGTCAAGCTAACTAAAAATGCTGTGGCTTGCCAAGTTCCATAGCAAATTTATGTTTTTATTTATTTCAATTTTTTTAATTGGATTATTTTTTGTTTTTAAATCACAGTCATTTCTGGTAAAACAAAAAAAATTCTAGGCCCTGACTCCAGACTGAATTTTCCTTTGTGACAAAGAAAACCAATTAAGTAATGTTTTTGTTCCTTTTCCAGTTAAGAAAGTAAAATTCTAAAACCAATGGCGTTGCACATAATTAGCTACTTCTGATTAAGCTAAAGCACTTAGTGATCTCATTACTATAATTTTAATGACATTTGTCTTGCTAATGTGATGATAGCATCAAAATTTGAAAACTTATAAGGTTTTTTGACAAAATTCATGATTATTCAAAAGAATTTGGCTTAATAATCCATATAAGAAAAACTAAAATCCAATTTCTGGGTTATTAGCAAGAATTGCAGGTGGATAATGATTTGGACCCAGAATTGGAAAGTCAAAAATTGAGGAGAGGGAAGAAATTACATTTGGGAAATTACACAATTACATAATTCTATCTCCTGTCTCTTTCCAGAAGGGTACAGAATAGGATTTATGTTTTCGGAAGTCACTAAAGTTATTTTGTTTCGACTTCTAGAAACAAAAGGGGTGCCCATCAATTGAGAAATGGCTGAACAAATCATGATATACAAATGCAAGAGAACACTACAAACAAGAAAAAATGAAGAAAGAATGGTTTTAGAGAAACCTATAAAGATCTGTATGAACAGATACAGAGTAAATAGAACCAGAAGAACAATTTATACAATAAAAACATCTTTTAAAATCTTTTAAAGACTTAAAAACTGTGATCAGTGAAAATTATCTTAATGAACATAATATCCATGAAATAACTATAATTTCAGAGAACTGACGAAGGATGTTACCTACTTCCTGTCGGAGGATAGATTTAAAATGCAGAATGACACATGCATTTGCAGACATGGTTAATGTGAGGATTTGTTTTGTTTGCATATTTGCTAAAAGGGCTTTCTCTCTCTTTTCATAGGAGGAAAGAAAGAGGAGAGATAATAAATGGTCATTAAAATTTTTTAAATGATCCAAGGGATAAGACTGAGTAAAAGAGCCTGAGGCTCCCTCATGTGGTACAAATTAACTGGAAGGGATTTAGAATTGATTGATTCCATAGATCACAGGTGGACAGCACTATTCATGCTTTCAAAATAAAAAATACCCTAGAGAAAAGTCTTCGAGATGTTGGGTCAGTCCTCTCTAGAATATTTCTGGCAGAACATAAAGAAAAAGTACACAGGAAGAGAATCCATCAAAGAATCAACAAATCATTTATTATGTGTCAGGCACTATACTAAGTTCTGGGAAGGAATATAAAAGCAAATATACAAAACCAGTCCCCACGCTCAACTCAAGGAATTTACATTATAACAAAATCCAAGAGATATCTATACAATTGCAATTGTTTTGATTAATAAAAATTCTTTTAGTGAAGATTCAAGGTAAATAAGTACTAGTCTAAAAGAAATGAAGTATGATTTAGTTGGGCACAGTGTAAGAAGCAATTTCTAGACAAAATATCAGACCAGATTGTTACTTTATGAAAAATAATTTCCCCTTCCCCACCTTATTATTCTCTAACCATGGTGTATATTTTGCTCCGAGATCATATGATTTTCTGCCAAGATCTATTAGCTAGAATCTTTTTTTAAATCTATTAAAATAATTTCTGAACTTGTTCTTTTTCAATCAAGGAAATTCCAGTGTATCAGCATGTCCTCTTCTCTTTATCCACTTCCTTGATATTAAAAGGCAAAGATGTTTTACTTTAAATGTGACAAATCAAGGCTAGATAATAACTAGCAAAAAGCATGAATAATTAATAGCTGAATTCATTCATGTACAATGATAAAATAAAGTGTTCTAAATCTATTTTTTAAAAAGATTCCATGATGGTTTTAGCCATATAACCCAAGAGAGTTAAATATATAAGGTGATATTTTAGTTTATGCTAGCTTTTATTTTCCCTTCCAGTTTTCAGCATTGAAATCAAAAAGCTCAATCCCCATTTTCTTTAAATTTTCATTCTATAATAGTGGCCCCATGTTCCTCAGCTATCAATTTCTTACCATTACAGACAAGGTAGCTCTGAAAATACAAACCATTTCAACAGCCTAAGAAAAGAATAAATGGAAGATAAACTTGCGAGTGTTGTGGTTGGGATGGGGGTGGGGGGGGCAGGGTACAACAGTCAAATAATATAAAAGACTTCTAGATTTTCTTGTGCTGAATTATTCATGTCCTTGTTTCACTGATCCCTCTCTAATAACACATTGGTAGTGAAGAATAAATTCCACTGGGATTCCACCCACCCCCCATTTTTCAAACTTACTCTTTTCCAATCAAGCAAATTAAATGAGAGTGCTAAATATTTACTTTTTTTAAAAAAAAAAACCTTTACATGTGAGTCTTTAGTTTTTTCTTAAAGAAAAAAATTAAGTCATAGCTCAACCTTATATATGGTCCACCCGTTACTTCTACAAGAGAATCACTAAATAGTAAAATTTGCTATAAGTTGATTTCATTTCTACTGCACGAGGAAGAAAATATCATGACAATCTGTAATCCATTATGTGGAAAGCTTTGAAAGTCTGTGCTTTCTCCTCAAGGTTCCATTATTGTCTTTGATCTACTCTAAGATCCATTTCATTATCTGATCTAAATTGTTCTCTAGTTCTTTTGGTACATTGTCAAGCAGCTGGTGTACTATTTCTGCTATGTAAGATGCCATGACTTCTTTTTGAAGAATTTGGAAAATTTCACACAATATCATCCCATAGATTCTTTACAAGGATATCCCTGATATTAAGTCCTATTTATATAATAAGGAATTATAATTCATTTGTTTCTGTAATAATGAATTATTTACTCATCACTCAGAGTAGTTATAGTAATCAGTCATAACTGAACCTCCCTACATTCTATTTTCCACGTCATCAACTATTTTATCATCATCAAAGTTATCTTTTCATCAAAGTTATTATTTATCTGTCCTTGTGTTAAATCAGTCATTCAAATGTTTGTCAGTTCTGTTCTTTTTTTTAAGCCTTACTTTGTTTTAGTGTCTTAGAACTAACTCTAAAACAGAACGGTAAGGATTAGGTAAATGGGGTTAAGTTACTTGTCACCAGTGTCTAAGGCCAGATTTGACCAAAAGTCCTCCCAACTCCAGGTCTGGAGCTTTATCTACTGAGCCATCTAAGCTCCTGTCAGTCCTCTTCTTGATGTAAGTTCTTCATGTATTGTGGTCTTTACAACCACTTGTGTTCTCCTGAGCAGGACATTTAGCCATTTCATGGTCAAAGCAACACCATAGGTCCTTCCCTGCTTCCCATACCACCATAGGGATTTTCTCCCCTGTTACAAACACATCTAGTCAAGCAAAATCAATTTCCACACTGGCCATGTTAAAATATATATATATATATGTTTCATCCTGTATCCTTGGTGTTTTACCTCCCTGGTGAAAGGTGGGTAGTAAGTATATTTCATCACGAGTCCTCTGGAATTGTGGTTGGTCCTTAGGTTGATCAGAGTTCCTAATGCTTAAAAGTTTGTCTTCATTATACTGTTATCACTGTCCCCTTTACTGCTCATCAGTTCATATAAATCTTCTCAGATTTCTTTAAAATCTCCCTTTCATCATTTCTTAAAGCACAATATTCCATCATATTTATACACCATCATTTGTTCAGCCATTCTCCAACTGATGGGGATTTCCTCAGAATTTCCATTCTTTGACACGTGATAAAAAGCTGTAAGTATTTTTTAACATTCTTTAATATATGTTCATTCTTATTCCCAGTCTCCTTTATCCTATTTCCCCACTGAGTAAAATGTATTTTTACGTGTGTGCCTGTTTTTCTCTTCTTTAACTAGTTCAGAGGAGAGTGAGGTTGAAGCATCAGACACTTGCCTTCTCCCCTTCCTCCTTGCTTGTATAAATGTCCATTTTCCTTTCCACTCATTGCAAATGTATTTTTCCATTCGTTCCATTATTCCCTTAATATCATCAAGGTATTAGACAATCACTCCCTAGACCTTAAGTAACTAGACTGACTTGCATGATCTCTGATAATAGGGTTGAGAAGGGACACTTGTATCATCTCATATTTTAATGTAAGCACTTAATCTGTTTGGCCTCATCATTGTTCATTCATGTTTACTTTTTTATATTTCTTTTAAGTCCTGTGTTTGAATTTTAAAATTTCTACACAGCTCAGGTCTTTTTTATCAGAAATCTTGGAAGTCCTCTATTTCATTAAAGATTTATTTTCCCCCCAGAGGATTATGATCAGTTTTGGTGGGTAAGTTATTCTTGGCTGTAAGCCTATATCCTTTCCCATCTGGAATAATGTATATCTAGCTCTCTTCTCCAATATAATGGTGGCTGCTAAATCATGTGGGACCTGACTGTGGCTCTTCTATACTTGAATTCTTTCTGTATAGCTCTTTACAGTTATTTTTTCTTTGACCTGGAAGCTCTGGATTTTGACTATAATGTTCCTGGGAGTTTTAATTTGGGAATGTCTTTGAGGAGATGACAAGTAGATTCTATGTCCATTTTGTCTTATGGTTCTAAGAGACCTGGGAAGTTTTAAGACATCTTGAAATATGGTGTCTAGGCATTCAGATAGTCCAATGATTTTTATTCTTTTAAAATCCTTACCTTCTAAAAACAACTGCTTGATCACATGGGTCAATGGGGATATAATTGGTGATATAGACTCTAAACTATCACCCCAGTGCAATTATCAATAATATAGAAATAGGTCTTGATCAATGATACATGGAAAACCCAGTGGAACTGTGCATCAGCTGGGGAGGGGGGGGAAGAACATGAATCATGTAACCAGGGGAAAATATTCTAAATTAATTAATTAAATAAAAATTTTCCATTAAAAAAATAAAATCCTTACCTTCTGTCTTGGAACCAATAATAAGTATCAGTTCCAAGGGAGAAGAGCAATTAGGTCTAGGCAATAGGAGTTAAGTGACTTGCCCACTGTCACACAGCTAGGAAGTATCTGAGGCCAGATTTGAACCCAGGACCTCCCATCTCCAGGTCCACTGAGCTACCTAAACTGTCCCAGCCAATGAGTCTTCAATTTTTTTTCTCCCTGATCTCTTTTCTATGTCAATCATTTTTTATAAGTGGTACCTTCCATTCTCAGTCTTTTCTTTTGCTTTATTTCAATATTTTTTGGTATTCCTGGGCTTCTAATTAGTACATTCAAATTTTTAGAAAGTTTGTTGCCTGTGTCCCTCTTCAAGCTTTTAATTCTAATTAATTCTAAATTAATTCTTTCTTCCATAAGAACTATGAGAATCATTTCTTTTCCAATTTTTCCTTTAGCAATTCAATTTTATTTATGTTTTTTAACTTTTAAAAATTCTTCATGTTTTCCAAGAATTCTAGTTGAATTTGAAATAATACTATATTTTTCTTTTAAGCTTTTCTTGCAGATGTTTTGGAGTCATTCTCTGACATGTTTGTGACTTAAGCATCGTCATCATGATAGCTTTTTATGATAGGATTTTTTTTTTGGTTGCTCATTCTTCTTACTTCTAACTTCAAATTTGATACTGATTTGGGATCTGAACATTTCTGGCAGAAAGGACTTGGAGAGGCCCCATTGCTGATTTCTTTGGGGTATTGTTATTCCAAGATCTCAGAGATAGTACAGGCTAGAGACCTGCAAATTCTCACTGATCACAAAGGGGTCTGATCCAGGGGAAAACATGACTGTTGTCCCTTAGTCTGAGATCTATAAGTTCCTGACTTGGATTTGACTATGAGCAATAGTAGATCTCCACTAGATTTTTAAAGAAAAGAATGTCTTTCAATAAACAGAAGTTTTTAGAACATCTACTACATATAAGGTATTATACTAGGCTACAGAGATACAAAATCCAAAAGAAAACAGTCCCTTTATTCAAGTAGCTTAATACTTACTTATCAGGGGATACGACATATATGAATCTACCACCTTTTGGGGCAGAGGGAGACTTGAAGGAGAGATGACTTTTATTTCCCAATCAAGAAAAAGAAGGTCAAAAATCAAGTCAGAAGGAATAAGGGACACTTAATAGTCAACAAAAGAACAAGCAGTATGCTGAGATAAGCTACAACATAATCTAAGAGAAATCTGTGCTTTTTTTCCCCAAAGCTCCTCCAAAGGATTTTATCATTTTCCTTTTTTGTCATGTTCACTAATCGGATGGGCATGAGGTAGATTCTAAAAACTGCTTTAATTTGCACTTCTTTAATTTAGTAGTAACTTGTAGTAGTAACATTTTTCCATTTGGACACTGATAACCTGGGTTTCTTCCTGAAGAACTCTCTATTCATAATCTTAGACCATTTATCAATTGGGAAATAACTTTCTTATAAATTTGAGTCTATTCCTTACATATCTTGGAAATTAGATTTATCAGAGAAATTTGCTATAAAGGTTTTCCCCAGGTTTCCCTTTTAGTTTTACCTTTATTAAATTTTTATATAAAAACTTTTTAAATTTATATAATCAAAATTATCCATTTTATTTTCTGTGATCCTCTCTATTCCTTGTTTGGCATTTTCTGCTATTCATAGATCTGATAAGTCATTTCCCCCCATGTTTTCCAAATTTGTTTATGATGCAACCCATTTGGAGCTTTCTTATTAATTCAATGTAGGTACAACCATTGGGAAAGCAATTTGGAATTATATACAAAATGTTACTAAACAGTGTGTGTCCTTTGACCCAACTGCCCCACTGCAAGCATTATACCAAAAGAGACCAAAGAAAAAGGAAAAGATTCTTTATATACCAAAAATATTTATAGCAGCTCTTTTTCGGTGGCAAAGAATGAAATGTCCATCAATTGAGAAATGGCTGAATAAACTGTGTGAAAGTAATGGAGTATCACTATACTTTAAGAAATAAGGAAATAGATGTTTTTAAAGACACGGAAAGATTTGTATGAACTAGTCAATAAAGAAAACTACCATCAGAAAAACTTATAGTATATTATATCACAAAAATGAACAATTTTGAGGAATTCTATAAACTAATAAAGAATAAAATGAAGACCAGGAGAAAAATGTGCAGAATAACAACAATGTAAAATCAAATTACTTTGATAGTTATAAAAACTGTGTTCAATATAATAGCCACTCATGATTCCGGAGGACCAATGATGAAATGTGCTATCCATTACGGAAAAGTGATGGATTTACAGTGTAGAATGGCACGTAGTTTTTTTATACAGCTATTAAGGGAGTTGGTCATGATTGACTATGCATATTTGTTACAAATAATTTATTTCTTTTCTTTTTTCCCAATGGAGTAGAAAGTGGGAGAGAAAGAAAAGATATTTCTAATTTAAAAAAAATAGAGTTAGGGAATGCTGTAGATGTGAAAGGTGTGCACTTTCAAATGAGGCCACAGTATTACAAATTTTACTTAACTGTACTGCTTTGTTTTAAGAGAACTTGCATGAAGCAGGAATAATCTGCAAATGTTTGTGATGTAAAAACAAAACATATCAATAAAGTTCTAAAACTTTTTTTTAAAAAATAAGAAAGAATATCTAGACCAAGTCTGGGTTAAGTTACAACAGGATCCAGAGTGGTAGTAACAGAAATCTATGTTTCTAAAGTATTGAAAGATGGCCATAGGAAATGGATTAAGGGCAAATGAGGTGGGAAATGGAGAGGACTTCTTTCTAGCGGAGCCAATTGTGGGTTATTGGGCTCTTCCAGTGGGCCAGGCACTCTGGTTTTTAATTCTGCATCGATTGCTTTCAATGTAGATTTCATTTGCCTACCATAAAATTCTACTGGCCAAAAGAAATACTAAGACATACGTATGTTATTTAGAGCTTTCAAGTAGGGAGTCAAGAAGGGATAAAGTATTCTTTACTCTCTGGAGATGAAAAATTGATCCATAACAGCTTATCTGCGAACTTAGAGCTACAGAGGCAGAAAAGAATGTTTATATAGCCTAGAAGACTGATATACTAATGCAGGATTCAGATACTGCTAAAAATCAAACAGAAGTTGGTAGGAGAGTGGCAGGCTGTGAGGGAATCATGCATGAATGAAACTGATTTTTAGTTTCAAATTGACAGCTGCCATTCTTAGTGGACAGGGTCTAAAAAGAAGGTTTCTTCTTGCCTTTCCCCAGGGAAAAGAAAGCTCAAAGAAAGTCACCTCTACGGGGCTACGGGAGTTTTCTCCTTCCCCAGCTTACTGGCAGCTTAGCTTTGCCTTGTTAACCAACACCACCTACTGCATACATAAGTATATACAGAATAAATATAAGCTAATCTAGGGAGAGATGGTACTAGCAATTGGGGAAAAGGAAAAGCATCATGTAGAAAGTAGAGCTTCAACTCGGGCTTGAAGGAATTGGGAACTCTGCAAGGCAGAAGTAAGAGAAGAATTCATTCTATGCATAGCACACAGCTGGTACAAAGGCATGGAATTGAAAGATGGAAGAGGCATCTGAGGAAGAAAGAGAAAGCCAGCTTGATGACACCACATATTGCAGGAAGGAGATGAATGGAAAGGTCAGTTGGGACCTGGTTTCAAAGGGAACAGAGACAATCAAGTCAACATGAAGCTAGTGGAGTTCCCTGAGTAAAAAAGGGACAGAGTTAGACTTGTGCTTAAGGAAATTCAGTTACACAGAGTAGGTGTTAGAGTGAGGAGAGGAGGGACTTGAGTTGGAGAAAAGCATTTAAAAGGTATTTGAATACACCAGGTGAGAGATGATGAGAGACTGAACGAAAGTGGTGGCCAAATAAGAGTGAGAAGGGCGTGGGATGTGAGAGATACTGCAGAAGAAGGAACAGCAAGGATTACAGCTATAGAGCAAGAAGAGATCTCAGAAGCCGTCCAGTCTAACCTGCTGGGACAACTTGAGGCTAAATTCTTTTCCAAGGTCAGATAGACAATAGGCATTGCAGATGGGATTCGAACCTGTCAACTGACTCCAATGCACGTGCTCTTTCCACTACACATGCTGCCTCTCCAATTTTGCAATTAATTGGATATTTGGGTAAGAAAAGGAAAACTGGAAAATAAGGTCAAGGTTGCGTATTTATGAAATGTAAAGGCTTCCTCAGTTCAGATATCTTGTAATGGAACACTGTTGTGTCATAAGAAATGATGAACTGCATGTCACAAAAAACCCTAGAAAGACACATGAAGTGATACAAAGTGAAGTGAGCAGAACCAGGAGAACTTTATACATGATGCATGACGATCAACTGTGAATGACTTATTATTACCAATAAGACAAGGATCCAAGACAACTCCAAGGAAGTCGTGACCAAAAACAGAGATCCACCACCATAGAAGGAACAGACAGAATCCTGTGTATCGGTTTCAAAAAAGAGGAGTCACAGGACTAGGCAATATGGGTTAAGTGACTTGCCCAGGTTCACACAGCTGAGGACATATTTGAACCTAGGATCTCCCATCTAATCCTAGCTCTCAACTTCTTGAGGGCAGGGACTACTTTTTTTTTTTTTAACCCCCAGCTCCTGCTATCGTACAGCATGTTGAAAATTTTTTATTTCAGGTAGTTGGGAAAATAAAATATATTTGAATAAAGAAAAATAATAATAATAAATAATAACAACAATAAAAAGAATGTGAGCTCCCCAGGAGAAAGGACTATCTCACTTGACTACTTTATGTCCTGAGCACTTACCATGTTGCTTTGCACATATTAAATATCTAATAAAGGCTGGCTGGTTCATTCATTTGTGAGTTCTTTGAGTCTTAGCACAAGATTAATTTCTATATATGTCCTATAGGAATATGAGAAATATCCACATTCTCTATACAGCAATCCCCATCGATCAGTCAAATCTAGTTTTCCTAACATTTTTCAAATATGTAATTTCCCTCCAGTTTATCTACTTGTTGGATTTGTCAGTCTCAACATTTAGCCCTTTTTGATTTCAGTTTTTCCTTTAAGAATTTTATTATTATTATTATTATATATTAATTATTAAAACCACTTTGCTAGTATATTTTAATCAAAATCCTCTCACCCTACTTTTCTCTCTTAATTGTATGTGTTTCATGGCATAACTGCAGTTGTGATTGTAACTCCTTTGGGATTCAGGGAACATATAAGAGGGCTTTTTTTCTAGCCCTTCATTTTTAATCTTTAAGATTTTCAATCCACTCTCATTTTTAAATTCAATTCTACTTTGAACTCTATATGGACAGTCAATTCTCGATATTCGAGGGTTTAATTTTCATGACTTGAAGCATTTGCCTGGCTTTATCAGGAACCTCATTTTTACTTTTGCAGTGGCAACAGGGCACATCCTCAGCTTGGCACACTAAAAAAGAAGAGAGCTGTCTGGAGCAGTTTGGTATCTTCCTAAGCACAAGGGTCTTGCTCACCCTGCTATCGTGAAGAGTTCCCTATGTAGTCATTGTATATTTTCATTGTTTGCCTTTAAAATTCAAGCTGTGGGCTGCAATTATGCCCCCCCAAAATAGTGCAGGTCCTTCGGGCTCTAAGCCCAACTATGCAAATTCAATGATGCAATTTAGTGAGAAAATAAAGGTGTTAGATAAACTTTGGGCCAGCATGTCTGCTGCCCACAAATGTCTGCAGCTGCTGTCCCCCACACGCTTGATGTTCATGAATCAACTATTCGTTAAGGCTGCAAAAAGGAGGAAAGGATTCATAAAACTGTGAATCTGCTCCAGAAAGTGCTCATGTCCCCTCTCAAGTGCATTCAGGGAATCCAAAATAGTAACAAAAGCAGCTTAGTTTGTGGGTGAATGAGATGGGTCACCCCATCCTCTTGCCATGCTAGCATGCTGGCCAGGCTCAGGGGAGCAAGTCCTCAATAGGGTCTGGGGAATCACCCCAATGTGTGTGTTTTTCATGGGGGAGCAGTTCAACCATAGAGCCAAAAGGGAAATTAGAAATGGCAGGTTGCCCTTTTCCCTTGTTTTTTTAACCCCTGGGTTCTTCTGACATCCAAGGCTCTTCTCCTCCCTGTCCAGCCTGTCACTGCCTCTCCTCTCCCTCCCCTTCATTTTATGGATTATGTCATGGCCACCATATTGGGAAAAAAATGCATATTATCATAATTAACGTTTTGTTATTAAAGAACTTTATGCACGAAAATATATTTTCAGCAATCTCTAACATAAGCTTACAGTTTTTGGAGGGCAGAGGAAACCTAACCCCTTATTTCCCCTAGGTTCAATGTATCGGTATTTGTGTCATTTTTACTTTCATGGAGTTTTCTAGAAATAGCATGAAGGAATAATACATTATAATAAAAGAATATATAGTAATAATACATAAAAGCTGAAGATTGACTATATGTATGTAGTTGTGCCATGAGCACCATGATTCTAAACCCCCAAAGTACTTGAACCAGGAGTGGAAGCAAGATTTGCTGCCTATCCCTTCCAGGTTCTTTATTCTTTAAACAAAAAATTGGATTTTGAAAAAATATTTCTGAGCAACTATTAATATAACCAAGTGATTTGTATTGTTTTTGTTATTAATACAATCTCCCCTCTTTGCTAGTATTTTATTTAATATTGACATGCTCCTATCCAATAGAGACATTGTTCTATAATCTTTATACAATTTTCTTATTTCCACCTTTTTAGTTTGCTTTATCAAAGTAGCAGGCAACTCCTGCTTTGGAGGATTCACTTGATGCACAGTAAATTCTTCTTTCCATCTCCTTGCTTTCATTTTTGTGTTATGTCTTTATTTTTTGAATATATTTCATGTAAGCAACAGATTGTAGGGTTTTGTTTTCTTATCTAATTGGTCACTTTTTTCATTTTATTTGGATTGTTTGATCCATTCATATTTGAAGTTATGAATTTATTTTCCTCCATTTATTCCTAATACTGGATTTTTTTGAATCATGATTTTTTCCCTTATTTTCCTGCAAATGCAGTACTATGTTTCTTCAGTTACTTTATTCATTTCTTCTAAGGTGGCCTCATTCCCACTAGCTCTCTTCCTCTCATCCTTGATCCCTTCCTTTCATTTGTTACTGCTTTCCTTTTGGGGTTATTTTACTTAATTTTATTTGTTAGTTTCTCTTTTTCTCTCCTGCTTTTATCTGGTTATAGAATTCTTCTTCCCTTTTCTTCCTCTCAGTTGATAAAATAGATTCCTCCTTCTTCACTTCCCCTTCAACTAATCTTATTCTTTGTTGTTGTTGTTGTTGTTGTTGTTTGTTTGTTTTTTGGTGCCTCTTTCCAAAAAGAATTTCTCTTACTCTCTTTATTTTCTGTGCTCTCTCTGCTTTAGATCCTCATTCTCATAGATTACTTTGTTTTTAACCTTTTTTTTTTTTAAATTCTAGGTATCCTAGGATACGTAGAAAGCTGAAGATACTTTAGATATAGTGTATATTTGCTGTTTTGGAAGGATGTGAGAGGTTGTAAGAATCATAAAACAACTCTAATCCTCCATTTTGTTGCTCACACGATATGAAAGTGCATTACATCTTCTTAATCAGATGCAATGTTTATCCTTGCTTATTTTTAACCAGTTTCTTGTTTTATCAGTTTAATATCAAAATTTTAATTTTCAATTATGTTAATCAATTAATTTTCAGTGTCTAGTTTGTCACTAAGTTGGTGGTATTTGATTTTTTTAATTATATGTCAAATTCAATGATCTATATTCTTTCTCTCTTTTGTTGATTTTGAGATAAAAAATTACTCAATTTTTTGGGTTGATTTTGAGTTTTAAAAAGTCCCCAAAGGACTGCATTAGCTAAACCTCCAAGGTTTCAGTATGTTGTCCTACCTTCCATCATTTTCTTTCCTAATTATGATGTTATGGTCATATTCTTGAGGCTTTTGACCATCCCTACCACCAAACTAGGAGCAATGTCTTTCTAAAAACATAGCAACCAAACCTGAAAAAATATTTCATATATGTCTGATGATCCCAGAATATTATTTTTTATTAAATATTTTTTCTCCCTCCCAGCACTGACCCCCAACCAAGAAAAGAAAAACTAAACATTAGTTTAAAATTAATAATAATAGGCATAGCCAAATAAAAGAAGTTCCTATATTGGTCATTTCCAAAAATGCATATTTTCATTCTGCATATTTCTCCAACATCTTTCTGCTATGAGATGGATAGTATTCTTCATCATTGATCCTCTGGAATAATTGATCATTGCATTGATCAGAGTTCTTAAATCTTTCACAACTATTCATTTTTATAATGTTGATGGTATAGTATAAATTATTCTCATGTCTTTGCTTATGTCACTCTGTATCAGGTAAAGTGACTTGTCGAAGGTCACAAAAGTCATCATCAGTAGAACCCACGTTTCATGTCCTCGTTTATTGCTTTTTTTTTCTGCCACATCATACATTCATCCACGTAGACAAGATTTTCTTACCAATGACTAGTGAGTGGGAACATATTTTAGAGCAGGGACTCTCTCTCATTTAGCTTTGGTTTCTCCACAATACATAGTATATTGCTTTATACAATGTTGGCAGGTAATAAAGATTTGCTAATGGAAGAGGAATGAATAGGAAGAATCCCCTCCTCATATCAGCTGGACTGGAACACCATCTATGAAGCTTGGATGAAGCATTCAGATTCTTCCAGGAAGAGATATCATTCAGGCTAAGAGCCAAGGGACTTAGGATGATGAAGCAAACGTTTGTAGATCCCCATGAACTTGTGCTTTGCCATAATGGTGACCAACCACCTCAGAAGGCATGTAAGGGCTCAGGAGTTGGTCCCTTGCTAAAGGGAATGTGTGACAAGAGACCAGGTTGAAGGGAAATGTCATCCTCTTTTTAGGTTGGTATCACATTCTCATAAGATTGAACCCAGTCCATCTGAGTCCAAAACCTGGACACCTCTATGGAAAGAGCTGTGGTTGGTGCTACAGTGAATGACAAAATGGACTTGACGCTACCTTAGGGTGACATTAATCTACTAAACTTAGTCATCTCAAACAGACACAAAGGAAAATGTTAAGAGAGAAAACATGAAGAGAAACAGAACCGGGAACATCATTTTAATTCAATCATGGAACCCTAAAGCTGGAATGGACTGAAGAGATGACCTAGTCCAAATCCCTTACTTTATAGGTAAAGAAAAGTAGAAGTTGTGACTGATATAAAATAAAGGAAACTGATCTCAAATCTTCAACAGTGAGCACTCCTAGGCTAACCCTGAAGTAATTAGGGAAGTTCAGCATGTTCTGCTAAAACTATAAATCATCTCATGAAAGGTAAGTGGCACCATAAGACAAGGGAGACAAACAGAAAAGTAGAATGAGCCTTTAGAAGTCCCCCGACACTAGTGCTCTCTTTCTCTGTCTATGCATATGTGTGTGTAAGTGTATTTAATCCTTACTTTCTGTCTTAATAACAACTTTAAGACAGAAGGGCAAGGGATAGGCAAACAGGATTATGTTACTTGTCCAGGGTAACACAACTTAGAAGTGGTTAAAGCCAGATTTAATAAAGGATTATTGTTCTAATGAGACCTGATCAGCCCATGTTGTCAAATAATTTAGATGTTGTTTAATACAGTTTTTATATTTGAAATGTATTTCTTGGAAATAATATATTATTGGATCATATATTTTAATCTATTCTGCTATCTTCTGTCTATGAATGAGTTCATTTCATTAAAATTTGTAGTTATGAACTGAATATTTCCCTCCATCACATTCTCCTTTGGCTTCTCCTCTCTTTACCCCAATCTACCCGTCCTTTACAAAGAGGGGGTGAGACAAGAAGGTGCTCAGCACTGGTGATTTATGCTTAATAGAATCTGCTTCCCAGCAATGCAATAATCCAGGACAATTCTGAGGGATTTATGAGAAAGAGTGCTATCCACATTCAGAGAAAGAACTGTTGGAGTAGAAATACAGAAGAAAAACAACTGCTTGTGACATGGGTCAATGGGGATATGATTGGGGATGTAGACTCCAAGCAATCACCCTAATGCAAATATTAATAATATGGAAATAGGTCTTGATCAATGCCACATACAAAACCCAGTGGAACTGGTTGTTGACTACGGGGATTTGGGGGAGAAGGGGAGGGAAAGAACATGAATCATGTAATGATGGAAAAATATCAATTAAATAAAAATTTTCAATTAAAAAAATAGAATATGCTTCCTTTCCCTACCTTTCTTTTCTCCTCTTTGCCCCAGTCAAAGGTTCTTACCCTTTATTTATTTTCTTTCAAACTCCACTTCAGAATTTAAACTGCAAAATTGGAGTCTGTTTAACTCCCTTAATATCCCCTCTCCCTAATTTCTCCCCTCTCTAATATTTTTCCTATTTCCTGATTGAGTAGTATGTATCTAAACCAAAGTCCCTGTGTTTGTGTGTCCATCCTGTTTAAATAAGATAATAAATCAATCCTTTTTCCCTACCATATTTTTCTTTTCCTCTTTTTCCTTTCTTTCCAAAGATGATCAAAATATAACAATCGATGCCAGTCAAGTTATTTCTTTTTTTTAAACCCTTATATATATACTGTATATTATATATATATGTATATGTATATGTATATGTATGTATATGTATATGTATATATATGTATATATATATATATATATATACTGTGTATTGCATTCCCAAGATCTTTGTCTTATTTAACTTCATCTTCAACCTCTGAGAAAATTAAGCTTCTAAGGAGATGCTTCTTTCTTCCCCTCCTATTAGAATGTAAATACGTTGTCTTTGTATAAGCCATTCTAACTGGTCAAATGTATTTATCTTTTTAAGTTTCTTCTGCCACTCATGCTTTCAATACAAAGTTTCTATTCAGTTCTGGTCATTTCATCAGGAATGTTCCTCAATTTCATTAAAGGTTATGTAATAGATGCTTCCTTTAAGATATTTATAGTAGCAGATATGAGTTGGAGCAATGGCACCAGGAAATAAGATAGAGGAAAGGCCGGGATCTGCACTCCTTCCCTCCCACCTCACTTCCTGTTCCTCTCACAGTTGATTCTAACAGCTCTCCTCAGACGGTAAGTTATTAGCAGTTTCAAAAGACTAATCTCACACGATAGCTCTTTTCTAAAAAAGGGGTTTATTCTTGAATAAGGGAATTTAGGGTGATGAGAGAAGGAGAGAAGGAATATCAGGTCTCCCTATCCTCCTATGAAGTTCAATATAGGGGAAATGAAATTAATTGTCTAAAAGGGGATATCATTGATGAACTGAAAAGTCTCTTCAGAGCTAAGCTGTTCTTCAGAGCTAAGCTCCACTCTTTCCAATATTGAGTCAATGAATAGTCAGAAATCCGGAGCAAGTCTATCTATCAGCCTTCATCCCCAGTCTCCCAGGGCAGAAGTGATTTTCTTCAGCAGCTGGTTTTTCAACTAACTTCTCCTCCTCAGATTCTTTTTTTGGAATTTTTCTTCTCTCTTGTTGATTGACAGTTCATTCAACATTCCATTTCCTTGCATTTGTTTGCCAATCTCACTGGTGTTGTAATCTCTTCCTCACAGCTACTTCTATACACTCTAGAACCATACTGTTTTCCTGGTAAATTATCCTTGGTTGTGAGTCTGTATCTATTATCTTTTATAATATTGAACTTCAAGGTCTTCTGTCCTACATTAGTATCTTCCAAGTCTTGTGTAATATCAAATCCCACTATTTGATAAAAACTGCTGGGAAAATTGGAAGACAGTATGGGAGAGATTAGGTTTGGATCAACATCTCACACCCTACACCAAGATAAACTCAGAATGGTTGAATGACCTGAATATAAAGAAGGAAACTATAAGCAAATTAGGTGAACACAGAATAGTATACTTGTCAGATCTTTGGGAAAAGAAAGACTTTAAAACCAAGCAAGAACTAGAAAAAAAAATCACAAAATGTAAAATCAATAATTTTGATTACATCAAATTAAAAAGGGTTTATACAAACAAAACTAATACATCCAAAATTAGAAGGGAAGCAACAAATTGGGAAACAATCTTCATTACAAAAAACTCTGACAAAGGTCTAATTACTCAAATTTATAAAGAGCTAAATCAATTCTACAAAAAATCAAGCCATTCTCCAATTGATAAATGGGCAAGGGACATGAATAGGCAATTTTCAGTTAAAGAAATCAAAATTATTAATAAGCACATGAAAAAGTGTTCTAAATCTCTTATAATCAGAGAAATGCAAATCAAAACAACTCTGAGGTATCACCTCACACCTAGCAGATTGGCTAACATGACAGCAAAGGAAAGTAATGGATACTGGAGGGGATGTGGCAAGTTGGGACATTAATGCATTGCTGGTGGAGTTTGAATTGATCCAACCATTCTGGAGGGCAATTTGGAACTATATCCAAAGGGCACTAAAAGACTCTCTGCCCTTTGATCCAGCCATAGCACTGCTGGGTTTGTACTCCAAAGAGATAATAAGGAAAAAATTCATGTACAAGAATATTCATAGCTGCTCTTTGTGGTGGCAAAAAAAAATTGGAAAATAAGGGGATGCCCTTCAATTGGGGAATGGATAAATACATTGTGGTATATGTTGGTGATGGAATACTATTATGCTCAAAGAAATAATAAAGTGGAGGAATTCCATGGGAACTGGAACAACCTCCAGGAAGTGATGCAGAATGAAAGGAGCAGAACCAGGAAAACAATGTACACAGAGACCGATACACTGTGGTACAATCAAATGTAATAGACTTCTCCATTAGTGGCAATGCAGTGATCGAGAACAACTTGGAGGGATCTATAAGAAAGAACACTATCCACATTCAGAGGAAAAACTGTGGGAGTAGAAACACAGAAGAAAAACAACTACTTGACTACATGGGTCGAGAGGATATGGTTGGGGATAGAGACTCTAAATGAACATCCTAGTGCAGACATCAACAACATGGAAATAGGTTCTGATCAAGGTCACTTGTAATACCCAATGGAATTACATGTCGGTTACAGGAAGAGTGGGGAGGGGAGGGAGGAATAGAATGTGATTTTTGTAACCAAGGAATAATGTTTAAAATTGGCCAAATTAAAAAAAATGATTCATAATTATCAGTTTTACATGGATGATTCCCAGATCCTATATATTAGTCCTAATTTTTCCTGTAACTTCTAGTCTGGCATCTTGGCATCTTAGATAACTTAAAATAAATGTCTCATAGAAAACTCAAACTAAACACATCCAAAACAGAACTCATCATCTTTGCCCCAAAACTCTTCCCTTTTCTCAACTTCCCTAGCATTGTTGAGGCCATCACCATCCTTCCAGTCTCCTAAGCTCAAAACATACATGTCATACTCAAGTCTTCTTTGTTTCTCATCTCTCATAAATCACAATGGGTCTTCCAATTTTTTTCATCCCTCCTCAGATCTTCTCCTTCCCCTCACCCTCATATTTTGTCTCATATTTTTTCCAAAAAAAAAATTAAGACCATTTGCCAAGAGCTCCTTTTTCTTCTTTCTCCTCTTTTCATATCACTCTGATGCCTTCTGCCACATCTCTTCCTTCACCCCTGTATCACACAATAAGTTGGCCTTTCTTCTTCTGAAGGTAAGACTCTCTACAGAAACAAGTAATTCCATTCTATCCCATCTTCTCTAGCACACTATCCAATGTGATACTAATACCCTTGATACTGGCCTCCTTACTGGCTGGCCTCCATACCTGGAACTCTTTTCTTCTTCATCTCAGCTTTCTGAATTCCCAGTTTTCTTCAAGTCCCAGCTAAAATACCACTTTCTACAAAAAAAAATCTTTCCCAATTCCTCTTAACTCTAGTCCCTTCTCTCTGTTACTCTGTTGATATTATCCCGTGTATACCTTGTTTGCACACGGTTATTTATATGCTATTTATCCCATTAGATTTTGAGCTTTTCAAGGGTTGTGAGTGTCTTTTGTCTGTTTCCACAATACTCAGCAAAGCAGCGTGCCCAACACATAAGAGCTTAATAAGTGGTTATTAATTAATTAATAACTCTAATGTCTTCGGCCTCATATAAGATCTAGTCAGAGCTCACTTGGTCCTAGATCACTTATTCAGGGCAAAAAGGTTTAAAAAGTCTCAATGGCCGTAAACTCTAGGTTTAACTTTAACATATTGTATTCGTTTAACTCCTTGAATGGACAATTCTTCCAGAAGGTTACTAGTAAGATGACAATACTTAAGTATTCAGAGTTCTCCATTCTAATTCTCTATTCTGCCTATTAAGGTTAAAGTTACTCTGCTACTTTGGTGATACCTCACATACATATGCCTAAATATATTTATATTGTATTAGGTAATTTTGATTTATTTTTCATCTGCATGGAGGTTTTTACTATCATGTGAAAAGATAATACATTGCGTTGGCTATCCATTTGGTAAGTCCAAGGACTTAAGAGCAACTTTCAACTAACTTGAAATAACAAAGATCAAAGATCATATACGACTGGGCAATAGGAAAGTTTGGTTTTCATTTTTCATTTCATAGCATAAACAATAAAATAAATAAGTGAATGAATAAACAAACAAATAAATAAATAAAAGGAAAGAGAACAAGAAAAGAAAAGGGTTACAAAGAATACCAGTGTTTTCATGACTCTTTTTGATGCCTCAAATGATTTTGGTCATCAAGAGGAATTAAAACTATCCAAAATATACAGAAGAGGGACATCTAGGTGGCTCGATGGATAGAAAGCTATGCCTGGAGATGAGTGGTCCTCGGTTCAAATTTGGCCTCAGCTACTTCCTAGTTCTGTCACTGTAGGCAAATCACTTAACCCCAATCACCTAGCCTTCTGCTTGAAATCAAGACGTAGTATCAAATCAAAGACAGAACATAAGGGTTTAAAATCACACACACACACACACACACACACACACACACACAGGATAATGATGAGATAATTGAGAGACATTTCCAAAGATTTTATAGAACGTTATTGGTAACAATAAACTATTACCCTATCACATGGTGAGTTTACCAAATATACCAATTGGAGAATTTTTGTACAGATTTTATAAATTAATTTGGAGAATTTGACTTAAAAAACTCAACCATATCCCCAAATTTCCCCTTGTATATTTCATGTTTGAATTCGGAACCTTATCGAACTTAAACATGTTCAATAATTTTTTTTGTCACTAAACCCAAATCATTTTTCTTTCATTGTATCTATACAAATTAATAGAAGTCAGTTTGGAGTTCACAGTACAGTGCCCTTAAATGAGAAGCAGATTAAAATACAAACAGAAAGATAAATAAGAAAGTAAAAGACTTGAAAAGAATATTGAAAAAAAACTAAATTTGAAAAATGCACTGCTTTTCTGCATTTAACCATTACATTTTTGTCTTGATATATGATCAATTTTTTTTTTACAAAAGTACCATGTGCCACTGAGAAAAAAAGTATAACCCTTTCTATTCCTGTACAATTCTCTCCAGGTATTTATTATGGCTAGCTTATCTAAGATTTTATTTACCTCCGTAACTTCTTTATTATTTATTTTTTGGTTAGATAAAGTCTGCCTTCTCAGGGAGAAAAAAAACATTTTTTTAAGTTTATTATTTTCAGTCCCTGGCCTCAAGAAGCTTACATTCTAACATTAAGAAGCTGAAAGGCTGAGATAGGGCAGGATGCAGGAGAGGGAGGAGACATTGTACAGAAAGTCCAGGGGTAGAGTTAAGAGTGCAGCCTGGAGAGGACTGTATCTAGTGTACAGAAAGCCCTGAATAAAAAGCTTTTTCATTCATTCTATAAATAAAAAACAAATATGTACAAAATAAACACATTAAGCACCTGTGTACTTAGCCCTATTGTCTCTGAAAGGTAAAACTATAATTTAAATAAAACTTTAGAAATTAAAAAAACTTTATTAGTTTCTTGTTGAAAGGAGGATTTGGAAAGGAAGTATCATATTAATGATAATATCAAAAAAGAAAGAAAAGAACACTGTTGAAGCATATAGGATGAAAGCCTCTTTTGTGTTATAAAAATTAGGAATTACTGTTTCAACAGTGTAATGGAGGAGATGAGAGGAAGGAGGAAAGGAGAGAGGAGAAAAGAGGCTGAAAGGATGCTTGTTTGTTTGTTTCTCCTGTTACTTATGGGGAGAGGTAAGCCAAGTCCTGTCTCCTTGAAAAGGGAACGACTCCACAGGGATGTTATTTGGGAGATGAAGGACAGGAGACAGGAGAGGGTTCTGATCACTGAAGAGACACTGGATCTCCCTCAGAAGAGTTACAGCCTCTGAGGTCAGAACTGTCTCTGAGAGACAAGATGATCCTTGATAATTTCCACCTCCCAAGTGGACCTCAACTGCCAACCCCTGGTGGTTTAGATACAGCCAACTGCCAAGGGAAGAATGATAGCTTCCTTGGTCGGAAATACTGAGTCTCAGGGGTTGGAATCAACCCCCTCCTTGTGAAAAACTTAATCTCCCTGGCTTGATCCGTGAGACAAACCCAAACCCAAAGGCTAAATATTTCCAAAGGGATTTATTGAGGTTATTTGAGATAGGCAATGGCCAAGGTGTGAGGGAGGAAAATGGAAGTGGGCGAAGGGGAGTCCTACAAGTTGCCCCCCAGCAGATTGGCTTTTCAAAGGCTGGAGGCCAGAGGCTTTTGTGGCCTGACCTCTCCTCTTTCCAACTGCTTCTTAAACTTAACTTTAGTGAAAATTAACTAAAATTTGTGATATGATTTAAAGAAACAAGGTAAGGGGAAAGGAGACCCAATGGGGTGGATCTAGTTGGCTCCAGCCAAAAAGAGTTCAAACTAAACCCTTTTTGAGAAGAGATGTAGCTGTTGTAGCAGAGTCTCAGTGGAGGTATTTTGGGGGGTCCCAGAAAGAAGACAAGTCTCAGCTGGATGGGCTCTCGGCTCCCACTCCCACCTTCCCTCTTCACTTCCCAGACTGGAAGAGCCCCCTCCTGTCTGTTGGTTTCAAAGTTCCAGGCAGCTCTCAGAATTCAGAGCATTTTCTCCTCTTCCCCTGCTGCTTCTCCGGCTGGTCTGTCAATCCGGTTGGCATCTCTCTTCCCTGCCTTACAACAGTGCCTGGTCATCTTAATCCCCACCGCTGTGGACCATAAAATAGAGTATATACCGAATCCTTTTCCTTCTCTCCAACTAGCCAGAATGAGGAAGCGATAATAACTTCTCCAGTGAAAATGGAGAAATGATTCCACGAACAGAGGAAATGCTCTTTGGTTAAACATGAACCACATCTAGGACATTAACCAACACTCTGAGACAGCAGCCTCTGCCTGCAAGAATAGATGCACTGGGATTCACTTCCAACTACAGCAACCATGAGGAGCCTTTGCCACCTTTTGGGACCTCTATGGGCTGAGAAGAGAGGCTGACACTTTGCAATCATGGCTCCTGGAGATGGCATCAGCTGCATGTCAAGCCTGTGTCCGGACATGCCTGTGTGCCTCTGAAATGTGAAGAGGTTCAGGTGACAAGGAAGACACCTGCAATGCCATCATGGCCATGAAACTCCCCCGCCTACATCTCCATGCCAATATCCACTGTCAGAGTGGCCAGGCATGGCGACTACCACAAGGACACAACACAGAGGGAGACCATGAAGGTCCCCACCAAGGCCAAGTCTCTGGGTATCACGTAGTTTGTTTTCCAGCTGGCTCAAGAAACTGGGTGAAAGAAAGTGACTGCCATGCTGAGGCCAACATGGAAGACGGTTCCTTCCTCAAGTGCTGTAATGAGGTTGCTTCAGGCTATTCTCTAGAGAATGATCACGGACAATCCCACAAAGCAGTTAGTATCTCAGCCCCAGCAGTCTAATGCCTGCTGATGTCCAGTCTCTATGGCAACATCATCAATAACATCTGCTCTGAGCCAGTTGGGAGCCCAGCCCTGTGCTTGGGCAAATTAGGAACATGGGCACACAGTGTTTAAGATGACAACCTAACACACAAAAGCACTGCCAAGAAGCATATTATTAACCTACAGCCACCCTATTAGGTAGTTGAATGAAGCTACATGTATATGCCACTTTGATCCATAAGGCTGTCCTGGCATCAGTGGACAGGCCACGAAGGTCTAGCTCTTGAATACCTGCCAAGAAAAGCTCCACCACCATATAACTCCAGTTGAGCTACCTGTTTATTGACTCCTAATACCTTCTTGCCAGAAAGGAAACTGAGTCAGGAGGAGGTGCCTCCTCATAGATCCCAAGTGTGCTTTTCCTTTTCTGTTGCTTCCTTAGGTTACAAAATAAACAACTGTGTCCCTCTTTAACAACAACAAAAAATCTTTGTCAAATGATGCAGGTCAGCCTAGACAATTAATTACTGTGTCCCACTTAAAGTAAGAGATGTAATATTAAGCTCTTGCTCCTTCTCCAAGTGAGAACATATCTCTATCAAAGTCTTCACTATAAAAACTTTCTGCATCAAGTGAGATGCATTGCACAGAGATTCAAGGGAGTAGTGCACCAGGAGATAGCATTCAAGTCAACCCCCTGGGAAGGAGCTCTTTGGCCTCACCCTTCTCTCCCCTGCCTTGGCCAGAGGATCTCATGAGCATCAGAGGGTCTAGAGCCATGTTGGGGAAGACGTATCCTGGTGGCACAGAGGGGGCTGCTCCATACCCCTCTCCATGCCCTGCCCCTCTGTCCAGCAGCCCAATGTAAGCACTTCCTCTCTCCACTCTCTGAGGTAATGCCAGGGGCTCACAGGCAGCCTAAAGGCACCGTTTGGGCAAGCAGTCACTAAAAGGTTTGTCAGCACTACTCTAGAGGATTCTGTACTTCCCATCAGTGTCCTCTCGTGACTGCATTTCGAGCCAAGAACAAACTAAATAGAGAATCGAGGTTCTACAAACAGCCTAGTCTTCTCTACCTCCACTCCCTCCCAAAAAACCAATTCTCAGCCTGAGTGCTGTATTCTGAGGACTCCACCAGCAAAAGTACTTCAGGAATTCTGAGTTACCGGTTTACCACATGTGGACTAGAAATCCGGGTCCACTTTCTCCTGGTGGGAGAAGGTGTCACAAAATTTGGAGGTTAGTTGTTTTTTTCCAACTATACCACCACAGTAGATACTCTACCTGGAAGCTAATTAAATCTGACTAATTGATGACAATTGCTAACCATGGTGGGAAGCAAACCAGTTTAGAAAACTGTTAGCAACACTGAGAGGATATAGGAGTCACATTTTGGGGACTCCATTTTTCAGGGTGTTAGGAATTGGGATACTCATAGGAGAACACATGCTACATTTACATAACTGAAAATTTTTGTCTGGTTATTAAGTTGAAATAAAAAAGAAAATTTAAGGAGGAGAGTTAAAGTGACTTGCTTACTATTAACCAAACCAAAAAAAGGAGGGGGATGTCACAGTTTTCCTAGAAGACAATCTTTTCCCCTAAAGGGTGTGCCCTCCTTAACATCACTACTGCTAGGCAAATCAAAACTCTTCACTCAGCTTTGTATTTGCTTTATTTTACTGAAAGAATTTCTTCATCTTTTGTTTCACAGCAACAACAACAACAACAAAAAATCATAAGGTGGAAATTGCCCGAGTCAGAAGATGTTGGTATTAGCAGGAGGAAAATGTCAGTCAAAAATGTCTCTCTAAGCAGAGTGCTTGTACATGAATAAATAGTGTGTCTGACAGACTTTAGGTAAAAGCAGAGTGCCCACTATTCTACCACGAAGGAAACTAATAATCTGAAGGTCTTCTGAGATAGTCTCGAACCCAAAAATCTGTTTGACTCATTGGTGAGTAAATCAAGGGAAGAAGAAAATTAACTTACCAGTCAATCCAATCAACATGGTGGCTCCAAAGCCCTACATCAACAATGTCACAAAATCACAGAAGGAACTTTGATGGTAAATCCAATCTAAACTATATGCAAAAAAAGAATGTTTACTTACAACATTCCCAAGCAGGTAGTTAGCCTTTTTTTAAAGAGCCTCCAATGAGAGGAAAACAATAATCTCTCAAGGTCTTTTGTCCCAAGAAGTAGCCCCAATTTTAAAGAAGTTTTTCTTTACTTTAAGGCTAAATTTGCCTCTTTACACTACCAACCACAGCTCTGAGTTCTGCCCTTTGAGATCAGACTGAACAAAGGCAGTAACTCTACCATAGGCCATCTTTTCAACTACTTAAACAAAGCTTTCATGCCTTTTCTGAGATTTCTCCAAGTGAAACATCCATAGTTTCTTCAACCAATCCATATATGGCAGTGACTCAAGACCCTTTGACATTTTGGTTGCCTTCTTCTACATGCTTTCTAGCTTGTTAACGTCCATCCTAAAATATGCTGACTAGAACTGAGCAAGGGAAAATACAGTTGGACTATTTCCTTATTCATGGAAGTTTTGCCTCTTTTAATGCAACCTAAGAGGCCCGTAGTTTTTTTGACTGCCACATCATAATGCTGATGTAGTGATCTTCCAATCAAATAAAACTCCTAAACCTTTCTGCTCAGACAATGCTTGACTACCCTACCTTCTACTTCTGAAGTCAATTTCTTGGCTTTACATTCATTGGCATTAAATTTCATAAATGAAATTTAATAAATTTATTAATTAAAAATTTTAATTTTTAATTTAATTTTAAATTAATTTTATTGTTTTTATATTATATATAATAAAATTATATATTTAATTTTATAAGTTAAAATTGGAATAAATTTAAATTTTAAATTAAGAAATTAAATTAAGAAATTTATTAATTAAATTTAAATTTTTAATTAATAAATTTATTAAATTTCACTTATGAAATTTAATGCCGATGAATGTAAAGCCAAGAAATTGACTTCAGAAGTAGAAGGTAGGGTAGTTCAACCTACGCTTCCAGTCTGCCAACATCTGCTTTTGTCCTTGACTCTGTCACACTAGTATGTGGTAGATATAACTCCCACCTCTGTGTCATTGGCAAATTTGATACCAATGTTTATCCAAATCCCTTTTGAAAAGGTGAAGCATTTCCAGATGCAGACAGCTGAAGAGCAGGGAGCACCAATGAGTCGTCCCCCCACCCCGCAATCCCTCAACAAAGATCTAGAAAATGCTCTAGAGCAAGTCTTGACTGGGAAATCCAAGAAAAAATGTTTTGCTATGGCATGTTTCCAATCCTGGTCAGTACAAGGAAACAGACATAGGAGATCTGCAGACAACGAAGCACTGGGATTGAGGGAGGACTGAAGCTATGCCATGAGACAAGAAGTCTCAGACCTACCTAGAGGAGCCTGATCTTGAGCAGAATACAGTAACAGGTGCTGATGGGGAGACCTACTCCTCATTTGTTAGTCCAAAGATACAGACTAAAGCAACTTGTATCTAGGGCCAGAAGTCCAGGCAGAGCAGTGTTCACCCTTGCTCTAGGGCAGAGCCCTTTGGGAAGCACGGAAAGCTTGCACTGCGTTGTGTACTGAGCAAAGAGTAAGTTCAGAAGCAAGTAATAACATGTGGCTGTGATCCCAGAAGCTGAGCAGGTCCTCCGTTCCAGCCTCCAAAGCAGTGTGAAGCCTACAGCCAAATAGCAGGGCAGGAATCTCAGACCAGAGGGGAGCCACAAGTTGGATCACTTTAAACCATCAGAACTTTCTAGCCATAGCTCAATAGAGTGGCTGAATCCAACAAAAGGCTACAGGAACTAAAGCGTAGTCATATTTCACAGGTGAACTCCTACCTAAAATGAAGCCAGGAACGAAGTCAGCTCAGACCAAGAGGGAAGAAATCAAACTTCTTTCACTTTGTGAGTGCTGAAAGTTTGCAAGTATCCAGTCTGAGATGTCCATAAGAGCCTAAGACAAAACAACACTCAATACCTTAAGGAAAACAGCAACGAGACTATGACAGACCTTCCCTCCAGAAATGGGCAGAACCCAGATCTAATACTAAATCAAACCTCAGAAAGTAGACTGCAATTATGAACAACAAGTATAATAATAATCTCATGACAAAGAGCTATTAATAGTGATGTGGAACTCAAGATAGAAATGTAGAAGAAGAGAAGGAACTTCAAAGGAAAACAGCTTGGGAATAAGTTAGACTTAAGTCAAGTGACTTGCCCAGGGTCACACATCGAGGAAGTGTCTGAGGCCAGATTTGAACCTACAACCTCCTGTCTCTAGGCCTGGCTCTCAGACCACTTAGCCCCCAGCTGCCCCCTTATTTATATATTTTTTTGACATGGCAATTTAACATTGGCGATTTGTTTTGCCTGATCATACATGGTTTTTTTTTTCTTTCTCAGTGAGAATAAGAAGGAGAAAAGAGAAGATTTTCATTGTCTAAAAAATTTTAATAAAGAAGAGGAATGATGAACATTCCCAAAGCACATGGTAAAAAAGTAAAAAACTAACAATATTTCTGGAACCAGCAGATATTACTGCGCCAGGAAAGAGTAAAGGATTATAACAAGTACATGTCATTGAATTTGTCTAATGTAACTAAAAATCATTTGTCTCCAGATAAAGTCTTTTAAACTATAAATATTCAAGGGCAGAAGCAAAAGGATTTCTATGAGTTAAACCTACATGAACTCAGGCAACACTACATTGACAAGGATAAAGACAAAAGGTTGTCATGAGAATGTGATTATAGGAAGAGATGTTTGGGGGGGGGGCGGAATTCAAGAAAACAGAATTAGAACTAGAAATTACTGAAGAGCTATCTTTAAGGAGCCTGGATTTAGAGATCAATTTATGTTATTTAAAGAAATGCTGTAAAGAGTGCAATACAATGCTGAAAGCGGCAGGAATTTAGCACCTACCAAAAGCCAGGACATGACCTGGTGACTAGTATTGGTCGTCAGAATCTCATTACCTTTCACAGATTGTCGGATCATAAATCTCCATATTACAGATAGAGATGGCAAAATTTCTAAGAGAATTCCACAAAGAAATACTTTCAAAACTGAATCATCATCCATGACAAAATTTGTGCTCACAATTGCTTGACCCAAACATTTATCCATAAAACCTAAGAATTTAGAATTTAACTTCTACCAAGGTCACTGTGCCAACTAACAAAAAGCTTTTAAAATACAGGAACCTAACCAAGAAATCAAAATCATTGAAAGATAACAGGTTCATCCTTAAACTTCTATGAGCTGATGAGATCATCAAGAGAGAAAATGTGGAAAGGGTTTGATTCTTTGGAGATTGCAATCCTTTGAAAATCATATAGTATAAAGAATCATTGGAAGTACAGCTAAGGTTTGTTTGGGTTTTTTAAGATACTTTTTGAGAGGGCAGAACCAAGATGGCAGCTTAGAATCAACAAGAGCTGGAACCACTCTGATAATCCTCTCAAAGATACATTTTTTTATGCCAAAGATCCATTTCTGATCATTAAAATCATTGTATACTCTCCCAAGTACAACCTAAGCTGATTTTTTCCTTCTTTTCACTCCCAGATATATCTACAAAGATGTAATCAATGCAGATGAATGGGCCAGTCTGTATCACAGGCATATTTCATTTATTAGGCTAGTCTCTTTTCAATAATAATAGATCTCATGAAGGAGGCCCTGTAATATTCCTAACCTGATACTGAAAATAGCAAATAGGAATATAGAAAGGATCTCAAACATATGAAAGTCCCCCTTACATCTGGATTGTGCTTAGTGTATCTCCCATGACAGTTCAAACACCTTTGGGCAACTATTTGATGCTTATGCTTGACAATAAAAAATCAGTGGGTTGAAGTTATCGTCGTCGTTGCTTTATCAAGAAATCTCTTAAGATATCAACATATGCAAGAGAAAACTCCTTACCAGCAGAGACCTTGTAAGGCTACATTCTGTCCTATGAAGTCAAAGGCTTTTTTTGTACTCAATAAACAGTTGGCTCTTGTATTCTTTGCACCTTTCAGTCAACTGAGAGACTGCAAAAACACAGTCTGCTGTAGAACATTATGTGCGAAAGCCCTTCTCATATTTTCCTCCGGGACACTCTGGTGTGTATATACACACACACATACTTATATATACATATATAAATACTTGTCCTGCTGAGAGATGTTACAAACCATTACATACCATGCTGAATGCTGTTAAAAACACATCTGTGTGTGTAAATATGTGTATGTATTTATATGCAGAGAAACCGATTCCAGGAGGAAAAAAGAGAAGGGGAAAGGGTTTTTGGAACATATTCTACCTCAGATTATGTTGGAAAGCCTTCCCTTTTCGTGCTGTAAGATGTTATAAAGATGAGAAGGGAGGCATCTAAAGACAGTCAACTTCTGGCTATTACTACCTATAATTTTTCAATTATTTTGCGATTTTTTCCCCTGAAATACTTGGTCAAATCATTTCCCAATGCTTTCCAAATTATATGACCTCCAGCACACACTGTTTGGGTATAAACTTGGTCTCACTCCGTTGCTCATACAGATTTCATTTTCTTGTCATTTCAACTTTCTTATATAATCCACATAAGGTCCACATGTAGGGCAAAATAGATTGCTATAGACAGAAATATCTATTCCATTTTAACCAGTCAATCAACAAACATGTATTTGACACCTACTATGTGACAGTTACTGTCTGATAACTAAGGATACAAGGAAAGGCAAAAGATAGTCCCTATCCTCAAGGAGCTCACTAATAAGGGAGACAACAAACTAATAAGGCAACAAGCTAATAAGGGAGACAACAAACAGTTATATAGAAACAAACTACATATAGGAAAAATAGAAAATCATTAACAGAGAGAAGGCACTGGAATTAGGAGGGGATTGGGAATGACTTCTTATACAAAGTGGAGTGTTAGCGAGGACTTGAAGATCGCCAGGAAAGCCAGCAAGCAGAGATGAGGAGGAAGAATATTTCAGGCATGGGAGACAACCAGAGAAAATGCCTGGAGTAAAGAGATGAAGTAACTCATATGTGGAACAGCAAAGAGGGCAGAGTGTATATGGGAGGTTGGAGGTGAGGAGAGTATAAGAAGAGGTGGGGGGAAAGGGCTTTGAGCACCAAACAGAGGATTTTGTATTTGATCTGGACATGATAAGGAAGTTTACTGAGTAGGAGGAAACACAGATCTGTGCTTTAGGAAAATCACTTTAACAGCAAAATGGAGGATGAACTGGAGGCAGCCCAATCAGCAAGCTATTGAAATAGTTCAGGTGTGAGGTACTGAGGGCTTACACCAAAACGCTGGCAATATCAGAAGAGAGAAAGGGGCATATTCAAGAAATGTTCCATTGGTGAAATCCCTAGCTAAGAAACTATCTAAGGCTAATCCCTAGGTTGGAAGCCTGGCTGATGGAGAGGATGGTGGTGCCTTGATAGAAACAGGGACATTTAAAATTTCAGAGGATCTGGTAAGAAAGATAATGAATTCTAGACTTGTTGAGGTTAAGTTGTCATCCAGTTTAAGATGTGTAAAAGGCTCTTAAGGATGCGAGTTCAGGGGTCGGATGAGAGGTTAGGGCTGGATAAGCAGATTTGAGAATCATTCCCAGAGAGACAATAATTAAATCCCATTGGGCCTGATAATGTTACTAAGTGAAATAGTAGAGAGGGAAAAGGGAAGAAATTGCTTCAGAGGGATTTCCCTCACATAGTAATTCCCAAGACAAATGAAATCATGAGTTCAGACGTTATTCCTACCTACCTAAATTGCAATCAATTTCACTTTTTTGTGATGTGGTTGGGATGCTATGTCCCACAATTTCCAAATCTCTTCTGGAATCAAATACAAAGATGTGAGGTTTCTTAGTATTCTGGATTCTTATTTCTCAGATGTAAGCCATAGTCAACACTGGCATCTTTCCTATACTTAAGTCATGTAAAATATATGTATAATATAGAATATATTATGTTGAAATGGCTTAATAATTTTTTTCACAAAATTTCTCTGCTTCAGCATCCTCAACAGACCATGGCTTTTATGCCACAATTATCTTCCAAGATCATCTTTCTGTTTTTGTTTATTATGTGTCTCTGGGTCCTGATCAATTTTTTTGTTTGTTTTCTTAAACCTTTACCTTACATCTTAGAATCAATAGTGTGTTGGTTCCAAGGCAGAAGAGCAGTATGGGCTAGGCAATGGGGGTTAAGGGACTTGCCCAGGGTCACACAGCTAGGACGTGTCTGAGGTCAAATCTGAATCTAGGACCTCCCATCTCTAGGCCTGGCTCTCAATTCACTGAGTCACCCAGCAGCCCCCTCTGATAAATGTTTAATGAAATTAAGTTTGATTTTAATTTTAAGTACATAATTATGTCAATTCCAGTACTTGAAGAAAGCCTTATTTCTGTATTCTTCACCCCTCTTTGGAAAGTAAGTTTCTGGAGGAAAAGAAGACATTGTGTGTTTTTCACAAGTTCTGTATTTAACAGACAGTTCAAATATTATATATTCTAAAGAACTATTTAACAAATTCAATTAAGCAAGATTGTTAAATGCAGCACTAAATGACTTTCTCCCTTTCCTTGGAAAAGGGGAACTTATGACTTGCACAGCTAAATGAGATGGAAACGTGTGAATCTATTTCTTTTATAGTGGTTTGTTTTTTTTTTTGTTTTTTGGTTTTTGGTTTTTTTTGCTGTATTTGGATCCATTTGATTGTATATTTTCCCTTAATCTTACTAGCTCTTCTGTGGTGAGTTTTTTCCTGCCTTTTTCTTTTTGACACACTTTTTGCTACTCGGAGGCGACAGAGGGAAGCACTGCTTAGACATGACCTCCGGTTCATCTTGCTGTAAGCCTCCTTGCTTTAATTTTATGTGTTCCTGGCTATTTTGGAATGCTGAGTGGAGAGTTGGAGATGGAATATTACTAACCTTTCGCTTGTGTGTTTTGCCAGAAACTCCTTTCCTTCTGTTCCAGATAGCTTTGGAGCAGCCCCAGAACTGCCTTATCTTTGGCTGCCAACAACCTCCTGTCCAAACCAATCAGACTAAGTGTAATTATCAACCTCCTCCTGCCCTAGCTAAATCATTTGTGTGGCAGGCAATGTCAGATGTTGCAACAACTCACAGCGGGTCCAACAGCACGAGGAGTGAACAGGGAACACTGGGCAGAAAGCAGTAACACGTCCGTGGGTTGTTTTCTCCCCTGTGGGAATCGCCATGTAGATAATTGTTTCCTTTTCTTATTGTTGCTTCTGTTACTAAATATTAAAACTAGATTTATGATATTTCTGTTTTGTGGGGCTGAAAGGAAGGGAGCCTAGACAGCCTCCCACTTGGCCATCTTCTCTTCTGAAATCTTTTGTCTTGATATCACTTACATTCCACAAAAGAGACTCAACCACTTAAAAATAGACAA
Organism: Monodelphis domestica; assembly: GCF_027887165.1. Classification (NCBI taxonomy): domain Eukaryota; kingdom Metazoa; phylum Chordata; class Mammalia; order Didelphimorphia; family Didelphidae; genus Monodelphis; species Monodelphis domestica. Next base: position 11,227,219 of record NC_077230.1, on the reverse strand, counting down.
CAAAAAGAGGAAAAATGGATTTTGGCAAAACTAACCAAGACACCAACCCAGACCCACGTGCTACAAAGTGATTCATATCCACTGTCCTACAGCCCTGCAAAGGGAGGAGTGAGATGCCTTGGAGCTCTTCTTGGAAAGAAGCTCGGTCACAATTTCATAGCATTCAGAGTTTACTGTTTTGTTGTTGGCCCTTCTATAAGCGTTATTATAGTCACTGCATCTACTGTTTTCCTGACTCAGCTTCCTGTGCTCTGTATTACTTCACAAGTCATACCATGCTTCTCTGTGATAATCAAAGACACCACTTCTTACACTGCAGTGATAGCCACTACATTTATATACTAGCTATTCTGCAATCAATGGACGGCTTTGTTTCCAGGTATTTTCTACCACCAAAAAAAAGTCAACAAATAGGATATATATTTGATTTCTGTATCTTTGACCTCCATGGAGTGCATACCAAACAGTAGACTCTCTGGATTAAAGGGTATAGAGATATTTCCATGGTGTCAAATAGTTTCAGGGAATAATAAGAACAATTATTTCCATAATCCAGCCAAACTAAAGTCTTAAATTTATATTTTTAAATCACTTTGTAGCTAATCAATAAACATTTATCATTCTCAAACCCTTACCTCAATGGATAGCAAGAGTAAATGAAGGAGAATAAAGTATAAGAAGACTGGGAAAGTAGAAAAGAGATAGGTTATAAAGGAATATAATAACCAAATAGAGGATATGTAATATATATTTATGTATGTGTGTGTGTGTATACGCACACTATAGACACACCTTTATCTCCCATCTTGGAATCAATACTAAGTATTGGTTCTGAGGCAGAAAAGTGATAAGGGTTAGACGACTGAAATTAATTTACCTGCTGAAAGTCTTGCTAGAAAATGACTGAGACCACATTTGAACTCAGGATCTTCTGTCTCTAAGTCTGGCTCTCAATCCACTGAGCTACCTAGCTGCCCCAAGGGCATAATTCTAGAGGTGGAAGCACTGGAGTTGATTTAATGGGGTAAGTGGAGAGGGATGATATAGTCAGACATATAATAAGAAGATCAATTGAATAGCTAAGTAGAGGACAGATTGGAGGGAGAAATTATTTGAATCAGGGAAACTGACCAGTGGACAACAACAGTGTAGATGTAAGTAATGGATGCCTAGATTAGGGCACTAAAAGTGTGAAAAGACATAGGGATGCTCCAAAAGTAGAAATGAAAAGAACAGAAGAAATGATCATGGTAACAGGATGAAACTGGGAGATGGGCAAAGTGAGAGAGAATGAAGAACTGAAGATGGCAATTTAGATCGAAAGCCTACGTGACTGGGAAGATCTTTTCTTCTCTTTCAGCACTACTTCATTTGAGGGCTTCATCACCTCCCAGGGATTCAACTGTCATTGTTATGCTGATGATTTTCAAATCTATTTATCTAGCCCTAACCTTTGGGTTGACGCCCAGTTTCACATTTCCAGCTCCCTGATAGATATCCTGTAGACATCCTAAACTTCACATGTCCAAAATTTTATTTAGAAAAGCCCGGGAGGTATAAAAGGAATGCCATGCTTTGGTAAGGGCCCAGTTGAGATTTTGTAATATAATTTTGGAGTTCAGAAAGGTGTCATTTTCTCCCCCCCCCCCCAGCTTTATTAGACAGTACATGAGTAGTGGCAAAGCCAATAAGTAGATGGTATGAATAAACCAAGGACAAGACTTGGCAAGACTTTGATGAGATAAGGAGACAAAGAAGTGGAGAGAAGACAACAGTATAGAGTTCATTAAGAAGTCAAGGTTAGGAGGGCAGTTAGGTCACTCAGTGGATTGAAAGCCAAGCTCAAAGATTTTAAGTCCTGGATTCAAATGTGACTTCAGAGACTTCCTAGCTGTGTGACCTGGGCAAGTCATTTAACCCCATTGCTTGGCCCTTACCACTCTTCTGTCTTAGAATCAATACATAGTATTGAAAAGGGTTTGGGGTTACAAGACAGTTACAAAAGGCAGAATGTAGCAGACTGTGATGAGATAAAGAAATTTCAGAAAACATGGAAGTGGAACATTTGTGGGTGGTAGCAAGATCAAAGGTATCTCTGTGTGAGACAGATGGAGTGGAGGTCAAGTGAAACACTAACTAGTCCCATTTTTGATTATCTTTGCTAATTTGTTGGATGTGAAGAAAAACTTCAGTGTTGCTTTGGTTTGCATTTCCGCCAATTATTATTTGAAGCAATCTTTCCTATAGTTGCTACTTTTAACTTATATTTGTGAGCTATTTTTTCATAGCCTTTCCATCAAATTGGGTATGGCAAATGGTCTTACCTATTTCAGTTAGTTCCCTATAGCTCATATACCAGACCCCTACCAGAGATATTTGATAGGACTTTTCCCCCCAATAATTGTCCTTATTATTGAGTTGATTTTATTCATGCAAAAGTTTTTCAATTTCGTATGACCACAATTTTCTTTTTCATCATTTGAGATTACTTTTATTTCTGGTTTGATGAGGAACTCTCTCCCTAGTTTTATCTGTAAATAAATGGTACCAATAATGTTTCTCTTTTAATTTCTTACATGCTGTTGTCTTTAATTTTCAGGTCACAGATTTACTTTGAGCTCATGTGGTGGCATATGGCAGAAGTAGTTTCTCTAAACTAACAATTCTGCCAAAACGCCATTCTCTTTTTCCATGATCTTCTCTACATAATTTGACTTCCTGAAGGCTTTTGAGTTTAGTTGTTTCCGATACTTCTTTATCAGGTCTTGTCTGGCCATTAACTTTTCTATTTTTAATTGGAGCCAAATAGTTTTGGATAATCATTACATCATAGTACATTATGCAGGCTAGAATACTTCAGAGCTGTTTCTACTACCTTTAAGGACAAAGCTGTTTCCTCTTTAGCAACACTGTCTTCAGGCTTATGCTGCAAGATTGCAGAGTTGACTCTTAAAGGAGTTTTTAAGAACAAGAGTTCTTGCAGATATTCTGATTGTAGCCAAGTAGACATTATCTAGTCAAATGTTTTCATTTCACAGAGGAGCAAACTAAAGCTTGGAAAGATGCATGTCCTAGAGGAAGTAATTTTTCATTTAGTCAGTTGAAAAATGAGAATTAGTACTTGGATTTCCTAACTCAAAAACTCTAAATCAGGGGAGCTAGGTGGCTCAGTGGATGGAGAGCCAGGCCCAAAGATGGAAGGTCCTGGGTTCAAATCTGACCTCTGACACTTCCCAGCACGTCACTTAACCCCCATTGCCTAGCCTTTACTGCTCTCCTGCCTTAGAACCCATACACAGTATTGACTCTAAGAGAGAAGCTAAATCTTGCTGTCTCCCTGCCTTTATTATTGGGGTAAAAAACCAATGCCTTGTGGTGTATCTCTATTAATTCCAACCTTTTTTCTTAAATTTTCCTGTATTACCTTGAATCTTGTCTAAAAAGCCCTACTGGTAAGCATTTACTTTTCACTTATACTTTATTTTTAAGTCTTTATCTCCTTCCACCTTAAGTGAAATCATTCGTGTAAGGGTAGCGAGCTTGGTTTGCTACAGGACCGTTCTTTTACACTTGTTGAGTTAGCTATAACACTTCCATTACCTATTCTGTTCAAATGCTATTTTCGGAGGTTTTATTTATTAGGTACTCTTATTACTGTACATAAGAGGTACCCAAAGTATTGTTGTCACCTTATAATTATTTAATTTTAACTCATAGATATTATACTCGGAACTAGGAGCGTTGGGGAGTACATGAGCATCCTATACGGTTTATTCCAGGTACTGATGAAACTATAATGACAAATTTCATATCATGTTATGAGGGAAAATGTGTTAATTTGTTTCTTTCTGGCCAGGATTTCAATAAAGCTTTTCTTTCTCCCTCTTTCCTGTACATTCTCTCCTTTTCCCTTTCAGTCATACTACTTATCCTTTCATTGTTAGAAGGTATAGTCAAGTGAGCTATTTTTTTCTGCTAAATTGCAGCTGGCACAAATTGGGAGGGAGGGAGTATGTCTTCTGTGAACATAATAAGTTAGTTATTTTTGCTCCCTATCTCAGTGTGGGTATTTATTTTGAAAGCAGTGGAGGAGGATGGAATGGGACTACTTCAACAGATGGGTCTTTTGAATGCTGAGAGATGGAGGAAAGCTTGATCAGGCTTTGTCAGAGATAGAAAAGATTCCAAAGTTGGTATCCCAACAGGACACCAAAAAGCAGAATGAACATTGCTGCTCTAAGTTTATTTTTGCATCTTTCTTCCTTCTGTATTTGCATTCTCTCCTCAAAGAACAGCTGAAGGCTATGAGATACCTTAGAAATTATCTGCACCCATCCTCTCAAGTTACAAATGAGAAAGATAAAAGACCAAAGAGCTTGACTTTTCCAAGGAAATGAACCCACTTAATTCAACAAACATTTTTTTTTAAAGAAAGAAGAAAAAGACAGGCTTATAATCCCTCCTACTAGGGAAGTTAAGGCAGGTGAATCACTTCAGGTCTGGAGTTCTGGGCTGTAGTAGGGCTAAAGCCAATTTGGTGACTGAAGTAAGTCTGGCATCAATATGGCGGGTCATCAGGCTGCCTAAGAAAGGATGAAAAATGGAGCAGGCCAAAGCTTCCATATCAACTTGCAGGAGGATCAGGCTTGTGAGTAGCTACTGCACTTCCTTCCATTCTGGGAAAGTTTGAGCAAATGAGACTCAAAAAAAAATAAATAAATGCCTATAGTGTGCCAGTTTCTATGCAAACATGGAATCTCGCCATTATATAGAAATATTCATCTTCCTAATTAATAACACTTGATAATACTCTTAGCCTATGATAACTTCACATCACTTCATCTTTCCTCATCCCCCTTCAGAACTCTTCTTCATCCTCACTTCTTCCCTTGGGTATCTCTTAAGGTCATTACTTCTGCCCTGACTTCACTTTCTTTTTTCTTTCTCTCAATCTGACCGTGATGTGATCCTTATTTCTAGGACCAACTCCTCTCTCTACCTGTGCCTTTGATCCCATCCCTTACCTACTTATGCAGCAAATAGAGAAATCTGTCTCTCTCTCTCCAAAATCTTCCCCTCTATCTTCTGATTTCTTCCCTATTGCCTTCACACTACTACCCAAGCCTCCCCCATGCTTAAAATACCTTCACTAAACATTTTCCCCACTCCTCGTCTCAAGAAAAACCCTAGGAAAAAAACCTGAATTTACTTACTGACTCCACTTCTCTCACTCATTTCTCAATACTCTACAGTATTCTTGACTCATCACTCCACTGAAATTGCTCTCCAAAGCTACCATGAGTCTCTTAATTGCCAAATATAATATTATATTTTGTTTTGTTTGTCTTCAATCTTCTTGATCTATCTGGTGCATTTGAGATTACTGACAACCCTTTCTTCCTGAACATTCTCTCCTCTCTGGATTTTCATAAAACATGCATCTGTTTCTGCTGTCCGACAACTCCAAGGCAGAAGAGCAAAAAAGGCTAGACAACTAGGGTTAAGTGACTTGCCCAGAGTCACACAGTTTAGAAGTATCTGAGGTCAGCTTTGAACACAATATCTCCCATTTCTAGGCCTGGTTCTCTATCCACTGAGCTACCTATCAGCCCTTTTTCTTTTTTTCTTAAATAATATTTTCTTTTTTTACACATTTACATGTAAAAACAACTTTTTTAAATTTTCATTTTTTTAAAGTTTTGAGTTCAAAAATTTCTCCCTCCTTCTCACTCTCCCTTATCCCCCTCCCCTCCCTGAGACTGTAAGCAATCTAATATAGATTTTACATGTGCAATAATGTAAAACATTTTTCCAAATCAGTCATTTTGTAGAAGAGATCTCAAGCAAAAAAAAAAGTGGAAAGAAAGTGTTTCAGTCTTCATTCAGTCTCCATCAGTTCTTTCTCAAAGGGCAGATGGTATTTCTCATCATGAATCTCCTGAATTGTCTTGGATCGCTAAATGGCTGAGAATAACTAGGTCATTCAGTTGTTTATCAAAAAATAATGCTATTACTGCATACAGGGTTCTGGTTCTGCTCACTTTGCTTTGCATTAGTTCATGTAAGCCTTTCCAAAATTTTCTGAAATCATCCTGCTTGTCATTACTTACAGTACAATAATATTCCATCACAATCCTAAACCACAACTTGTTCAGCCATTCTCCAATTGATGGACCACTCTTCGATTTCCAATTCTTAGTTACCATAAAAAGAGCTGCAGAAATAAGTACTTTTGTACAGGCACCCTATTCTCAATTACTTCATCAGCTCCCATAGGTTTGATTATAATTGTTATGTGGATGATGCACAGATCTATACATGCGACCCCAATCCTTCCCCAGACCTTCAATCCCACATAAGCAGTTAGTTGCCTATAGAATGTTTCAAATTGGACAACCCAGCAATATCTAAACCTCAACATGTCCAAAACAGAACTTAGTCTCTTTCACTCATGGGTCCACCAAATCACCCCTCTCCCAAGCTTGCTTATTTCGGTATATCTGGACATTCTTCCATGATGTTCTATTCACAACACTGACATTATCATCAACTCCTCCCTCCCAATACCCAATCATTGCCAAATCTCACCATTTCTGCCTCCATGATATCTCCCGCATCAGACCTCTCCTCTATTCACTCGTTTAAGATATTAATTGGACCTTGATCACCTCTCATCTGGGTTACTGAATTCTCTCAGGTCTTATCTGTTGAACTCATACTACACATTTCTGCCAAAGTCATTTTCCCAAAGTGCAAATCTGTTCGTGTCACTTTAACTTAACCAAATCCAGTGGTTACCTATTTATTGCCTCTAAGATAAACTAGAAAGTCCACTGTTTTCATTTTAAAGTCCTAAACATCTTAGACCCAACTTCTTTCCAGCCTCATTATATTTGTCTCTCGCTACCTTCCACACTCTGAAATCCAGCCAACACAGACTTCTCCCGATTTCTCAAGGAGGTCAGTGGCTAGAATGAATGCTGAAAGTTGAAATCTGTCTTCAAATGCTTATTGCTTGTATGATCCTGGACAAATCATGTAATCACTGTTTGCCTTAGTTTTCTGAACTATAAAATAGAGATGATAACAACACCTCCTAGGATTATTATGGGGAACAAGTGAGATAATATTTGTAAAGCACTCAACATGATGGCTGGCAGATTTTGTTTGTTTTTGTTTTGTCGTTTCAGTTGGGTCCAACTCTTTCTTCATGACTCCATTTGGGGTTTCTTTGGCGAGATAGTAGAGTGATTTTCTATTTGCTCCTCCAGATCACTTTACAAATGAGGAAATGGAATCAAATAAGGTTAAGTGACTTGCCAGGGGTCATATAACTATTAAGTGTCTGAGGATGGATTTGAACTCAGGTCTTTCTGACTCCAGACCAGGTGTTCTATCCACTGTGCCAGCTGGCACTTAATAAATATTTCTCTCTTTCCTTCCTCAAACACAGCACAGAGTATTCCAAAAGTCTTCAAGAAGTTTTAAGCTTTGAGACACTCTGTATTTATATACATATCAACAACTGTCAAGGAAAATCTTGGAAGCTAAATACTTATGAGCAATTAAATAAATAAGAACATATGAATAGCAAACAATTACAAAGTGCCTGACATTAATAGGGGAAGAAGATGTTCCTTCAGAATCCCACTATCCTCAATGTACCAGAAAATTTAAATAAAAAGTTAATCCAAAAATGTAAAAAACTTAAATTAACAGGACAAGAAATGACGAGTTTAAATAACCCAATCTGAGATTAAAGAAGTCAAAGAACTCCTATAAGGGAAAAAAATTACAAGTGAATTCTCTCAAATATTCCAAGAAAAATTAATTCCAATACAGTATTAACTATCTGCAAAAATAAGGAACGAGAAATCCTTACAATTGCTTTTAAGTGTTTCTTTTAATCAGAAATCTATTTTCCCACTTTGCCTCCCATCCCATTAAAAAAAAAAAAAGAAAAGCATGGATTTGTAAGTTTTATGTAATTAAAACTATCAATTTTATTTTTGTGATTTTCTCTCATGTTTGATCATTATTTTCCTCTATCCATAAGTCTGATGGGTAATTAAGTCACATATCCACTTGAGGTTTATCCTGACCTAGGGTGGGAAGTGTTGGTCTGAATTGAATCTCTTTCATATTACTGTCCAATTTTCCCAGTAGTTTTTATCAAATAGTAGGCCTTCATTGCATTAGTTGAATCTTTGTATTTATGGAATTCTATATTATGATATTCATTTGTTTTTAGATATTGTGCATTTAATTGGTCTGTCCATTTTTTTTAACTAATACCAAACTGTTTAGAGAATTTTTGATTTATAATCTAGTTTGAGAAAATTCTAGGCTCCTTTGTTAGCACTTTTTTCATTCTTTCCCCTACTTTTTTATACCTCTATGTGAATTTCATTTCTATTTTTCTTGTTTTATAAATTAATACTTTGTTGGGATGACTGATATGAATTGCAAAAATAAGTTAGTACTGTCATTTTACTATTGTGAAATAATTCTTTACACTATTGTCTATCTTGAGTTAACACTAACTTAAGTACCCCTACTTAGTAGCTCACCAGACTAAAGACAGGATTAACTCTCTTCTGTCTACTTTTAAATTAAATCAACAAAAGATTGAACACCTTACTTGGTACTAGATGAAAAGCTAGCAAGGTACCTAGAGAGTTCACAAGTCACTTACTTAGAGAGATGCACCCTTTGAACTCAGTCCCAAACTTGTGAGATCAGAGTTGACACCTTCAGAGGTCTTTGATAAGAGGTGACACCTTCAGAGGATGGGAGGTGTGAATCCCACAGACATTTGGAAACTGTGATTGGCCCCTGTAAAGAGGGGAAAGAGACAAGAAGTCACCATAAAAGCAAGCCCAGAACTCCCTCAGAGGAGATTGTCTTTGAGAAGATAGCCTGAAGAGATTGTCTCCTGGAGATAGTCTTCTGACTTGGGAGAGTCTTCAAGGGAGTTTCACAGGAGACTGACTTGGATCTTGGGGCTTAGAGCTCAGCTTCAATTTAGATTCTGACTCCTGGACCACTTCATTGAGTGAGTGAAAGGCTGACTCCTTTCTTGTTTCCTAAGAGACTTCTTGGAGTCCATCTTGGAAGGGGCCATGTGGTTCCTCACCACCAGCCTTCCTGGTTGAGAGCTAATTATAGATAACCTCTCTAACCTCTTCACATGTCTCAATTTTATTATTTCCTCTACATTTTGGTAAATATTTGTAAATAAATTTCTGACTCAAGATACAATAAATATTGGCGACCACATAATTTCACAAAATCATTGTCCAACCATTAATTTTAACCCTTACACTATATTGATTCATTCTACCCATAAGCAGTAATATTTTTCTAATGCTGAGATTTGTCCTCATTTCTGTAAATGGTTTATAGTCGTAGTTTATGTAGCTTTGTGTATATCATGATAGGTAAATGCGAAAGTGTTTTATACATTCTAGAGTTACTTAAATGGAACTTCTCAATCACCTGCTCAATTTTATTGGGCATACACCCATATAGTCATATGTACATACACATATTATATGTGCACATATACATATATGCTAATATTTATGTGGATTTTTTACAGTTGATCATTTTGCTGAAATTATCACTTTTTGTAAATTTGTTGTGGTTTTTTGCCCTATGCTTACTCCTTCAACTTTATAAAATCATCTTATTGCTATTGGCTATTATTAGTACTATTTCAAAGAGGTATGGTCACAAAGGCTATCACTATTTTACTCCCTGTTTGTTCTTGAGAGAATTCTAGTTTGTCCCCATATATAACATTAGCTTTGGGTTTTATTTATATACACGTACATGTATAACATATATTCTGTTGATTAGTCATGTCAAACTTTTCATGACCCCATTTGGAATTTTCTTGGCAGAGATCCTCAAGTGGTTTACCATTTTCTTCTCCAGCTCATTTTATTGATGAGAGAACTGAGACAAAGGGGTTATGTGACTTGCTCAGGGTCACATAGTAAGTAAGTATCTGAGGCTAGATTTTAACCGAGGAAGGTCAGTCTTCCTGATTCCAGGCCCACTACGCTATTCACTGGGTCATTTAGATGCTATACACCAACATTATATACACATGTGTATATAATGTTTACGTATAATTTTAAGGAAAAGCTGTATAAAATATTTTCTTATGTTTTGATGGTGTTAAGAATAAATTTTAAAAAGAGATGGAGAAAGGATATTCTAGGGGGAAATGGAAGGATGGGGCAACTTTTTATTACATAAATAAGGATACAAAAGGAGAAATACATGCAAACTGTAAGAAAAGATTTGAAGAGAGAAACAGATCTGGCAAGGTGAAGAATTCTGGAAGAACAGGGGAAGGGCAGGAAGGAGAGAGAATTCGGGGAAAAGGAGAGCAAGTGAGCTGAACTGAACAGTTGGAAAGATTCTTCTCCTCTCTGAGAAGCTACCAGGAAGATGGACTGGGTGGATCTCTGAGCCAGCACTCATCTCCTCCTGTGACAGCTTGATCCAACACCCCAAGAAGACAACTAAGTGAATAGAACTTCAACTGGAAGCTGTTCACTAAAAGAAAGATTTCCTCCAGATCCCCTAAAGTCCTGGACTTTATAGTTGCCTGGACTGGTTATAGTTGCCAAGGCAGCTGGAGAGCCAGGGCTTCTCCACTAACTGATCCCAGGTGATCAGATCAACAAAGCCTGATCTGCCAGACTTTGGGGAGAGGGAGTTTCAGTTATTCTAGGGACCCCCTGCTCCCTCTTCCCTTCTGTCTCATTCCTAAACTCATCTGCCCTATCCCTTGCCTTGTTCCCTTAGAATAAACAGTTGTAATAAGAACAAGTGACTGACTCCATCACATCTAAAGAGAGACTTGAAGTTGGGGGGAGAAAGAAGCTAACTATCAAGCCTGTTTAGCCAAGGTCTCTGAGGGAACAGAAGTTAAGGTCAAGGCAACCAGAGTAGAGTTTGTGAGGGAGAGCTGAGAGGGAAGACAATCCATTTTCTCTCTCTCTCTCTCTACTTGACTCTACTCCATCTCTACCTCACTCTGGTCCTGATCCAGCTGGGAAGGAAGACTGCCTTCTCTCCCTGCCCTTATATTACAGTTATATTACAAAACATAGAACTTAAGGGAGCAGGAGCCATGAATTCCACTTTCATTTAAATAGGTCAATAAAGGGCAGAACATGAAAACACAGAATTTGATGTAGAAATATATTCAACTCAAAAGATATATAGATAGGAACAGAAAGAGAAGAAAGGAGAATGTAAGAGTGGTAAATCCAGGGCAGAAAATATTAGCAAAATAAATCATAAGTTTAGAGAGGAGAGAGCAAAGAGAATATTAAAAAGAAAGGAAGAAAGAAAAGAAAGGGTAAGAAACCATAATACATAGGGAGCTAGGAGAATAGACAAGAAAAAATATAAGTATAGGATGTAGGGAAATATACAACTATAATAATTGTAAATGTGAATGGGGTAAATTTACCCATAAAAAGAAGTGGAGACCAAAATGAATATATTTTGGAAAACAAAAAATCAAACAACATGAAGTTTTCAAGAAACACAAAGCCTCATAGTTTAAAAAAAGGGGGGGGGGTTGGAACAAAACCTGTGATCCCTCAGATGAACACACAAAAAAAGCTGGTATAAGAATTATGATTTCAGAGAAGGCAACAGAAAAAAGGCATTTAATTAAAAGAGATAAACAGGGAAACTACATTTCATTAAAAGATAACATTTTATTCTACTATTGTCAGACACATCTTACACTTCTTGACCCCACATGGGGTTTTTTTGCAGCAAATATATACTGGAGCAGTTTGCCATTTCTTGAGAGGAGAAATTTCACCTCTACCTTTATCCCCAATATAGAGCAAATATTTAACAAATGTTTTGTCAGTTATTTACTCCAGCTACCAAGATACAACAACAACAAAAATAATAAATTAACGCTGCTTCAAAACACTCTTTACATTAAAATAATACTTACATGATTAGATATTAATTGCTTGTGGTTGAATCATGTTACTATAATAAAATTACAATCCTAAGTTTATAGATTTAGTGTCACTTAAAATACCAAACTTAAAAAAATTATCTGAATGAACAAAAGGTCAAAAATCTCAAAAGAAATAATGCAAAATGGTAATAGAGAAAAGGACTTTAAATTTTTTATGTATTCATTTGGCTTTTTGTTACATTTAAATACCCAGTTAACACCATCCCTTCCTCCCTTCACCTCATTTGACAAAAAGATACACATACATATAAAACTATGGCTCATATTTGTATTTATCTGTTCCTTTTTTGGAGGTGGATGTATGTAATTTAATCTTCAAACAGCATTTCTGTTGCTGTATGTAATGTTCTCTTGGTTCCACTCATTTCACTCTTCATGGTTTCATAAAGTCTTACCATGTTTTTCCAAAATTAACCTATTCATCATTTCTTATGGCACAGTAGTATTCTATTGCAATCATATCCTTTAACTTGTTTAGCAATTCCCTAACTAATGAGCATCCCTCCAATTTCTAGTTCTTTGCCACCACAAAGATTGCTGCTATAAATATCTTAAAACATATAGTTCCTTTTCCATTTTCCTTGATCACCTTGGGAAACAAATCTAATAGTGGTGTTTCTGAGTCAAAAATTGTACAGTTTTATAACTCTTTGAGCATAATTCTAGATAGCACTCAGATCAGTTTACAGTTCCTATCAAGTTGTATTAGAGTTGCCATTTTTTCCACATCCCCTCCAACATTTGTCATTTTGCCCTTTTATCATTTCAACCAATTTGATAGGTATAAGATGATATCTCCGAGTTGTTTTGATTTGCATTTCTCTAATCAATAATGATTTAGAGCATTTTTCATAGTTACATACAGCTTTGATTTCCTTATCCAAAAACTCTCTGTTTATACCATTTAACTATTTGTCAATTGGGGAAAGGCTCATATTCTTATATATTTGACAAAGTTCTCTATGTATTTTAGATAGGAGACCTCTATTTGACAAACTGTATAAAAAATTTCCCCCAAAACTTAATGTTTTCCTTCTAATCTTGGCTACATTAATTTTATTTGTATGAAAGCTTTTCAATTGAATGTATTCAAAACTGCTCAACTTGCACCTCACAATTCTTTTTATCTCATTTATTCATGAATTCTTCTACACATAAATCTAATAGATAATAAGTTTCCTGTTACTCATTTTGAACTTATCTTGGAAAAGGGCTTAGTAATACAAGAGTTCAAATGTATAACAAAGTTTCAACTATAGTATTAGTTAAAAGATAAGAAAGTTGATCAATTAAAAACTTAGGTATACAAGACAAAAAAAATCAATAATAGAAGCAAAGTGATAAGTCCTAAGATTAAATATTGGAAAGCATTCTATCGGATATTGGGTTTAAACCAACAATTCACAATCATACAGCACAATAATTTTGAAGAGGATATGTGCCACAATGCAAAATATCAAGGAAGAACAAACCTTTCACACCTTTGGATAGGGAAAAGTTCATGACCAAATAGAGGGCATAAAGAATTATAGGAGTTAAAATAGATAATCTTATTTTAAAAGAAAAAAAATGAATAAAGAGAACTCATTCAGGCAGAATTAAGTTAGAAATAGTAAACACACACACACACACACACACACACACACACACACACACACACACACACAAATCTTCCTAACAAATTGTCTTGCTATATAAAATATATAGGAAGAAACCAGGAAAGGTGATAGAGCAGAAGGAAGTAATGCAACCAAACTCTTTAACATCTATTCTCACAAATCTAGGACTAGTATGCAATCAAGTCATAACTGGAAAACCCAAGGAAAAATACAGTTATTTTTCCATCTAAGATCAACAGAGAGAAGTGGAAAGAAGTCTACAGGCACTAAAGATTAATATTAGAGAGGAAGCAGTTCTGCAAAGCCTTCCATCCTGGAGACAAACTGGATCCTATGGCTACTTAGCTTTGCAAGAAGTCATTTCAGATCAACACATATGACACTATATAGGAAGCATGAAGAGTAGGGAACTGACAGCTCTGTTGCTCTAACCCTAGAGTTTGGTCAAACATTCCAGTGTTGACTGAGGAATGAGGCTAAGGGGGTTGTGGTTCAACATGTGGCTAAATATCAGGATGAGGGAATAGTCCCCAGCTTACGATTATATACTAAGCAAGGAATAAGAACAAATGGGAGCAGCAGTTTGGACCAACAAGGAACTTGGAGTTCTGTCACTCTGAATTTGAAGCCTTCTAGCTTTTTAATTGACAGGGACTGCGTTCAACAGTAGCATATTCGAGCTCCAACTAAAAGCAAGCCTACACTTGTGTTGCCTAGACCCAAACTGGGGACAGGAGTTTATTCACAACAAATTTAGAAGAAAAAATGAAATTATTAGGAACTACTTTGACCAGCCATATGAAAATAAGACTAAAAATTGCAATGAAATTAGTATATATTTATAAAAATTAGATTAATATTCAAAATAGAGAATTTAAATAACCTGACCTCAGAAAAAGAAATTGTAGAAGCCTTTGATAAACAACTGATGATAAAAAGTAGAACTACATGCATTATGAAACATTCAAAGAAAATGAATTCCAGTACTATGTTAAATTCCCTTTCAATTCTCCTAATTCTCTTTTATAGACATATACATAGTCCTGAAACTTTATCTAATGTCGATACAAAAAAAGATGAATATGAATTTCTCAAAGGAAATATATCCCAAAGACATAGGTAAATTATAAACTTTAAAAAACTATTACCAACAAGAACAATAAAAATCATGTTACATCAACAGTGGCATAGAAAGCGTTAGACAAGACAAGATCCAACCCTATTTTTGTTTTGTTTTGTTTAGAAATATAAACAAGAAAACATAGGAATAAACACGGTTTTTTTCTTAAAAGTATCTTTTTGGAAGAAAAGGATGTGTGTGTGTTTGTAAAGTATATGTAATGAGGATAAGCAATGCCTTGCCCATAAGATTGACTTAGTTAAAGCAAAGCTACCAAGTATCACCACTATTACTTTTTTAAACCCGAACCTTCTATCTTAGAATCAATACTACGTATCAGTTCCAAGGCTGAAGAGTGATAAGAGAGGCAACTGAGGTTAAGGGACTTGGCCAAGGTTACACAGCAAGGAAGTATTCAAACTGAGGACCTCCTGTCTCCAAGCCTTGCTCTCTCTATCCTGAGCCACCTAACTGTCCCAACATGACTATTACTGGATGCAGTGCTAGAAAGGTTAATGATGATGATGACGGTAGAGGACGCACACAGCATTTTAAAGTTTGCAAAATGCTTTACATGTGATCCTCTAAACAATGTTACTAGTTTTCTCATTTTGCATGACATGCACATTGATGTGAAGAAATTAAAATTATGGTTTGTCATTTAATAATTTGTTCTACTCTGTAATCAACTCTATTCCTCACTTTGTCAAACTCCATTAGGTTCAAAACAGTTCTCTCCCGGTCCAAATCAAAGGTGTGATTAAATGAAGCTGTCATTCCCTTTCTACTAGTCCCTGGGATAGGTTGTTTTCTGTAAACAAAAACCAGTTTAGGTTGAGCCCTTCCCCAAGTCTTTCTACCCCAGTTTCTTCTTATAAAATTAGGGGTGGCATGATCTCCTTCAAGGGGACAACTAGCCAGTGGTCCAAACTGGGATGGTTCTGATTTTCTAGCCTAGAGGTAGTTTGAGACCCATAAATCCATTAACATTCCTTAATTGTCAGAGGAGCTGATCATCCACACCTGAAGGCCAACCCTTTCCCAGATATATCCAACTGTTACATTCCTCAACTACCCACAATTCCTCCTTTCCTGAGTCTCACTAAAAAAAGGTTTTTACCCTATTCCCTTCATGGTCATAGTCCTATCTGAGGAGGCCAATTTGACTTATTTTATTAACATTTATTATGCATCACTGTTAATAAACTGTTATCTTACTCAGGTAAAATGTGCCTCAGTTTGCCTTGCTTACATTTTACTTGCCACTTGTTAAGTGACTTACCCAGGGTCACACAGCTGGTAAGTGTCTGAGGCAGGATTCAAACTTAGTTCTTCTGATATCATCTATTCTATTCACGTAGCCACCTTTATAGCTATAGCAACAAGCAAGAAAAAGAAATTAAGGTAATAAGCACAGGGGAAAAAAATCATTACTTTTGTGTGATGATAGTTCACAAAAATAACTAAAATTTCATTGGAACACTAACTTAAGCAAGTTGCAAAACATAAATTAATGTATCATTAGCATTTCTGTATATTATCAACCAAATACAGAAGATAAATTCTACTTAAAATAATTATAAAATGTAGAAAATACTTGGGAGGCCACCTGCTAAGAAAGAAACAGGAATCAACTAAAAACACTTTTTACAGAAATAGAGATAGACAATAATTTGAAAAATACTTCTTATTAGCAGAGGAATCCAATCTATTAAAAATTAAAACACTTTAGTGAATCTACTCACTCAATGCCATACCAATCAAACTGCAAAAGCATCACATTTTTAGAATTAGAAAAAACAATAATAAAATTCATCTGGATGGAAGAAAAAGCCCAGAATTTCTAAGGAGGGCTCCTCTTCTCAGTACCAAAACCTAAATCTTTAATACTACAAAATTATCATCAAAAATATTTGGTCCTGTTTAAAAAACAGGTCAGTTGATCAGTGGAAAAGATTAGGTATGTAATTCAGAGAAACATAGTAGCACATTAGCCAAGTGTTTAATAAACCCAAAGATCCAAGTTACTCACTAATAATTCACTATTCAATAACTGGAAAGCTCTTAGGCAGAAATTAAGTATAGAAGCACATCTCTCACATCATTTACCAGGATACATTACTTAGACATAAAGGGCAACATCTTAAACAAGTATAAAAAGCAAGGAAAGTATCAGAAAATACTTTTCAGCTCGAAGAATAGGGGAATAGTTAATGATCAAACAAGGGATATAAAAGATCACAAGATAAAATGGACAATTATGATCACATAAAATTATTTAGTTGACATTGGAAGAAATAAGTAACTTGGGTAAAAGTCTTTGCAGAACTTTCTCTGATGTCTCATTCCTAAGATAGATGTGTGTGTGTGTGTGTGTGTGAAGATCAACTTAGAAGAATAACAGTCCTTCCCCAATTGAATGACCAAAGGACATGGAGTTCTTAAAGGAAGACGTCTCATCCCAGTGGGAATCGTATGGTCCTTTGCCACTGCAACAAAGCATTATAGCCCCATGTCTAGACTGATGATAAATACAAATATCAATCTCTGCTATTCTTGTGAAAGCATCAACCTGGTTACTCATCTTGGCAAAGGGTACATGATGGACACTAAAATGTCCTATAAACAACTATACACCTCAAGAAATGCCAGCAAAATTCATACATTGATCATACAAAGTAGAGAACTTTTAGTCGTCCAATTCTATTCTCCCCAGGCGCAAGATATTCAGCCAAACCTATGGCCAACCCATGAATCACTAAAAATAAAAATGTTTATCCACTCTCTCCTTCAATACTTTTTCTTAGGCCAGCCATGTAGCTTGCAGCGTGGCACTATGAAAGGACTTCCCAGTACAGCTTTCTTCAGAGTATTCCTAATTGCTGGGTTAATAAATATCAAAGTCTCATTATGTACACCTTTTCAAAATAGGCAGAAACATTGGTGAATCAAGGAAAACAACATTCTTTAGGATGCAGGTCTTATAGCCCATTCTCCTGGGCTAGTGGAGAAGATAATGAATGGACTGGGACCAGAAATCCATTCTCTGTTAATGTCACTTTTTTTCCCCATGAAGAACACTTAACACCTAGGGAGCCTAGACAATAATCATCTTTGATATGGCCTTTCCATTTGAGAGTGAGGGCCTCTTGTGGTCCACTCATTTTGTGAAAGGAGTCATCTTGTCTCAACCAACACACGATAATTAATTCTAAACAAAGGTTAATACTCTAGCCTGCATCATTCATTGGCAACCAAGACTCAATACCACAAGCAATTGTTTCTCAACCAGAATATGAGTGGCTGTTTCAGAGAATATATGGCTTCAAAAGCTCAATTTGGCCACCCATTGGTGCCTGCAAAAGAGCTTCATTCCTACTGGTCCTTGTAACCAGAGACCATCAAGAACATAAAAGCATAAAAACCATTTGATCGTAAGGCTTTAAAGAGCAGATTGCTGGAGAGACTTTAAAATTTTCCCAGGTTACAATCTATTCTGGTCCCCTACTAAATTATTTAAGAGTGATTTAATATATAGGAGCCACTAAGATATTCAGAATTGAATGATGCAGTCTCCAAAACCTGAACAGTTCAATAATCCTATGAGCTTCCATCTTAGTCTGTTGAGAGCAAGAATCAATAATTTATTTTGGAATGCAAAAGAATCATCTGGATTTGGCCTCCGCCAAAACATCCCTAAAAACTTAACTGAAAAGGTTTGGATCTTGAATTTTCTATTAGTTAAGCTCTTACTCTTTTTTTCTATTATAAGCTCCAATCTAAAGCTTCTACCACTATGGTTTTATTGGCTCATACATTAAATTATCAATATAGTTAAAGAAATGAATGGCCTCAGAAAATCGAGTCTCTTTCAATGTCTGCCCACCAAACTAGGGTAACATGAACAGGAGTTTGAATAACCTAGAGAAAGGATGATGAAAGTATATTAAACTAAGTATTTTTTTAATGTTTTAACATTATTTTTATTTTGTCAATTTCAAACATTATTCCTTTGTTACAAAAGTCATTTAATATTCCTCCCTCCCCTCACCTCACCCTTCCTATAGCCTACACGCAATTCCACTGGGTATTCCATGTGTCCTTGATCAGAACCCATTTCCATGTTATTGGTATTTTCACTAGATTGATCATTTAGAGTCTGCATCCCCAATCATATCCCTTTGACCCAAGTCATCAAGCAATTGTTTTTCTTCGGTGTTTTTAATCTCAGAATTTTTCCTCTGAATGTGGACAGTGTTCTTTCTCGCAGATCCCTCCAGGTTGTCCTGGATCACTGCATTTCCACTAATGGAGAAGTCCATTACATTCGATTGTACCACAGTGTGTCAGTCTCTGTGTACAATGTTTTCCTGGTTCTGCTCCTCTCACTCTGCATCACTTCCTGGAAGTTGTTCCAGTCTCCATGGAATTCCTCCAGTTTATTATTCCTTTGAGCACAATAGTATTCCATCACCAACATATGCCACAATTTGTTCAGCCATTCCCCAATGGAAGGGCATCCCCTCATTTTCCAATTTTTTACCACCACAAAGAGCGCAGCTATGAATGTTCTTGTACAAGTCTTTTTCCTTATTATCTTTGGGGTACAAACCCAGCAGTGCTATGGCTGAATCAAAGGGTAGACATTCTTTTATCGCCCTTTGGGCATAGTTAGAAATTGCCCTCCAGAACGGTTGGATCAATTCATAACTCCACCAGCAATGCATTAATGTCCCTACTTTGCCACATCCCCTCCAGCATTCATTACTTTCCTTTGCTGTCATGTTAGCCAATCTGCTAGGTGTGAGGTGATACCTCAGAGTTGTTTTGATTTGCATCTCTCTGATTATAAGAGATTTAGAACACT
Organism: Monodelphis domestica; assembly: GCF_027887165.1. Taxonomy (NCBI): domain Eukaryota; kingdom Metazoa; phylum Chordata; class Mammalia; order Didelphimorphia; family Didelphidae; genus Monodelphis; species Monodelphis domestica. The sequence goes on along the minus strand of NC_077230.1, from coordinate 11,207,585 downwards.
TTTTCATGTGCTTATTAATAGTTTTGATTTCTTTAACTGAAAATTGCCTATTCATGTCCCTTGCCCATTTCTTATTATTATTAATTGGAGAATGGCTTGATTTTTTTTTTATTTTATAGTATTTTATTTGATCATTTCCATGCATTATTCATTAAAGACAAAGATCATTTTTTTTCCTCCCTCCCACCCCCCATAGCCGGCGTGTGATTCCACTGGGTATCACATGTGTTCTTGATTCGAACCCATTGCCATGTTGTTAGTATTTGCATTAGAGTGTTCTTTTAGAGTCTCTCCTCTGTCATGTCCCCTCAGCCATTGTAGTCAGGCAGTTGCTTTTCCTCGGTGTTTCTACTCCCTCAGTTTGTCCTCTGCTTATGGATAGTGTTTTTTCTCCTGGATCCCTGCAAGTTGTTCAGGGACATTACACCACCCCTAATGGAGAAATCCATTACGTTCGATTATACCACAGTGTGTTTGTCTCTGTGTACAATGTTCTCCTGGTTCTGCTCCTCTCCCTCTGCATCACTTCCTGGAGGTCGTTCCAGTCTCCATGGAATTCCTCCACTTTATTATTCCTTTTTGCACAATAATATTCCATCACCAACATATACCACAGTGTGTTCAGCCATTCCCCAATTGATGGGCATCCCCTCGTTTTCCAGTTTTTGGCGACAACAAAGAGCGCAGCTATGAATATTTTTGTACAAGTCTTTTTGTCCATTATCTTTTTGGGGTACAGACCCAGCAGTGCTATGGATGGATCAAAGGGTAGACATTCTTTTGTCGCCCTTTGTGCATAGTTCCAAATTGCCCTCCAGAATGGCTGGATCAGTTCACAACTCCACCAGCAATGAATTAATGTCCCTACTTTGCCACATCCCCTCCAGCATTCATTACTTTCCATAACTGTCATGTTAACCAATCTGCTAGGTGTGAGGTGATACCTCAGAGTTGTTTTGATTTGCATCTCTCTGATTATAAGAGATTTAGAACACTTCTTCATGTGCTTATTAATAGTTTTGATTTCTTTATCTGAAAACTGCCTATCCATGTCCCTTGCCCATTTATCAATTGGAGAATGGCTTGATTTTTTGTACAATTGATTTAGCTCTTTATAAATTTGAGTAATTAAACCTTTGTCAGAGGTTTTTGTTATGAAGATCGTTTCCCAGTTTGTTATTTCCCTTCTGATTTTGGTTGCATTGGCTTTGTACAAAATCTTTTTAATTTGATGTAGTCAAAATTATTTATTTTACATTTTGTGACTCTTTCTAAGTCTTGCTTGGTTTTAAAATCTTTCCTTTCCCAAAGGTCTGACATGTATACTATTCTGTGTTCACCTAATTTACTTATAGCTAAACTAAGTATTTTTAATTGGTCTTAGTCAAAGCAATGGTAAAGAAATCATTGTTGACATCAGTAAGTTCTCTCCACGGGGACTCAACTGTCTGGTCCATCATAGTAACAAAATCAGGAACAGTCACAACAATTGGCATAATAATTCATTTTACTTCTGATAAGCTGCTATTAACCACCACCCTTTTTATTGGCTACCCAAGGTTAGTATTTGGTTTGTGGATGTGACTTGTTTATTTTGCCAGATTTTTTTGAATTTTATTTTATTTTCATTCCTAAATTTTCTCTCTCCCACCCTCTCCCCATCTCCCACCCAAAGAGAAGGCAAGAAAACCAAACCCATTACAAATATGAGAAACAAATTCTCACATTAGTGATATCAAAAAGGGAAGACGGGAGAAAGGAAAATATGCTTCAGTCTACATTCTGATTCCATCAGCTCACTATCTGGAGGTTGAAAGAAACATATTTCATCAAGAATCCTTTGGAATTCTGATTGCTCATTATGTTGTTCAGGGGTGTCATGTATTTTAAAATTAATGACTACTTTTATAGGATTATTGTTATGATATAAATTGTTCACCTGGTCTTATTTGCTTCACTTTGCATCAATTCATACAAGTCATCTGAGGTTTTTTTCTGAAACTATGCCTGCCTATCCAATTTCTTATTGCATAATAGTATTCCATTGTATTCATATACTATAACTTGTTCAGCCATTCCTGGATTGATCAGACCCAGGAGTATGTTACTCTCCTTTGTCTCTATTACTGAGGAAAAATATCTTTCGATTCTCCCCAACCCAACATCATTTAGTATTAACTACAGGAAGTGGTTCCGATAACTCCATGAGCTTCCATTTTGCCCTGCTCACAATAAAAGGCACAGAAGCCAAAAAGGTATTAAGTCCCAAGAATTAATAATATTAGTCCTACAGTCTGGAGGGATTTATGAGAAACAATGCTATCCACATCAAGAGAAAGAACTGTGGGAGTAGAAACAGAAGAAAAACATATGATTTATCACTTGTTTATATGGGTATATGATTTGGGGTTTTGGTTTTAAAAATGAATGATATGGAAATAGGTATAACCCAGTAGAATTGCTTGTCAGCTTCTGGAGGGGGAAGGTTAAAAAGTGAGGGAGAGAAGATGAATCATATAACCATGGAAAATATTTTTAAATTAATTTATTAATAATAATAACAGGGTTAGAAATAATAATAACAATAGTCCTACAATACATTCCTCCTGATCAATAACTCCAGCTGAAGCTGAAAAGTTTTCAATTTACCTCCACTTGAGCAAGAATATTTCTTCCCTTGGTGGTTTGCCCTCAAAAAATCCAATAAAATTTAAGATAACCCTATGGAGTCATTGACAGGATGAAAGTAACTTGGCTGCCAGTACCTAATAGCCCTTACATGTTTGGCAGGCCTTTCCACATTACAATAACTCGGGCATATGTCCATTTGCAATCAATCCCTCCACTTTCTTTCTTCTCACTCTCTTCTTAACTCTGTGTGATGTTAATGATTAAAGAGGTTCTTGCCTTATCATTCAACTGGAACTTATCTCTCCAAAGTTACCAATGATCTCTTACTTGCCAAATCTAATGACCTTTCCTCAGTCTTCATCCTTCTTGAACTTCTCACTGAAGATTACCCTCTTTAATACCAACTTCTCTCTAGGTTTGCATGATACTGCTCTCTCTTCCTACCTGTCCGCTCCTTCTCAGTCTCTTTTGCTGGAACTTTGTGCAAGTCTTGCCTGCTAACTGTGAGTTCACTGTGGCTTTATTCTGGGCTCTCTTCTCCTCTCCTTCTATTCTATTTTACTTGGTAATATAATTGGCTCTCATGGATTCAATGATCATATGTATGCTGATTATTCTCAAATCTGCTCATCTAGTCCTAACCTATTTGCTGACCTCCAAGCCTCACATCTCCAACTGCCCATTAGACATCTTAAAGGGATGTCCTAAATACATCTTAAATTCAACATGGCCTGAACCGAACATCTTTTCCCCCAAACCCTCCCTTTTTACTGTCAAGTATACCAGCATTCTTCCAGGCAACTTAGGTGTCGATCCTCAACTCCTCACCCTTTCACTCCCCATGTTCAATCTGTTTCTGAGTCCTGTCAATTTTGTCTTCATAATAATGCTCATCAATGTCCCTTTCTCTCCTATGACACTGTCAACAGATCCTCATCACTTTGTAATTGCATTTTTGCAATAGCCTGTTGATTGGTCTCCCTCCCTCAAATAACTAACCATTCTAGTACATCTTCCATTCAGTTGGCAAATTAATCTTCCTAAAGTTCAGATCTGGCCATTTCACCTCTCTATTATTCATTCGCCTCCAGGATCAAGCATAAAACCTTTTATTTAGCATTCAAATCCCTTCATAATCTGCTACACACAGAAACATATCATATATACATACACATCATATATGCTGTTTTCATGACTCAGCATCAGTTCATTAAAATCTTTCTATACTTCTCTATATTCATAATTTCTTATGACACAATGATATTCCATTGAAATCATATGCCACGATTTGCTTGGCTATTCCTCAGTTGATGGGCATCTACTTTGTTTCTAATTCTCTGCTGTCACAAAAAAAGTGCTGCTATAAATATTTTAGTTTCTCTGGGAACTTTATTCTTATAAATGGTCTCTTTAGGGTACAAGCCTATTAAAAGAATCTCTGGGGCTACAGGTATCAACATTTTAATCATTTATTTGCACAATTCCAAACTGCTTTCTAAAACAATTATACTGATTCAAAGTTCACCAACAATGTACTAGTTTCACAATCTTCTGACAACTACTCCAACACTAATTACTCACATCTTTTTTCATCTTTGCCAATTTGTAGCCACCCTATGTTTTCAAGGGCATAGCCAAAACTCCTTATTGGAGAAAATATCATCACCTAATATGATGGAAAGTGGGCAGATGGAGTCATTCCACCAGAAGACCTTTTTATGTGATTGGTCCTACTTGTCCCCGGAAAACTGCTAGGCCTGTTGAAATCTCCTGCTTAAATGTCACCAATTATCCAAGCTTGTATGATGGTCTGGCAACGAAGCAAAGGCTTGATGCCATTCAAAGGGCACTACACCCAAAAGATATGATCTAGTTGTACCTGAAGCACACTATTCAGGGCGTAGGGAAAATCAATCCAATTTACCAAACCTATCTCTTATTTACCCTGTCTTGCTGTCCTCCATAGGGAAGTAGCTAAAGAGAATTTATCTTTGCACATGACAAGTGTGAAGAATTCCTCATTTCATTCATCTAAAAAGAGATAAAAAGTGATCCCCTTCTTGAGCCTCCAATTGATTTGACCAATTTTTCAAAAGCAAATCATCTGTCCCAGACTATGAAATTCTACAATTGACAAATACTCTAAATCATCCCTATTAGCCATTCTTCTAAAGTTTCATTGACTTGTTTAAATTTCTCTGTAAACTGTCCAAGTTATTTAATGTTAAAAGCGCACTTATGTTCTCCCAAGGAAATCTTTTTGATCTTTGTTTTATTAGCATTGACCTCTTCACCAGAGTAAGCAACATATCCACTAAGAGGTCCTCTGATAACATATTTCTTTAAAATTACAAGCTTAGTTGCTTCTTCTAATTGTTTAATCCTTAGATTATATTCTCTCTCCTTCTTTACTCACGCAATACAGGTTGGTTGGTTTTTTCCTCCATAGGTGGCAAAAGGAACTAAACGGGATTTTTAGGATTTCCAACTTCTTCCACTACATGGCAGTTTTGTGCTATTGTTGGTCAGTCACTTGTTTCAGTTGTGTCCAACTCTTTGTGACCCCATTTGGGGTTTTCTTGGCAAATATACTGGAATGGTTTGACATTAACTTCTCCAGCTCATTTTACCAATGAGGACCTAAGGCAAACCAGGGTTAAGTGACGTGCCCAGAGTCACAGAGCTAGTAAGTGTTTGAAGCTATATTTGAAGTCAGAGAGATGAGTTTTTAGAACTCCAAGCCCAGCACTCTATCCACATTGAGCCACCTAGCTACCCATCTGATAGTCAGTCAATAGGCAATTGTTAAGTGCCTTTTATGTGCCATCCATAATGCTAAGCAAAAAGCCAAAAGGCTCTCAAGAAGCTCACAATTTAATAGGGGAGCAAGCAAATATGTACAAACAAGCTCTCCACGTTGTGGGAAAACTGGTAGAAATTAGTCCTATCAAAATATAATATTCCTTATAGGATTCTCGAGATAGTTTAAGAACATAGTATTAGCAGATGTTGAGATTTCAGTTCACTATGACTCCCAGTTCTTCCACACAAATTATTTGTAAAGCTATATAGCATTTTATTCCTCTACTTCCCCTGACAGCTAGGTGATATAATAGAGAATGCACTGGGATAGGAGTCAGATAAGAGACAGGAGTCAATTCAAATATAGCCTCAGACATTTACTAGTTGTGTGTCCCAGGGCAAGTGTTTGCTTCAGATCCTTCAACTATAAAATGGGAATAATAACATTATTATTTTATTAATATATAACTGAAAAAGTTATTATAAAAAGCAAATGTGATGTATGTAAAGCACTTAGCATAGCACCTAACAGAATAGATGCTATGGCCCACTCCTACTTATGCAGTTGATTGTTTTAAAAACAAATATAGGGATAAACCCAAAGATCCAAGCTTTTGGGATAAGAACCCACTATTTGACACAAACTGCTGAGAAATTGAGAAATCAGTATGACAAAAATTAGGTTTAGATCAATATCTCACACCCTATACCAAGATGGCAAAATGGGTAAATGATTTAAACTTAGAGTGATATTACAAGTAAATTAGGTGAACATGGAACATTATGCTTGTCAGATCTATGGGGAAGGAAAGAATTTAAGACCAAGCAAGAGATAGAGAACATTATAAGATATAAAATAAATAATTTTGATTATATTAAATTAAAAAGGTTTTGTACAAACAAAACCAATGCAACCAAAATTAGAAGGGAAGCAACAAACTGGGGGGGGGGGGGAATTTTATAACAAAATTCTCTGACAAAGATATAATTTCTCAAATATACAAAGAACTAAGTCATATTTATAAGAAATAAAATCATTCCCCAATTAACAAATGATTAAGGGATATGAATAGGTAGTTTTCAGACGAAGAAATCATAACTATCAATAATCATATGAAAAAATGTTCTAAATCCCTCCTGATTGGAGAAATGCACATCAAAACAACTCTGAGGTACCACCTTATACCTAGCAGAGTGGCCAACATGACAGTAAAGGGAAATAACAAATGTTGGAGGGGATATGGCAAAATTGGGACACTAATGCATTGCTGGTGGAGTTGTGAATTGATCCAACCATTCTGGAAGGCAATTTGGAATTATGCCCAAAGGATTTTAAAATGTCCTTTGATCCAGCAATACCACTACTGGGTTTGTATCCCAAAGAGATTTTTAAAATGAAAAATGTTCTATTTGTACAAAAATATTCATAGCTGCACTTTTTGTGTTGGTAAAAAATTGGAAAATGAGGGGCAGTCCCTCAATTAAGGAATAGCTGAACAAATTGTGGTATATGATGGTGATGGAATACTATTGTGCTATAAAGAATGATCAACTGTTTGATTTCTGTAAGAACTGGAAAGATCTACATGAACTGATGCAGAGTAAAATAAGCAGAACAAGGAGAACATTATACATAGTTAACTGAAACATTGTGGGATGATCAAATGTAATTGACTTTGCTACTAAAAGCAATGCAATGATCCAGAACAATTCTGAGGGTTTATGAGAAAAAACACTATCCACATCTATAGAAAGAATTGTGGGAGTAGAAATCCAGGAAAAAAATGATTTATCACTTGTTTATATGGCTATGTGATTTGGGGTTTGGGTTTTAAAAGATTACTCTATTACAAAAATGTATAATATGGAAATGGGAAAAAAAACAAATATAGAACTATCTATTAATCACTATTAAATTTTATCATATTAATGTGAGGGCAAGTCATTCTAGCCTGTTGAGAACTTTTTGAAGAAATAAGAAAATTGGTATTGATCATACATACTAATGACAACAAAACTGAACATGAAAGAAATTAAAAACTACATAAGTTTTACGTTGTCAGAATAGGTACATTAAAGAAATCAGTAACAGAAAAAATCAGACAGGTCATTAAACTGTCATTTAAACAAAACTAGAACCAGATGGATTCATAAGTGAACTGAGAAACATCTGAACAGCAAGTTCTGAAATTATATGAACTTATTTGAAAATTAGAGAAAGATGCCACTCCAAATGATTCTATGAGACAAATGTGCCTTTGATCTTCAAACCAGGGGAGAAAAAGGCAGATTAAAAAAAAAACTTTTCTGAGATCCTTGCCTCACATTTTATATCTAATTTTACAGAAAAGTAAAATCATTCACTGTAGCTGCCTCTTTTCCCCTCTTCTTCAGCCCCTATCACTCTGAAGTCTTCTGTCACCATTTCTTCCCACCTTACTCCTTACCAAAGCTTACTGCTCTACTTGTTCAAATGAACCCATTCCTTCCTGTGTCCTCCAATAGAGTGTCTCCTTTGTCATCCCCATTCTATCACTTATTTTTAATCTCTTCTTGGCTTACTCCATACTCCTACAAATTTGCCCATGTCTCCGCAATTGTGAAAAAACATTTATGTGACCCTTCCATTCCCACTATCATCTTATATCTCTTCTGCCTTTTGTAACTACTAAACTTCTTTAAAATGCCATCCACACTAAATGCCCCCACTTTCTCCCTTCCCACTCTCTTTTTAACCCCTTACTTTCAGCTTCTGACATTATTCCATGGAAACTGCTCTCTCCAAATTTACCAATAATCTCTTAGTTGCCAAATTCAATGGCCTTTTCTCAATCCTTATGTAACAGATAAAAGAGTGGTTGGCATAAACTGTGACAACAAAAATATGGTTTCAAGACAGTGGCTTCCTAATGCCTTCAGGATCAAATACAAAATGCTCTGTTTAGCATTCAAAGGCCTTTGTTGCCTTGCCTGCTTCTACTTTCTCAATCTTATTTCTTGCTGCCTACAAGGTATTCTTCAATCCTGTGACAGTGGCCTCCTGACCATTCCACAAACAAGAGACTCCATCCCTAAGCCCTATGCATATTCTCAGGCTGTCCCCCATACCTCAATTCTGCTTACAGACTTCCCTGGCTTCCTTTAAGTACCAACTAAAACCTCATCTTTTATCAAAATCTTTTTACAACCCCTTCTAACTTTTTAGCCTTCCTTCTGTTATTTATCTCCAATTTATCCTATATAATTTGCTTTGCAAATATTTGTTGACATGTCTTCCCTCATTTGATTGTGAGCTCTTTGAAAGCAGGGATTGTCTTTTGCCTCTTTTTGTGTCACTTGCACTTAGTACAAAGTAAATGTTTAAAAAATATTTGTTTAGTTAAAACCATTACCTTCTATATTAACAAATTAGAGGGCAGAGGGCAATGAATTGGGCATGCAAATTAAAAAACTAGAAAGTGAACAAATTAAAAATCCTCAGATGAAAACTAAATTAGAGATCCTAAAAATCAAAGGAGAAATTACTAAAATCCAAAGTCAAAGAACCATTGATTTAATAAGTAAGACTAGAAGCTGGTACTTTGAAAAAAACAAATAAAATAGACAAAGTACTGGTCAATCCAATTAAAAAGGGTTAAGAAGAAAACCAAATTGCCAGTATCCAAGATGAAAAGGGAAACCTCACTTCTAATGAAGAGGAAATTAAGGCAATCATTAAAAACTACTATGCCCAATTATATGGCAGCAAATATGACAATCGAGGTGATATGGATGAATATTTACAAAAATATAAATTGCCTAGACTAACAGAGGAAGAAATAGATTACCTAAACAACCCCATATCAGAAAAAGAAATTGAACAAGCCATAAAAGAACTCCCTAAGAAAAAATCCCCAGGGCTTGATAGATTCACAAATGAATTCTATCAAACATTCAAAGAATAACTAATCCCAATATTATGCAAACTATTTGACAGAATAAGAAAAGAAGGAATTCTACCAAATTCATTTTATGACACAAATATGGTACTGATTCCAAAGCCAGGCAAGTCAAAAACAGAGAAAGAAAACTACAGACCAATCTCCTTAATGAATATAGACCCAAAAATCTTAACTAGGATACTAGCAAAAAGACTCCAGCAAGTCATCAAGAGGGTTATTCACTACGACCAGGTAGGATTCACACCAGGAATTCAAGGAAGGTTCAATATTAGGAAAACTATCCACATAATCAACCACATTAACAAGCAAAACAACAGAAATCACATGATTATCTCAATAGATGCAGTAAAAGCCTTTGACAAAATACAACATTCATTCCTACTGAAAACACTAGAAAGCATAGGAATAGAAGGGTCTTTCCTAAAAATAATAAACAGTATATATCTAAAACCATCAGCAAACATCATCTGCAATGGGGATAAACTAGAAGCCTTCCCAATAAGATCAGGAGTGAAACAAGGATGCCTATTATCACCTCTATTATTTAACATTGTACTAGAAAAATTAGCTGTAGCAATTAGAGAAGAAAGAGAAATTCAAGGTATTAAAATAGGCAATGAGAAGACCAAGCTATAACTCTTTGCAGATATGATGATCTACTTAAAGAATCCTAACCAAAAAGCTAGTCAAAATAATCAACAACTTTAGCAAAGTTGCAGGATACAAAATAAACCCGCATAAGTCATCAGCATTTCTATATATCTCCAACACACCTTAGCAGCAAGAATTATAAAGAGAAATTCCATTTAAAATCACTCTAGACAAAATAAAATACTTAGGAATCTATCTGCCGAGACAAACACAGGAACTATATGAATACAACTACAAAACACTCTCCACACAATTAAAACTAGATCTAAACAATTGGAAAAACATCTACTACTCATGGGTAGGACAAGCTAACATAATAAAAATGACAATCCTAGCCCAATTAATTTACTTGTTTAGTGCCATACCCATTGAACTAACAAAAAACTTTCTTACTGAATTAGAAAAAAACCATAACAAAGTTCATTTGGAAGAACAAAAAGATCAAGGATATCCAGGGAAATCATGAAAAAAAAATGCAGTCCCAGGTCTCAAACTATACTATAAAGCAGTGATCATTAAAACAATTTGGTACTGGCTAAGAGACAGAAAGGAGGATCAGTGGAATAGACTTGGGGTCAGTGACCTCAGCAAGAGAGTTTATGATAAGCCCAAAGATCCCAGCTTTTGGGACCAAAACCCAGTTTTTTATAAAAACTGCTGGGAAAATTGGAAGACAGTGTGGGAGATTAGGTTTGGATCAACATCTCACACCCTACACCAAGATAAACTCAGAATGGGTGAATGGCCTGAATATAAAGAAGGAAACTATAAGCAAATTAAGTGAACACAGAATAGTATACTTGTCAGATCTTTGGGAAGGGAAAGACTTTAAATCCAAGCAAGAGCTAGGAAAAAAATCACAAAATGTAAAATCAATCATTTTGATTATATCAAATTTAAAAGTTTTTGAACAAACAAAACCAATGTAACCAAAATTAGAAGGGAAGCAACAAATTGGGAAACAATCTTCATAACAAAAACCTCTGACAAAGGTCTAATTACTCAAATTTATAAAGAGCTAAATCAATTGTACAAAAAATCAAACCATTCTCCAATTGATAAATGGGCAAGGGACATGAACAGGCAATTTTCAGTTAAAGAAATCAAAACTATTAATAAGCACATGAAAAAGTGTTCTAAATCTCTTATAATCAGAGAGATGCAAATCAAAACAACTCTGAGGTATCTCCTCACACCCAGCAGATTGACTAACATGACAGCAAAGGAAAGTAATGAATGCTGGAGGGGATGGGGCAAAGTAGGAACATTAATTCATTCCTGGTGGAGTTGTGAATGGATCCAACCATTCTGGAGGGCAATTTGGAACTATGCCCAAAGAGTAATAAAAGACTGTCTGTCCTTTGATCCAGCCATAGCACTGCTGGGTTTGTACCCCAAAGAGATAATAAGAAAAAGACTTGTACAAGAATATTCATAGCTGCGCTCTTTGTGGTGGCCAAAAATTGGAAAATGAGGGGATGCCCTTAAAGTGGGGAATGGCTGAACAAATTGTGGTATATGTTGGTGATGGAATACTATTGTGCTCAAAGGAATAGTGAACTGGAGGGCTTCCATGGGGACTGGAACAACCTCCAGGAAGTGATGTAGAGTGAGAGGAGCAGAACTAGAACGTTGTACACAGAGACTGACACACTGTGGTACAATCAAATGTAATGGGCTTCTCCGTAGCAGCAATGCAGTGATCCTGAACAACTCGGAGGAACCTATGAGAAAAACCGCTATCCACATTCAGAGGAAAAACTGTGGGAGTAAAAACACCGAAGAAAAACAAGTGTTTGACTACATGGGTCAAGGGGATATGGTTGGGGATGTAGACTCTAAATAATCATCCTAGTGCAAACTTCAACAAATGGGGGGAGGGAAATAATATAATTCTTGTAACCAAGGAATAATGTTCTAAACTGACTAAATAAATTAATTTTAAAAAATTACCTTCTTTCTTAGTATCAATTTTAAGACAGAAGAGTGGCAAACGCTAGCGTAGTAATGGCGAACCTTTTAGAGATGGAGTAACAGGCCCCCCATCCCACACCCTAGACCAAGGGCCTTGCCACCCCCCCAAAAGAGACCATGTGCCATGCTCCACTCCTTACTCCACATGGGGGAGGGGGAGAAAAAGCACCCTTTGGGCTGCTGCACAGAGGTGCAAGTGAAGTAAGGAATGTCCTCAGTACCTGTAGAGAAGGGAAAGGGAGTGGCACGAGCACTCTGCTCCCCTCCAGTTCTGCTGCCTGTGAGTCACCCACCTTACTCCCTCTGAATTCCTACTGGGTTGCTGGGCAGAGGGAAGGGGGATGTGAAAAAATGTTGTCAGGTACCATGGAGAGGGGGAAGGGAGCAGCTCTGTCAGAGTCCTTCTGCCTTTCTAGTAATGACCTGGGAGGGTGGGGTGGCCAAGTGCCCACAAAGAACACTCTGTATGCCATCTTTGGCACCTGTGCCATAGGTTTGCCATCACTGGGCTAGGCAATCAGGGTTAAGAGACTTGCTTAGCTAAGAAGTATCTTAGGCTAGATCCTCCCACCTCTATGCCCAGCACTCTATCCAAATTAAACTCTTACCTTCCATCTTAGAATCAATACTATGTAATGATTTTGAGACAGAAGAGTGGTAAGAGCTGGGCAATAAGGATTTAGTAACTTGCCAAGGGTCACACGGCTAGGAAGTATCTAAGGCCAGCTTTGAACCCAACGCCTCCCATTTCTCGGCCTGGCTCTCAGTCTACTGAGCCAACTACCTACCCACTACTAGATCTTTTGAAATCTTATTTTTTAGAATGAATTTTTAAATAGCTTTGTAAGTTATGTCTGCTCATTTTGTGGTCTAGATTTTTTTTAGCTAATAGATTTTGGTGCTTAGGGGTTCAAACTATTTTGGAAACTATACAGTGGATATCAGTCTTAATTAAAGCCTGTCATTCCATCCACTGTGCCACCCAGCTACCCCTGAAACTTATAGTTTTCAAAGGTTGTCTGGGGTAATCAAAAGTTAAGTTACTTTGGTCTGAAATCACAGCAAGAACAGGTCACATAAGGAACCTGACTCCAAGGTCAGCTCTATTATGCCACTTCAACCCTCATAAATCATTTTGAACAAAAAAATGTAAAACATATGACTAGAATAATAGATGCAGAAAAGGTATTTAACATTCATTTATCTTTAGGACAGTAAAAGTATAGGATGAAAGTTTTTATTTAACGAAACAGAAAATGTTTATTCAAATCTAAAAGGCAACATCACATATAACTTACCAATTAAGCCCTCAGAAAAATAACTAAGACCTGTTCACACCCACAGTTTTTGCTAATGCCTAGAAATATTAGCCATAGTATTGACCAAGAAAAAGTGGAAAGAGAAACTATTTTTACAGAGGAGATTAATGTATTTGTAGATAGAATGCTGCTTGATTTACAAATATAAGGGAATTAAAAACAAACTGAAATAAACAATTTCAGAAAGCCAAGATACAAAATAAACTCATAAAATCTTAAGGATTTCCACATTTCTCCAATAAATATCAGGAAAAATGATAGAGAATATTGTGGGAAGATGGGGCATGTTGGGACCTAGGAGCTCAGATGTTCCCAAATCCCACAGTAACACTAAAACTACATTAGATATTTTAAGGAACCATCTATTAATGCCCCTACCCAGTCCAGGAATCTTAAAAAAAAAAAAAAAAGAATAAACTGAGCCTGCAATTTAAAAAAAAACCTAGAAAATTTGAACCAAAAAAAAAAAAAATCAGGGTGAGCTACTTTTCCAACCTAAAAAAAACATACAAGTTAGGCAGGAGATCAAGTGGAGTTCTGTTGGATGCAGCAACTTCAGGGTCTCTCAGCCCAGAAACAATGAGGGAGTTGGACAACTGCTCAGAAAGAGATTACAGGGGACACTTTGTTGGCACTAGGTACAGTTTGCTCTGATTGGAAACCTTATTGTCCATACCTAGCTTTGGGTCACAGTTCAAGGACTGATAGGACTACTGGTAGTCCATAACAAGGGAGCAGGGACCCTGATTAGAATACCAAAGAAGAGAAGAACTAGTGCATGAAGCTGCAGGAAACCTGGGGCCCTTCCTGGATAAAGACTGGAGTACAGACCAGAAGTGCAGGGACCACACCTCTCCCAGGATCACACTACAATGGAAGCACAAAAATCTTGCAGACACCCAAAACTATCTCTGAAAACACAGCATGAAAAAAGTCTGAAGCTTGAGACTGTGCCTCCTTAACCCAGGTGAAAAGAGCCCCTCTTTAACATAAAGTTCAAAGTCAAGAAATGGGCTAGAAAAATAAGAAAACAATATTACATATATATATATATATATATATACATATATATATATACACACACATGTATGTATGTATATATATATATATTTTTTTTAAACCTTTGCCTTCCATCTTGGAATCAATACTGTGCATTGGTTCCAAGGCAGAAAAGTGGTAAGGGCTAGGCAATGGGGGTTAAGTGACTTGCCCAGGGTCACACAGCTGGGAAGTGTCTGAGGCCAGATTTGAACCTAGGACCTCCCATGTCTAGATCTGGCTCTCAATCCACTGAGCTACCCAGCTGACCCCTTTAAATATTTTTTAAAAGAATCTGATCATAAAAAGCAACTACAGTGGCAGGGAAGGCCAAAACATAAGCTCGGAAGAAGACAGTAAATAAAGCAGCTCCCCAAACAGTCTCAAAGAAAAAATGCTGATTGGACACAAGCCCAACATTTCCAAATAAGTTATGGAAAGAAATAAGAGCGGTAGAGGAAAAAGTGGGAAAAGAAATGAGAGTGATGCAAGAAGATTTAAAAATATAACTAACAGCTTGGGGGGAACACTAAAAAAAAAAAAACACTGAATAAAATAACATCTTAAAAAAAGAGAACTAATGGCAAAAGAGGTACAAAAACTTACTGAAGAAAAGAACTCCAAAAAAAGAAGGATAGGTCAAATGAAAAATGAGGTTAAAAAGTCACTAAAGAATTCCTTAAAAAGCAGAATTGGTCAAATGGGAAAAGAGGTATAAAATCTCACTCTTAAGAAAATGATTCTTTAAAAACTAGAACTGAGTGGGTGGAAGCTAATTACTGTATTAGACATCAAGGCACAATAATAAGGAATAGATAAAAATAGATCAAGAAGAGATAATTTAAGAATTATTGAACTACTTGAAATTCATGATCAAAGAACCGACACATCATATATCAAGAAATTATCAAGGAAAAGAACCCTGATGTATCATATCCAGAGGGTAAAATGAAAAAAGAAGGAATCCATCAATTACTTCTTGAAAGAGAACCCAAAATGAAACTCTAGGGAATATCATGGCTAAAATTCCAGAGCTCCTAGGTAAAAAAAAAAAATTCAAGTGGTCAGAAGGAAATAATTCAAATATTGTAGTCTAGTATATACCAATCAGGAGCATAAAAAATTTAATGGCTTCAATGTTAAAGGAGCAGCGGTTTGAAAGATCATATTCTCGAAAGCAAAGGAGCTAGGATTACAACTAAGGATAAACTACTCAGCAAAACTGAGTATATATTTTTAAAATTAAAGTTTGTTTGTTACATCAAAATTCCAAGGTATCTCCCTCCCTCCCCACATACTAAAAGAAAGCATTATTTGACCCCCCCCCCAAAAGTACATATAAATTAAGTCATTCATGTTTCTATTTATCAGTTCTTAGTCTGGAGGTATATATTTACGAGTTATTTTTTTAACCCTTAACTTCTGTCTTAGAATTAATACTAATTATTGATTCTAAAGCAGAAGGATAGTAAGGACTACACAACTGGGATTAAATGACTTGCCCAGGGTAACATAGCCAGGAAGTGTCTGAGGCCAGATTTGAATCAAAGCCCTCTTGACTTTAGGGCTGGTGTTCTATCCCCTGTGCTATCTACCTGCCTCTATAAGTTATTCTTCATACATTATTTCTGTAGCTAAATATATAATGTTCTTTTGTTTCTACTTGTTTTGCCTTTCATATTTTCATGTGTCTTTCCATGATTTTTTAAAATTAATCTGCTCATCATTTCTGACTTTGAAGTGGTATTCTATCATCACAACTATATGCCACAACTTGTTTAGCAGCTCCCCAGTAGATAGGCATCACCTCAATTTCCAGTTCTTTGCCACTATCAAGAGAGCTGCTATGACTATTTTTAAAAATATAAGTTCTCTTCTTTTTCCCTGGTAACCTTGGGAAACAGACCCAATAGTGGTATTGCTCAGTCTCAGGGTGCATACAATTTTATAACTCTCTGGACATAATTCCAGATTGCTCTCCAAAATGGTTGGATCAGTTTACAGTTCTATCAAGTGTATTAGTGTCCCTGTTTTTCCACATCCCCTCCAACATTCATCATTTTGCCCTTTTCTTATTTTAGTCAATATGAGAGGTATGAGATAACATCTCAGAAATGTTTTGATTTGCATTTCTCTGATCAATAAAGCTTTAGAGCATTTGTTCATGACTACATATGGCTTTGATTTCTTTAATCAAAAACTGCCTCTTTATACCCTTTGATCATTTATCAATTGGAAAATGGCTCATATTCTTATAAGTTTGATAAAGTTATCCATATGATTGAGATATGAGACCCCTATCTGAGACTGAGTATAACACTTAAAGGGAAAAATGAATATTGAAATAGAGGAATTTCAAACATTTCTGATGAAAAGAACAAAGCAGATTATTGACCTTCAAACATGAAACTCAAGAGAACCATAAAGAAAAAAACATGAAAGAGTAATCATGAGACTCAATGAAGTTAAACTGTATACTGTCCTATATGGAAAGAAGATACAAGTATTTCCTAAGAACTTTATTGGGGCAGTTAAAAGGAGTTTACACAGAGAGCATGGGTATGAATCAATTATGGTGCAACACCCTCAAAAAAAAAAAAGAAGGAAAGGGTGGGAAAGAGAGATGCACTGGGAGAAGGGGTAAGCTAGATGGAGAAAATTTTTCCACAAAAGAAGTGTGCAAGGTACAGTTTTTATAATGGAGAGGAAAATAGGGTGGGCCTGAGTATGTAATGCTTGAACTTCATTCCCATTAAAATTGGTTCAAAAAAGGAAAAATATACATGTGTATGTGTATATACACACACACTCACACTCAATTATGTATAAAAATTTATCTTACCCAATAGCAATACAGAAGATAAAGGGAATAAAAGAGGATGAGAGAGGGCAGGGAAGAATAAAGGAAGCAGTAGATAAAAGCAAAAAAATGTACTTTTGAGGGGGGAGTGGAAAAAATGGAGGAAAAAACAGAAGCTAATGGAATGCAAAAAATATACAGTAATCTGAATGGAATGAGATAACTCATGAAATATAAGCAAATAGAATGGATTAGAAGCCAGAATTCAACAATGTGCTTCAGCTAAATTAAAGAAGACATGGGTAGCAACTATGATCACTGATAGGAGATAATCAGGGAAACTGCATGTTGCTAAAAGGCACCACAGACAATGAAGTAATATCAAAAATGTTTACAGTAATTTTCTCTGATAAAGAGATAAAAAAATCTCTGATAAAAATTCTCCAGTGTATTGAATATATTCACAAAAAGAAGAGCCATTCCCTAATTGATAAATGGTGATAGGATAAAATCAGGCAATTTTCAGAAGAAAGTTATCAAAGCATCTACAGTCATCTGAAGAAATGCTTTAAACAATTATCAATTAGAGAAGTGCAAATTAAAATGCTCAGTGTTTTACCACTATTACCTATTAGAAATAGCAAATGCTGGAAGAGATGAGGAAAAAATAGGTATACGAATAAATTGTTGGTGAACTTGTGAACTAGTCCAACCATTGTGGAAAACAATTTGGAACTATACCCAAAGGGCATATTGTCTGACCCAGCAATACCACTATTGGGTCTGTAGCCAAAGGAGATCAAAGGAAAAGGACCTTTATACAAAAATATTTATAGCAGCTCTTTCTGTGGTAGCCAAGAATTAGAAATCAAGAGAATGCTCATCAGTTGGATTATGGTTGAACAAGTTATGACATACAACTATTACAAAGCAATATTGTGCTATAAAGATGATGAAGGGGGCAGTTTCAGAAAAGCATGGCAAGGCCTAAATGAACTGATGCAAAGTGAACTAAGTAACAGAATGTTAGAATGATGATCAGTTGTGAAGACTTAGCTATTCTGATCAATATACAAGTCCATTTCAGAGGATTCATGATGACAAGATGTTATGTACCTCTAGAGAAAGCTGATTTTAAAAATATGGCTAATGTGGAAAGATTTCACGTGATTTCTCAAATACAAGGAGAGGTTTTGAACTCAAAATTTGTAAAGTACAAGATACTTAAAACAAATAAATAAGATTTAAAAATCTGGCTCTCCAAAATAAAATGTGTACGCAACTTGTTTTTAAGTTTAATCTGCATTAAAATTTTCTTCATCACTTTCTTAAGCCTCGCCAATCAAGAAAACAATAAATCAGATCCTTATTTTTAGCATTTGCTGTTCTTCAGGGTATAAATGATCACACTGAAAATTCAACAAATTCAACAAAAATGACTCTCCTGAGCCAGCACCAGCTGGCTCCAACAAATCCCTGAGTCAGGGAGACTGAATAGTTCGGGATAATGCCAAAGGTATAAACCATGGGGATTAGAAGGATGGTAGAACCTTTGACAGAAAAAGGGAAGAGAATGTACTCAGAAGAAAGGAATAACTAGTATCAAATGCTACAGAGAGGGCAAGAAGGACAAGGATTGAGAAAATCTATTGGCCTTAGCAATAGAGAGTTCATTGGTGATCTTGGAAGAGTTTCAGCAAATTTGTAGAGAGATAAATCAGATTTTAAGGGGGAGAGTCATAAAAGAAAAAAGAAATGAATATAGAAAGTTTATTGCTTCTTCCTTTACCCCTTAGAATTTAGCTAAGAAAGGAAAGAAAGATATAGAAAAGTTCTAGAAGGACTATAGTTTCAAGGGATGGCAGGGCCAAATGACAATGGGGGGAGGTATGTGTGTTTAAAAGAAAGAGCCAACAGATTAAAAGTCAAAAATTAGAAAAAAAAGTGAACAGTCACTTATTTGGCACTCCTGGCAGAAACAAGACAGGAGGGACCAAGGCCTCACATTAGGAGAGCTCCTATTGCCAAGTGGGTATGCTTTGCTGATCAAGTGTTACCCATGTGTGTGTGGTGAACATAGACAGAGGGAAGTAGGGTTTTGTTTGAATTTAATTATGAATTGTATCTTTCTTTCAATTCAGTATTAGTCATGTTGCTTTTATTGCACTTTATGATCCATAAGTATCTCATTGCATTCTAATCCCAGTTGTCACTGGATAATAATAATAATAATAATAATAATCACTGAACTAGCTAAGCTAGGCTCAGCCTAATATTTCGTGTTTTGTCATCAGGAGTTGTCTTTAGTGGCTCTGAGATTAAATTTGTTGTTAAAGTGGGATACGATGTAGGAGCAAAGGAGCGTTCAGCTACTGGATGGCTCTGGTATTCTGGAGTCTGAAGGTAAGGGAAAAGATCCCATTTCCCTCTGACTAGAGCTTTATTCTCTCTTTTTTACTAGAACAGCACAATTAAGTACTCCTGAAAAGTTGGATCACCAACATAAGAAAACCAAAGAGAATCTGTCCTCGCATATTGAGTAATTCATGTAAGAAGTGATTATATATTTCTTTTCTTTTCAAGGATATCGACAAAGTCAAAAGAGCAACTTTTGGCTCTAGTAACAGTGAAGGCCAATATGGTAACACCAAAGAGGGTGAGGGCTGATAAGATGAGAAGTGAGAAGCATATCATCTAACTAAGAAGATATCATTGGAGAATATGTTGAACCCTGCTAAAATTGGGACTCCAAAGAAAAAGAAAAAGGGAAGACAAGGTTTAGGAATGAGCACAAATGAGAAGAAAGCTTCTAGTTCATGCTGAAATGACATTCCCGAGGCTGAAACCTCCCCTTGTAACCCAAAAGAGCCCTGAGGAAATTTGGAAAGTTGCAGAAAAAGGTTAAACAGCAAACTAATGAATCACTACAAGAACTGCTAACTTCTAGGTCATATAACTGACAAGATGAAGAACCAAACATTTTCTCCAATCCTTACCATACCAAAAGTGGAATTATACACAAGAGAAAAAGCAATTTCAGCTGCCTCAATGGTCTATAAATCAAAAACTCTTATGAGGTAACAGTCTGATGAACTAACAGTAGAGAATAATAATCCTTAAAATACTCACCCAGCACCCTTCCCTCAACCACTCACCAGTGCCACACAAGCTGCCCCATGGGCTTGCAGCAGAACCCAACACTAGCACCCCTTCCTCCCAATGCCACAGAAAACCAAAAGGCAGGAGTTTACTCTGGTTGCGATAGTAGTTCAGCCACACTCTAGGAGTTTAGGTGGCTGTGGGGCCCTCCACAAAAGGGCTAGTTCTGTCCCATACAATTTGCTTTCCATCTTGGGAGGAAACAGAGATAGCTTTGAAGTCCCCCAGAGAAACTGACTTCAAAAGGAAAGGAATCAGAAAGTGAGCAATAAAATAGAAGGAAAAAAAGATTGAAATTACCAAAGATCTCAGAAGGAAGAAAACTCAGTGAAAAAGCAAAAACAGAAAGGAATAGGAACTAAATGGTTATGAGTAAATATAGCAAGATCCCCCCCCCCAAAAAAAAAGAAATGAACCAACAAGGAATAAAGCAGCTGTCCTCAAGAGATTGTCAAAGGAGCATGGAACTGTCACAGGATGGTCTTAAATGCTTAAGAAAAGAAATAACAATTATGAAAGAATTTATGGTTAGCACAGCAGAAATAATTGGCAAAATAAAAAAATTTTAATCCCTTCAGGCAAGTGTCAAAAAAAAAAACAGAATAGATATGAGAATGTAAATACAAAGAAGTAAAGGACCATCTGGAAGAAGAGAAGCAAAAACAGTAATAATAAAATAAAATATGATCTTGAAGACAAAACATGTAGACAACTTAAGGATTACATACCACCCAGAAGAATATACTTTTTTTTTCATCTGAATACCATAATGCAAGAAATAATACAAGAAAATTACCAAAAATGTCTGAAAGCAGACAACAAGGTATGGACTGAAAGAATACAAAAGTCTTCTCCAGGAGGAAAAAAAAAAAAACTACATTCTGGCAAGCTCCAATATCTGTAATGGTTAAATTTATAATTCATCCACTGTAAAAAAAAAAATCTTCAAGAGATCAAAAGACATAAAAACAAATCCTCCAAAGAAAAGAAAAAGAAATTTAAATAGCACAACATACTATACCAACCAGAAACATAGGAGGGAATGAAATGAGGTTAAGACAGCTGGAAGTCCAATGGATAAAGTATTGGGTCAGGAATCAGAAGATCTGAGTTCAAATCCAGACTTAAAAACTTCCTAGATGTATGACCCTGTGTAAGTCACTTAACCCCTATTTGCTTCCATTTCCTTAATTGTGAAATGGGGATAACAACAGCATCTACCTCACAGAGATTTTGTGAGAAACAAGATAATAAATAAAAAACATTTAGCAGAATGTCTGCTACATAGTAGGCACTATATAAATGCATGTTCCCCCTTAATAATGTGTTCTGAAGGGAAAAGGAACTCAAGATGCAACCTAAGATGCAACCTTCTTTGCAAACCTAAGACTAATCAATGAAAAAATGGCCTTCAATAAAAAGAGGTATTTGAAGATTCCTAGAAAGAAAACCATAACAGAACAGATTATTATTTTTGCCAGTACCACAGACAATAAAAATATAAGCAATGTAAACAAATGCAGCAAAAAAAAACCCTGCCAACAACAAAACTATAACAGAGAGACAATTAAAGAACTTCTTTCTAAAAGTAAATCAGAAGACAAGAGTGAATGTGGAAGTCAAACTGAAGTGATGATGAAGAAAGAGGCCTGAAACCTTATGGACTAACACTATAGCACCCCATTTGCAGGTGAATCAATATTTTGTGGAACTAAATTACAGAATTGGAGGATGTATGAAAAGGAGAAAGAGAAGGACGAAAGCAGCCGAATATTTGTTACAAACTAATTAAATCAAAGGTTAACAGTAAATGAAAAATCGCTGCTATAATATCTTGGGAAGAAGAGAGCTTCGGGAAGAATGAGTGAGGAGGCAAAGGGAGAGATTTAAACAGAGGGAAAGGAAGAGAGAAGACATGTTTCCATCGTAGAAAGGGGTACCACTGCTGGCTGCTCCCATGGGAGAAAGGAAAATGGAGACTGTACAGTGACTATAATCTGCAGGGATTTTATGTTTAGCTAGACAACTCATTCTGCATCATGTGAAGGAGAATCAGAGTTCCTAGGGGCAAATGTCATCCATGAGAGTGGAAAGGCAAGAAACTAAAGAGACTACGGGGCAAATGTGGGAAAAATAATCATGGAGCAGGCAAAGGTTAATAATGAATTAATTGCACAATCAAGGAGAAAGGAAAATTCCTACTATAAGGCAACAGTCCTTTCAATCAGCTGCAAGAATTGGTATCTCTAAAAGTAAGGCAAAACAGAAAAAGGCAGCCAGGGATAAAATCTACAAGGCAATAACAAAATGTCAACTGTGTAGAAGGAACACAAAATACAGACCTTGGAAGCTTTAATCACATGAGTAATACAAAGACTAAAGGACTGAATAGGAATGTGGACCATGAATCAAAGAAGAAAAGTCTAGAAAATACAGAAAGTGAAGACAAATAATGAAGAAAAGGAGGTAAAGAAATCCTTTGGAGAAAAAAAAGCAAAGAAAATGGAATTTTAAATACGTGAAAATACATTGAAGGGGGAAAGGGCATTAACTAAATTAACTAAATGGGGGGGGGGGGAAGTAATAAGCAAAACTAAGAAAAGAAGTAACAAATTGACAAATTGGCTTCAAGGGGAGGGAAAGAGTTGGTTGAAATAGGGTTGCCTTAAAGTAGATTAAGCTAAAAAAACTGAAGAAATAGTATTTATAAAGAGAAGAAAAACTGCTGATTCAAAAAAGTATTAGAGACAAATGGAGGGAAATATCAACCTAGCTCTCATAACTTTAAATGTGTATGATTTAAATGAGAATGATTTAAACAATCCAAAAGAACAATAAATATTGGATAAAGAAACAAAACCCCATGATCTGGTGCTTACAAGACATATATCTAAAAATTAAAGACACACAGAATAAAAGTGAATAACTAGAAAAAAATGTATTCTTCATCAGGTCAAACCAAAAAAAAAGCAGGAATTGCAATCATAATATCAAGTAAAACAAACATTCACAACATAAAAACAGGACAAACAAGCAAACTACATTGTGCTAAAATGAACCCTAGACAACAAATCAATATTGATATTAAACTCAGTATTTGATAAAACAGAAAACATGAATTATTTAGGAAAGACCACCCTATTTTATAAAAACTGCTAGAAAAACTAGAAAGACATCTGGCAGAAATTAGGCTGGCGGGGAGGGCAGCTGAGTAGCTCCATGGATTGAGAGCCAGGCCTAGAGATGGGAGGTCCTATGTTCAAATTTGGCCTCAGACACTTCCCAGCTGTGTGACCCTGGGCAAGTCACACTTGACCCCCATTGCCTAGTCCTTACCACTCTTCTGCCTTGGAACCAATACACAGTATTGATTCCAAGATGGAGGGTAAGGGTTTATTATAAAAATAAAAAAAAAGAAAGAAATTAGGCTTGGACCAACATCTTACAATATATTCCACAACATATTCTAAATGGATATGACCTTTATATTCAGGATCATAATATAAAAAATTAGAAAAGAAAAAACCTATATAACAAATATCTTTCACATCTATAGGTAGTGGATATTGTCTTAACCAAAGAAAGGATAGAGGTAATTACAGAAGATAAAATATTTTTATTATATTAAACTGAAAAGTTTCTGAACAAACAAAATTAATGGAAACAGTGGAAAGGGTTGAAAAAATCTTTATATAAAAAAATTTTTAATAATGGTTTGCTATTCAAGCTATATAAATAACAGATGTGTATAATCTGTAAATACATGCATCCATATGAGGCATATATACATATGTGTGTATATCCCCATGTGTGCATATGTGCATATATACACATCGAATAATGGATCTATCCAATGATATGAACATTCTCAAAAGAACTGCATACTAGAACCACATGAAAGAAGACTCTAAATCACTAATAGTGAAATGTAAATCAAAACAACTCATCTCACACCCAGCAAAATGACAAAGATGACAAAAGATGGGAATAATCAAAGTTGGAGGGGTCGTGGGAAGATTAGCATCTGTGTACATTGTTGGATAACCACTTAGGAAAGCAATTCAGAAACGTACAAAAAAGTTGACCAAACTATCCATAACCTTTGAATCGGAGACTCCATCACTAGTCTACCCACCCCAAGGAAATCATTGATATAAGAACAAAGTTGCCATGAACCCAGAAATATTTATAGTAATACTGTTTCTAACAGCTAAGTATTAGAAACAATGTAGATATTCATGGATTCCAGAATTGTTAAACAAATAGTTACATGAATGTAATGGAATATTAGTAGCTATAAGAAATAACGGCCATGATGTACAAAGAGAAGGATGGAAAAATCAACATGAACTGATATAGATCAAAATACAGAGAAAAAAACAATATATAAAAGTACGATATAAACAAAAATAACTCTCCCCCCAAAAATCAAAAGTGCATATTGTAAAATTATAAAGAATACACATACCTTATAAGAAGAGATATAAAAACACATCCCACTCCTACTCCTTTACAGAGGTGGAAGATCTATAAGTAAATATTTTCAGAACTTTTTGCTGTATTAATCAGTTATGTTAATTTTTCTCTTATTTTTATTTTTTATTATAAAAAATACTACTTTTGATATGTAACAGACCCCTGGGAGGCAAAGTGGAAGAGATCCTGGGGGAAACTATGGTGATATAAAACAAAACAACAACAAAAAAAATCAATAAAAACTTATTTTGAAAAAACAAAACCATTATTCTGAGAAGGGGTCCATAGACTGCACCAACCACCCAAAAAGGTCCATCACAGACACACCCATACATACACAGGTTAAGAACCCCTGTTCTAGATCATTGTGGATGCCTTAAAGAAATATCTGGAGACAAGGATCTTATGCCAACCAAAAAGGACACTAGTAAGAGAGCTGAGATAGGAATGAAGAAAAAAAAGTCCTCCAATTGTGTATCCTTTTACACTGAAACTGTTTCATTCAAAAAAACATATTGTTCTTTATTATACATCTTGTTCATTTAAAAAATAAAATATTTTTTAAAAATTAATTCCTAACCCCTCAAGACCACAATATCAATCTTTACACTACCATAACAATCAAAGAAGAGATGAGACCCTGACATTTGATCAGAAAACAGTAGAGAGAGAAAAAACAAAACAACAGAGACAGTGCCACACTAAGGTATTTTATTTTATTTATTTATTTTTGCCGATTACATGTAGTAACAAATTTCCACACAAATTTTCCTAAGTTACATTATCTCCTCCCTCCCATTGCTAGCATGTGGATTTGATCTGGGTTCTACATGGGTTATCATGCAAAACATATTTCCATATTGTTCATTTTTGTAAGCGAGTCATCTTTTAAAACCCAAACCCAAATAAATAAATGAAAAGTGGTACGCTTTCATTTGCATTCTGAGTCCAACAGTTCTTTCTCTGATAGTGCATAGCATTCTTTGTCATCAGTCCCTCAGAATTATCCTGGATATTGCCGATAATAACTGTCTATCACCACACTAAGGTTTTTTCCATCTAATATTGTGCTTCTATGTAGATTTGGGGTGTTTGGATAATGGGGTGAAAGGGGAGATGAAATGTCAGGAGAGGAACGACTTGTGTACCAACATGAAAGTTTGAGATGACAAAATTTAGATTTTTTAAATGAAATAATGTTTCAATTGTGCAAGCCTAAATGAGTAGTCAAAGTAATGTTGAAGTACTATTCCACACTTTTTCAAGTCTTATTCGAAAGTTATGACTTGAAGGATCTATGAGTTTGTTCTTCGACAAAAGGCATCATGAACCCTTCACAATATATGGTATTCAAGAATTGCTCTGGCTGGAAAAATTCATCGTCCACCTTTTCAGACCCAGCTAGACTATTTTTCTCACAGACATACAATGAATTACTCAAAGCTCTTCAAGCTTGGTAGGTTCTAGCAGTTTTACTAGAACTCTCTAGTAGAGAACCTGGGGTTATCTATGGCACAATTAAAGGAGGTCTTGAGTGGAGGCAGGATTAAAACTCTAAAATTAAACAGTTTACCTTTTGTCCCTTCCCAGCCACAATCCCATAGATGATTTAATCTCATCACTGAATCCTGCACAAAATGGCAAATACAGATTTTACATGTGAGCATCTTATCTGTACCATTTAGATACTACTCCAGGGCCAACCCCATGTCATGGAAAGTTCACTGAACTAGAAGGTCTTAGACCCAAGTTCCAAATATCACCAAATATCAATGTGGCCTTGGGTAAGTGATTTGACCTAGCTTCATAACAGTTGCTAACCATAACACAAGAGGGATGGGAAAGGTTTCTTTCCCAATATAATAATTTATGAATTTACTTTAAACAAAAAATTGCTAGGTCCTTGAGCATAAGGAACTGGTTATGAGGCAGTATTCAATAAGTGACTCTTGTACGCAAATTTACTTAGCCTACTCTATCCAATTAGAACTCTCTATGCAAAATGAATGAATGAATAAAAACAGCAGAAATATGAGTCAGAGTACCAGAAGTAGAAAGTAATGCACAGAGGATGAGACTTGGGCTCCAAAAAGCGAACACAAATCCCACCTCTGACATTTACTGGCTGTCTTCCCTTAGTCAAGTCACAATCTTTTTAAATCTGTTTTCCTTATCTATAAAGTAAAAGAGTTGGATTCAATGACTTCTCTAATCCCTCTCAGCTCTAAGCCCAATTTTTCTAGATTCCCTAGTCATGGTATGATACTTAAGTCAGGAAAGGAGAAAGACCAAAGTTGCTTTAACATTCTTATTCAGGGAAAGGGAGAAATGGAGTAGTCCTGAGAGAGTAAAAAGTCTTTAAAACTCCTCTTAGATGAACATTAGAGTGCAGTTAAATTGTCGGCTAACAAACCTCCTAACATATGCTTCCTTTTAAATCTTGCTCTCTAACTTCATCCCCAAAAGGAAGCAAAGGGAACAAAAGCTGGCCCTCAGCAACTACATGAAATGGAGAATTTCCTGATTATGCCTGGAAAAGCCTCAGAATTATTTCTGAGTAACGTTACTACCACTGGTATTAAAACAAAAAACAATAGTATTATTAGCCTTATAATCAAGGGCAGCATAATAAAATGCAAATAGAAGTAATCAGTCCACTCTAAGATAGTAAGACATATGTTGATGATGAGTATTTTAAGGATACCGCCTTAAAAAGGAACAACCAGGCTAGAGGGATTTTTTTTACGGAGAAGGTCATGAGGGTTAGGTAAAAAGGAAATATCATGTATCACAGGTTATTAGTTTACTTCACAAAGCAAAGAAGTATTTAAAGAGCAACAGCTATATTTGGAAAATCCTAGGGAATTGGAAAAAAAATATTACTTAAGACAATTAACAGATATAACAAATTATAAATGGAACTCAAATGGAGAGGAGAAAAGACCCGTCTTTGTAGAGGGAGAGGCCCACAGGTGTTACATATTGCTCATATTTGCAGACTTTTTTTTTTACTTCAATCAGTTGTGCCGATTTTTTTTCTATTTAAAAAAATAGTATGTGTTATGTGGAATGGATCTCTGGAAGGGAGGGATTAGAGGGGATAGCTACAATGATGTAAGAAACAGAAGACATCAGTAAAAATATTTTTTAACAAGAAAAATCTTGAATTGAAGTACATGGCCTCAGAATATCCTTGCAGTTCTAGATATGATTCTATAATATAGAAGAGGCAATTATTCAATATACTTGAATGATCTGTGTTTATGGCAGAGAATCTTTGGCTGCTTTTTGATGGAGGGGAGCGGGGAATAGATATCATTGTTACTCATGTTTACTTTCTCCATTCAACTCGGTTTTTAACTTATTCACTGAAGTTACCTTCCACAGCTCTCATTTATTCGCCATCCTTTGATAAACCAAAGATAACCCCTTAACAGTTTATCCTTCATACTGTGAGCATGTATGTGTGTACATACATATACATATAGACATATGTGTGAGCATTTATCATTTTGTCAATATACAAAATGAAGGCGATAGAAGGTTCTCCATCTTCACTAAGGCAAACAACTTTCCCTGACATCACGTAGAGCAATTTAAAGGCTAAGGCTACCTGAAATACAAACCAGAAAAAGAAATACTACATTTGTGAGCATGCATGTAATATTAGACACCTAAACATAAGCCCAAAGAGAACATGAGATGCTAAAGACAAAAATACCACTGAGCCATGGTTAGAGTGGGGGGAGGTGGAGAAGCAACTAGAAACAATCCCTTAATTCAAGGTGTACATGGGGGAAGGGGGAGGACATGGTAAAGTCAGCACTGAGAGATTACATCAATATCTCAGCTTTGATGTCTCTCTCCCTCTCCTCCCCCAAGCTTTTCAGCATGGTGGGCCCTCCGTTTGAAATCCACGCTGCTGAATCCGACAATTCTAGTCCCTCGGTGTCCCCTGTACTCTCGTGAAGAAGATTCAGACATAGCCCATCGCTTATTAGAAACACAGCTCATCAGGAGCAAAGGCACAAGCTAGGATGGTAGGAGAAATGGAATTGAGGAATACATTGCACTGCATCATCGTCTCGGAAAAAGAGCCTGGAGAAAGTCACCTGACAGTCTATAAGGCATCGCCCACCCATTTACCAGCCACTCAAAAGGAAAGAGTCAAGCAGATTCCAGGAGTAGCAAGCTCTCACCCAATGATGAAGTCTGTAAACAAAAGCAGGCCCAGCTCCGATGGAAAGTGGCATACAGGGATAAAGGGACAATATGGGGGGCGGGGGGGGGGAGTTTGGCAGGGAAGAAAAGCTAGAATTGTAAAAATCGTAATTGCAAACATCCTGCTTTACAACACAGAGGGCGCACAGCACAGCACTCTCCAAGTGCCCAGCGCCTTGGAAGCCAGAGCCCCAGATGACAACTCATTGTCTAGGGCGTCAGTTAAAGGAGCCCAGGAGATCGAGCAGGCTAAAAGCATTGTAAATCTTCATTCACGAGCTCCTTCCTCCAGCTAACCCATCACCAGATGGAAAGGATTTCACTCTTCCTTCCCTTTGAGGCCAAACTTGCCAGCTAAAGCCCATTGTGAAAATTATTTATGAGCAAGAGGCAAGGAAGTGGCATCATGCCTGAGCACCGCAGGGAAACGGAGATAAGGGACAAGAGAAGGCTGCCTCTTCGAACACCCACGGCCTGAGGTCTTTAAGTCGGACGGAGATTTACAACCAGCACAGATACACGTACTCGGAAAGTGAGTAAGATTACAATGACGGACGAGCATTGACTGACAATGTAACCCTCTTCGCCAACTGGCTGCATCAATGTCTTGTCCCAACACTTAACACTCTCATTCGCCTCTGCTCTTGCAACATCTCCACTCTTCTTTTTCTTCCTTCTCGCAGTTTGCCAAGCCATTCATATTAACTCTACTGATTTCATCTCTTCTCTCCCCCATCCTTGCACATGCACACACGCGCGCGCACACACACACACACACACACACACACACACACACACCCCTCTAAATAGTAAGCAAATGAAAACAAAATCGAGTAAAATCTAAACCACCAGGAGCTGAGACCTGAAAGAAACCTCCCTGGATGCTGTAAATGAGATCATACGGACATTTACGGCAATCCTTCTGTTTTCCCTCCCTGCCTTTCCCGACTCGAACGCCCCACCTCGCCCGCCAGGACTCACCTGCAATTTCCCTGGCCTGTATCTTTGCAAAGCGATCTAGAGACAATAAGGAGGACCCGCACGCTGGGCACGCCAAGGAGCCAGGCTACAGCCACCGCACGATGGCTGTTACCTACGTAGCCGAGCTAGAAGTAGAACAGCTGCGGCGCTACACGCTACACGTAGGGGCTGCGGACCCCAGCTCAGGTTCGTCCAATCCGAGGGTCTGTGTAGTTACCGCAGGCGGCCCAAGGGGTGGGGACAGAAGACGCCGCGGAAAGTCTGCCTCGGGTTGGAGAGATGGGCAATCGCTCTGCCTCAGACCGGCCAATCAGGGCCAGCAGATAGAGTAGCGGGGCGTTCAGAGTTGGGATGTTGTACGACTACCCAGCGCACGTTGGTAACGAGGCTTTCTTCTAGGCCCGGGCTTAACTCGCAGGACCATAGGGACTGCTCGGGAAACGCCTGCTCCTGGTTACTCTGCCCGAACTACCTGAGCGGGACTCTTGGAGTGGAGAAAAGAGAGGGCAGTCGGGAAAGAGATTGAGGGAACAAAAGCAGCCACGACCCCGCGCAATAGGTCTGGAGGACTGCTTGTCTAGGTGCCTAGGTAGAGGGAACCAATGAATTTTAGCAAAAGACCTTGAGTTGGCGCGGGCGGAGCTCGTAAACTGTGGGATTGGCTGCTGTGAGTCCACCAGTAAGTGTATAAAGCAGAATTTGAATGGAGTTCTTCCAGCCGGGCTCACCATTCACCTTACTCCGCCGCCCCTCCCCACCCCCCAAGAGTCCTCCTGCCTTTTCTCCCACTTGGGGCCGAAGGGCTAAGCGCCTGGAAAGGGTTGGGAAAGCAAAAGAACTTTACAGCACTGTATTTTGTGGAACAGAGCTGGAGAAAATGGAGGGGATGGATGGGATCTGGGGTACATTGAGAAAGAAAGGTTCTCTTTGTCCAGGAGAAGTGCCTGGGGTAAAATATGGAAGAATGGGAGGTCGTAACTGTGCAGAGGGCATCCGATTTGTACAAAAGGCTTCCTGCTTGTAACCCAAACTTGCCCCAGCTTTTGAGCGTGCTCAGTCCTGTTACCAAGTCCTGTTACCAAGAAATTGGAATGAAAGTCCATTTCTGCCATTTTTCCGTAGCTTGGCGTCATGTAGCCTCTGCCTGACCTACAGAGCCAGTGAGGGCTGTTGGCAATCTACATCTTAGGAATAAAGTTTCATTTTACATACATTTTAGATTTTAGAATCAGTAGTAATGATATCTTCCCACCTCTCTATGGATAATATATACTCTTATGTATTCTATAGAATATTTAAGGGGAAATATGGCCAAAAACCATATGGGAATGGTTCAGCGTGGAAGAGTATGTGAAATCTGCTACTGGTAAAGAGAATTTATTTTTTTATTATGTATGTAACTTTATTTATGCCAATTAACATGTAATAACATATTTTCACATCGGTTTTCCAAAGTTATATGATTCAAATTGTCTCTCCCCATGAAGCTAACAAGCAATTCGATCTAGATTATACGTGGATTATCATGCAAAACATTTCCATATTATTTATTTTTTTAAAGTAAATAATCATAAAAAGCACAAACGCCAAAACAAAAACTCAAATAAACAAGTGAAAAATCCAATGCTTTCCTCTGCATTTCAACTCCCACAGTTCTTTCTCTGGAGGTGGATCATTCTTCCTCATAAGCCCCTCAGAATTGTCCTGGATCATTGCTGAGAGTAGAGAAGTCTATCACAATTGATCATTATTCCACAATATTGCTGTCACTGTGTACAATGTTCTCGGTTCTTCTTACTTCACTCTGCATCTGTTCATGTAGGTCTTTCCAGCTCTTTCTGAAATCATCCTGTTCATTTCTTACAGCATAGTATTCCATCACCACCATAAGCCATATTTTGTTCAGCCATTCCCCAATTGATGGACATCCCTTCAATTTCCAATTCTTTACTCCAACAAAAAGAGCAGCTATAAATATTTTTGTGTAAGAAGGTCCTTACACACACACACACAAATCTCTTGAGGATACAGACCTAGTAGTGGTATTACTGGATCAAAAACTATGCTTTGTTTCATAACCTTTTGGGCATAGTTCCAAATTGCCCTTCCAGAATTTGGATCTGTTCACTGAGAGTATCTATCTTGAAGAAATATTAATAAGGGCCTTTTTTTCTCCTTCAAGAATTCTCTCAGGGAGGTGATACTTTCAGCTGTTATGGGCTAACTGGGAAGAAAACCTGAGAGACTGAGATCTTGCTGAAATGGGATACCAAATAGAAAGAGGAAAAGAAAGCAAGTGAGACAGGTAGGAGGAAATGCAAAAGACCAACTTCATATACTTCCCAATCTGCCTTAAGGGGGCCAAGATTCAATTAGTAATATTTAACTGACTGAAGTTGACTGTAAGCCTTTTTTAAAAGATGGTAAAATATTAGCGTCTTTTTAACATACTTCTTCACGTAAGTTGGGCATTCATCACTGACAGAGACTGCCTATCTGCATCAGTTTCCTAAGCCATAAAAATGGTGAATAGGCTTCATCTTGGAAGTTACCTGTAAATGAATGGTTATAATAAAAATGAGAGACAGAATAGCCTTGGGGAGATGCATACTTGGAGTCAGAAAGACCAAGACTTGAGTCCTACCTTTGCCCCCTACTTGCTTTTTGACCATGGGAGAGTCATTTAACCCATAAGCATCCCAAGCAGCTCTGACTATAAAAGCAAACAATGGCTGATCAATATCTTTAGAGGGTTTGTGTGCTGGAATTTTCTTATACTAATAAATTTACAGGTCTAGACTAAAAAAAAAGATAAAGTCACCATCACACATAATAATTTATATGCCCTTTTAAAAAGGTTTACAAAGGACTTCCATACAGAAACCAAGTGGGAAAATAGGAAGGACATGTATAATTGACTCCATTTTACAGATAAGGAAAATAAGAGCTCTAAACTTTAGTTAAGGGGATACTTGAAGCAGAATTAGAATCTCCATCTCTTGACTCCCAATTTCTAAACCAAATAACTCTAAAATACCTTTTTTTCTTTTTTCACAGAGCTACACTACATATTGACTCATAAATAAATAGTACTCAGAATCCTTGGCTTTGACTAAGATTTTCAAATTTAAGAAATGTGTCATTATATGGCATTCTTTTGGAAAGAATAGATTTTCTTTAATGGCACTTATGAGTATCATTTTAGCATTTTTACGACATACACTTTTCAATACTGACTATGCCAGCCTAAGTAAGTGATTCAGTCTTCTAACCTCAGCAAATTGGGTTTATTTCCTCCAAATGTACTGACTACTCCCAGGTTGTCTAATCAGCTCCAATTGCTGGCCCCCGTTAAGGCAGTTATTTTGTTTCTAGGGGAGCTTCAGGAAGTCCTTGAAGCTTTCCAACTGATTGCCTAGAATGCCTCCTTTTAGCTACTATCCTCCTTGTTCATTCTTGTGTTCATTCATCAATGTAACTGAGCATCTACATTTAAGGCATTCCTGCCAATTGTTTCTTTGATATCATGGTGAATAGAACAATGCATTTGGAGGGACAGACCAGATTTGGGGTTCTGGTTCTGTAAATTATTAGCTAT
Organism: Monodelphis domestica; assembly: GCF_027887165.1. Lineage (NCBI taxonomy): Eukaryota > Metazoa > Chordata > Mammalia > Didelphimorphia > Didelphidae > Monodelphis > Monodelphis domestica. The sequence goes on along the minus strand of NC_077230.1, from coordinate 11,173,994 downwards.
GTGACTGTGGGGAAATCATTCCCCTTCTCTAAATCTTAGTGTCCTCACTTGTAAAAATTATGAGGTTATTACAAGGGGTCATAAAATTATCCGTCCCTTTGACCCAGCAATGCCCCAAATAGGTCTGTATCCCAAAGAGTCCAAAGAAAAAGGGAAAAGACATATATGTACAAAAATGTTTCTAGCAGCTCTTTTTGTAGTGGCAAAGAATTGGAAACAGGGGATGTCCATCAAGTGAGGAATGACTGAACAAGTAGAAATGAAACATTATTGAGCCATAAGAAATGACAATCAGGATGGTTTCACAACTTAGATGAATGGGTACATGAATGAAGTGAGCAGAGCCAGGGGATCATTGAATGCTGTAATAAATATTGTAGGATGGAATTGTGAAGGACTAAACTAATATCAGCAGTGCAAGGGTGCAAGAAAGCCCCAAGGCACACATGATGAAAAATGCTCTCTACAACCACAGAAGGAACTGTTGGAGTCTGAATGCAGATTGAAGCATGCCCCTTTTCACTTTCTTTCATGAGTGTTTTCCCTTGTATGTGAGATCTGTATCTTTTGTGTCTTGAAGAGTGTGGAAATATATATTGCATTGCAGCACTGATATAGCCTATATCAGATTATTTAATATCTAAGGAAAGGCAGAAAGGAAGGAGAGAGGGAGAGAATTTGGATCTCAAAACATCAGAAAACAATTGTTTCTATATATAATTGAAATTTTTCTTAATGATATGAATGATCTCCTTCAGTTCTAGGCAGCAATCTATGATTCCTGACAAATGTCTGCCACTCCACCCATTTCTAGCCCAGCTATAGCTGACTTATGAAAATTATGACAATTCAACAAATATTTATTAAGTATTGAATATATTATTCAAGGTGCTGGGGAAATACAAGACAACATACAACCCCTGCATTAATGGAACTTAGAATCTAATAGGGAGATAATAATTATTCACATTTAAATCATGTTTTAAGGTTTACAAAGTGTACCGTATGTAATAGATACTATTGGGTGGGTATATTTGATGGCTAAGTGATAACTAATGAATCAGGTAGTTATCTACTTTTGCCTACCCTCCTCCCTCTATACCTCCCTTCCACCCCTCTGCTTTCCTTCAGCTTCCACTCTTCTTCTTCAGCCTCCTTCTAAGTCACTCAGGGTGAGCTATGATGTTTCAGAGGAAATACTCTTTATCTTCTTTATCTCAAGTAGAGGTTTATTGGGGGGAAACAGGAAAAAGATGGAGGATGGAGGTAAGAGGGTTGGAGGTTTCCCTGCTATCTACAGTGAGTCTTAGGTTGGAGGATATTGAGAGAAATGTCAATTCAGTCACTACCATGGAACAGAGCTAGTCAGAGAGAAATATATGGACTATTGTCCTTCTTCTTCTGCCTTCAAATCAGCCAGGCCACCTCCAACTTGATTATCTCAAGTCCCAGAGATAAACCCAGCTTCTTCCTTCAAAGTCACCACCATCAGCCAAGAAGCCCAGAAATCAGTCAGCAGCAGTTGGCTCTTGCCTTCAACTGTTTCCCAGTAACATTCCAAATGGAATCTTCCTTTGATTGACAGCTGATCAACCTCCAGCCATTGTTTCTTGTTTTGCTGCATGCTTTCCCTCTGGCTTTTGCATGATCTCCCAATTCCTCTTTTAAAATCCTCCCTTTTCGTCTTAACAAAAATGCAACCTGCATTTTTCAATGATACTTACCTTTAGATATATTTTGTTATATTTCTAACTATCTAATTCTTAACCCTGTACTATATTAAATATTCCTTTACCCTTCCAAAATAACAAATCCTAAACGCATCTTAGCTATTTTGTCAATCTAGTTCTATGCTAAGTTTTGGGTATAGGAAAATGGTTTAAGTAATGGGGATTTTACATGAAATATAGTTTTGACATAATAACAAATCATGTAACAATTTTAAACAATTCCAACAATTTCAACAGCATTTTGAATATGTAACTGTCTTATCTCCTAATGTCTATAATTCACCTAAGTAAAATTTCTATTACTAACAATTGCTAACCAAAAATTATAATGTAATCTAACTTCTATACTTAAGTAGTTTTTATGGCTGTCCCTACTTCCCTGAGACTTTGATCAAATTTTCTAAACTGTCCCTATAGTTAGTCATTAGAACATTAATAAATTATTCTAATATAGTTTTAGTGTGTTAGTACATTAGTATTTACATGTGTACCTAGATTGTATTTATACAGATTTACATATGTACATCCATAATATTTATTCTTGATTTCTGTGCAACTCATGCAGATAAGAAATATCTTTGTTTGAATTTTCCACAGAAATTTATATATCAGTGTGACTTTTGTGTTTTGCAACTATGCATATATTGTATACTTACCCATTCCATGAGATTTTTCCTACATTGTATTTTAGTGTAGCATGTATATGTATATATGTGATGTTAACATGTATGATTCATTCTTACATAACCTCATGATCACAAGTCCAAACTTTCAAAGTCCTTCCATGTCCTTATGTTGATTGTAGAAACTCTGTGTGTCTAACTCTCTGTCATCTGGTCAGCCTGCAACTGGTCTGCTGTCGATCTTGATTGTAGTCCTGTGTTCTTCAATTCAAAAATATACTAGAATAATCAGAAACATGCATGGGTGTAAGGTTTTTACATGTGCATGTATGTAAGATTGAAATTTTCATTGTGCTTGGAAATAAGCTATGAATTCTTCATGAGCGCTTGTCAGAATTCATCAGTTATTCTTCATGAGTGGAAGTAAGCGTAATAGCATAAGTTCTTAGAATTTGTTAAGAATATGAATATGAATTTTCTTATCTTTTTGATGTTTGAATTTTTCACAAGGAGATTTATTGTATGTTGTCTTTAGTGATGGCTTGGAGATAAAACTTAGATAGAATGTAATTTGTTTGGTTTGGAGTTATGTATTCATTTGAAATAATTTTGTTAATTTCATTGCCATTGCTATTGTAAGAAGAGAGTTTGTATAGAATATGTAGAGATTTTTCTATGGCTGCTAATCCTTTAAATGCATATTTCTTTTACTCTGTTTTAATGGCTTTTGCAGTGCTTTCCTTTCATAGTTTCCATTCATAGGCTATCATTTTAACATGTGCAATGCTCTCTTGTCTGTACTATCTGTTGATAAGTAGTCTTGGGTGCTTTCCTTTGTTTTCTATTCACAGGCTTTCATTCACAAAATATCTTATTGATTTTTTTTTCTAGGGCTAGTCAACTTGATGGGTTTTTTTTTTATCAGATGTCATTTGTATGTATCTTCATTGATGACATGATCATATTGTTGTTACTTATGATGTATCTGAAACTATGATGTAATACCCTCCCTCTATTCCTTACCCTAGTAGAGATTGTTTTAGGATAAAGATTGAGAGATATGGATAACTTGTTTCAGTTCCCAACTATAACTTGATGTTAAAGTTTTTGATAGCATTCATCCAATGTGAATCCATGCTTCCATAATATTCTAGGTGTTTGTGTCTGTCATAGTTATGAAGATAGAGTTTTCTGCTACAAGCTTAGGAGTGTTCTTGTTGTTGTTGAAGTACTTAGTTGTTCTTTTGATGGAATATTTTCTTTTCTACCTAAGACTAGTCTTCATTCTCATAAGGTCTTGTGTTGTATGTTACCCTGTGGAACTCCAACTAATCTTGGTTTCACTCTTACTTCATGAATGGTATTTGTCATGTTTCTTGAAGTTAGAGAATAGATGTGAAATTGTATATCTATCTCTCCTCCTCCAGTTCTTTAATATGTTCTTTGATATCCTCCTTCCCATTCAAAATCCATATCTGTACAAGCCATATAATTCAACTTCTCTATAAAGTCATCTTCATTATCAACCCCTAATCTTGCATAAAGTTCTTCTAATGGTATACAACTTGTTCTGTGCCCAAAGAACATCTCATCGTCATAATCTTGGTAAGATTTTGATTGTACTGGTTTCAGGTATTCAATTTTCTCACTTGTGTCCCACATATCCCCTTCTTCATCTACCTCTTCATAAAGCTTATAAAATTGGTAAGGCATCTGTTCTAAATCGTCTTGGTCCGTTATTATTACGCCATCTGGTATTTCTTCTGATTCTGTATCTGATTCTGACTCACTGAATTCTGCAATCCTTATGTTATTCATTGGATTTTGTTCAGTGCCATGTAAACTTGTGTCAGATGTTGTTAACTCTGACTTTGTGTGTTGATCTAATCCTATGTCACCAGCTTTTATATTTTCCAAATCAGTTTCTGGTTGCTTCTCATTGCTAAGCTTTAGATTTTTGTTTTAAGTTGGTAAACGTGATGGTATGAGGTTAGTTTCTTCTTGCAGATATGCAATGCTGGTACTAACATTCATAGGTTTTACTCTATCATTGGCTAGAAGGTTTTGTTCATTTCCCTTCTCTTTTGATTGTGTAGTGATAGAAATCTTTCCCTCTGTGTTCTTATTTTCTTCTGGGAATGAGTTTAGAACATCTGCATTTTCCCCTGCATCAGTACGATGTGTGCCTTCATTCTTTCCCATGGTACTACATACATATGTTTCTGACTGTGTAGCTAACGTGTTTATAGTTACTGAGTCATTGTTCATTTCTTTGCTACCCTCTGCCAGCTGTATATTTGGATCAGTTAATTCTCCTTGATTTAAATCATTTCCTATGAAGTCTTCTACTACATTGGACAATGAATTTAAATTATAGCAATTGCTTCTCTCACAAAGTTTATTTGGCCAGATTCCCTTCTGCCACTTAGAATGTTGGCTTCAAGTCTGCATTTGAATCCTTGGTTGTTCTTTCAGTTACTAAGACTTCCATTCTATTCCTCTTTTCAAATTCAACCATCATGTCACCTTCATTACTTTGAATATGATTATTATTTTCAAGTGTAATGTCAGCTTCATTTTTCAGGAAATTTTGTATTAGATAATAGTAAATCTGTCATTGCAGGATGAAAGTTTCAGTTTCAGGATTCAAAGTAGATGTTGTTTCTAAGGGTATCTATGCCATTTAGCTATTTTAAGAATTAACTGAGTTTGGTGGGATGTCCTGCAAATCTGTGAAGGATTTCAAAGTATTTTCTTCTTTAGTAACAGTAACCTGTAGGGAATTGAAATGTTGTTTCTCTGTTTCTCTCACTAACTCTTGCCTGAGTTTTTGTGACTTTGTCTGTCTTTTCCTTTTACACCATTCAATCCCTGTGCCCACTCTGCACTGAAAAAATTCTCCAAGAATGTTTTGACTTGATTTGCATTTTTTTTTCCTGTGTGGTTACTATACAGCCTTTCTTTAAGTTTCTTATCTCTGTTGCTATTTGAGACATGATGTCTTTAACTTCTGCATCTAGCTCTTTTACTTGTCTCTGCCTATCATATGATATTTTGCATTTGTTATCAATCACAGATTTAATTTCTTGTATTAAATTTTCACCATTTCTTCTATCTCCATGTACCAAACTACATACATTATAGGCCTGGCTTCATAATTCTCTCCTAACCATGTCTGAATATTTAGGTTTGGCTCCTGATTTAATAGCCTGTTGCATTTCCTGTAAATCAGTTGCCTGTTGTGTGGATTTTAGCTTACAATGAGAACATCAAGTGGAATTTTGCTTTCTGTATCTAGCTTGTGTGCCTTTGTTGTTATTTACTTCATATTTCTTTTTCAGAAAACGGTCTTTGATCAGGTGTCCTTTCTTATGGCAGAAAAAAACATTGTCTAGTTTCTCTCTGTACTGTTTTTGGTTTGTAAGCAGGTTTTGTGTAAGTTCTAACAGCATTCAGCTTCTTGATTTCTTCAATCTCCTTGTCTCCTAAATTTTTCTCTGTTACCCCTAATTTTTCCTTTAAATCTTGCATTTGTTTATTTTGCTCTGAATGATTTTCATGAAGGTAAGTTGCGGTTTCACGTAATTCGATCAGACTCACAGTATCATATTTTGAAAAGTAATGTCTGAAAAAGTTCTTTAAGTGAGGTGTTCACCTCACGTGATTTATAGACTCATCAGTATTTGCATCTAAACCCATAACTGATTCAGCCATTTCAGAGAGATAACCTATACATGAAGCTGGATGTTCTCCTTTATTTTGCATTAGTTTGTCAAATCTTGCCCATGCATTAGGCTTTGAGCAACAGAGCTTAATAGCTTGGAGCAAGTCTTCCCTACATTTCCTTAAGTAGGTCATAACTGTGGAATTTGCAAAAATCAAGGTCTTCGCTTTGCTCCAACTGTGGGTCAACTAGTCAGGTTGTTTTCTGACCTAGTCTTTTCAATGAATTGGCGATGCTCATGGGGGCTGAAGAGTTCTGACAAGAGAAATTCCACATCTTGGAAATCTGGATCAAAAATTCAGAAGGCACATTCGACTTCTTTCTGAGTCTTAAAGGGATGATCAAAAAACTTTGGAACCCATTTCTTCAGGGAATCAAGGGTTGTACACTGTCTATGTACCTTTGATTGTAACACACCAGCTGTACTTGATAACTTGGTAACATCTTTTAGTGGAAATTTTTTTTCAGGTTCACTATCAGACTTAGTATCCTTGTCACTGTCATTTCCTTGTGCATTAACCTTTGTTTTCTTTGCCTTTCTGTCTTCCTCCTTGGGTACACTATCTGCCTGTCCATGTCCCTTGTCCTTGCTCTGGTCTAGCCCTTTAGCCTTCATAAATTCCTCAAACATGTTTTTAATAATGTTTTCCAAGTTAGTATCCACCACCATTATCTTTGCTGCCTTTTTCAGGATTACAAATCTATAGAAGTTCTTCAGATAAGTCAGTGTCTGTATAGCAGCCATGGAAATGATATAAACCTGAGTCATAATGTGCCAGAGGACAGTTTCTTTTTGGAATGGCCACTGTAGTATAAATATCATGGTGCTGCCAAGGTATTCCACCAAATCTACAATCATGGTGGTCATTTCACTGTATAGGATGTCATAAGTCCAATAACCCATAATGGTTGCCAGCACAATTACCCCACAGAGCACTTGCTTGAACATCTTGCTGTTGTATTTATGGATTGTAAAGTTCAGTCAGCCTGAGGTGTTTGTAATTGTAATAATTGTAATAGATACTATTGGGTGGTTATATTTGATGGGTAAGTGATAACTAATGGATCAGGTAGTTATCTTCGTTTGCCTACCCTCCTCCCTCTTCCTGCCTCCCTTCCTCCCCTCTGCTTCCCTTCAGCTTCCACTCTTCTTCTTCAGCCTCCTTCTAAGTCACTCAGGGTGAGCTATGATGTTTCAGAGGAAATACTCTTTATCTTCTTTATCTCAAGTAGAGGTTTATTGGGGGGAAACAGGAAAAAGATGGAGGATGGAGGTAAGAGGGTTGGCGGTTTCCCTGTTATCTACAGTGAGTCTTAGGTTGGAGGATATTGAGAGAAATGGCAATTCAGCCACTACCATGAAACAGAGCCAGTCAAAGAGATATATGGACTATTGTCCTTCTTCTTCTGCCTTCAAATCAGCCAGGCCACCTCCAACTTGATTATCCCAAGTCCCAGAGATAAACCCAGCTTCTTCCTTCAAAGTCACCACCATCAGCCAAGAAGCCCAGAAATCAGTCAGTAGTTGGCTCTTGCCTTCAACTGTTTCCCAGTAACATTCCAAATGGAATCTTCCTTTGATTGACAGCTGATCAACCTCCAGCCATTGTTTCTTGTTTTGCTGCATGCTTTCCCTCTGGCTTTTGCATGCTTTCCCAGTTCCTCTTTCACACCTATTGAGATAGATAATGCAAAGAAAATACATGTTTTATTGATGAGAAAACTGAGGGATAAAATGACTTGCCCAAATGACATATTTATTTATTTTTATTTGTTTATAAAACCCTTACCTTCCTTCTTAGAATCAATGCTATGTATCAGTTCCAAGGCAGAAGAGTGGTAAAGGCTAGACAGTAGGGTAAAGTAACATGTCCAGGGTTACACAGCTAGAAAGTATCTGAGGTTAGATTTGAACTCAGGACCTCATATCTCTGGACCTGGCTCTCAATCCACTGAGCCACCCAGCTGCCCCCTAAGTCCCTTTTTAAATCCTCATTGCTACCACCTTGGTACTGGCACCTGGAGTGACTATATTTCCCAACAAGCAACATGGTAGAAGGCAACATCTTGCTGCAAAATATCATAAATAGTTGTGGCTCCAACCATGCAACCAGATTCCTGGGCACATATGGGATAGCCATACTTTAAGACCATACCTCTATTTAGCCTCTCCACAAAATAATTTGACTAAGTGTCCCTGCTTTCAATGCCTTCAAGTTTTATTTTACTAATAAAGTTATGTTTGTATGAATTGTTCTTCTACTCACTTCTCTATCACTTGATATTTTCCCAATTTCTTTAAAAAAATGTCCATCTTGTCATTTCTTGTGGCACAATTATATTCCATTAAATTTATATACTATTATTTTTTCATCTATTTCCCCACAAGTGAATACCCTATAAGTTTCCACTTTTTGTTTTGCTTCTAAAGAATAATTGCTGTAAATATTAGTCTTTTTTCTCTTTCTTTTCTTCTTTGGTATATAAACCTAATGGTAGTATTGGCTGGGTCAAAAGATATGTATGCACAGCTTAGTGACATTTGGACATATTTCCAAATTGCTTTCCAAAATGGCTGGCCCAATAATTCATAGCTCGAACAGTGCATTAGAGTTCCTGTTTTCCTATAACCCATCTAACATTTGTCATTTCCCACTTTTATCATCTTTGCCAATTTGTTAGGTATTAGGCAGAACCTCAGGGTGCTGCAATTTCCATTTCACTGATTAAAAGTGGCTTGGATCATTTTTTTCATATGACTATTGATAGCTTGGATGGCTTCCTTTGAAAACTGACTTCATATCCTTTGGCCATTTATCAATCACAGAATGGTTTTTAACCTTATGAATTCCAATCAGTTCATTATATATTTTGGACATGGACCTTTATCTGAGGAATTTGTGAAGACTTTTTTTTAAACCACATACTTATTTCCCTTCTAACTTTAACTGCATTAGTTTTGTTTGTGCAAAAACCTTTTTAATAGTATTTAGTTGAAATTATTTACTTTATCTTTGGTGATCCCTTTTTTAGCCATGAAGTTTTCTCCTATTCATAGATGAGAAAGATAATTTCTTCTTTGTTCTACTAACTTGTTTATGATTTCACATTTTATGTCTAGGTCACATTTACTGAGGATTATCTTGGCATATAGTATGAGATATTGCCCTATGCTTAATTTCTTCCAGATTACAGGTTTTCTAGCATTCTTGGCAAATAATTATTGACCCCAATAAACAGGGTACTGTGTTTTTTTAAATGTTGTTTTGTATTTGTTTGCATCTATATATTGTATTCCTAATCCATTCCATTGATTAAGTTCTATTTTTTAAATCAACACAGAATCATTTTGATGTTTACTTTTTTGTAGTATAGTTTGAGATCTAATACTATTCCACCCTTCCTATGTTTTTATTATTTTCATCAAGATTCTTGATCTTTTCTTCCTTCCATGTGATTTTTCTTGTTAATTTTTTTAGATCACTTGTTAATTTGATTGGCACAACACTCAAATACATAAGAAAATTTAGATAGTGTTCTCATTTCTTTTTTAAATTGGTTCAACCTACCCATGAACAATTATTATTTCTCTAATTATTTAGGACTGTCTTTATTTCAGCAGAGTTTTTTGTAACTTGGATTCATATAGTTCCTGAATATATCTTAGTAGATAATCTCTCTAATTTTCTAAATATATTGTGGTAATTTTGAAAACAACTTCTCTTCCTATATCTTCATGCAGGTTTTCAAGATGGCGATGTAGAGGCAGCAAAAGTTCAGACCTCTGAAAATCCCTGCTTGCCAATTATAAACTAAATGCTCCTAGGGGACTGAAAATCAAACCAAACAACAAGACAGAGCCAAGGAACCCTCCTGCTAGACTCAACTTAAAAGGTATGCCCCCCAAAAGTCTGAATTCAAGAACACTTGGGTTTAAGGGGAAGGAAGAAGGAAGGTCCCAGGACCCCTCCCCCACCTAGAGCGCTGAGCCTCCAGTGGTAGCTGGAACCTCTGGGTAGGCAAGGGTGCTAATTTGGAGGGAGTACCTTGCAGGCAAAGCTATGACAGGCTCAGAGCCTCAAACACAGGCGATAGGGAAGCAGTTGGAGAAGAAGCACAGAGCACAGAGTGGGCAGCCTAGTTGAAGCAGCTGACACACTCCATAATGCTCCCCCATTCCGGAGGTTTTGGCCTCAGGGCACATCCAGCTCAATCCAGCTGGACTTAATCCCATCAAACCCTTCAGAGGGCAGGGAAGTTCAAGCTCCAACATCCCTCCCCCGCAGATTGTGCTAAGAGATTTGCTGACTAAGCTCCAAGGGTGAAGGTTGACAGAAAAGCCCCAAACCACAGATCCAACAAAAACATGAGAGGAGCAAGAGTGCAGGCAACTTCAGGGAGTAAAGAATGGTAAATATGAGCAAACAACAGAAAAAGAAAAAGGAAATTACAATCGACAGCTTCTATACAGGGAATGAACAAAGAGCAAATGGAACAAAGAAGGATGAGGGAACACCAAGCAAAAAAACAGAAACCCCAGCGAATTGGATACAGGCTTTGGAAAAACTCAAAATACAATTCAAAACACAATTAAGAGAGGCTGAAAACAACTGGGAAAAGAACTTAAAAAGCAAGATAAGTCATCTGGAAACAGAGGCACTTGAACTAAAACAAGAAAATAGTGTCTTGAAAGCCAAAACTAGTCAGCTTGAAACTGAGGCAAAGGAGATGAAAGACGAGGCAAAGAAGACGAAAGATGACCTCAAAAGAAAATCAGACCAGAAGGAGAAAGATGACCAAAAAGCCAGAGATGAAATCCAGTCTTTAAAAACCAGAATACAACAATTAGAAGCAAGAGACTTCACAAAGCAGAAGGACACTATAAAACAAAATCAAAAGAATGAAAAAATTGAGGAAAATATGAAGCACCTCATTCACAAAACAGAAGATTTAGAAAATCGTTCCAGGAGAGACAACTTAAGAATTATTGGTCTGCCGGAGGACCATGACAAAAGAAAAATCCTGGACATCATACAACAGGAAATTATCCAAGAAAACTGCCCCAATATTCTAGAACAAGAGAGAAAAGCGGAGATTGAAAGAATCCACAGATCACCTCCTGTACTCAATCCCCAACTGACAACATCCAGGAATGTTATAGCCAAATTCAAGAACTATCAGACCAAGGAAAAAATATTACAAGCTGCTAAGAAGAAGTCATTCAAATACCATGGAACCACAATGAGGATAACACAGGATCTGGCTACATCTACACTGAAGGACCAAAAGGCGTGGAATATGATATTCCAGAAAGCAAGGGAACTAGGTCTACAACCAAGAGTCAAATACCCAGCAAAACTGAAAGTTTTGGTCATTTGGGAAAATATGGTCATTTAACAAAATAGAAAAATTCCTATATCTTCATGCTGGGTGTTGTTTTTGTTTTGCTAATATGGAAGAATACTGATAATTTATGTGGATTTATTTAATATCCCGCAACTTTAGTTAATTTATTTTTTCAGTTAATTCTTTACTTAACTCATTATTTCCAAGCAAATTATCTTATGATCTGCAAAAAAGAAAATGGTCATTAGCCTTTCTTTTACTATTTGCCTTTTCTTAGTCATTAATTTTCTTTCTTTTCTTGTTTCTTTAGCTAACATTTCTAGCACTATGTTAAAATAGTGGCTATGGTGATAATTGGCATCTTGATTTACCCCTGACTGCATTGGAAAGGCCCCTAATTTTACATTAAAGAATGATAATATTTTAATGGCATTTGATATGTGCCAGGCACTGTTAAGTATTTTACAATCATCATCTTATTTGAGCTTCACAACAACCCTGGGGCATAATGTCTGCCCCTGGTTTGTTTGTTTGTTTGTTTTTTAATTCAAAGATATTTTATTTTCCCAGTTACATGTAATAACCATTTTCAATATACACTTTCCAAAATTATCAGATCCAAATTGTCTCCTTCCTTACTTTCCCTCCTCCCTCTCAGAGATGGATCAGGGTTATATATGTATTAACTTGCAAAATATGCTTCCATGTTGGTCATTGCTGTAAGAGAATACTCATATAAAACCAAAACCCAAAAATAAAACCATAATTTAACGTAAGTGAAAAATAACATGCTTTGATATGCATCCAACTCCAACAGTTCTTTCTCTGTAAGTCAATAGCATTCTTTGTCATATGTCCTTCAGAATTGTCCCAGATCATTATATTGCTGAGAGTAGCTAAATCTTTCACAATTGATCATCATATAATATTGCTGCTGCTGTATACAATTGTTCTCCGGTTTTGCTTATTTCACTCTGCATCAGTTCATGTAGATCTTTCCAACTTTTTCTGAAATCATCCTGCTCATCATTTGTTATAGCATAAAAGTATTTCATGACCAACATATGCCACACTTTTTTCTGCCATTCCCCAATTGATGGGCATCTCCTCTAATTCTAATTTTCTAATACAAAAAAAAAAATCTGCTATAAATGTTTTTATACAAGTAGGACCTTTCTCCTTTTTTTATGATCTCTTTGGTATATAGACTCAGTAGGGTTCCCTTACAGGATCAAAGGGTGTGTGCAGTTTTATAACCCTCTTTGCCCTTGGTTTTAGACAGATATTCTTTACTATACTGAGAAATTTATTCCTATACTTCCTACTGTTAGCATTAAAAAAAAAAATGGATGTTGGGTTTTGTTAAAAAGCCTTTCTGGCATCTTTCAATATGATTGTGTAGTTTCTATTATTTCTTTGTTGTTGGTTTATTATGCTTATTGCCTTCCTTATATTGAGCCAACCCAAAATTCCTAAAATAAACCCAATATAATCATAGTGTATAATTTCTATAACATTTTATTAGAACTTATTTGTTCATTTTTTATCTGAAATTCTTGTGTCAATGTTTATTAGAAATATTAGCCTATATTTTTCTTTCTTTGTTCTGTCTTCCTGGTTTAGAGCTCAAGACTAAATTTTTGTTATACAAAAATATTGGAAGGGTCTCTCCTTTTCCTATTTTTGCAAATAGTTTATGCAGTATTGAAATCAATTGCTCAGGGTTTCATTTGAATTCATTTGTAAGTTGCTATGTTCTTTGAGTTTAGTTTGGCAGTTCATTGATGATTTTTTCTATTATTAGGTTATTTAAGTAATATTTTCCCCTTTTTTGTTAATCTGAGAATTGTGTGTTGTATATGTATTCATCTTCTTTCTCTGACTAGTGGTTCTTATTAGCATATAATTAGGGGAAATTATTTCTGATATTTCCTCAATTTCCTCTTCAACTCTGAGGTATCTCTTTAATTTTTAATGCAATATGTTTTCCCTTTCCTTTAAAAAAAATCAGGTTACCTGTCTATTTTACCAAGGTTTTCTCCTCCAAAAAAAAAATACCCAGCTCCTAGTTATATTTATCAATTCCGTTTTTAAACTTTTTTTTCCCAGTATTTCCATTTTGTTTTTAGATGGGAGAGAGGCTTTATTTGCTTTTGTTCTGTTCTGTTGTGTTGTTGTTGTTGTTGTTGTTTTAGTTGTAGTTCCAGTTCATTGATTCACACATTTTTTTGTTGATTAAAGCATGTGGAGATATAAGATTTCCTCTATTTTTCTTTAACTACATCTCCTAAGTTTTGTAATGTTTTGGTATCACTGGTTTTGATAAAGATGCCATGCTATGCATGGCAGAGAAATAAGTAAACTCCTTTTCCTTCCTATTCTGTAATTTCCAGAGAACCGCCATCTTTTTAAAAACTTGTTAGTATCTTTAAATTCTATCTTGTCTGTCTTTTTTTTAGGTTTATCTGAAAGGGATACTAATAGATGGCATAGTGCATAGAGAATCTGGAGTATCTGGTGGAGGTCTTGAGTAAGAAAGAACAGAGTGTAAATCCTCCCTCAGACACTTACTAACTCTGTGACCCTTAGCAAGTCACTTAACCCATGTTGCCTAAGCCTTGCTGCTCTTCTTTCTTAGAACCAATACATGGTAGTGATTCTAAGATGAAAGATAAGGGCTTTAAAGAAATGTTTTTACAGCTCGATCTTTAATATTAAGTTTCCATGCCCATTTAGAATGTATTGTAGAATATGGTGTAAGATGGTGATCTAAGCCTAATTTTGGACAGACTAATTTCCAGTTTTCCTAGTAGTTTTTTAAACTAATTAGGGAGTTTTTTCCCCTAGGTAATTTATGTTTTCACTTTATCATTTACTAGATTATTGACTCCATCGTTTCTGACTCTCTATCTGATCTATCTCTACTTTTTAGCCAATACCAAAATGGTTGTGATAACTGCTGCTTTATGTTATAATGACATTTGAAAGTGCTATTCCTCCTTTGTTCCTATTTCTTTTTATTTCTCTTGATTTTCCAGATCTTTTGTTTTCCCAAATTAATATTATCACATTATTGAGTTTATTGTGGTGGGATTGTAAAAGGGGAAGGAGACAAGAGGAAACACATATAAATATTTTTAAATTTATTGATGGGAGGGAGAGGGAAAGAAAGGACAGTAACAAGGGAGAAGTAAAATTTCTTAATCTGATCCCAAACCTAAATTCCTTCATAATATTCTAATGGCTAACTTATTTAAATAAGTTCAGTTTTCCCCAAACAGAACATCACAAAACAGAGTCCAGTAAATGAGCCAAGATCCCAGAGGAAATGTCCAAAGTAGGTCCAGAAGAGAAGTGGTTCTTCTTTGGTCTTCTGTCCAGCTGCCAGCAGCCAGTAAAAACAGTTTTTTCTGCACTAAAGCTGGTATCTTACATAGGGCCAGAAACCTTGTAGAAAAGATGGAAATTCCAGCTATCTCCAAAAGCTTCCTCCAGGAGACTCTTTTCTCATTTGGGACCCTAGAATGTTGACCCAGACTCCCATGTGATTCTGTCACATGTCCCTGCCAATCAAATGAAGTTCATTTTGTAAAATCCTTTTGCAGTCTTCTTTTCCTTACTACATCTCCCCCCCTTTGCACAAAGCACAAATCGTGTTGAAAACACTATTTTGGCATTTGTGCACAACCTAAAATACTTATCAATTACCTAAACTAAGAAATCTACCCAAAATAGCAAACAACCTACACTCTACTATCTTAATCTAATACTAACCTATTCTAGGGAATTTAAAAAGAAAACGGAAAAGGAATTAAATAATGAACAAGTACAAACGTCAAACAGAAGCAAAAGCAAAACAAGCAAATAACATCAAACAAAAGATGAACACAAATTCCATGCAAACATCAAACTCAAAATACTCTTTATCAGCTAATACAGAACATTGTACTAATATTGCAGTACACCAACATCAAACTTAGAGAAAATTTTTGAAAATTACAATAAATACAACATTGCATAAGTTTTACACTGAAAATCAAACCAAACATTAAACTCACTTATGTAAATACATGTAACAATAGATATAAGCAAGCTATGTACATAAATAGTACATAATACATACATGTATGCTATACATACGCACACATATGATCATATATGCTTCTTATTTACAGCATGTTACATGTATGCATATGCTAAAATACAATTAATTTATAATCCTATTCTATACCCTATTTACATATGTTTACATTTATTTACATTACGTTTAATTTATTTACAATTTTGATACGTGATGTCATACATTGTTTGTGTTGTGTAATGTATGATGTAGTGCAAGTCAGTATCTAATTTTCTTATCTTATCTACTTAATCCTAACTAATCCCTATCTTCAAAATTCTTCTGTCTAATGAGATTTCTATACTTAAACTAAATCTAAGTATCTAACTACATTTTGTTAGTAACTATCTTATCTATAGCTAATTATAACACTGTTAGTTAGTTACAACTAACTATGCATTGTTTCACTCATTTAAGGAATGCTTCAATGTAACCTAAACATGTGTATATTTTGGTATGTTGTTAGTTTTGCTATGTTCATCAAATGAAGTTCATTTGACAAAATCCTTTTGCAATCTTCCTTTGCTTACTACAAGTTATACAAAGTAGCCCCTTGGTAATTTGATTGTACACCATTAAGTATATAAATTAATTTTGGCAATGTCAATTTTTATCATATTGCAAGGGCCTCACCATAAACACTGAGTATTCCTTCAGTTATTAAAGCTTCCTCTTTTTTTTAAGAACATTTCCGAACATAAAGCAAAACATGCAAACCAAAAAATACATTCTCTATAAAACCAAAAACTCTGCTTCATATAACTTGCTTTAATTATATAATCCTATACTTTCGTTTCAAAATAGAGTTCTTCTTGTCATTCTCCATTTGAATTTCCTTCTGTCCCCTTGTGTGAATTTAAAATATTACAATGGCCATTTAAAGCATCATTATTGCTAACCTCCTCCCACTAATGCCCCTTTTTCTCCCACTTAAAAACACCAAGTGGTGAGGGGAGTTTTAACAAAAAACAAAATTAATCCACAGAGTAAACATGTCTAAAAATGTCTATCTTTTTCTACAACCAGAGTCCATCCCTTCTCTCTGGAGATTTGGTTGTTCAATTGTATTCATCAGTTTTGAAGCTGTTTTTGTTACCAAATAGCTTACATTTTCTTCTAGCTTTTTAGAATTTTGATTTTGTTCTAATATTTCTTGCTCTCTCATGGAGTCATTGATTTCTTTTTGGTCTATTCTTGTTTTCAAAGACAGTACTTCTTGGGTAAGGTTTACTACATTATCTTCTAAGCTATTTATTCTACTTCCATTTCTTTTCTCCAGGACTTTTATTTCACTTTCTATCTCTTCCATCATTTCTTCTAGGAATTCACATAATCCTTGTGGAAAGTCCATTTTCCCTTTAAATCTGTGTTTATAGTTTAGAATTGCTTGCTTCTTTTTCTGGAGGGTCTCTAGATTTTACATTGGTTGATATTTTCATCTTTAATTTATTCATCTTTCCAGGTTTAGTTCCTGAAATGGGATTTAGTGCTAGGGCCAGAATGTCCCCTAATGAGATTCTGGGCAGATTGGTCAACTATGCTGGATCTTGTCTTAGATCCCATGGGTTCTTGCACTGAGTTTCACATCCAAGAATTAGGTCTTTTGGGATCTTTCAGTCCAGAGCTGGATCTTCAGAGCTCTCTTTGGTGTTAGGAACCTGAGAGTTCTTGAGTCTGGACTGTCCTGGTATGAAGGCTATGGGTGGCTACTACCTCAGAGATTCTAAATCAGCGGTTCTCAACCTCTCAATTTGTAGCAATGAGAATACATAATGCATATCAGGTATTTACATTCCGAATCATAACTGTAGCAAAATTAGTTTTGAAGTAGCCACCAAAATAACTTTTTGGTTTGGGGTCACCGCAACATGAGGAACTGTATTGCGGGGTCACAGCATTAGAAAGGTTGAGAACCACTGCTCTAAAGTTTCCAAGCTCTCCACCCTAGGGATTTTCCAATACAAAAAAAAAAGGCTCTTGGTGCTTTGCTTTTTTAGGCTATGGTCTACTTGCACCATATGGTTGGTCTGGAAGATTTAGTCTCTGGTTTTGTTTTCAAATCTTCCCTTTTTGTGTAATTAGAATCTGTTACCCTAAAAAAACCTACTATGATTCCCAGCACCCCACTCTCTTCCTGTCATTATATAGACAGGATATAAATTCTGTGGAGTTCCATCTCTCATGGTCTTCTCTTCCTGTGGTGACAGCTGTAGAAGTGGGGTTTTTTAGCAGGTAGAAAAACTTTGTCATGGGGTTCTGTTTTGTTAGACGATTACCTTTTTATTCCTTTACTTCTAGTGATTATCAATAAACTATAAAATTATAATACTTGGAGTATTTGGATGTTAATTTAAATCCTACATTTTTTATTGCCTACCTGACTTTTTGTGTAGTTCTGGTGTGGAGGAAGTCACTACCTTATAGTATCTCACTGGATTTCAGTGTGGCAAGGACTTTAAGGTTTGTTGGAGTGGGTGGTCTGCCTCGAGCCTCAACGTCCAGGCAGCCAATCCTAGATACTAAGTTGGAAATGTCAGAGAAGAAATTCTTGTCTAGAAATTATTTGACTTAGATGACTTCTTCCAACCATGACTCTTTACTACCCAAAAGGAATCACCCTCATAAAGTTCTTCTTCTCTTTAGTGTCACGGGAATTTCTATTCTTAAATTCAGTTCTCTCAATGAGTCAATCAGTAATTTTTCTCAGACTCTGTCTTTTACTTCATTAAGGAGCACTTTGTAATTTAATCTATTCGACTCTTTTGTGAGTTTTGGTAGGTTAGTACCCAGATATTTTATGCATCTTATTTGTTTTAAACATATTATTTGAAATGTGATTTCCTTTTCTATTGTTGTTTCCTGGGATTTGTTACTATCATATAGAGATGCCATTGATTTTTGAAGACTTCTTTTGTAGCCTTCAAATTTGCTGAAGCTACTGTCTCACTTCATATCTTTATTGATTCCCTAGGATTTTCCAAGTTTGTCATCATAGCACCAATGGATGAGGATAGTTATGTATGAATTTGCTCCTACAACAATGATCAATATGGAAGTCTGTTTTGCATGACAATAAAAATAAATTTAAAAAATAAATAAAGTGAAATTTTTGATCAATTATTAATTATATTGCTCAATAATTTTTTCTTGCTTGTTAGTTCTTTTTATTTTCCTTCTCTTATCTAGTTATACAATTCTGCCCTTTTCTCCCCCCTTTCATTTGGTCAAATAGATCTCCTTTTCTTTTCTTCCCCTTTAGCCTTATTCATTAATTCCTTAAATTGCTTTTTTTTTCTAAGAAAGAGGATTTCTCTCTATCTCTTCATTATTCATCCTCTAATTGTGTCTACTTTAGACCCTCATTCTCTGGTTTCTGACCTCTCTAGTCTCTGGATCAGAATACCCATGATATCCATTCTGGACTCTCCTCTCTAGCCAGTTTCTCCCACTGCCTTATGAACTTGCCTCTTGGATTTCCCTTTTCCATTGGGCCTCACTCCCAGGGGGCAGAGAAGGCATGGCTATATTATAGGACACTACCCCCTACCACATCCCTGATCGTTCAGACTGCTCCTCTTCTATGCCCTCCCCCTGGTAGAGAGGCCCTATACATTACAAGAGGCTTGATTATCATTTCAAGTGGTGGAGTATCACTGTATGATTTGAAAAGAAGCAGAACAGACATCTCTAGCATCTCTTCCCCAAGGAAGACTTTAATTCCTAGTAGGAGAAAAAACAGATAGTTGGAGGTGTTATGGGGATTTTAGGAAAGGGGAAAGGATTTATACACAAGGGAAAATCACATTTAAATAACTTGAGTTTATTAACAGAGAAGGTGAAGGTGTTGGGGAAGGAATAAAGGGGAAGGATAGCATCTGACTTTTTACCCACTGCATTTGATTATCTAAGTTTACACTGTCTAACCATCTTAACTAAAGACTGTTAAGAATAAATCCCACAGTGAACCAAGAATCTCACACACACAGAGTCAATGGTTGGACAGATATCAGGAATCCAAGTTGTAGTGTCCTCAGATGGTCCCAGCAAGGTAGAGGTCTTTCCCCCAGTCAGTCTGTCCACCAGGAAGACTGGAGATTTTCCTCTCACCCTCAGTCAGTTGATCCTCAAAGGCCAGTTGCTTGATAGGTGGTTTGTTCAGGGAGTCTCAGCTACACAGCTTCCTTCTTCACCTTCAGCTCCAAACTCAATCAGTTGGAAAACTGCCCCTTTGGAACTCTGACTCAACCAGCTCATAAAAGATTCTAAGTCTTAAGATCTGCCAATCATTCTTGCAACTTCTACCTTCCCTTGCTACAGAGGCCAGAGACCATCACTCTCCTTTCCTCAGAAAGAAGGCTAGCTATCAAGTCCCTTAAATCAAGAGATGAAGTTTTCGGGTTCAACTTAACTTCTGATTACTCTTTCCTTATTGGTGAAGGATCTCTTTATCCAAAGCTTACCCCCTTTCTCTCTGAATGCCAATTCTAAAACAAACACCCAAGAAATCCATTTATTTAAACTGGCAGCAAAGCAGAAATTAGAAAAGTTATACATAGGAGAATTTATGCCAGATAATACAGAATAAAGAAACTCTCCCATTGGGAGCAAGATAACTCAGCTCAACTGAATGTCCCAAATCTCACCAATGGGGAAGTTCCCAGAATTCTCTAAGGTAGCAAGCTGGGGATGGTGACATGATGGAGACTTCAAGCTTTTCTCATGTCTTCCCAGAAATATAACCTTTAGCAATCTGAAGTGAGGTTGGCCTTTTTTCTGAAAGCTGGAAGTACATGAAGTCCAAAGAGCGATGAGAAGGAAATTCAAACATTCAAAGTTTGAGGTGAACTAGAGGGGACTTAATGCTCGAAAAGAACTGAAGAATCTTCTATTTTCCCATCTTGATACCTCTGCCTCAACCCTAATGTCGAACAGGACTTTCAACAACACCAAGGAGAAAAGAGTCCCATGCCAATGGGCTTCAGGATTGAAGTACTATTTCTATTCCCAATCTAAGTAAAAATCTCCCTATGTCCATGCTCTTCCACTCTTCCAGATTCCAGTTGACCCCAGGAGTTCTAACTTCTCTCTCTCAAGGTGGGGTTTAGTAGATTTTTTGAAGCATTAGATTCCCTCAGATCACATTCAACACAATGTCTCTATTTCCCTTCATAAAACAACTCTCTTTGCCCCTATAGGCATTTATTAATAGAAATCCCTCTCACCACTAAAGCAAGATTCCCCTTTTTCCCTTAGCCAGCACTGGGTTCAACCTGACTCTTTTCAGGCTTTTTCCCTTCCTCCTCACCTATTCCCCTTCAGGCTTCCACAGGGATCACCTTCCTCATTGCTAGCCCCCAATTTGACCTGTATACAAGCCCTCTCCTCTTCAGTCTTGCTCTCTTCCCTACTGTTTTATTCACTCTCTCATTTTATAATGCAGTGCCACCAAAACCCCCACTAATTCACCTGTAGGCAAGCCATCACCAGGTTCTGTCCATAATGCTCCAAGTCTTTCTCTTCACTGTTATCTACACAGTACTTCCACCTTTACCCCTTTACCCTTATGTACATTTAGAAAGAAGTCTCTTACTGGTCTCTCCTCTGTTACTCTGTTTCTGTTATTGTCCTTGTATTTATTCACCCCCTCCTATATTTCTGTTCCCTGAGATGATTAAGAAGCAAATAATCTCTTTATGTCTAGTTTTCTTTCTAAGAATGTTTCAAATTTCTCTATTAATGAACATTCATCATTTTTTGTTTATATTAAAGCTTAAATTTACACCTTAGGCTGCATCCTGAGTTCCAATACTTTTCAGGACACATTATTTCATTCTCCCCAGTATCTTCTGGTAGGTACAGAATAGTATGTATTATTATAATTCCTTTCCTTTGTATTTGAAGGTCATTCTTCTGATCGGTTGAATAACCTATTTCTGAATTGAATTGTTAAATTGAACCAATATGTGTTTTAGAGTTTGCAGACTTGGGTTTTTTTCCCCAGAGAATGATCTGTGAATTCTTTCAACTGATATTTCATTTTCTATGCTCAGAAATTCTGAGTAGTTCTTTTCTGCATTATAGATAGTTCTTCTCTTGCATTATGATTTAAGGTTTTCAGTCCTGTCACATCCTCCTGGGAGACCTAGGATTCTTAGGTTGTCCCCAAGAATCTTGTTTTCAAGATCAGTATGTTTTGCTTGCACACCAAACATATTTTCTCTTAATATTAGTTTTTTTCTCTCCTTTTCTAAATTGACCTTCACTTCAGTATTTGCATTCCTAATTTCTTGTTCTCTGGTGATATCATTGGAGATTTTTTTTTTTATTCTAACCATTGGGAGGTGGTGCAGACCATAAGTTCTGCTCTCATAATTCTCATTTCTCTTTTTGTTCTCTTCACTTTCCACAGGATCTTCAGCTTCATCAAGTGTTGAACTATTTTCCTTTGTTTTGTAATAACTTATTCATAGATGCCTGGGCTCATTTGCCAGACCTGGAGGCTATGCTTCCTTCTATTCTTAATGCTTTTGCCACTGATTTTTCTACATACAGTAAAGATCTTTCTGTTTTTTCCTTGCTGAAATCTTTGGTAATTTTGTTTTCCCTTTTATTTTCCCCTGTTTCTCCCTGTCTGACTCCCTCCCTTCTGACTGTGGTTTCCTTAGGGACTGGATCTCAAGTGCCTCAGCCCCTCCTATACTTGGCAATTCATGGTTCACTAGCCTAGGTCTCTGTTCAATGATTTTAGGTGGGACAGAACTGGCACCAGTAGTATGCTAAGTTCTTTCCCTCAGTGTTCTGTTCTGCTCTCTCTAGTCTCCAGTTTGCAGGCCCAGCACTGGCAATTCCAATAGCTGCCATTCATACTATAGGATTGACTCTCTGAGTCTGGAAGGAGGAAGAGTTCTGAGCTCTATTTCTTTCACTCTGTTCCTCTCTTCTCCTGCAGTGATCTTTCATAGGGCAGAATGTTGCCTGCTATAGCCCTACCTGATTGTCACAGCCTAAAGCAAACCTCCAGACACTGGGAAAATGGAGGCAGGGGGAAGGGATATAGTTGGGTTTTATTGCAAGCCCATGTGTCAGTTCTTTGAGTCAGCTAATGCAGCCTCACTGCTGGTAGCATTGTGGGTAGAGGAGAGTGCTGAGTGAGCATAGGGGAGGTAATCAGTCCATGGATTTGGGGGTTTTTTACATTTTCTTTTGAATTCAAAGTTTTGAGAACATGGAAACAGTCAAAGTTGCTTTATCTTTGATACATGATTTTATTTTAAAGATGTTTAACAGGTCATGTGCATCAATGTACTCCATCTTAATACTTTTATGACCTGGAAGTCTCCCACTTCCCCTGCCCCGTTGCAGATAAGAAGGGATATAATGAAAGGAAGGGCATTTGCCTAACACTTGTGATCTGTAAGTGGTGCCCAATTCCCTCTCCTTTCCCCCTGGTCCTTGCCCTAATCCCAGCTTTTTACTCCTTCTCATTTTCTTTTTAAATTCCCCCCTCAACTCACACATCCAGCATTGCATTTTGTTTTGATTATGATTATTCCTTTACTTATTCAATTTTTCATAGAGAGATTCCTCACGCCAGTCCCAGATAGGAAACTTCTGGCTTTTGGCTTTGTGCTTAAGGGAAGAGAAAAAAGGAGGGATAATTGAGTTTGGGGTAAGACTGTGGTTTGAGCTAGGCAGCCCTGCCAGAGTGCGGTGGGTACTGGGGGAGAAGATCCCGAGGGAGTACATTATGTTTTAGTCTTTTCTGATTTTAGTTCATTGACTTGTTGCCACATTCGGTTTCTTGATGTCTTAACCCAGAGAGATGCTCTAATGGTTTTATCTCGTGCATAATTCCCATTTTGGAGAGGTTTGAGGAATTGTAATGATCAGAGTGCCTAGTCTTCTTTAATACTGAAATGAACAATTCTTTGGATAGTGAATTTATAAATCCATCGAGTTCTGAATTTTCTCTCCTTTCAGGAGTCCTTTAATTCAATTTGTTTTTCTGAGATGAATAATTTAAATTCTCTTTTTTTGTTCTGTTAATCTCAATGTTTATATTTTGTTATGACTCTGTGTGTATATATGTATGTATACATATATACACACAGACACCCATCTATTTTTCTTAATTTATCAATTCAGTTAGCATATAAGTAAACAAAATAATTACTAACAATGTCCTCTAGTTCCTCTTCATTTGTTATATATTCTCTGTCTTCATTTGTGATATTTGCAATTTGGTTTTCCTCTCTTTTTTATTAGATTAACCAAAAGTAATTGTTTTATTAGTTGTTTTTTTTTTTTAATTTGAAATTCTTGGCTTTATCAATTGGCTGAATTCCTGCTTTCAATTTTATCTTTTTATTAATTTTCAGAATGTATATTTTTATATTTAGTTGGGTATTAACATTTGTTGCTTTTTTCATTAAGTGCCCATTTTATTGATACATTCTTTATCTCTTTTGCTGATGAAATTATGTGGTAAAATGAAATATCTCCCATGAACTGCTTTGGCTGTCTGAAAAGTTTGGGCATACTGTCTCATTATTTTCTCCCTAGTCTATTCTTTGACCCACACATATTTTAGAATTAAATTATTTTCTTCTCCAGTTTGAATTCTTTTTCAAAGGCCCTTTATTGAGTATGTTTTTATTGCATTATTGCTGAGAAATAATGTGCTTATATTTTGGCTTTTCTATATTTACTTATTAAGTTTTAAGCTCTGACTCATGGTCGGTTTCTGTAAAGTTCCTTGTATGGCCAAGAAATGCCTCCCTTCCTATTTCCATTCAGTAGTCGCTGGAGCTCTTTATCTGGGGTGTTATTAAAATGTTTATTGGGGTTCTAGGTATAAAGCTTGGTTCTTTTTCTCTCTTTAGATCATCTTTACTGCAAATGGGAAATGAATTGCATTGTTTTTAGGTTCGGTTATCTTGTGAGATTTAAATTAGGTTTTGCTCAATATGAGAGTTATAAAAGTAGTCACCAATTATAAAATATTCGTCCCCTAAGTCAAAATGACTGTCAGCACCTTTTATTTACCGCAAGGTAGAGATAGTGAAAGTGGGAAATACAGGAAGGAGACAAAGCCTGGTCTAGCCTACTAGCCCTAAGTGCTGCTCCAGTGAAGTCTGGGGCTTCCCCAAGTCCCAATCTCCATGTGGATTTCCCAGTAATCCTCAGCCAGAGTTCCACCAATGCAGAATGACTCCAAGAAAAGGCGTGTCTCTACAGCTCTACTCCTGGATGCATAATTGAAGGGAAGAGTCCAAAAGCCAAGGAAGGAAAGAAACCCAGACCATGTTGGTCTCTTCTTTTATATCCCTTTTCCCACATCATTTCCTGTCTCTCCCCCTCTTCACAGAAACCAATTGTAGTCTTTCAATTTGCCTAGCACTGCCCAAGGGAGGGTACTAGTAAGTGACTTGGGAGCTCTCTTACCTAATGGTTACTAAGTAGTAGTTACTAAGTTACTTAATTAGCTAAAAATAGACAAAGGGAGAGTTAATTCTATCTTTACAACCTATATGTAGACTATGAGTATAACTTTGAGAATACAGGTGTAATATAACAGGGAAAGGCCAGAAATAAGTGGGATTAGAAAAGAGAGAATGAATGGAATAGATATTTAGGAAAAGAAAGAGGCAGAATTTAGTGGTTTCATGAACATAAACCACTGGCAGGGAAAGGGAAGAAAATTCTAAGTAGGAAAGGAAAATGAAATCCCCTGGTCATTGGTTATTCTTTTTTTTTATTTATTTAAGTTACTCTATTTAGTCAATTTAGAACATTATTCCTTGGTTATAAGAATTATGTTATTTCCATCCCTCCCCTACCCCTACTCTTCCTGCAGCCAACACACAATTTCATTGGGAGATACATGTGTCCTTGATCAAAACCTATTTCCATGTTGTTGGTGTTTGCATTAGGATGTTCATTTAGAGTCTACATCCCCAAGAGCAGTTGTTTTTTCTTCTGTGTTTCTACTCCCCCAGTTTTTCCTCTGAATGTAGATAGTAGTTTTTCTCATAGATTGCTCCAAGTTGTTCAGGATCACTGCATTGCCACTAATGGAGAAGTCAATTACATTCGATTGTACCACAGTGTGTCAGTCTCTGTGAATAATGTTTTCCTGGTTCTGCTCCTTTCACTCTACATCAATTCCTGGAGGTTCTTCCATTTCACATGGAATCCCTCCAGTTCACTATTCCTTTGAGCACAATAGTATTCCATCACAGACAGATACCACAATGTGCTCAGCCATTCCCCAATCAAAAGGCATCCCCTCATTTTCCAATTTTTTGCCACCTCAAAGAGTGCAGCTATGAATATTCTTGTACAAGTCTTTTTCCTTATTATCTCTTTGGGGTGCAAAGCCAACAGTGCTATGGCTGGATCAAAGGGCAGACAGTCTTTTAGCATCCTTTGTGCATAGTTCCAAATTGCCCTCCAGAATGGTTGGATTAATTCACAACTCCACCAGCAATGAATTAATGTCCCTACTTTGCCGCATCCCTTCCAGCATTCATTACTTTCCTTTGCTGTCATGTTAGCCAATCTGCTAGGTGTGAGGTGATACCTCAGACTTGTTTTGATATGCATTTCTCTGATTATAAGAGATTTAGAACACTTTTTCATGTGCTTATTAAAAGTTTTGATTTCTTTTACTGAAAATTGCCTATTCATGTCCCTTGCCCATTTATCAATTGGAGAATGGCTTGATTTTTTGTACATTTGGTTTAGCTCTTTATAAATTTGAGTAATTAGACCTTTGTTAGAGGTTTTTGTTATGAAGATTGTTTCCCAATTGGTTGTTTCCCTTCTAATTTTGGTTGCATTGGTTTTGTTGGTACAAAAACTTTTTAATTTGATGTAATCAAAATTATTGATTTTATATTTTGTTATTTTTTTCTAGCTCTTGCTTGGTTTTAAAGTCTTTACTTTCCCAAAGATCTGACATGTATATTATTCTGTGTTCACCTAATTTGCTTATAGTTTCCTTCTTTATATTCAGGTCATTCACTCATTCTGAGTTTATCTTGGTGCAGGGTGTGAGATGTTGATCCAAACCTAATCTCTCCCACACTGTCTTCCAATTTTCCCAGCAGTTTTTAATCAAATAGTGGATTTTTGTCCCCAAAGCTGGGATCTTTGGACTTATCATAAACTCTCTTGCTGAGGTCACTTACCCCAAGTCTATTCCACTGGTCCTCCTCTCTATCTCTTAGCCAGTACCAAATTGTTTTGATGACCACTGCTTTATAGTATAGTTTGAAATCTGGGACTGCAAGTCCTCCTTCCTTTGCATTTTTTTCATCATTTCCCTGGATATCCTTGATCTTTTGTTCTTCCAAATGAACTTTGTTATGGTTTTTAATAATTCAGTAAAAAAGTTTTTTTGGTAGTTCAATGGGTATGGCATGGAATAAGTAAATTAATTTGGGTAGGATTGTCATTTTTATTATGTTAGCTCGTCCTACCAATAAGCAATCAATGGTTTTCCAATTGTTTAGATCTAGTTTTAATTGTGTGGAGAGTGTTTTGTAGTTGTGTTCATATAGTTCCTGTGTTTGTCTTGGCAGATAGATTCCTAAGTATTTTATATTGTCTAGGGTGATTTTAAATAGAATTTCTCTTTCTACTTCTTGCTGCTGAGATATGTTGGAAATATATAGAAATGCTGATGACTTATGTGGGTTTATTTTGTATCCTGCAACTTTGCTAAAGTTGTTATTTCCATTAGCTTTTTAGTTGATTCTCAAGGATTCTTTAAGTAGACCATGATATTATCTGCAAAGAGTGATAGCTTGGTCTCCTCATTGCCCATTTTAATACCTTCAATTTCTTTTTCTTCTCTAATTGCCTCAGCTAGTATTTCTAGTACAATTCATTGGTTATTCTTGGAATAAGAATTTGTATATGTCAGAGACAGGCTATAAATAATTATTTATATTTGATGTATGTACCTTTAGAATTATAAAACTTTAAGGCTCTAAGGGATTTGAGAGATCATACAGTCTAATTAACCTTTGGGTTTTTTGTCTACCTTTTCCCATAACATTTGTGAGAATCTTGCTAATTATGAATGTAGGTTGTGGTTGTAAATTAGTGTTTTGTTTTCATTTTCCTTCATTGTGAAACTAATTGGTCTATAAATGAGTCAAACCCTTGACCTTGGCCTCGTTGCCACCTTTTCCTAGTGGTACAGTGTGTGCCACTAGGCGTGTTTTAAAAAGAACACTCTAGGAATCAAGGATCATATAAAATAGAGAATGCTCAAAAAATAACCAATTGCCCATCCAAAGAATTTATGTATCTGATACCCTTGTTACAGTGGAATAGACTTCTTTCTTTCAGTAAGGTCAATGCCTAGAAGAGACTGTACTACTAATAACTATCAGAATGACACCCAGCTGAGGCTTTGGCCCAGAAGGGCTTCCAGAGGGCAAACAGAGCAAACCCAGGGGATAACCCTCAGCAGAGGTGCTGCACACAGCAGAAAGCAGGTCCAGGAAGGGCAGCCTAATAAAGTTGTCCTACAATGTGGGAATGTGAGTTATCCTTCCACGTGTGTCCCTGTGTGTGTGCCCCTCTTGTGGGATCCCAATTTGTGTCCATCCTCCTCACTGATGATGGCGATTTGTGGAAGAATATGTCCTAGTAAGTATATCCTAAGTAACTTCATCTTTGGGGGCTTGGAACAAAAGTGGAATTGGAGTACTTCTCTTGTGCACATAGTAATCTATGTTCTGTCCAGCTGTCCTGTGGTGGAAAGAGCCCTAGATTTTGAGTGAAAGGACCTGGTTTTGGATCCTGGCTTTGCTACTTCCTGAACTTGGGCACATCAGTTGGCTAACTGGGCTTCAGTTTCCTTATCTATATATCTATAGCATTATCTTTATCTATAAAATGAAAGTTGAGCCAAGATCCCTTCCAACACAAATTCTTAGTATAATGATGCGGTTGTTGTTTGAGTTCTTGTATGTCAAATTGAGGAACTTAAGTCTTACTTATCTTTGCGTCTTCCAAGTACTTAGCACATAGTAGTTACTAATGAATATTTATTAAATTAATAAATTATATTGTTCCTACAATTGTGCTATTTTCCTCCTTTCTCCACTCTCCATTGCTACTCATACACAGAGGTAACTTCAAACCCGACCCAGTGTTGAGTCTTTGGGTATCAATTAGCTCTTTCAACTTTCTCCCATGAGTCTCTTCTCCCTAGAGAGGAAAGATGGTATTTTTAGGAATCACTGAATCTCAGAATTTCAGAGAAATTAAAGAGAACTCTTAAAGAGAGCTCATTTCAGCTGATACCACTTCTACAACTTCCCTGACAAGTAGTCATCCACCCTACCCTTAAATACCCCATTGATGGGGAATTTACTACTTATAATGCCAACCATTCTATTTTTGGAAACCTCTAATTATTGAGAATTTTTCTCTCATGTGTAATGGGGTAATGAGCCTGCTAATAATGAATGCTTCCTGTCTACCTTAACTTACTCATAATTAATGAAGCAAAGCGTAGCACAGTGGCTCTCACTGCCTGAAAGGCAGATAGGTTGGGTTTACCGACCCCCAGGATTCTCCAACATCCTTTAAAGAGCTGGAGATGGGATTCCATCTACACTCTCTGCTCCTGGCTTCAGTTCACCCCAATGCTGTTCCCTCAATTATAGTCCTCTGTACCCCCCAGTTCTATTTAGCCATGAACAGTCAGCTTTTATTTTATTTTTTACAAAGTAATCTTTTTTTAAACCTCACCTTCCATCTTAGAATCAATATTATGTATTGGATCTAAGGCAGAGGGGGGTGGTAAGGGCTAGTTAATGGGGGTTAAGTGACTGGCCCAGGGTCACACGGCTAGGAAGTGCCTGAAGCTAAAATTAAAGCCAGGACTTGCCTTCTCCAGGTCTGGCACTCTATCCACGAAGCTCAAAGTACTATTTGCTTCAAAAGATCTCATCACAAATAGACAAGCTCTTCCCAACACAGGAGATGCCCAGCCTCCTCATTCCCCCCTGTTCTCTGCCCTCATACTCTGGAGAGGGAAAGGGACTCGTTTCCTATCTTAGCTCGGTTCCTATAATGCACAGTCCCACTTCGAAGCCCCAAATGCCGTAGACTCAAGTCCCAGCCCCTGATTTCCAGGCTATGGCACCGGGCCGGCCGGCTCCAGTATCCTGCTTACACTCCTGGCTCCCAGGTCTCAAGCTCCCAGACCAGGTGAGGATCTTCGCTGGGGCCCGAAACAGGACAAATGAAGCAGAAGAGAGAGCAAGGCTCGCGGCCCTCCTGGAGAACAAGGGAAGGAAGCCCTCCCCTCTTCCCAGGGCCTCGTGGTGGGCGACGGACAGTGCGTCAGGAAGGAGACCAGAAGAAGCAGGAACCCGAAAAAGACGGACAAAGAAAACTAGGGAGTCGCCCGATGCAGACAAATGAGTCCAAGGAAGCCCCGCCCGCCTAGGTAGAACGTTCCAGGTTAGGCTGTCTGGACGCGTTCCAAATGCCCGTCCGGCTACCTCCGTGTCTGGCAATCTGGGCATGCTCGGACAAGCCTGCATGAGTCCCGAGGGAGCCAGCGTTCACGGAAGTCCGTCCTGGAACAGCAGAATGTGTGCCTATGCGGTGTGAGCCTGGCTACAAGCACTACTTCGGGAGGGGTAGACTGGAAAGGTAACTGGGTGCATCCCTCAGCAAGCCTTCGAGGTTACCAGGTGGGAGGCGGCATCAGGAGACGTGGCCTCCTGGGAAGAAGATGCCACCCGACCACTACGCGGGGTACAGACAAGGGCCAGAAAGTGCAAGAAATGCTCAGTACATGCATGAACACTAAAAGCTTCAGAAATCCCTGTTGGGTGAAATTGAATTGAGATGAGATCGGGAAGCAGCTGATAGCCCAAAGCCATAGACAAAGCAGAAACCACAAATGACCATCCCAATACTGAAATTCAAGTTTTGAAGTCAAGTATCAGTGCCACAGAGTTCTGGACTTGGAGTCAGGAAGGGGGCAGCTGGGTAGCTCAGTGGATTGAGAGCCAGCCCTAGAGACGGGAGGTCTTGGGTTCAAATGTGACCTCAGCCACTTCCCAGCTGTGTGACCCTGGGCAAGTCACTTGACCCCCATTGCCCAGCCCTTACCACTCTTCTGCCTTGGAACCAATACACAGTATTGATTCTAAGACGGAAGGTAAGGGTTTAAAAAAAAAAATTAGACGTCTAACACATTAACTGTAATTCTGAAAGAGTCGGTTTCTTCATCTGTAAAAATGATGAATTGAAGCACGTGAGCCTTCATGGTCCCTTCAGTTACATATCTATGATTGTATAGTATAGTATCGTATCCTATGATTCCTGGTTGATTGAGTTGTCCAAGGGAAAATAATGTTGCTAAGATTATAAGAGGCTGGATCCATTTGCATATGGAGAAAGAGGATTGAGAATGATTTTGTTGCTTTTTAATTTTCCTATGTGAGTCATTTGCCATCCTGTTTAAAAAAAAACAACATTTATTGATCTTTTGTTTTTACGTCATCAGAATTTCTTCTAGCCCCCTTCCCAGAGAGCCATTTCATATAACAAAGAATATTCTTAAAGAATAAAAGGAAAAAAAGGAGACACAGAAGAGGAAAAAAGTAAGCAAAATTGGTCAATAAATAGAAAAGGTCTGCAAATACATGCAATTTTTCATACCTGTGACTTTCCCATCTCTGAAAAAAAAAGGTAAAAGATATCTTTTCATATCTCTTCTTTGGGGTCACACGTGTTATTTGTAATTTTGTAACAGTTATTTGCTATTGTTTTGTAGCTCTTTCCAGGAACACTGTTCAAGTCTTTTTGGTGTGGTTTATTATTCAGCCATACTCAGTAGCATCATGTCTCTGTTACCTATTTGGGGTTTTCTTGGCAAAAATACTAAAGTTATTTGTCATTTTCTTCTCCATCTCATTTTACAGATGAGAAAACTGAGGCACTTAAATGACTTTCCCAGGATCACATAGCTAGTGTCGAAGGACTTCAACCCTAGCATTCTATCCACTGTGCCACCTAGCTGCCAGCCTTTGTATATACAGTATTATTTTTTCAAGGCTTTCCTTCACTATATCCATTCATGTGAGTCTTTTCGTGCTTTTCTGTATTTATTCTATTTATGATTTCGTATAGCACAGTAATATTCCATCTCATTACAGTTTATTTAGCCATTCTCTAGTCGACTTTGTGATACATTATCTTAACTAAAATACTTTGCTATTTGTTCTATGACTCTTACATTGTGTATAGACAATTATTTACCAAAATTCCCTTTACTGAAAACTAGAAGCTTAAAATTGAATTTAAAGGAGACCCTGGGTTACCTTTACGGTGGAAATTTGCCTAAGGGAAGGTGAAGTATCTCTCATCTTTAATCTGCCTTAAGTTCTACAGCATCTATTTTTTTTTATTAAATTTTTTGAGAAAAGACTTGGTATTAGTTAAACTTTGCCATAGCTGACAGCAAACTCCAATAGACAGTTAACATTAGAAAATAACTAAACTCAAAAAAAATACTGTCACATTCTCTATTAATTTTCCAACTATTGGCTGTTAGTTTTAAATTCTTTTTTATTTCTCCATTTCACTATTTTATTTACATACATAATAAATTCTGCACACTACTTTCAAAACTATCCTGCCTCTCAGTGCTTCCTTTTGCATGTCTTTTTTCCCCTTATTCTTTGCATTTTACAAAATATTGTGGTTGTCTTTTTTTTGGCTTCATTATTGCTCACTACCAATATCCTCCCCATAAGCCACCTCTCCAGTTAACTGAGTATAAGAAAAAAGTGGAAAAACTCTTGTAGCAAATAAGTAAATTTAGCACAATGAACTGACACAGTAGCTAAGACCCCAAGTGTATTTCTCTATGTTTTTTGTGATCATCCTCTCTCTTTTAAAAAACATTTTATTTTTTAAATAATAAACTTATTAAATTAATTAATTTAGAATATTTTTCCATGGTTCCATGGTTCATGTTCTTTCCCTCCCCTCCTCACTCCCGCCTCCTGGAGCCAATGAGCAATTAAACTGAGTTTTATATGTATCATTGTTCAAAACCCATTTCCATATTATTACTATTTGCAATAGAGTGGTAATCATCCTCTCTGTAAAGAAATAGATGACATGCTTCATTGAAAATCCTCTGGAGACATATTTGGCCAATGATCAGAGTTATTAAGTCCTTAAAAGCTGTTTTTCTTTGGAGTGTTTTCCTCGTATAAAACATTCTCCTGGATCTGTGCACCTCACTCTATCAATTCAAACTATCCAGGATTCACCAAAATCTTCTTTTTGCCATTTTTTAGAGCACAATAATATTCAATTACATTCATATACAATTTGTCCAATCATTCCCCAAAGCAATTTAAGATGCCCTCTTATATTCTACCTATTTCTTTATTTCTCTTTTTTCTTTTATTCCTTTTGATCTGACTCACTTTGGGATCAAGAATTTTCTTTTACTATTTCATTAACAATATTATGTTCCCTTTTAGCTAGCCTCTGCTTGTTTTCCAGTAAAGTGTGATATATTTCTATAGTAAATTCTCTCTCTCTGTTCCCCAACCCTTCTGTATGTCTGTCTCTCTGTGCTTTCAATCCAGAATGAGATTAATTGGATGTCCACCTACCTCTTTCTCCATGTTTGTATATTCTACTTCTCATACATACAAGTTATAAGAAGAAGCGAGTAACACCCCTTTTTTTTCTTTTCTATATTTGCTTATTCCTCCTTTTATCTTCCTTTCTCTTTCTCCTCTTCATACCCTCAAAATGGAACCTATTCATTCCCAGGGCTTCTGTTTTTCTTAACTTCCTTAATAATGTTTAAAAACATTAAAGTTCTGATACAACCCTTGTTTCTCCTTCTATCAAACTACATCATATATCTTTCAATTACTCAAATAAATTTACTTTTTTAAGTTTCTCTTAACTTTGATATTTATATTTCAGAATTCCTATTCATTTCTGTTCTTTTTATGTTTCAAAGCTCTCTATTTCATCAAATATCCATTTTCCCTCTTTTGAATGACACGTAGTTTTGCAGAATAAACCATTCTTGGGTGTAAACCAATGTCTTTTGCCTTTTGGAATATTATATTCCAATATTTCCTCTTATTTATCATAGAAAATCTTCTAGGTCTTGTGTGATCTGACTATAGTTTCATGACATATAAGTGCTTCTTTTTAGATAATTTCAGATATTTTTTCCTTTGACATGAGAACTCTGAATTTTGGCCAGGACATTCCTGGAACTTTCTCTTTTGGCATTTCAGGAAGTGTTTGGTGGGTTCTTTTTTTTTTTTAAATGATATTTTATCCCCCCTGCCAATAACATGTAAAAACAATTTTGACATTCACTTTTTAAAGTTTTGAGTTCCAAATTCTCTGCTTCCTTCTTTCCCCTCCCCCTGCCTGAGATACTAAGCAATCTGATATGTGATATACATGAGCAATCATGTAAAACTATTTGTCTTTATTAGTCATTTTGTGGGAAAAAACTTGAACAAAAAAATTATCAAAGAGGAAAACAGTATGCTTACATCTGCATTGAGTCTCCATCAGTTTTTTCTCTGGAGGTGGATGGCATTTTTCATCATGAGTCCTTTGAGATTATCTTGGTTCATTGTATTCCTGAGAAGAGTTAAACTATTTATAGTGCGTTTGTGTCCCAATTTTCCCACATCCTCTCCAACATGTATCATTTTTCTTTTCTGTCATATTAGCCAATTGGATAGGTATCAGGTGGTATTTGAAAAGTTGTTTTAATTTGTATATTTCTAATCAATTGTGATTTAGAGCATTTTTTTTTTATGTCTACACATAGCTTTGACTTCATCTGAAAACTACTTGTTCCTATCTTTTGGTCATTTATCAATTGGAGAATTACTTGTATTCTTATGAATTTGGCTCAGTTCTCTTTATATATGTGAGAAATGAGGTCTTTATCAGAGATAACTGCTATAAAAATTTCCCCCTTCCTGGGGGTTCAAACTCTCCTCTTCATCTTGATTGCATTGGTTTTGTTTCTACAATACTTTTTTTATTTTAATATAATCAAATTATCCATTTTATATCCTATAATGCTCTCTGTCTCTTTTATTTGGTCATAAATACTTCCCTTATCAATGGATTTGACAGGTAAACTATTCTATGCTCCTCTAATTTGCTTATGATATCACTCTTTATGTCTAAATTACGTACCTATTTTGACCTTACCTTGGTATATGGTATGAAATGTTTGACAATACCTATTTTCTGCCATACTGTTTTACAGTGTTCCTAGCAATTGTTGTCAAATATTAAGCTCTTATTCCAAAAGCTTGGATCCTTGGATTTATCAAATACTAGATTACTATGGCTTTTTACTACTATATATAGCATACTTAATCTCTTTCCCTGATTGGTGGGTTCTTTTTATTACTACTTTCCCTGGTTCTAATAGATTTGAGCAGTTTTCATTTATGATTAATTGAATTTTAATGTGTAAGATTTTTTTAAATCATAGTTTTTATGAAATCCAATGATTCTTTTTTTTTTTTAATCCTTACATTGTGTTTTGGAATCTATACTGAGTATTGGTTCCAAGGCAGAAGAGCAGAAAGGACAAAGCAATGGGGGTTAAGTGACTTGCTCAGGATCATATAGCTAGGAAATGTCTGAGGCCAAATTTGAACCTGGGACCTCCCACCTCTAGATCTAACTCTCAATCTGAGATACCTAAATGGTCCCCTACCCCTCAGTGATTCTTAAATAATGTCTCATTAAATTTTCTTCTAGTTGTTTTTGATATCAGAAATCACAGTGGATGGAGCACTGGGGTTGGCCTCAGACACTTGCTAGCAGTGTGACTTTGGGCAAGTCACTTAACCTCAGTTTCTGTTTCCTTACTAAGAAAATGAGAATATTAATAACCACCTCCCAGGGTTGTTGTGAAGATCAAATGAGATAACATTTGTAAAATATTTAGCAAAGTGCCTGGCACATAACAGACACTATATAAATGCTATTTCCCAAATTTTTTATTTTTTTTCTAGTATTTCTTGCTGTCTTGTAGAGCCATTCATTGATTTCTGTTTGACCTACTCTAGTTTTCAGGGATTCTATTATTTAGTTAAAGTTTGTGATATGTTCTTTTAAGCTAGTTATTCTTTTATCAAATTTTTCCTCCAGAGATTTTATTTCATTCTTTTATATCTTGCTTCATTTCTTCTAGGTTTTCATGTAGTTCTTGTGGAAATTTCATTTTTTATTCCTTTAGGTCTCTGTTTGCAGTTCTCATGGCAATTTATAATTTTTTATATTTGATGGTGTTTTCTTTTATATTTTCTTCTCTCTAGCTTTAAGTTCTTGAATTGAGGTTTTGTTTCAGGGCCATCTTCTGGACCCTGTTGTACTTTTGGATGGAGTTGTCCCACCTGCTTGGTCTTGTTCTGATCCCCTGGATTCTTGGCTGTCTTCTACCTCCTGGAGCTCAGCACCACTGGATTGTTAAAGTTCAAACTACTAGCTCTTTGGGACCTCCTCTGTTGTAGTAAGACAGGTAATGAGGACCTCAGAGTCTCTGGTTCTAGAGTACTACAATACCACAATAAATACTGCATGGTGCTCCTTGGGGGGCTTCCTGATCTCCCTGCTTTCTAAGGGCAGCCCTCTGGTTTGGGTTCCTGAGGACACAACACCTTGCTGGCTACACATGGCCCCAGGTGTCTTCCTAACTTTGCCTGCACGTACTAACACACACTTTGCCCGAACCCCCCCTTCCCCACTGCCCCACAGCATTTGGCTAATCTCTAAATGCAATTCTCAGTGCAAGAAGTTGCTTGCTGTAGTTTTAAATTGCATTTCTTGATCATCATTCAGTCCAGCGAGATTTCGGTGTTCTGTTGGACCAGGTTTGTGGGAGGCAGACAGTCTGCCCATGTCCATGTGGCCATCTTGACCAGAGCAACTCCCATGATTCTGCTCTTGGGCAACACGTGTATAACTGCCAAGTGACTAACGTGTTTCAGGTCCATCCATGTTGTCCAGTTTCATCTTCAAACCGGACACATCAGGAGCACCTAATAATGAATCAGGCCAGGCAGGGACTTACAAAGGCTTCGTCTGTGTACTTTTGTGCATGCTTATTCCCTTCTTGGCCCTTCTCACTCTCTCTCTTGAGCTACCACCCCCTCCACTAAGTATCACATTCTCCTACTACAAGATGTCTGCCTACAAAATAGCTTTCTTTCTGTTCCCTCCCTGCTTCCTACCTAAGTTATAAAATTATCGCAGTATTAACAGATTTGTATCCAACATTGTGATAAGAACAATATCCTCCAGCTCACACCCTACACCAAGATAAACTCAGAATGGGTGAGTGACTTGGACATAAAGAAGGAAACTATAAGCAAATTAGGTGAACCCAGAATAGTATACTTGTCAGACCTTTGGGAAGGGAAAGATTTTAAAACCAAGCAAGAGCTAGAAAAAATCACAAAATGTAAAATAAATTAATTTTGATTACATCAAATTAAAAAGGGTTTGTACAAACAAAACCAATGCAACGAAAATTAGAAGGGAAGCAACCAATTGGGAAACAATCTTCATTACAAAAACATCTAACAAAGGTCTAATTACTCAAATTTATAAAGAGCTAAACCAGTTCTACAAAAAATCAAGCCATTCTCCAATTGATAAATGGGCAAGAGACATGGATAGGCAGTTTTCAGTTAAAGAAATCAAAACTATTAATAAGCACAGGAAAAAGTGTTCTAAATCTCTTATAATCAGAGAGATGCAAATCAAAACAACTCTGAGGTATCACCTCACACCTAGCAGATTGGCTAACATGACAGTTATGGAAAGTAATGAATGCTGGAGGGGATGCGGCAAAGTCTGGACACTAATGCATTGCTGGTGGAGTTGTGAATTGATCCAACCATTCTGGAGGGCAATTTGGAACTATGCCCAAAGGGTGATAAAAGACTGTCTGCCCTTT
The DNA here is from genome assembly GCF_027887165.1 of Monodelphis domestica. Taxonomy (NCBI): domain Eukaryota; kingdom Metazoa; phylum Chordata; class Mammalia; order Didelphimorphia; family Didelphidae; genus Monodelphis; species Monodelphis domestica. Next base: position 11,136,424 of record NC_077230.1, on the reverse strand, counting down.
GATCCAGCCATAGCACTGCTGGGTCTGTACCCCAAAGAGATAATAAGGAAAAAGACTTGTACAAGAATATTCATAGCTGCTCTCTTTGTGGTGGCCAAAAATTGGAAATGAGGGGATGCCCTTCAATTGGGGAATGGCTGAACACATTGTTGTATCTGTCGGTGAGGGAATACTATTGTGCTCAAAGGAATAATGAGCTGGAGGGATTCCATGTGAACTGGAAAGACCTCCAGGAAGTGATGCAGAGTGAAAGGAGCAGAACCAGGAAAACATTATTCACAGAGACTGATACATTGTGGTACAATCGAATGTAATGGAAGTCTCTACTAGCAGCAATGCAATGACCCAGGACAATTCTGAGGGATTTATGAGAAAGAATGTTATCCGCAATCAGAGGAAGAACTGTGAGAGTAGAAACACAGAAGAAAAACAACTGCTTGAATACATGGGTTGAAGGGATATGACTGGGGATGTAGACTCTAAATTAACATCCTAGTGTAAACAACAGCATGAAAATGGGTTCTGATCAAGGACACATGTAATACCCAGTGGAATTGCATGTTGGCTGTGGGAGAGGTGGCTGGAGGGGAGGGAGGAATAGAAAATTGTTTTTAGGGGGCAGCTGGGTGGTTCAGTGGATTGAGAGCCAGCCTAGAGATGGGAGGTCCTAGGTTCAAATCTGACCTCAGACACTTCCCAGCTGTGTGACCCTGGGCAAGTCACTTGACCCCCATTGCCTAGCCCTTACCACTCTTCTGCCTTGGAGCCAATACACAGTATTGACTCCAAGACGGAAGGTAAGGGTTTTTTTAAAAAATGATTTTTGTATCCAAGGAATAATGTTTGAAATTGACCAAATAAAAAATGTTTAAAAAAAAGAACAATATCCTCACTTTGTATCCTCTTATGAAAATTAGGATAATTTTTCTTTAAAAGGTTTTAAGACTTTTTGAGTCTTGGTTGGCTCATTAGACTAACCTAGCAGTTCAGGCTGTTAAAAATCACTTCCTATACACATGGAATACCCAGTGAAATTGCACATCAACTATGGGAAGGGAGGGGAGGGAGGGAAATAATACGATTCTTGTAACCAAGGAATAATGTTCTAAATTGGCTAAATAAGTTAATTTAAATTTAAAAAAAAGAAAAGAAAAAAAATCACTTCCTATTCAACTGAGTACAGAGCAGCCACTAGGGAGCACCAGGAGTTCTCTGATGATTTTGATGAGTAACTCAGGCAAGGAGCTTAGTTCATGTGAATCAATTAAAGGTATCTTTAACATCTTTCACTGCTAAACAGCCTTTTACATCTATGACTAAGTAAATCTCTTTTTGTTAACTGTTGAAGGATCTACAAGTGTCTCATTTTATTACAAAATCAAACCTAAGCCATCAGAGGACTGGCCTGAGAAAAAGAAATGGACTGTCACACTTAAATGATCAGTACAGAGGGTCTCCTTGACTCACATATGTAGCAGCAATTAAAGAGAAGTTATGAAATGCATGATATCGAATAGCTGATATCTGAATAGTGCTTTAAAGTTTGAAAAGCACCTTTCATACATAGATAGCACAAATATCATTAAAGAAACAGAAGTATATTACTCCCCTAGCATTCAACAGTTTTCACATATATGGAAAAAGTATAATTTCTAGATTGGATCTCAGCGTATAATCCAGAGTTGCTTGTTATGGGTGTAGCCTGTGGCCCATGCTTCCCCATGCTCTGGGTCTGATCACAAAAGATCATCATCTTTTTTCAGTTCATATTCTGCCCATCAGAATTTAACCTGGGAAAATACTCAATTTCTAGGTTTTCATTATGATGATAGGGGTCCACTCCACCCCCAGTTAACCCCAGAAGGCCTAGATATATTGATTGAATCAATCAATCAATCAAGAGTAAATAGATGAATAAGTTCTTTGTCAATTTTGAAGAGTCATAGGGGTGTTGGGTTATTCAATTAAAGCAAATAATACCAAAATGTATCAGTCACATATATATAAAAACAGCAAGATAGTCAAAGTTAAGTGAGAAAGCACTCATTGAAAAGAGAAGACAGAGTCCTTCCATCTCTTCTCCTCCAACCAATTTGACCATATTACAAGAGAGACTAGACTAGAAGGAGACAACACATTCAGCTGGCAGTAGAGAAAGACATGCTGCAGGTCAGTCTTTCTGGAGACAGAACAAGCTACGATTTTGTGAACTATGAAAGGTCGGAAGACCTGGAGGTCTCACTGGCATTGCTAGCAATATCCACCAGAGCTGGTGATGGTATCTGTCCTCTGAGTATCTACTACTGGTGTCAAGCAATCTGCTTTGGAGGCTGAGAGACATACTGAGAACCATTGACATATGAAGGAAGTATCTTGTAGGGGCTTTCTAGCCCTGAAGGCTCTTGAAGCCTCACAGAAAGATTCACTTGAAACACTGTCATATTCTTGTTTTGTCGCTCTAAATGATAGTGGGCAAATGTTGCGTACCACAGGCGATCTGTTACTAGTAGCAGCAGTACAAAAGCAGCTATAAACATTATTCAGTACAGTTTTATTTTAAAATATAAAAACTATTTTTAGCTTGTGAGCCATACAAACACAGGTGGGAGGCTAGTTTTGGCTCATGAGCCAGTTTCCTGACCTCTCCTCTAGAAGACTTCTTGCAACCTCAAATTAAGGTAATCTCTTAACAACTATGAACTCTCTCTTCTTTCGATAGAAGATTAGATTCTGGTTTCACATTGGCTAGCAAATCAAATTTCCTCTCCTATATATAGGAGTTTGGAGTTCATTGTTCATGAACGCCTGTCTAGAACCTTTTAGACAAATAACTGTCTCTGCCAGCTGCTTCTGTAAGAACTTTTAAAAAGATTATCCTATAGATATATTTTGTTTTTATATCACCAAAATCTCCCCATTTCCCTTTTTATTCCTTTTCCCAGAGAGCAATTAATGGTGTTGTTTTTAATTAAAAGGTGTGAATTTCAAAACAACTCAACCCTGTTCAAACCATTCTTTAGAGGATGGGATTTGGCTATTTCCTGATCAATAATAATAGAGATACTTGGAAAGACAGAATCAGGTCTTAGAAACTACAATCTCTACCCTACTCAGGGTAACAGGGCTGCAGCAAAGCTCAAGATTTAATTATTTGAGAATATGACCTTCAACAGACATGTGCAAAGGGGACAGACCTCTGGGCGGTCCTGGGTGAAGCTAGAGCCACCATTGGCACAGGGGACACACAGGAAATGAGGTAGAGGACAGCTGAGGAGGCTGGGGACTTCCGGTGTAAAGGAGAGGAGATTGTTGGAGCCCATTGCTTGCAGTGGAGGCCCTCAGACTGTTTCTCCATTTTGGTCACGTGAGTGATAGGGACTGATCTCTTTTCTTTGCCTTGGCTATCCAAGGCCTTGGGCCTTTGGCCCAGCCTAAGCAGAGTGGGTATTTAAGCCCTATTCCCTTCTCTCCCCTTTCTCTCTCTCTCTCTCTCTCTCTCTCTCTCTCTCTTTCTCTCTCTCTCTCTCTCTCTCTCTCTCTAACCTTTCTTCCTACTGTTGGTAATTAAAAACTCTATAAAAGGTTGACTGCTGACTTGAGTTTTCATTTAGGAATTACATAGCTGAATTCCTTGGTGACCTTAAATTAATATATATCAATCTTTTAAAGTGATTTCCATATCACAAAGGAAAAAGAATCAGCAAAACCATCCATTGAAAAAAATCTGCAGTGGTCCAAATATATGTAAAACATTGCAAAAAGCATACGCACTGCTCCACACCCTTTCCTCCCTCCCCTCACAACAAACACATTTTCCATCTATGCAAATAAAGAGGGGGAGATATCTTGTCAAAACTCTTCTTTGGAGCCAAGCTTTTCTTTGAAGCACCCAGCTTCCTTTGTTTTGTGGCTGTATTTACACTGTTGCAGCCATCTAGTGTATTGCTTTCTTGGCTTTGCTTAGGTCACTGTGCATCAGTTCATGTAAGTCTTCCCATGATTCTCTGTATTTGTTGCTGCTTACAACACAGTAGCGTTATATTATATTTGTGTATCATAACATTTTTTGCCATTCCCTGATTGATAGTCATCTGCCTTATTGCCATTTCTTTGCTACCAAAAAATATCTCTGGAGTAATTTCTGTTCTTTTTTTATTTTTTCAATGAATGGCCTCTTTGTGACAAATGTATAGCATAGAAATCTGAGTTAAAGGTTATGAACATTTTAGCCACTTTGTGTATTTACAAATAGCTTTCTGGAATGATTACACTAATTCACAGCTTCAACAATGTATTAGATACTCCCTCACTATCCCTATTGTTGTTATCTCTTGATCTAAGAAAGTTCACTCCAACCACTGAGCTGTGTTCATAAAGGAAAACAAAAATAACAAAAGACAGTGAAGAACTCTTCAAGTCACAAGGACAAGTTGGATAAGCACAAGCATTTCACCTTTGCTGCTGCCTCAAGGCAGCATTAGCTGTTCCTGGGGCTGCAAAGAGGATGAAAAACTCTGTTCCTCCCCTGACCCTTCCAGACTGAAGCTGGGAGAAGGGGTAAAAGTCCCGCCCCAAAAGTTTGAGTTAGTTCTTGTATTGTCTTGTATAGGTTAGCACACAGGGGTAGCTCTTCTGGTCACAGTCTATCCCAAGAGGTCCAGCCTCCCAATATCTTGGAGGTAGCTCCAATCAGTGAAAATCAATCAGGGCTGATCTTTGTTCTTTTAACAAGGTGGCAAGGGGTACATCCATAGTTCAAAAGGGAAGAGATATGATATAGAATCAAACTGAGAATTCCTTAACAACTCTTCCCTACCTTACATAGACATTCAATTAATTCAACAATGTATTCTAATTTGCACTATTGTGTCAATAATTCCAGTCTAATGGAAATATGTAGTGCAAATTCAAATAAATGTGTTCACTTCATGAAATTTACTATTCACACTAACTGGGGCCTAGCTGTAATGGAAATGGAATAAATTTGGAAATGACTCTAGTAAGAGAATAAGAATAGTAATCAGCTCTCTAATCACCAGCTTCTGGAATATTTAATGAAATCTTTCATATTCTAAATAAATGTTCTGCAAAGTAAAATCCATTTCTTCTTTAATTTTGTTACCAGACAATAATTACTAGGACAAGTCAGTTCCTTTATGCAATAGTTTATTTTGTTTTTCTTTCATAGCTCTCACTTTGGGCTATTTTCCCAAACTAGCAACCACTGTTTTGCTGGTTGAATCCCCAAGGAAGGACTACTACTTGGGGTTCAAGGGTACTCTGTGAGTCCATAAACTACAACTTACAAATCCCATCACAACCTGTCAGCATTGTCATCATGCTCAGTTTTCCCAAAACAAAAGCATTAGAGTAAAATGACAATGAAACACACATGTGGGAAAGACACGTGGTCAAGATAACTCATGTCTCCAGTACTAAAGAAGTCTGATGTCCTTTTTCTCCTTTTAGAATCCTTCTGCTTCCCTTCACCCTCACTCCTGGCTGTGTATACATTTCTGATGAGAGGGTCATTCCAATGGATTCCATTGATCTGCTCCCCTCTCCAGTTTGACTCTAAGCTACACAACTCTTTCTCTCTCTATTCCATCAACTCTCTGCTGTTTTGAATGCTATTTCTCTGATTCTATCTTTGTCTGGAGTGTGTCTCAACTTTCTACCCCTAACTGTTGAACTCCTTGAACTAGGCTAATAGTTCTGCCACCATGTCTTATTGGGGAAGGGCAATGATGAGCTAAGGTTTCCTTTCTAGTCTCCTATTCACTTAAGGACATAAAAAGGTCCACCAATGTGAAGTCAAGACCCTTCCAATTTAGTAGATATTCCACCGTAATGTGAATTGTCCCACTCTGCCCTGATAACCAGATGTGCTTCCATATGTAATGGGAAGTAGGAGAAAAAATACATCTATTTACTTGAGCCCAGTTATGTAGCCTTGTTGAGTACCCAGTCTATGCTATAGCTAACTGTACTTATCTATTTCATTCCAAAATCAGACCTATACTACCAGGAACCAGAGTCTCAGTAGAGACTCAGAGACTAAGTTAAATAGAACAAGATAGCATAGTATTTCACATGACTAAACTGGGAAAATGGAGGGGCATACATGGAGGATAGGATGATCAAATGGCAATATTTGTGGCACCCTGAGCAAAGAGCTATTCTAGTGGTGTATAGCGAATAGAGATCCACTAATACTCAGATATTAGCTCAGTGGGTGCTGGACAGGGGAGAAAAGACAGTACCAGGTTCAGCATTCCTTGGTTGTCATTGACTGCCCCAAGGAAGTTAAATTGCCAACATAAGAAAGCCGCAGGGACTTCTAGTGTATTTGATAAAAGTCAAAGAGACTATGCTCAATGGGGGCAGGAACTGACAGGCAGCTGGTAGGAACTGATAACTGATTTCACAGGTTGAAAAAATATCTCTGAACTGCTGCATCCTCCTGGGATAAGAGCTGTGAGACTGAGAGGAGTGAGAATGAAACTTGGGAACCCGCACTAGAAGTAAGGAAGCAAATCATAGACTTAATCTATTACTGATCCTTAGAGCCTTATTTCCTCCACTGATAGTGTAGAGGGTGGATAAGTTTTCACCAAGAAACTGGAGCAGTTGCAAGAGAAGTTTAAATACAGTAGTGACCTGATGAATCATTTGATTGCTGAGAGCATAGTTAAACCCATGCAGATATATTCTCTGAAGAATCCCATCAATGGGACTTATTTTTGCAGAACCAGTCAAATCAGTTAGAAATGCCATTTGAGAATTTCTTTTTGTTCCTAAATGGCTAATATAGAAAGTTATATGTATCTTCCCTACCTACCTCTGCAACCCCTGACTCCTGTAAAGATTTGCTATGAATGAAGAGAAGTTCCTTAAATAAATGGGTTTGTTAGATTGAATTTAGGTGTCCACTCCTATATTCTGCCACATCTTAAGCCACATTTCCAAAAGGGGGTAATTAGATTCTAACCTGACCCGAAGTTTAGGCATCTCCTTATTCCATCACCCATACTCCATTGAATATAAAGGGCTTCTGGACACTGGCAGTTGGGCTACTATTATTACCATTACCATATTACCATTATACTACTATACCAAAAGACCCTAATAGGTATATTTGGGTGCTCCAGTTTCCACAGGGGGTTACAGAACAAGGAGAGAAGGGGTATCATGAGGTCTTAGGATTCAGTAGCTGTGAGTCTTCAGGGATAGAGCCAAGAAGGAAGAGTAATTAGAGCAGCAGCTCCATTTCACCACAAGAATCTTCTCCAACCAAGATTAAAATATCACCACAAAATGAATACAGGAGTGAAAGAACCAACAGGGAAACAGAGTGAAACAACTTTCAAGAAAATAAAAACCCAAAAAGTAGTCAGAGACCATCTGGGAAACTAAGATGAGAGGGAAACAGAGCCAGCAAGAGCTATAGCAAGGAGTGAAGAGCAAGCCAAGAGCAAACCACAACCCCCCATCCCACATCTGCTGTCACAGATTCTGAACTTAATTCCAAACTAACATTCAGACCCTGAAGGCCTGCCTGGGCAAATAGTAGTCCAAGCCAACTCACACCCCTTGAAATTTTAAACCTGTGGAGAAATCCAGTCTCAGCCCAAGGGCCCAGAGCAAAGCCAGGAATCCCAGTCTAGGCTTGGGATGAGGACATAATCTATAGTTTGGGGTGAGGACACATTTCACAGGGGGAGCCCTCCCTCCAGATCTTTTTGCCCAAAACTAAGGGTGGAGCTCCAGGACAGGGCAATCAATGGTGTGCCTGATTGAATCAAGAGTGATTCAACAATGAGACCAAAAACTTGAGCCTAAGCCTAGAGCTATAATTTGATCAGACCCTGACCTGATCAAGTTCAGAGTAAGATCAAAAGCTTACACCCAAATCTTAGGAAAGTCTTTAAGCTATTGGCATCTCAAGGGTCAATTGAATCATCAAGGGGAGGGGGTTCTTAGAGCTCTCAGCCCTCAGACCATCTGGTAAACTAGTAAACTCAGAAAATAGTATCAAGGAAGGACTGAAGTTTAAGAGGGTACCCCAACTTCCCAGAAAACAGAGCCTACCTATAATTAGGAAAAATGAGCAAACAACCAAAAAAAGCACCTAAATAAAGAATTTTTAATGGAGACAAAGAGCAAGGTACAGACACAGAAGGGGACAGCAAAATAAAAGGAAACACATGAAAAGTCCAAAAGAAAAATATGGATTGAACACAGAGTCTAGAAGAGCTAAAAAAAAAAAGACTTCAAAAACCAATTAAGAGAGGCAGAGGAAAAGTGGGGAAGAGAAATGAAAGTGATGCAAGAATAAATGGACCAATTGAAAAAAGGAGAACCAAAAATTGACAGAAGAAAATCAGGTTTTAAAAATCAGAATTGACCATCTAGAAACTAGTGATTTCATGAGAAATCAAGAAACAATAAAACAAAATCAAAGGAATAAAAAAAAGAGGAAAACATGAACTATCTTATTGAAAAAACAACTGACCTAGAAATAGATATAGGAGAGACAATTTGAGAATTATTGGACTACTTGAAAGCCATACTTGAAAGTCAGTGGCTGTGCACTGTGAAGATTAAATTTAACACTCCCCTGATTATAACAATGAAAATATTTAACTCTCCTCTGATTGTGAAGATTGTATTGTAACCCCTGTCTATTTTTAGAACACCGTACTTAAAAGTTAAGTATGGAGATCTATCTATTTTTAGATTTAATCACCAAAGGTGCAAACACTCCATTTCACACATTGAGTGGGGAAGGTCTGTGACCTACATGTGTGATAGTGGATGATGAAACAGAATTGACTGACTGCCTTCTGGACAGTCCTAAAACAAAGCGTCAACTATGACTGGTAATGTAAAATTAGGGGAAGACACAGGAAGTGATGCAAAAGAAGCATCTTGAAAAGGAGCTGTTACTTCCTGTGAGATTCAGTTCTTCATTTTTTGGAAGTGGGGACTGGAGGAAAACTTCATTCTTTGATCTACTGACTGGACCTAAGACCTGGTTCCTTTGAACTGACTCATGGTGAGTGAAAAGTTGACTCTTAACTGCTGGATTTTTCTGGAAAAAAAAAAAAAAGCTATCCTCTGGAGAGACCTACTCTTGAGAGACACTTCTCAGGTCCTCACCTTTGCCAAGGCCAACTGAAACTAATTCTCCCTGCCTGGAGGGACCGGGAGTAAATTACTTAGTGCTGAGGCTAGATATCTTACCTTATCCTCTCTCTGATTTCTTGCTTCACTTTTTTTACATTTTGTAAATAAATTGCAAATGCAATCTCTTTGGAATTAATTAAATTCCTGGTGACCACACCCTTAAATAATCAAGTCCAACCCTTTTAAAATTAACCCTTTTCCCCCTTACAGCACCTTCTAGAAACCTCTATGCAAGTTATATTGCATAAGATCAAAAGGTAACTCTTGTAGTTTTGTAACCATCCAGTGTAGTTCATACCAAACACTATAGGTTCTCAATGGAGTAAAAGATATTTCTTCTCTAATGACAAAAATTAAAGGAAGCTGGAGGACTTCACTACACAAACTTCCTTTTATAGCAATACTGTGTGACCCATGAAGATGGTGGGTGACACCTGGTGGCTTACACTGAACTGCAGGAAATTTAGCTGAGTTATTATAGCCATTGCCACCATTGCTTTTGACCTTATCAAAATGGTAGACAAATTGGCTCAGCAACAGGGATAAGTGGTATGGTATTAATAATTTCATCAACAATTTTTCCTCTGTTCCTATGGTTTAGACTAGTTAGGAAGCATTCTTCCTCTCTACCAAGGAAGGAGTTCAATATACCTTCACTATCCTTCTCCAGAGCTACTTGTACTCTCCCTTATATCCACATTCTGGTTTTTGGAGGTTTGAAAGAGGTTTCCCTTCCTGAAGACAGTAAGATATTATATATATATATAATAAAAACTTAGTTGATAACATTTTGTTGATTGGGTTAGAGGTATCCATGGTGTCTAAACCCTAGATAGGATGGTGGCCCAAATGAGGGACAGTGGATGGGAAATTAACCCTAAGAAAATCCAGGGTCCAGCTCATTTAATCAAACTAATGGAGAAAATCCAAATAATTCCAGAGGTAGTCTAAAATAAGTTATTGACTTTTGTTTTCCTATAATCCCAAAAGGAAGTCCAGAGACTTATTAGACTCTGCTTGCAATCACCCAATAGATCACATTCCCATTGTTCCCACTGACTAAGTCTCCCCCAAATGGAACCATTTTGAATGGTCTTCAAAACAGACAACAGTCCTAGAAGATCTAAATTGGGTTTTCCATAAGTCTCTCCCTATGGATGACTCTGTGAGGTCTATGTTTTGGGATATCTTTATACATAAATACAAGACTGAGGCAGATGTTATGTCAAAGACCTAGGATTAAGCAGAATAAGGGACCACTGGGACTGTAAGCTATTTGTTATACCACTTTTGAAAAGAATCTGTCTATTACCGGACCCTAGCTGTTACTGAACAGATGACACAGAATCCTACAACTAGCCTTCAACCAGAGATGCCTATTATGAGTCAGGGGATAGAAAATGGCCTAACAATATGTAGGGTATGGGAGGCCTTTGTTGTCAAACAGAAATGATATTTCAACAATTGCTTTCTTCCTCACTTTCCCCAAGTAACAGGAGCTAAATCTTCCCCTCAAGGTTCTAGAAATACATCTTAAAGCACTGGAAGTGTCTTCTCTAATGTTATTAGCTTGAGTACCTATTCCAGTATTATTCTCTTTAAAGTAAGGAAGAGAGACCCAGCTGTTGGAATGAGAAGCCAGTCTGATGGACAGATCAGCCTGAGGAGCAGTGGAGGAGGGGCAAGATGGAAGCTGAGTAGAACTCTGAAGCAACTGACAGGAACTTCTAGCCTGGGAAGGAGAGGAGAAGGATTGTTTCCTGATTTCTCTACCTGTTGGGGTTCTGTCTACATCCAGAGATCCTCAGTTTCTCTTCTAGGATTTGTCTACAGCTACCTGATCCTCAAGAGGGATTTTCTTGGACTCTCTCTGGCCTGAGCCAACCTGATCATTTTCCCTTGGATCTCTCTCCCTTACCTGTCCCTTGGATTGAACACTATAATTTAGTTAATCCATTAAATGTAGGGACAAGAAGCAGTTGGTGGGAAAGGAAGCCAAGCCCCAGAAGCTTCTGGCCTCCAGATCCTGGAAGGGGTAGACCATTGGGCTATCCTTCACCCACTCACCCTTTTCCATCATTCATCCACCATTACCTTGCCCTTTGACGTCAAATAAATTTTACTAGGAATAGATAGATCTGGGTTTGGACCTGTCTTTATAATAGAAACGAAGGGATAAGTTTTGGACTAGTTAAAGACAGGATTTCCCTTGTCTGTGACAACCCAGACCTAGGTTTGTTATAACTCTCTCCGCAGAGAAGGGGTTTGATTCTGAACCTCTTTGGCTCAGTCCTGCTGGCAAAGGAACACTGTCATCTTTCCTCTCTAGTTAATGCCACATAATAATTCCAAAGGGCTAATAGCTTAAGTGTCTTTGGGGAAGTGGGATTAAAAGGGGTCATCTTGCCTCACTGAGGCTGACTCAGCCTCAGGGGTCCTGAACTCCCCTGAGGGAGACATATTGCTACCCCAACTGAATCAACCTGCTTCAAACCCTTTCTCCTGCCCCCCACTTCTCCTTTTCAACGTCTCACTGGGGTTATATTCTTCCAGTTGAGACAGTACCTGGTTTACCTCTCTCCATTAGTAAGAGAGGAAAGAAATCTTCCATGGTCTCTATCTCCCTCCTGTTTTACAATTGGCGCCCCAGAGGATTAGGACAGGAACCATTGTCAGTTAGTAGCAGTTGGAAGTGACAGGGGTGAGCTGTAGCCATCTTAGAATAGAAGCTTAGGCTGAAAGCCTCTACTGTTTACTCCAGGAGGAGGAGGTGGTTTGAGGGCAGTTTTTAAAAGTAACTTTTTTACTGTGGGGAGGTTTTTGAGATAAAAGGGTGGAAAATCAGGGTACAACAAACAAAACATGTATCAAAAGATCACAATCATCTGTTCAGCTCTCATCATGCTGGCACAGCTATATTATTGGTTATATGGCATGATAGCCAATGTCATTTTTGATTTTATCTGGTCAGTGGTCCAGTTGACACAATACTGGAACCAAATGACATTTGAAATCAAGAGTCTGTGGCCAATGTTCCCTGCCTCTTATAGTGTCGATATACATACTATATTCTTATAAAGTCATGAACTGTTACAGTGTTCAGTAAATTGGATTATAATTAGACCCTTTGTCTGAGAGACTAGCATCATGAGTTTTCTTTATCTGTTGTAGTAAAAATAAGTTTGTGGTCTTGATTTTAACGGACTCTATTTTGTATTAGGCCACCATTTGGGATGAAGTGTTTTGGTGGTATTTTTCAATATTATTTATTATATTAAGATTATGCATGGCATAGGGATAAGATGGATGACTAATGGGAAGTTTTGGCATATAATCTGTCCATTAATTTAGGTCATCAGCAAAGAGTCAAAAGATCTGAAGAAGTTTTCAGATGAAGAAATAAAAACTGTCAACAATCATATGAAAAAGTGCTCCAAATCACTATTGATTAGAGAAATGGAAATTAAGATAGCTCTAGGATACAACACATCTATTAGATTGGTCAATATGACAATAAAGGAAAGTGTTAAATGTTGGAGGGGATGTATGGAAAGGCAAAATGTTGGAGGGGCAAAATTGGGAGACAAATGCATTGCTGGTGGAGCTGTGAACTGATCTAATCATTCTGGAGGGCAATTGGAAACTATGCCCAAAGGCTGTTATCAAAGGCTCTATCAAAAAGATAAAAAGGGGGGAAAGACTTACTTGTACAAAAATATTTATAGCAATCCTTTATGTGGTGGCAAAGAATTGGAAATGAAAGGGATATCAATCAGTTGAGGAATGGCTGAACAAATGTTCGTGATGGTGATGGAATGTGCTTGTGCTATAAGAAATGATGAACAGGATGATTTCAGAAAGAGCTGGAAAGACCTTTATGAACTGATGCAGAGTGAAATAAGCAGAACCAGAGAGCATTGTATAAAGTGATAGCAATAGTGTGGAATCATCCATTGGGATAGACTTAGCTACTCTCAGCAATGCAATGATCTAGGACAGTTCTGAGAAAGTTATGACAAAGAATGAAGAACTGTTGGAGTTGGAATGCAGATCAAAGCATGCAGGTTTTACTTTAGTTTATTTGGTCTTTTATTTGGGGATTTTGATTTTATATGATTCTTCTCTTACACAAATGAACAATATGAAAATCTGTTTTGCCCAGATCAGCTTGCTTGCCATGTCAGGGAGTGGGGAGGGAAGGGAGGGAGACAATTTGGATCATATAACTTCGGAAAGTTACATGGAAAATTATTACATGCAATTGGTAAAATAAAATACCTTTATTAATTTTTTAAAATCATGTCATTAGGCAGCAATCAAATTAGTTGGCAAACAAATTAAAATATTGACCACCAATCGGAATTTGGGTGTTAGCAGCCCATGCCTGGAGTTAAAACTCGATACCCTCACTGAGGCTTGTATGTATGTAGCTACAACTCAACAGAAACTCCCACCCTCTAGCTTTCCCTTGGGTTGTGAATGAGGCAGTTCCTGTATTCCCCATACTAGAAGCTCAAGTGTTAGTCATGTTTTCTTGCATACAGGGCTGATTGGCTGATCAAGATTTGCCAATTTACTAGGAAAATCTACGTTGGCTTCTGGCCAGGCAGAGAGAGAACCTTGTCACTGATTTCCAATACTCAATATTTGTTGTGGTTCAGTTGTTTTTCAATCATGTCCAACTCTTTTGACTCCTTTTGGAGTGTTCTCAACAAAGACCTGGCGTGGTTTGCCATTTCCGTTTCCAGCTGATTTTACCGATGAGGAAACTGAAGCAAAAAAGGTTAAACAATTTGCCCAGGGTCACAGAGCTAGTAAATGTCTAGGGCCAGATTGGAACTGCCCACCTAGCTGTCCTAATGTGATATATACCTCCTGAGAAGTCCAAAGAAATCAGGTTTAGTGCTTTGTTCCTAATGAGGTGACTATTTGCATTGGAGAATGTGAACTGATGTTTGCCTGCATTTGATGAATAAAGTTTGCTAAAATTAAATATAACTCTAATCGGTGATTGCACTGGTTAGCACAAATAATAGTGAACTGGTTTTGCAGGTGCATCCATTATACTTTGCTTTAGAAAAGAAATTGATTTCATTTTTATTGTATCTTTCTTTGTAATCCAGTTTCCTACCATAGAAAACATTGTTTTGTACCAGGCTCCCAATAATAATCTTCTCATGAAGGGAAAATGAAGCAAATTGAGATTTTTTTTTTACTTTTCCAAGATTTGTCAGCCTCCTCAGGAGTAAAGCAGTAAATTAGATTCCAGAGATCCAGGCTTCAGCTATATCTCTAAAATGGAACATCAGGAAACATTTTTAAAGGGCAATTTTGTCTCATTTTGTCCCATTTCTTTTCTTTTCTTTTCTTTTTTTTTTAAACCCTCACCTTCCATCTTGGAGTCAATACTGTGTACTGGCTCCAAGGCAGAAGAGTGGTCAGGGCTAGGCCATGGGGGTCAAGTGACTTGCCCAGGGTCATACAGCTGAGAAGTGTCTGAGGCCAGATTTGAACCTAGGACCTCCCATCTCTAGGCCTGGCTCTCCATCCACTGAGCTACCCAGCTGCCCCCGTCCCATTTCTAACAAATAGGTGAAACCTGAAACAGGTAAAATCTTTGCAAATTATAGGCATTACTTTCTTCATCTAAAATGGTAGGTAGGCAAATCTGGCCTGAGATCTTTAGTAGTCATTTAACCCTGTTTGCCTTTAAAAAAAGAAAAAAGAACAACAAATTGGTTGGTAGGGAAATTGTTAGCACTGGGCAACCAAGAGTAGAATAGAGTAAATGCATGATATATTATAGTTAAAAGTCTATAGTCACAGTTGTTGACAAATAATTTCACATCTCTGTGAGATTAGCCTTAGCCTTCTCCTCTCCATGTAGCTGCTCTCTGGAATCATCTCCAATGTGCTCAGTGGCTGTGTCCCCAGAAAGGCAACTCTTGGGCTCTGGGGGTAACTTTTGATGAACGGCTACCTCTATTCCTGTTGCTCATAGCCTCCACTGCTGTGCTCTCCCATCAACAATTTGCCATAGCCTTGATTAGTTTGTATGAAACGTTCCTCCCCAGCGCCTCAGGTACAACCTTTCACACATAGGATCCCTAGGAAGAACGGGCTCAAATTGAGAACACAATGAGACGTCTGTGTGTAGAATCCATGTCTAGCAAAGAGCAACTCCCATTTCCTCTTCCAAGTCCTTTCTCTTTGTAGAGTTCTTTTTGGATTCCCCTTTGGGAGCAACGTCTTTGCTGGGCTGGCACTCAGCTGGACTCCCAGGGTCAGCTCATTTCCCCACTTTGTAGCTAGACTCCTCTCTGCCAAGAGGAGTGAGGCTCCCTGAAGCTGCCTTTTCAGTGGTGACCATCCCTCTTTATCTGTGTCCATTCTCAAGTTTCCTCCGCTTCCAACGAGATAAATTTATCATCTCCTACTGGCTGGTAGCTTGTTGAAGATATGGCTAATGTCGGGGAAGAGGAGAAAAAGTCCTACTTGCTGTCCTCTTGTACAAAGAGAGTTCAGCCTCCACAAAACACTCTTGGCTGATGAAGAGCTTCTTTCCTTTATGGATAGTTAATCACGAGTTGTTTCCTGTACATCATTTGCTTTCATCCAGTGGCCAAGCTTTATTTTCTTCTATATTAAGTAGGCATTCACACACTGTTGAAGGAAAATTCTTTTACCGCTACTATATAGTTTATGATTACATTTTGGGTCATCATTTGGTGTTTGAAGGAAAATTTGCTTCCTTACATGTAAAATGAGATCAGATTAGACAAGTTTTAGTACTCCTCCCAGCTCTCAATTTATAATCCAATAATTCCTATTTCATATATTTTAACACCAAGAAGGAAGAACAGCTTTTCCAAAAGAGAGGGGAGATGTCTTCAAACTGTGCAGGTGGAAAATTTGCCACACCTGAGCTACATTCCCAGCATTCTTTTAAGTTACGTCCTCGTTTTAGGTAAGGATGCTTGGGAGACAAATTTGGCTGAGACCCACACTGCAGGCTCTTTTTTCAGAGCTTTTACTTTTGGTAGTGCTGCAGGTGTGAATCGGTGGCTCTCTTTGTTCTGCTTGCTTGACTGAAAGAACCCTTTTTCTTTTCCTTCTCTTTTGATTATTATTAAAATGCTACAAAGCATCACCGAGATATCAAAGACCTCCAGTTCTGAACAATAACACATTTATGAATCGTAACCCCCCTGCTCCTTAGGCTAGGATGTTCTTTCAGACACAGAAGATGGTATCTAGTTTTTAACGGCTTCAAGCAACAGTAACAACTGCTGTCCCTATTCATTTTACAGAGTTTCATGTTTTTCCTTTTCTTTTCTTACTGGGTTTAGGAATAGGTTGTATACGTAATTAGTTTGACTGATCAAGCTATTTTTTAAACAGTAGGAAAATGCTTGGATGGTTCTTCTTTGAGAACAGTTTAAGTTCTTTGAGTACTTACTGAATTTTGATGTCTGGTTCTGGTAGGCTTCCTTATTTCCAACTTTTTTTCATTATTTTCACTGAGGTTCTGAACCTTTTGTTCTTCTATGTGAATTTCATTTTTTCCCCCGAGCTGTATAAAATAATCATTTGGTAGTTTGATTGGTATAGCACCTGGATATGTAAATTAATTTAGATTGTATTGTGTTTTATTATATAGCCATTTTATTATATTGGCTCAGACTAACTGGGAATGAGTAATATTACTCCCATTATTTAGGCATATTTTCATTTCTGTAAAGTGCTTCATAGTTGAGTTCATATAATTCCTGGATGTGGCTTTAGTAGAGCCCCAAATGTCTTATATAGTCTGTAATTATTTTAAATGGAACTTCTTATTTTTCCCCTCTTCCTATGATAGTCTATTGAAATGCTTATTTATGAGGATTTATTTTATATCCTGTTCTAATGAATTTATTAAACATTTCAACTAAATGTATAGTTGATCATTTAAGATTTTCTGAGTAAACCATTATGGCATCTGTACAATATGAACTTTGTTTTCTCTTTGCCTATACTTGTTCTGCAACATTATGAAAAGAACAGATTCTCTTTTCTTTTTTTCTCTATCCATTCTCCTTCTTTCTTCTTTTTTTCTTCCACTCACGCCATAGCTTGCAATGAGGAGAAAAGTCTCCTTTCCTTTCAAAGAATGATATTGTCTCCCCCACTTCCTATCTTTTTACACAGTTCATAAAGGCAGGGCTTAGGATTAATTTCTATCAAGTTTTTCCGGTAATGCTTTAAATAGCTCAAATATGAAAGTACACAGAGAAACTGAACCTCCATATGCTTGCAGCTTTCTTTACCAGTTGAAGAGGGACAAAAGGGGACAAAAATGGAAAGTAGAGATTAGCTGGCAAATAAAGAAAAAAGATCCCTAATACTGAACTCTCTTGATGAATAGGAGTTTAGGGGAAAGGAAGGTGTTGCTACTGTTTTTCTTTGGCTCCACAGTCTGCCAGCTACTGCCTTATTCCTTCCAGCTCATTTCTGGATAGCAACTTAGGTCCAGGCTTGTTCTTGGCTCTTAATCCAATCCCCTCTGATGTTCTGGTGATCCATCATTCTACTCCATATTTGCATGAGCCAGGATGGAATCACAGGGATGTTCTGTCAGTACCACATGGCATCTCCCTTGACAAGTGGCCTGTGGGCTTCTTCTCGGAAATCTATTCAGCATTAAGGTTAATATCACTAGAAACCTCGGGAACTTCCGGGCTCACAGGAAAATATCTAGTCACCAAATTTCATGACAATGACTTTCTGGGCAGATCAAGCCCAAGATACACATATAAGAGAACTGAAGCTTAGAAAAGTTGTCAAATCAAATAAGTATTATAAAACAAGTTATTAAAAATAAACATTAAGGTGATAATGCCCTCTGCTGGATAAATATTGATTATAATAAAATAATGTACATTTATCAATGAAATCATTGACATCTAGGTGTGGTGTGGAGGTAGGGATTCCTCATCAATGTTTCCTTTGTAATTGTTCAAAGTTAGATAATTTTGCTGAGTTTTACACTAATGTATTGCTGGGGGCCATCAAAGCCACACTGTTTGACATGGTCACACGTGGAAACCAGAGATTGCAAAGCAACCCCCAGGATGGATGGAAACACCCACTCAGCCCCCCTCTGTGTGACTTCTCTCACTAACATCCCTAATTATTGGAATTGCTATGGTTATTCTCTCCCTAGCTTCAGGAAAAATAATATGAGTGCAAAATACTTGCAGGATTAATACAGATGTCCTACATTATTTCCCCACAATATCACCAAAAGATCATATATACAAAATCAAACCTAAAAACTCTTTTGGGTTAAATTTCTAACAAAACTGCACTCAGAATTCCCCACCCTCATGTACAGGTCAGGAACAAGTTCTCCTGAGCTAGTATATTAATTACCTTTCAGGGAGAGGCTAGTATGCTATGCCTCACGGACTTGTTTTACCAGCTAAAACATAAGTAATCTGTCTTGGAAAAGTCCAGTGAAACACTAGAAAAATGATTAGCCTGATATTAAAAAATACCTAGGTTTTTCTTGCCCTTTGACCCTGCACTTAGCAGCAGTGTTTTGTTGATTGTCTCCTATGAAATCCTGATTGTTTATTTTATTAAAAGTAATGAATGATTTTTCTTAAGTCCAAACACCTCACAGGTTAATGAAGAACTGATCTCTAATTAAGCTGCCTGTGATGAGAAAACATTTCTCTTTTGTAAAAGCTTTGTGTTTATTGTCAGAATCTGTAGCAACATAGTATGTTGAATAATTACAGAATGTTAATCAAATGATTTGTTAAAAGTTAATGTATTACTTATCCAATTATCTTTAAGGTACATGTATTTTGGATAATGATGCTGTGTGCCAAGGAAATATGTAACTATTGGAGGGTATATAAAATAAAGACAACCCTGGCCAGACGGAGCAGTTCCATGTGAAGTCTGGCTGCAGGCTGTCACTCTTTACTATCTTCCCATCACTTATTCATGCCTTTGACACCACACCCAGTAGAGGACCCCCAAAGCCATATGTACCTGTTACATGAAGATTTAAAAATCTTTAAGCTCTAGGCTGCTGAGAATATATAACAGCAAATAAAAATTTAGCATGCCCTGATCTTTGTTCTATACCAGGAAATCTGGTAAATGAGAGCAACATTGGACTTGCCCTACCCAACCGAAAGTCATTACCGTGGAGGCTTTAGGGATTGGGCAAACATTTCCTAGGATTCTCCAAGTTTCTGTAGCTTTTGGTGTCCTTGAATGGACTTCTGAGAAGAAGCAGTGATGGCCACATGGAGAGAGTTTTCTCTAGACTAATTATCTGAGCAGGGAGCTATATAATGGCCATATTGATGGATATGGGTAGAGGAGATGATAACAGAAAGAGTAGGGGACAGGCCAGACTAGATCAAATGTGAAGGGGATGGAAAAGATTGTGGAAAGGCCCATAAGATAACTGTGGTAAACTGTCTTTTAGGCTGGTCAGCAGCCCTTCCAGTCTCATAATTTAAGCCTCCTCCAAGTTCTACTACAGGATTTCCTCAGAACTCAACTTATCTCCAACAAAGGCAAGATTTCATATTTATTTTGTGTGTGGGATAGGGAGTTAACATCAATTTTTCCCTCACTAGAAAAGGGCAAAAACAGAATAAACAAGAGGAAAATAAAAATGCCTACCCAGACACAACAGAAGAAAACAGATAGTCCTTCAGAGACCTCTAATGGGACAAAGATTTAGTATTCCCTTGTGGTATCCTCCTCTCCCTTTCCACTAATAAGACCCTCAGGGAGGAGGAGATCCCTGCTAGTGGACTAGAGAACGCTAAGTGAGTAGTGTTACAGGACATTTCTCCTTAATTTGTGATCAGAATTAGTTACTATCTAGGAAGTATTACTTTCTCCACTACAGTGCTGGTGTTCCTAGTGTCCCTCCTGCTTATGATCACCTTTTTACATTAGGAGACTCATTTTGAACTGCAAAAAGTTAGAAACACTTGGGCATGATCCCTTAGATCTAGGACTCTATCATTCCAAAATGACTCTCCATTACTTCTGGACGTAAAATCCTGGTTGACTTTTAAGCCCTCTCTTACCTTTCCAGGTTTTTTACACCTTATTCATATCCACAAACTCTGTTATCCAGACACTGGTCTCTTTTGCTGTTATGCGCAAGATATTCTATCTTCCAGCTCAGTAAATCTTCATTGGTTGTCCCCTATTCCTGGAATTCTCTCCCTCCTTATCTCTGCCTCATGGCTTCCTTGAAGCCCCATCTAAAATCCCACCTTCTGCAAAAAAAAAAAAAAAACAACACCTTTCCTGATCCCTCATAATGCTACTGCCTTCCCTTTGATAATATCTCCAATTTATCTTATAGTTGTATAGTTTGTACAAAGGTGTTTGCATGTTGTCTTCCTTAATTAGACTGTAAACTCTGTGAGATCAGGAACTGGTTTACCCTTTATTTTTTATTCCTAGGGCTTAGTACAGTACCTGGTACATAGTTGGTGCTTAATAAATGCTTAATGACTTGACTTATTATCAGAAAACTGTTAACCTCTGAAATTGTTGCCAAGAGCTAGGATTTACAACACTGAGTTCATGTATACCACTGTAAATAAACTTTTGTTCCTACAGGATTTGTGGCAGGATAGGGTGCTAGTATTCCCTTGCCCAAAAGAAGAGGATATGACCTTCCAGAAAAAATAACACTATACGTGTAGTAATGTCTACATACCATATCCAGGACAAAAGTTTATATATTAATTACTGGTGAGTTTCTTTCTTTTTTGAAAATTTTATTTAATTAAATAATTTAGAATATTTTTCCATGGTTCCATGATTCATGTTCTATCCCTCCCCTAACCTCACCCCCCTCCCATAGCTAATTCGTAATTCCACTGGGTTTTACATGTGTCATTGATCAAGACCTATTTCTATATTATTGACAATTGAACTACAGTGATCATTTAGAGTCTACATCCCAATCATATTCCGATTGAACCATGTGATCAAGCAGTTGTTTTTCTTCTGTGTTTCTGCTCCCACAGTTCTTCCTCTGAATGTGGATAGTGTCCTTTCTCATAAATCCCTCAGAATTGTCCTGGATCATTGCATTGCTGCTAGTAGAGAAGTCTAAATATTCGATTGTACCACAGTATATCAGTCTCTGTGTACAATGTTCTCCTGGTTCTGCTCCTTTCTTCTGCATCACTTCCTGGAGGTCTTTCTAGTTCACATAGTATTCTTCCAGTTCATTATTCCTTTGAGCACAATACTATTCCATCACCAACAGATACCACAATGTGTTCAGCCATTCCCCAATTGAAGGGCAGCCCCTCATTTTCCAGTGTTTTACCACCACAAAGAGTATGGCTATAAATATTTTTGTACAAGTCTTTTCCCTTATGATCTGGTGAGTTTCTTTCTATAAGTAACTGTGCAAAAATTTAGTGAGGAGTGTGAGAAGTTACCCAAATTTTTATTAAAGACAGCTGTACTTAATTATAAATCTTTACCCGCCACCTTCGTGGCAACAAATGTGTTCTCTAAGAAAATGTTTGCTTACGTGTAAATACCAGTATACAAAATCTCTATAATAATTGATGTGCTAATTGTAAGGAATGGAAAAAAGGGCAAAGGAGTTCAAAATGCAACGCAACATCCCCAAGAACTGTTTGCTTTGCAAACACACCAGGCAACAGAAATACAAGGAAGGTTAAATATTTATATATAGCTACCAAGGAAGGCATAGATAAACTGCCACATTAAATAAAGGGGAAGAAAAATTAAAAAGAGAAAGATGCCTACAGGGATGATAACAACAATATAAGAAACTTTGGGGAAGATTTCTTTCTAAAAAGCATACGAGAAGGGGACAGCTAGGTAACTCAGTGGATTTAGAACCAGACCTAGAGATAAGAGTTCGTGGGTTTAAATCTGTCCTCAGATACCTCCTGGGCAAAAAAAGGGGGAAAGAAAGGTAGTGATAATCAGAAATATAGGGAAATTCCCTCCATGGAGCAATACTTCTTTATCATCTAAAGACACTGGTCCTATCCTTAAGGAGCTTAGCCCTCCTTAAATAGAGGCTTTGGAATTCATAGCTCTGCAGAGGCAAAGGAATGGGTACCAGGTTGATTCCATCTTGCAAGCTGATGAGGCTCCTGAGGCATACTTCTGGTCATTCACTATCTTCGAGAGGGCTGGTCAGCTTACTCGAGCTGGCACATCTTGTACACCTCCTGCCTATGTTCTTCCTCCTTTCTGGCCACTTCCCCGACAGCCCCCTCACTAACAGACTGCTCACATCAGTGACCATACTGTGGAGCATCTCCCACCCTTCCCCACTGATACTATCTCAGGAAATTCCCAGCCACGTATCATTTCACTGTCTCTTCTCTGGCCATCTCCACAATGTCGAAGCACTATCCCTGCCTTTATAGGTAACCTCCCTTTCCCTGCCTCTCTAGCTCAGGGACTCTCAATCATGGTCAAATTATTGCCATTGTGCCTGGAAAAGAGTGTGTCAGTCTGTAATTCTGGAGTCCCCCTCACTTTCCCTGTTGACTTCTAATGATTTAAAATGGACGGAAATGATTATGGCGGTTCAGATTGTGTTAACCCTGACACATTATACTTGTGGGAATGCAGAGAGGTAGGAGATGGAATGCCAAATACCTGGAACAACTAGTACTTGAGTTTGGCTGGAATGTAGAGTGTGTGAAGGGGAAGAACATGAAATGAGGCTAGATATTTATCAAACATCAAATGAATTGCCAAAGCAAGCATTTGGAAATTAGGTAAAAACATTCATTATTTAGCTCAAAAATTAGATTATTTTGATCCTAAGTTTTATTTCATACACATATATATTGATACTCTGACCTCACTGTTTCCAGATCAGCTACATCTTAATTCTAAAAAGGTGGGATGATTCTTCTTTAACGCGGTCTTCTCAAGCCCCCATTCCAATGTGCTTCCTCATTTAAATGTCCTCACGTGGCCAAGTGCCTTTGCTACTACTGGGTTAAGTAAGCTGGCACTGGTAAATCCTGGCATGGACGTGCCTCAGACTTTGAGGAAGATGTTTTGCATCCACTGTTCTTACCACATCATTTCAGGAAAGGCCCATTTCTATAAGAAATTTAACTCTAGTGGGCAGATAATCCACAGAGAGCACACTGGTGAGGGCTTAAGAATGATAGAAAACCAGAAACCCTTATCAGTGTGTGCTTCCTACTGTCTTTTGTTCCTGTGTGTTTACCTGAATACTTGTACTAGGTCAGTGGAAGTTTAAAAAGAAAAGTTGTTAAAAAATAGGCAAACATTCACTACCTATGGAGATACGAATTCATTCAACTAACACACTCACTATATACTATAGAAAATTTGTCTTTTTACTGTAAGCTCTGAGAGGGCAGGCATTATATCTACCCAAATCCCTATTAGGATATTTCAGCATAAAAAAGTACAATAAAAATTCACTCCCTTCTCAATTTGGAAATCTGCATTAAAAGGTTATACCTCAATTGAAGTTAGTTTTTCTTTAGTTTCCAATGCCATAAACTTCTACAGATGGAGCAGGAAAAATCCTCATCTCTCTAGTCATTAACTTAACAATTAGAAATGTAAAGATAAGGCCAAATCGATTAAAATTTTTGAAGCTTACCATTTTAAACAATTTTTTCCACTAACTAATCAGATCATGGGACAAAGACATTTTTTTTTTCTGGATGATCATGATACAAAATACAAATAGCGCTGCCTTGTCCATGAGCATGCACTCACTTTGTTTATAAGAGTTCAAATTTTCTCTAAGGCTAAACCAATTGTGATTCAAAGATTTAGTAAAATCTTTTATTATAGATCTAAATTTCCTCTTTATCAGGGTAGGATGGACTGACTGCCATTACTTTTCATTTAAACAAAGAATAAAGAGACAAGGTAACCAGGTAGATAGAGTTAGGCCTGGAGATGGGAGGTGGGTTCAAAAATAGCTTCAGACACTTCCTAGCTGTGCGACCCTAGCAAGTCACTTAATCCCAATTGCCTAGCCCTTACTGCTCTTCTGCCTTACAATCCCCATTTAGTCCAATTTTTAGACAAAAAGTAAGAGTTAAAAAAAAAAGAAAGAAAGAAGTCTGGTATTTTACCAAGACTTAATAGTAACAAAAACAAGTTGTGACACCAGTACTCGTCACAGGAGGAATAGAACAACAGAATAGCTGGCCTTAGAGGGCCACAGTGATTCAGTTTTCACAATTTCGGATCGTAATCCCTTGGTAGCTAGTACTCCGGGTTCTCAATTGAACTTCGAAATTGTCAGAAGCTAGGTACTGAGTCATTGTTGCATAAGTCAATGTAATTTATTTTAATTATTGAAAAGATGGGAAAGTAGCCAGGTTGCTTTGAGTCCTGTTCCAATTCTCCACCATCCAGCTTGATTAAGCAATAGTGGCAAAATGTCAAGGAAGTTATAGGATACTACATTCCTATGTTTACATTCTAATTCCACAATGTCTGTTTAAATTCTAAAACATTTTGCTTCATAAGAGTCCTTGTGATTTCCTAAGAATGTACTTTCCAAATTTCTCTATGATGGAATTTGCCTTTTTCTTCCTCTTCCTGGAGTTTGGGCTCTTTATTGAGCATTCTAATGATCTAATAGTTAGAAGTAACTTGGTGTAACTAAAGTGTCAAAAACTTATATTGTATGTTGTTTCTTTTTTTACTTACATTTTAAAGTAATATTTAGTCCATTCAAAAATTTAAGTTCAGTTAAATTACAGTTTGCCTTAAAAACTTCCCTAAGAGAATTCTCTTTCACAGGATTTACTAATATATCTCAGACCAAAAAATAGTTAGCCATCTCAACTCTACAATGTTTCCTTTTTTTCTCAAGACCTTTCCCCTCCTGTATAGTCAGTTATATATTCCTAAAAATCACTTCCTGATGCAAAAATCAAATCAAAGAACCCACAGAGTTTAGAGGAAATATGGAGTGGGGCTGCAGCACCCAAAACTTCATCAGTGACAAAAAAGAACTTTTAAAATCAATAGCTGTCAACCTTAGATTACTCCATTCTACTTAGTCTAACAAAAACAGGAACATCTACACCCATACTTAAGGATTAAGTATTTAGGAGGATGGCCTATGACAGATAGACATGTGCTAGCAAATGAAAAATCAGAAACAAATGACAGACCCCTGGGCTGTCTTAAGTCAAGCCTAAGCTATCATTGGTACATGTAAGACGCAGGAAAGTGATGTAAAACTGTCTATATATTTTGTGTCACTTTCTCCCTCCAGCTCTTTGACAACGAAGAGGTGGCTGGTGGCAGCTTGCTGAGTGTTTCGGCATCTTGGCGTGGCGGCAGCTATTGTCTGCTAAAAGCAGTGAGTTTCTTTTGATACCATACTGGAGGAAGCTTAGTAACCTAGTTTGGTGAGGCTCTTCTCTGAGATCTCTTGGAGTTTAGGTTGACTTTTCTCTCCTTTAACTTCCAAACACTATCCTCTTAGAGAAAGCCTCGAATCTTCAAGGACCTCGTGGTTGAGGACTTTGAATTCGCCTGGCACAGGCCAGGCAGGAGAAATCCTATACCTTTTCCCTCTGTCTTCTCCTTGATTTCTTCCCTATATATTGATTAAATCACCATATAGTTCCAAACTGACTTGGGGTATTTTATTTGGGATATTCCTTGGTGACCAAAAATCAAATTTAGATTAGGTCACCACCCTAAATTATCCTTACATTGCATAGTTTCATACATATTAAATTGTTAAGAATAAATAATGGTGAAATATGTATTCTTGTGCTGCTTGGGAAGGGAATAAACATTTATATAGGGCCTTCAATGTGCCAGGCTCTGTGCTAAATGATTTATAAATATTATCTTATGTGATCCTCAGAACTCTGTG
Source organism: Monodelphis domestica (assembly GCF_027887165.1). Classification (NCBI taxonomy): domain Eukaryota; kingdom Metazoa; phylum Chordata; class Mammalia; order Didelphimorphia; family Didelphidae; genus Monodelphis; species Monodelphis domestica. The sequence goes on along the minus strand of NC_077230.1, from coordinate 11,110,299 downwards.
AGATACTTTAATTATCCTCATTTTACAATCGAGGAAATTGAAGCAAATAGAGGTTAGGTGACTTGACCAGGATCACACAGGAGGTATCTGTGGCTGGATTTGAACTTAGGTCTTCCCTAATTCCAGACCCAGCACTTTATCCACTGTGCCAGTTGGCTGAGAAGTTCGTGGATTTAGGTGGAGTGCACCCTCAGGGGCAAAAGAGTCATGGGTCTTAGTCCTGGCAGAAGGTACAAGGATGAGGTGTGGAGTGGTATAACTCTCTTCTACCTACAGTTCCTACTGCAGCAAAAGATATAATAAATATGGAACTTGGGTTTGGGATATCAAATGAGTGTGGGGTTTTTGTTGACTTTTTTAGAAAAGTACATAAATACATTAGAATAGCAAGACACAACTTTGTAGGCTAACAGATGATGTGTTCGGCTGGATGCATTTTGGGGTAGTCATTTAGGGTTTTCTGCAGATGAAATAGCACAAGAGCAAACATGGAATTCAAGGGATGCTTATGTAGTTCCCTAATATATTAATTGCATTGAAACGAATGTGAGTTTCCAAAATAAATGCTATGGCAAAATTGCCTATTGCCACTCATCTCTGGCCCAACCTCAGTCCTGGAATGTCACTCTTAGCCTGCTGAAAGCTAGAGGAGGAAGTCGCCCAACTGCGATGCCTGGGGACACTGAATTCATTGTTTCCAACCTCCACTGGGCCATCCCATAAGCAAATCAGTCCTTTTACTTCTCCCTACGTCACTCCTCATTTAGCTACAGCATTCCAAGCCTCCTTTTTCCTTCCTTCACCTCCTACCCACTCCTTTTCTTTAGTGAGAAGCATCAACGCCATTCAGTGCAAGTCACTTCCCTGTTGCCATCATTTCCATTCCTCAGTGTCCAAAGAAGTGGCCTTCCTTCCTAGGAAGGCTAGCCCCATGCCCTCTCCTCCCGTCTTCTCTGGCGGACCGCATCCTCACCATTTCCTTTCTTTCTTGAATCTTCAACGTCTCCTTAATTATGGGTTTCTCCTCTTTGCCTTCAAACTCCGCCAGGTCCAGCCTCCTAACAGAGTCTAGTCTCCAATGTCTCTTTAAATCCATTCTGCACATTGCTGCCAAAATAGATCACGTGACTCCCGTCGGCAAACAATTCTACCGGCTCCCTATGGCATGAAGGATAAAATAGGACCCCTCCCCCACCCCTTTAGCTTTAAAAAAAAACGGAGATCTAGCCTAGGCGACCTATTTTTTTTCCCTGTGGTTGTCCCACGTGCCAGAGGCTTACAGAATCCCTCTCCTTCTATAGGGCAGGTCATGCAGCAGCTTCCACTTCCTACTCGCCCTCTCCAGGATCCTCCTCCTCCAACTTGATGATTTCCCCCCAATTTCTATTCCTCTGTCTGTAAGGATGGAAGGGTCTAGCCAAGTGGTGCAGTGGTTAGAGCACGGGACGCGAGTCAAGAAGACTCATCTTCCCGAGTTGGCCCTTGGCAAGACACTGAACTGTGTGCCTCAGTTTCCTCGTCTGTACAATGTGCCTCAGTTTCCTCGTCTGTACAATGAGCTGGATTGGGAAATGGCAAACCTTTGCAGAGTCTCTGCCAAAAAGCCCCACGGGGTCAGGAAGAGTTCTTCTGGTCTTCCCCATTAGCCCACAGCCTCAGCCAGAAGAGAGGCTGTGCAGGTCACACGCTATAGTAGGGACCTTAGTTAATGGATTGGTCCCTGCAGGTGCTGTGGCTGCACAGGGGGGTGGAGGAGCAGGGGAGGAGGGGAACGAAGGGCAGGCTTCTCACGTGGAAGACCTCGTGAGACGGTACTGAGGGTTTCCAGCTCTTTCTACCGTAAGTACTAGCTAAGGTGGGCCAAGGGTTCAGATTTCGAAGCATTACGGCGGAGGCGCAAAATACCTTCCTGATTGGTGGCCGCCTTTGGGAGGTCGGGAAGAATAAAGACGGAAAGAGCTTTCTGATTGGTCGGGCCGCAGCTAGCGGCGCGGAGTGACGGCTGTGCGTGCCCATAAGTGGACCGCTACGCAGCCTGCTAGTTAGGGTTTTTTTTCTCCCCTTTCGCTCTTTAGGTCGTTCTGCTCCTTCCGGACCGTCTTTTTCTTCTCTACCTGCATCTTTCCGGACGTGGAAGGGCCTTACGCTCGCCTGCCTGTGAGCTATGGTGCTGAAGGCTGTGTGCGTCTTGAAGGGCGACGGCCCTGTGCAAGGCACTATCTTCTTCGAGCAGAAGCAGGCAAGGACGTAGCGAGGGGCGGGATGGGTCTTGCTGTCCATGCTGGGGGCCCTGACTCAACTCCCCTCTGCCCTCCTGGGTCCACACTTGCGCCTCCGGCTTCCCTTCCCCCACAGCTCCATCCCTCTTCCCCTCCCCCTCCCGCGCCTCTGGCCCCTGCCGCGTGGGTCTCGGCCCCTTCAGTTTCCTTCCAGAGCTTTCGTTTTGGGGTGCTCGCTTCGCTTTAGTGCGCCCCATCGCGGCGGAAGGCGGGGCCGGGCGTGGAGTGCATGACCCGGGCCGGGTATGCCCGGAGGCTTAGCTTCCCGTGGGGGAGCCACGGGCGAGGTGCTGTTGCTGAGCCCAAATGCTGAGTCACGGGGGGGCGGGGCAGGCAGGATTGGGGTGCACGCCAGAGTTTGCCCTTGGGCTTCTCTGCCCGGAGGGCTGGGGAGCAGTCTGTGGCTCAGTCAGCATTTATTAAGCGCCGACTACGCTCCAGGCTGAGTGCTGGGCATGCCCAGGAGGACCCCGGGAAAATTGCTACTCTCTCGGAGCGCTTGCAAACAGTTCTGAACGAACCTGCGGGGTAAAATTGGGGAGACTGTCCGAGGAACTGCGCTAGAATGGAGGAGAACTTGGCTTCACGAAAGGCGGGAGAGAGTTCTAGGAATGGGGGGGGGGCACAGCCAAGGAAATGTCTGGGGTCGGGAAACGGGGAGCAGAGGAGGCGAGATTGAGGTTTCCCGGGAGTAAAGGGCAGCTAAAGCGTGGAAAGGACCGAGTTTTGTAGCACTTCAGAGGCTAAAGAGCCTTTCACAGTAGAACTCGGGGGTGAGAAGTAGGGGCGGACGCCCCCTCTGGCGGTGAAGCCGAGTTCTCACCGTTCTTCGGTTCCCTCCTAATCTCCGTGGGAGCACGTTGGGGAGCCCGTTTGTTCGCGGGGGAGGGGGGCGTCCACACCCTCTTCCTCCTCCTCCGCGCCGGTCCTGGACCCGCCTAGGAGCTGGGTGCAGCCCGTTCCCGCACGCGTCCTTGCCCCCGGGCTGCCCAGATAAGGGCTGTAAAGCCTTGGATGGAGAGCCGAGATAGCGGGGTTCGGGAGTTGGGGCGCGCGTTCTCCTGAGCTTGCCGCTCCAGGGAACCTTCCCGAAGGACTACCAGCAAGAATTTGGCCCGCCTGGGAGGCTCGCTCGGCCCTTCCCAGAGTGGGCAGAGGAGGAAGCCGGAAGAGGCCGAGCTGAGGTCCGCAGTGCGGGGCAGCCTGGCCGAGGGGCTTGGACCCAGGTGGGGGCTCTGGAGAGCAGAGTGGGCGTGTTTTACAGGCCACCCGGGAGAGGCCTCGTGGAATAGCACGATTCAGGCACCGGGCAGGGAAGCCACCAAACGGCGCTGGGCATGAAGAGCGTCCCAGGGAAGTCAGGCATGGCGCAGAAATAGGGCCGCCTTTAGGGAAGAGAGCGGTCCAAGATGCCAGAGGGCTTAAGCCTGGGCACGGGAAGGGGGGCCTTGGGGAAGAAATGGGTGGTGTTTCGGCCTTTGGCCAGCCTTCGGGGGTGTCTTCGCTTTCGTCTTTACGGCGGCCTCCTCTCTCTGCCCTCCTTTGTGTTCCTTCCTAATCTCACGAACATGGGCGACAGGCTGTGCCGAGCTTCCTGGAGATGAGCTGTAAGTTGGGTGTCTTCATGCCTCCTTCCAAGAAATCTTGCCGGCCAGGTCTGTCTCGGAGAGATCAAAGGAGAGCAATATTGAGGGCCTTGGTTTGTAGCGAAAGGGCTCTTCTCCATTGGGGCAAGCGTTGGCGATGGAGGGGGCCGCCATCAGTGAGGGAATGGCGGAGCAAGTTGGGGCTGGTTGGGATGGTCCATACTGTGGGGCTCCAAGAGATGAGGAGGGAACCAGGTGCAGAAAAACCTGGACAGACTTAGATGAGCCGATGCCAAAGGAAGTGAGCAGAACCCGGAGAACACTGTGCGCACCACCGCAGCAATACGGTAATGATTAACTGGGAAAGACTTGACTGCTCTGCCCACTAGAGTGATCCAGGGCATTCCAAAGGACTTGTCATGAAAGAGCTGTGCGCCTCCGGAGAGAACTGAGGATGAATACTTAAGCGCAGATTGGAGCACACTTTTCTCACTTTGTTTTTCTTGCTTTTTCCCCCCAACAAGATTAATATAGAAACATGGTTTGCATGATTTCATATGTATAATTGATATCCGATTGCATGCCTTCTCAGTGGGTAGAGGGAAGGACTGGAGGGGTGGAGAGAATTTGGAAATCAAAATGTACCAGAATGAATGTTAAAAACAAATAAATAATTTTTAAAAAGGAAACAAAAAATCTATAAAGTCCTATGTGTTCCCCTTTTATAGATGAGGAAACTAAGGGTTGTAGAGACTGACTCTCCCACCTATGTACCTGTAAATAGGAAAGCCCGTATTAAGATCGTAGCTTTTACAGTTGGAAGGTAGCTTAGAAATCACTTGGTCTAACTTCTTTTTACAGATTTAAGAACTTATTTATTTGAGATTATACATAGGTAGTCAGTAGCAGAGCCTTTCAAACCAGGCCTTTTGTGTCTAAAGCCAATGTTCTTGATACCAAACAACTTTCCCTAGAACTTATGGCTTCTGTTTTTCAATCGAGTGTTAGTTATGATTTACCAGTTCTGTTTCTCCACTTAGACTGTTTACATTTTACTTCCTGAAACAAAATCTTGTGAAGAACTGTGGGTAAACGTTTATATTTTTATAATGTATCTTTTGAATAGAGGCTTGAAAAGTCTTAAATTATCTTAAGGAACAAAAAAAACTTCTTGTCGCTTGAATTGAAGCAGTATATGAACTAAGAAGCCTAAAAGATAAGAAGGGAAGCCATGTTTTGAAGGACAATAAAAGCTCCAAAGAGCATTTTTTATTTGCTCCTTTTTTTTTTTTAACTTGATCTCATATTGACTGGCAGTTCAAAGGTGGAAATGATATAGTCCATGCTCTCAAGAGGCTAATCATAATTTAATGGGGGGGTCATCACACTTTTTTCAATTACCATATATTTTTTCCTTTTCACTTCCATCCCCCCTCCAAGTGAATACAAGAAAAAGAAAATTCTTTAACAAATACACAGCCAGGCAAAGCAAATTTAATTTATTAGACAACCAAAAATTCATGTCTTATTCAGCATCTTGAGCCCATTGTCTCTCTCAGGAGGCGGCTATAGCAGAATTCATCTAAAGTCATGGTTTGTCAATATATTGATCAGAGTCCTTGGTTTTTATTAAAATGTTGTATACGTTGGTCTCCTAGTTCTGCTCATTATCCCACATCAGTTCAAACAGGTTTTATGTTTCTCTGAAACTGCCCTTTTTACTATATCTTAGGGCATGATACTATTCCTTAAAATTCCTATGCCATAATTTCTTTAGCTATTTCCTAGTTCATGAGAACCTCCTTAATTTTTAGTGTTTGCTACTACAAAAAGAACTGGTATAATTCTGTGCATATGGGTCTTTTTTCTTCCTCCTTTGATTTCTTCAGATGAATGAACCTATTGCTGGACTTCTTCACAGCAGTCCCTTCAAAAGTTGTTATTTTCCACTTTTTGTCATCTTTTCTAGTCTGAATGTAAAATGTAACCTCAAACTTGGTTTAATTTTTATTTCCATGATGATTAGCGATTTGGAGCATTTTTGACATAATTGTAGATATTTTTGAAAACTGCTTTTTTTGGGTATTCTTTGATAATTTATCTATTTAGGAGTAGCTCCTGTGAAGAGTTCCCTTTTAACTGGAGGAGGAAATCCAAGAAAGCTCCATGGAGGAGTTTATGCGAGAGTTGATCCTTGAGGAAGAGTAGGCCAGAAGTGAGAGTGTGTGCAGTCTGCATGAATTCACAGAAGGGGTAGATTGCTAACAAGATTCTGAGGATAGTAATAAATTTTAATACAGCCTATGTGAAATGGAGTCATTCAAAAAGGCTAGAAATGTAGATTAGAACTAGGTTGTAGAGTATTAATGTTTGTATTTATTCCTTATCATGTAATAAGAACTGAGAGTTTTTGAAAAAGAGTAAAAAGAAAATGTGGTCAAAACTGTGCTTTTAGGTAGCAATATAGATTGGTATGAAGAATGAGGACAGAGAGGCTAGATAGTAAAAAGTTCAGGAAAGAGAGACCCTGATTTACAGTGGTGGCAGTATGAGCAGGGAGGTCTACAGGAGAGATTGGAGATTGGCAGAACTGTCAAATGGATCAAACTCTACCTTCCATCTTATAATCAATTTTGTGCATTGGCTCCAAGGCAGAAGAGCAGTAAGGGCTAGGCAATGGGGGTGAAGTGACTTGCCCAGGGTCACACAGTTAGGAAGTGTGGGAGGCCAGGTTTAACCTAGGACTTCCCCATCTCTGTCTAGGCCTGGCTCTCCATCCACTGAGCCACCCAGCTGCCCCTCTTTGGTTAATTTCAACAAGGGTTTACTGAGCTCTTGCTATAGGAGGAAGTGCTGTAGATGCAGAATTCTGTAGATGCTTCAAATCCAGAAATAAGAGAAATGCACATCAAAACAGTTCTAAGATCATGGGGTAAAATCTTAGAAATATTTTGATGTGCATTTCTCTTATTTCTGGATTTGAAGCATCTACAGAATTGTAGGAGTTGTGGCACATTGCATATTGTTGGTGAAACTGTGATTTTGTACACCATTTTGGAAAGCAGTTTGCAATTGGACAAATAAGTGACTAAAATATTCATACTCTTTGAATCACATTCCACTGTTTGACATATACTTCCCAGAGACACAACTACTAAAAAGTAATAAAAAATATACGCCAAGCTAGTTTTAGCAGCATTTTTTGTTTTGGCAAAAAAAAACCAAAACCAAACTGGGAACAGAATAGAGGTTCATTGAGTAGGGTGAAACAAATTGTGATACATGAATGTATTGAAATATTACTGTAAGAAAAAATGAATCGGATAAATGCTGAGAAACAAATGGAAAGACAGGTGAACTGAGGCAAAATAAAGTTAGATCCAAGAAAACAACATATACCAATTTGGAAGCATCCCCAGAATGTACATATTAAGGCTATCAAGGCTTTTCAGCTCTAAAGAGCTGCGTGGCTCTGGGCAAGTCACCCAGCCTCTGTGGTGAATCCTTAGAATTTCTCTTCCAAGTTACTTGCTTTAGTGGAGGGAGTTTGGTACTCACCGAATTCCTCGTCTTTTTTGCTCCAGTGATAGGTCACAATGGAATACCATAAATAGAGGATTTGATTTAGTGTTTGAAGGGGCCATAGAGGCCATTAAGTTCAATCCTCTCATTTTACGCATGAAGAAACGGAGGAACAGTCATTAAATGATTTGACCAGGCCACACAGATAAAAAGCATGTGAGGTAAGACTTGAAACCAGATCTTCCTGACTCTAGTGGCCTGGTCATTCAGCAAGGCCTCACCCTATGAGTCAAGAGAGGCCTCTGTCCACAAAGAGGTAATTGGAAAATTGAAAGTCAGCCACTGAGTGCCATAATCCTTTATGGAAAACTCTCCCAGCCTGTGAAGCTGTAATGTTCTTTCATAAAATTTCCTCCAAAGCCTTCACTTGTTAAGTAGTCACTTTCTGGGCTTAGAGTAGGAGGGAAGATAGGAAGCCTTGATTCGCTTTTAACTACTTTGATCTCCTCCTGCTGGAAAGAGAATTAGACTTGAAGTCAGAGGGTTTGACTCATTTGTGTGCCACTTCTTTGAACTTCAGCAGCCTCTGTGGGAGAAGCTATGTGGTATAGAGGAAGGAATGCTGGCTTTGCAATTGGCTTCTGGGTTCAAATACTAAGTAGTCTGCTGTGCACTATATGTGTGACCTTGGGCAAGTCCATTCCTCTTTTTTTTGTAGATAACTTCGAGGTTCTTTCCTGCTCTCCACCTACAGGCCTGTGATGATTGGTTTCCATTTTATTTTCTCTCTCTGTCCGCAGGGCCTAGCAGAGGCATAGTTACTGACTTGAATTGTGTAAAGGGTAAAATTATGGCTGAGATTGAATGTAATAATTATTTTTGTCGCCAAGGATTTAATGTATAAAATCCTAATGAAACAACCAAGTGAGCTGGAAATTTTATGTTGTTTTAATTGATAGTGGAGGAGATTAAGGAGAAGGAAGAAGGAAAGGAGTAGGTTTTGGGACCCCCCCCCCCTCCCCGTTGGTACCAAGCGGGGAGATTAGTTTTGGAGTATGAAGGAGGAAAGAATCAGCCTGACCTCCAAAGGGGCTCAGCGAAGATGCCCGAACCCGAAATCAGCTCTAGGGCAAAACTCACTGCCAAACCCATGCAAATAGCTGCCACCACACCAAGATGTCGGAATGCTTATCACACAGCCAGCCAGAGTCGTCTCTCCCAGGAAAGAGGAGAGAGGAAGTGACGTGCCTTATATAGAGTTTTTACATCACTTTCCTGCGTCTCACCTGTATCAATGAGGACTTAGCTTGAGTTAGGACAGCCCAGAGGTCTGTCCTTTTTTTGCAGGGCTGTTGAAGGCCATCTCCTCAGATAAGTAAATCTTGAGATTGATGCAGACCTTCCTGATCTTGTTAAACTAAGAAGGGTGGAGAAATGTAGAGTTTCCAAGACCTGATTCTGTTATTCCAAGTATCTCCATTGTTACTGATCAGGAAATAGCTAAATCAGATCTAAAGAATGGTCTGATTAGGGTGGAGTCGTTTTGAAATTCACAATTGAATTTTTTCAAGCATAGTAGTGAGAAGATGCTGCCCCGTGCAGCCTGCGGTCCTGAGCCAGCCCCTTAGCCTCGCCCATCTGCGAGGGTCCGTGCACTTTCCTCCCTCAGACACGGCTGCCCCAGTAAAGTCACGAGAAAGCACAAAGCTCCTGCCTGCAGTGATGGAGAAGAGCAAAGGCAGGCCATAAACACGATGGGCTCTTCTCTAGACCAGGAGGTCTGAAGCTATCCCCATCGAGAGCTTATGCTTAAAAAACCCAGCCCAGGCCTCGTCCTCCTACAAAGCAGCGCGCGCACAGAAGAGCCTCGGGAGACTAGGTCTTGGCAGATCGGCCTCGGCGAGGCCTGAAGGCTGGCCTCCGACCGTCTGGCTGCACGACCCCGAGGCACGTCTCTGAAGCCCTGGGCCGGGACAGTGTTGTTTGAGGACCGACCCGGCTGTCGAGCTGGTGAGATGAGAGAGCCTCCAGGATCGCCGTCAGAGCCGAGCCTCCACGGGTTTGGTGAAGAGGCAAAGGGCAGGCTTCTCTCGGCCCCGGGCACCGCGTTTGCAAGGCCGCCCATCTACGAAATGGCAGAAGGGGGCGGACGTCTTCCGTGGAGGTGCACGTGAAAGCTCATCAGGCGGGCCTCCTGCCAGTTGTGTTGTTTAAGTTCTAGGGCTCCAGGGGCGGCTCATTGGCCAGGGAGGTTTACCGAGCTGTGTGGCCCTGGGCAAGTCCCTTGTTCCCCTTGCCTAGGGCTGCTCTGCAGTAATGGTGTTTTTTTGTTGACGAGATGGGCAAAAAGATCGGTGGGTTCAGCGTGGCAGAAGGTGAGCCGGTGGCTTGGAAGGGGCTTCCCAATGGCCTGGGCAGCTTCGCCATGCAGGCACAGCCCGTGGTAGAGCCGCGGTGTGCCTCCGCCTCTGCGCTGTGCCCCTGCTGCACCGGCGCGTTTTAGGGTTCTCTACGGGGCCTGACTGCCGTCTACTCGATGCCACTTGTCATCGCTCCGTCGTTTTCACTCGTGTCCAACTCGTTGGGATCCCTTTTGGGGGTTTCTTGCCATTTCCTTTTCCAGCTCATTTTGCGGAGGAGAAACTGAGGCAAGCAGGATTACGTGACCAGCCCAGGGTCTCACCGCTAGCAGTAGGTGCCTGAGGCCACAGCAGAACTTGGGAGATGAGTTTTCCTGATTGCAGGCTGCAGCACTATCCACCGACCGCCTCGCTGCTTCTCCTGTTAAATGCTTACCACGTGCTGAATGCCAGGGAGACAAAGTGGGGCTCCCTTGGACTGGGGGGTGGCTGCAGGGTGGCTGCAGGAGGCCGTGAGATCATCCCCGGAATGTGAAGCCATCGAGGAGGCGGGATCGCCTCAGAACGGAGGAAGGCCCAGACGGTGGCACTGACTGTTTGGGTCGTTCGATCCCCAGCAGTTTGCCTGGCACTGACCGGTCAGAGCGGTGAGGAGGCGGGAGAGATGTGGAGGTGAAGGTGGAGATTTGGTCGTGGTCTGCATGGCGACTGAATGATGGGGACCCCGAGGCCGCGGAGTCTTGGAAAGTAGCCGGCTCTTCAGAAGCACGTTCCGGACGAGGTCTCGCCTGGATAGACACGTTAGGGGTGCTGGTGAGCCGCCGGAGGCTGTTGTGAGAGGACCTCCACCACCACGTACCCCTCCCAAACCTGGGTCTTCTAAAACTAAAGTTGTAGTAAAAAATGTAGTGAAAAAAACGTCCTGGGCTATTAGACCTGGAAGGCACCTCTGGTCCTCTGAAAGACCCCAGAAGGCCCTTCATTTTATTGAGAATGAAATTCAGACCTGTTTTTGAGGTGAATTCGGGTCTCCTGACGTCAGGCTCGGCGGTTTGCATTTTCCTTCACTCGTTCTGCAGGTTTTAATCTTCTAAAGCTAGCTCATGCCTCTTCCGCAAAAAGGCAGCGGCTGCAAAATGGGCCTCCTGGGGCCTAGCTGACCTCGAGAGAGTCCGTGCAGTCGATGTTCGGCGGAGGTGAGCAGATGAGTGTTTCGGATGACTTGTTCACTCGCGATCTCACTCATCGAATCTTTCTTTGAATAAGGTTGGAGAGCCCGTGGAACTCTCGGGAAGCATCAAAGGACTAGCGGAAGGCGATCACGGATTTCACGTCCATGAGTTCGGTGACAATACTCAAGGTGGGTTTTTCATTGTTCCTATGCCGATTGTGGGGCCTCTGAGGGTCCGGAAACGAATATGGGGAGAAACGTGTTCCTGTAAGCCTGTCAAGGGCATTCAAGCAGGGCCACCCGTTTTGTCTAGTGAGACACTCACATGGGGGAGGGCACATTTTAAAGAGAGACTAAGAGGAGTCTGATGAGGACCTCTTATGCGTAGAGTAAGGACAGCCGTGGGGCTTTCGTTGTCTACAAGGGCTTTTCATCGTTTAATTCCCAGCGGAATTCGGCAAAGCAGGGAAGAGGCCTCCGCTCTTCCGTGTCACTTTCCTCATTTCTCGCACAAGGTGCTCTTTATGTTCAGCAGATAGAAATGTCTAAAATACGGGACTCGGATTTGCTTTAAAATCAGTTGGTGGGTTTCTAGTTTGGAATTGATGGGCAATTGAGTAAGAGCTGAAAACGGCAAAGCTCTCCATCTGAACTTGGCCCTCCTTCCTGATAAAGACATCTCCTTCCGTTCATTGTGGAATTCCATCCTTGCAAAGGTGGCTCAATGGAATCGGATCAGTGTTAAATACAAGTACTTTATCCATTCAACTGCTACATTTATTGTACTTTGAAATGTTTCATAAGAAATGGTTATCGGTTTGCAAGACACTGAAGAAAATTGCCTTAAGCCATTCTGGCTTTTCATTTGCTTCTTTGCTGACCGTTTTAACTCTCCCAGAGGTCTCCATCCAAAGTTAATAGGCAAGAGCCGTAATCAGCAAAGTGTTTAAGTGCTGTCGGTTATAGGTGACTTGGCCTGCTCTCAATTAGGCACATGGGGACAGCAGCTTCTATACGCCTGAAAGATGGTGTTTTCTCTCCTGCCTCAGTGGCAGACAACTGTTCCTGCTGTCAAAGTCTCTGCTTGGGGAGAGATCATTCACTTTGGTCTCAACTAGCTTTTTCTTTCTTTTTTTTAAATTTAAGACACTTTGATGCATACTGTCAGGACCTCCTTATTATGTGAGAAAGTTGAAGCTCAGTAAAATAAAAGGACTTGCCTGAAGTTAGTGACAGAACAAATCTACTAATTCCCACTTTATATCCCAAACTACTACTCAAGTCATCAGTCTTGGGAAAAAATTACCAAGAAGTTGGAATTTGGAGAGATGGTCTAAGCCGCAGAATATTTTAACAGGGGAAAATTAAACCAAATGGAAATGCTAGACAAATTCAGTCTTGAGATAACAGGTCTTTACAATGTGGTTTCATTATTTGAAGTTAATATTAAAAATCAGACTCATATGAAAGCATTTGTAAAGTGTTCAAACTATTTTAAACTTTTAAAAAATGAGTTATATCTGCTTTTATTTGAATGGATAACAAGATTAGAAAATTTTACTTTTTTAAAGTGGCCTTTTGGATCATTTAACTACCAAATGTTATAGTAAATATCTTTGGGGGAATCTTAGTAGGAAAGCTGAAGAACTCAAAGGAATTTTTCTTCCTAATTGAAGTTTGATCTGTGAATTTGAACTTGAAAAGAAATTCTATATTTTGGCACCCAAGTTTTGATTTTTAGAGAATTCCACTTCAGTAACTCTGCTTATAAAAAATTAGTGTGGTTAGATTTTTAAAGAAGTTATGATTTCTTTTGAAGTCTTAATTCCTTTAAATTAATTTCCTAACAGGTTGTACCAGTGCAGGTGCTCACTTTAATCCTCATTCCAAAAAACATGGTGGACCAACTGATGAAGAGAGGTAAGTGATTAAAAACCGATGGTTTAGGCAGCAGCTGGGTGGCTCAGTGGATGGAGAGCCATGCCTAGAGACCTGGGCTGAAATCTGGCCTCAGACACTTCCCAGCTGGGTGACCCTGGGCAAGTCACTTGACCCCCATGGCCTAGCCCTTACTGCTCTTCTGCCTTGGAGCCAATACACAGTACTGACTCCAAGACAGAAGATGAGGGTTTAAAACAAAAACAAAACTGAAGGTTTACTGAGGCATCTTGATGATTTGTACAGTGAGTCGGACTGCTCTTTCTAAGTCCCGATTCTGGCATCTGCCTTTGCGAACCTTCTCCTAGGTTGTAAGACGATGCCTCTCCAGAGCCCTGCAGGATTGGA